>NC_092710.1:125173694-125811963 GCF_047496885.1 Scyliorhinus torazame | reverse complement strand
AATCACACTTGGACATTATACTGTGTTGTGTTGTCACTGCTCTGTAACTATAAGCAATGTGAAATATCTAGCAAATTTATTCAAGTCAAGATGCTGGCCCTCACAAAGCTCACATGTCAGGGAGCCTTCCCTTAACTAATACAACAACAGGCATTTGCAACATTGTCGGCATACCTACGATGAACACAGAGGAGACAGTGGCAACAGTAATGTCATGGGGCTAGTAACACAGAGACCCAGGCTAATGTTATAGAGACATGGGTTCAAATCCCACCATGGTAGTTGGTGGAATTTAAATACAGTTAATGAATCTGGAATTATAAAGCTAGTCTCAGTAATGGTGACCATGAAACTAGCATTGATTTTCATAAAAACCCATCTGGTTCATTGATGCTCTTTTGGAAAGTAAATTTGCTGTCATTACCTGATCTGGCCTATATGTGATTCCAGACCCACAGCCATGTGATTGTCTCTTAACTGATTATCAAATTACTCTAGGCAGCATGGTGGCACAGTGGTTAGCACTGCTGTCTCACAGCACCAGTTACCTGGGTTCAATTCTGACCTTGGGTCATTGTCTGTGTGGAGTTTGCTCATACCGGGCAGCACGGTAGCATTGTGGATAGCACAATTGCTTCACAGCTCCAGGGTCCCAGGTTCGATTCCGGCTTGGGTCACTGTCTGTGCGGAGTCTGCATATCCTCCCCGTGTGTGCGTGGGTTTCCTCCGGGTGCTCCGGTTTCCTCCCACAGTCCAAAGATGTGCAGGTTAGATGGATTGGCCATGATAAATTGCCCTTAGTGTCCAAAAGTGCCCTTAGTGTTGGGTGGGGTTACTGGGTTATGGGGATAGGGTGGAGGTGTTGACCTTGGGTGGGGTGCTCTTTCCAAGAGCCGGTGCAGACTCGATGGGCCGAATGGCCTCCTTCTGCACTGTAAATTCTGTGATAAATATACCCCTTAGTGTCCAGGGATGTGCAGGTTAGGTTAGGCGGTTATGGGGATAGGGCGGTGTTGACATGGATAGAGTGCTCAAAGGGTCGGTGCAGACGCAACGGGCCAAATGGTCTCCTTCTGCACTGTAGAGATTCCATGATTCTATGAGCGGCCCTCTGCAACGACCTTGCAAGCCACTCAGTTCAAGGGCAATTAGGGATGGGCAGAAAAGCTGGCCTTTTCATGGAATGCCCACATTCCATGAAAAAGTAGAAAAAAAGGTAAATTATTTATTTCAAAGAGAATACATAACCAGAACTTCCCCAAAAGCCATGGCTCCATTAGTAGCACTCTTCGCTGGGTCAGAAGGTTGTGGGTTTAGGCCCCATCCAGGACCTGAGCAGCAAAATCATAGCTGATATGTAATCATAGAATCATAGAATTTACAGTGCAGAAGGAGGCCATATGGTCCATCGAGTCTGCACCGGCCCTTGGATGCAATAATGCAGTACTGATGGAGGGTTGCACTGTTGGAGGTGCTGCCTTTCAGAGGAGCTGTTAAGCTGACTCTTTGTTTGCCCTCTCAGGTAGACATAAAGGATTTCACGGCGCTGTTGCATAGAACAGCAGAGAAATTGGATGGGGTTTTTCACAAAATCTGTTGCCTGTTTCACGGCAGAAGAGGGGGCCCGCCCGTGTCCAGTGGCAGGAACGTCTAATCCCGTTGAATGCACCCTTCGCCATTAGGAAACCCTCGGTGGGGGTGCACCATCAGCGGGACCGGAAGATCCCACGGGCATGAACGGCTGGAAAGTTCCAGCCGTTATCTCTGATGTCTTGGCCAATATATAATCCCTCAATCAACATCATGAAAGCAGATTAATGGTCAACATCATATTGCTGTTTGTGGGAGCGTGCTGTGCACATATTGACCCTATTGGCGCGATTTTCCAGCCGCATTGTGCTCAAGGGAGGTACAACGCAGCCGGAGAACACCAGGAGAGGCCTGTAGGTGAGCATCCCGACAGCCTCTGCACTTTGCGAGATTCTCCAGTGTCCCGCAAGACGTTTGGAGCCACGCCCGAAATAGGCGGCACCAAATGAAGCTCGTGGAAGTAGGTCGTAAACCTACTTACAACCTACCTGCCTGGGATCCACCGGCCTCCGTCAATTCTCCAGCCTCCCCAGGCAGTCCCCAGCCAGGCGCCAATCAATGCTAGTCCACACAAACATGGGCCTTGCAGAACAGCCCCTGGGGTACTCCCAGGCCATCGGGGGCACCTGTGTGGTAGTGTAAGTGCAGGTGGCTCCCTGGCCCTCCCCCTGGAATATGGGCACCTTGGTATTGCCCAGCTGGCACTGCCAAGGTGGCTGGATGACACTGCCAAGCCAGCAGGAACACTGCCTGGGTGCCAGGGTGGCAGTGCTGGGGTGCTCGGGTGCCAAGCATCAGGGGACAAGAGGGGCCATGCCCATGAAACAAGGGTGGAGGGGGTGTTTGAAAGGTGGGGGGGTGCAGGGTAGGTAAGTAGGGGCCTCCGGGAGGTTAGAGAGTTGATGGGTGGATGTCCTAGAAGAGAGGGGGTGCTTAAAGGTGGCTTGGTGGTGCCTGACGAGGGGGGACCCCCAGGGACCCCATAGAACATATAGTGCAGAAGGAGGCCATTCAGCCCATCGAGTCTGCACCGACCCACTTAAGCCCTCATTTCCACCCTATCCCCATAACCCAATAACCCCTCTTAACCTTTTTGGACACGAAGGGCAACTTAGCATGGCCAGTCCACCTAACCTGCATGTCTTTGGACTGTGGGAGGAAACCGGAGCACCCGGAGGAAACCAAGCGGGATGTCCTCACTTGGGGAGTGTGGGGACATGTATGTGAGGGTGACATTGCTCATGGGTGGGGGGTGATGGGGACCCACAAACTCACTTAGAGATCAGGGCACCCTCCGAAAATAGAAGCCTGATCTCTGAGTTCAGCTCCCCAGTGTTAAAAAAAATTCTAAAGACTGGATTCTCTTGCCCCGCCCGCTATAAGAACTCCACGGGCAAGATATGGACAATGGAGAACTCCACTGACCTTGTGTGGGCTAAGCTGGTGAAAAACTCCCCAGGGCCCAGAAAAGTGACGAAGTGTCATTGAATAGCAGTGGGGAACTCGCCAGCAGAGCAAGTGGGAAATGCCCTAAAAAAAACCAACACAAATTAACTTCGAAATTTTGGGGGACAATCGCGCGCTATTATGTTTCCTACATTATAGTTGTGAGTAGCAGTAAAAGTGACTTGGGATGCTCTCTGATTATAAAAGGTGCTCGATAAATTAAAGGGCTTTTACTTTTGATCACTTTAGGGGGAGACAGTGGGGCTTGGCAATTATTCTTATAAAAACAATACTGCATATGGTCAATTACTGCCATGACAAATTGAAGAGTATGGTCGGGAGATGATATAGTGGCTGAAGATATTTACTGGACAAAACAGTCAGATTGAATAAAGAAGGACAGGAATATACCATTATAATGGGGTAGCGTCCTATTAGAAGAACCAAAATAATAATAATCTTTATTGTAACAAGTAGGCTTACATTAACACAGCATTGAAGTTACTGTGAAAATCCCCTAGTCGCCACATTCCGGCGGCTGTTCAGGTCACAGAGGGACAATTCAGAATGTCCAAATTACCTAACAAGCACGTCTTTCGGGACTTGTGGGAAGAAACCGGAGCACCCGGAGGAAACCCACGCAGACACAGGGAGAACGTGCAGACAATGACCCAAGCCAGAATCGAACCTGGGACCTGGAGCTGTGAAGCAACGGTGCTAGCCTGAGTTGTCCTTAAAACCATTTCATTTAAAGGAGCAAAGGAAGGCAAATTGCGATCGCGCACACTCCCTTCTCACCTTTCTTAAAATATTTGCATAATTTTATTTGAAATTCTAGTTCAAGAAGACCAAAACATATCATGAAGATCATTCTGCAGGTTCTGAGATTATTGCAAATGGTAGCTGCAGTTACATCAGTTCGGAAATGTAGCATTATACTGTTAATTAAAGCTGCAGTCATGTGCCTGATGCCAAGAGTTAATTCAAATGCAGCCAAACTTGACAGTTTAGGGTTAAATTAACTTCAACATACTCTCAGCTAACACTAAGATCACATCAGTCATGAAGGATACACACTTTACAGCTCAACTCTCCAGATGTCGTCCCTATCTCCCAACCATTGGTTATGATCTCATTTCATTTATAATGTTTCTAAGCTGTGTTAATCCATTGGCAACTGCAATCCATAAACCTTTACTCACTGTCAATCTCCATTGTGCTGCCTTATATTGTGGAGTTGCAGAGAAAAACATCAGAGTACTTTAAAGTCAGCAAGACACAAATGTAGGGTCACCAACTTTGGTGGAATGGAGATTTCATAACATGGCTCCCATTTGCAACTTCTCTGACCAGTCAAACGTTCTCCCATCTGCAATGCAACCAATACGTCAAAAGAAGCTCAGAAGAAAACACAGAGTTATTTCTAATACTCCTATGACCTTTCGTCCGAGTCTTCACAGATGTGTGCTAGATATTAAAATTTCAATTGCTGGAGACTCCAGTGACTCCAGTGGAAGCAGGGCATCCCAGAGATTTCCTTCAGCCTGAAGGATACTTCCCTGATCTCAGTGGATTGACAACGCTCTAAAAAGGAGTCAAGCCATGAAAGCAACAATATTGGGTCCATATTTTCAACCGTGAAAGCAGATATGTAGAAAATAAATGTGTGACCTTACCCAGAAGCAGGCTGCTCCATCTGTACATCTTTCCAGCATTTTTAGTCTTTGAATTCCAATTGACAAATAATACTCACAAACAATATTTCAAACAATTCAAAGAAAAAAAATGATTTTCCATATACTATACATTGGGTGAAATTCTCCACTACCCGCCGCTGGTCGTGCAGCAACTCTATGTGGTTTTGGGGAGTGTGGGGTCACCTACGTACTGGGGGGGAGGCGAGACCAGAAAACCCGGGGGTGGAATTGCGCTGAGGGCGGGGACGGCGCTGAATTGAAATGCTGGAGGGGTGCAGCGGCCAAGCGCAAGATCTCGCTGTCGGATCACCTGCTCAAAATGGTGACCCAACGGCAGGATTCCCTCAGGTGGTCAGTGGGGCAGACAGGCAGGGGCTCGGATTGCCCCCGGTACAGAAACACATGGTCCAAGGGTTACACGGTGAACCCACGCATGTCCGCCACCCATCCACCCCCCCCACCCCACCATCCCACAGAGCACACCCCAGCCCCGATACCCACAGCCCCCTTGGTGGCCCAACCCCAACTGAGGGGTTGTAGCCCCCAGTTGCCCCCACCCCGAGCAAAGTGGCAGCATGCCCAGTGCCCCTGGGCTCATTGCCTGTGAGCAAAGACGGCTGCTCACCTCCTCGGCTCCCTCCAACAGCCCATCTGCCAGGTTCACATATTTCAAAAGGAGTACTAATCGGCGCCAGCGTGACCACTTGTTTGGGAGGCCGCTGAATCACAGGAGACCATTGAATGTGAGGTGACTCCCGTCAATTGTATGGAAACAGGGCTTAAGTGGTGATAATTAGTTTCTCGCCACGCTATGGCGGGTTCCCGATTTCACCCACAGGAGCGGGCCGGTTGCATCGCAAATGGTTTGGCGCCCAGTGCGGGTCTCGTTCACTGCGTCTTCCACTATTCACCGGCCTTGTTTCGCTCAAGAGAGAGCGCCCTATTTCTTCCTACCACCTGAAGCAAACTCTTTGCATGCACCACCAATGCCAGCACAGTTGTCAAATTGAACTTTGGTGAATCTGCTAAGACCCTTTGCAGCATTTTCTGTATTACTCCATGAACCTTTCACTGGATCCAAAGCTGAAAGGCCTTTCACCGTGGTATTCACCACCACAACGTCCATGCTGTCCCACATATCTCTAAACCCGTCATCAGCAAATTCACTTCCAATACCAGTTAGAAACGTAGCTGGTCCCCAATTCAAGCCCCTGTGACGTTATCTACAATGGCCCTTTTTTCCTTGCCATGTATTACTGTACACAGACTAAATCTAGTTGCCATTTCGACAAAGTTTAAATTCAAGCTGTTCCTGTCTTTGTCTGCATTTCACATTTTGCACTCACCTCTTTGACAAGCCTGTACCCTCCTTATTAACGAAACCTGCATTCTTTAACATGAGAGTGAGTAAATTGTCTGTGCACCTTCAAGACAATTTGATTTTCTTCTCTCTAATTCTTATCATCCAATATCTTTTGAAACATCAGGGGACACAATAATTGGAAGCCTGACTTAACAGCTAAAGGGCTGGATTCTCCGCACCCGCGCCAAAATCGCATCCGCCGCCAGAGCGGAGAATCCATTTCCACGCATGGAATCGAGACCGGCGTCGATTCCTTGATTCTCCAGCCCCTGAAAAGCGGCGTACCCGGGAAGTACACCGTGCCGCGTATTCCCTACCTGTGCTGGAGGCCCGCCCCACCATTCTCCGCCCCGACCGGCCAAAGTCCCGATGGCGTATTTCTAACATGGTCCCAGCCATTCGGGACACTTGCGTGGCGGCTGCGGTCGGCATGGCCGGGGTCGGGTCGATGGAGGGCAGGGGGCGCCTCATACGGGACCGGGTTATTTTCGAGCGGGCAGTCTGGGTTGGGCGCTCCCAATTGGGTGCACGATTTACGAGGTCCAGCTCCGTGGTCTGAGTCCGCCATGGAACACAGCGCGGCCATTGAAGGCCGCCTCTGTACGCATGTGCAGCCTCTGACCCGGAAGTGCGGGGGCCCGTATCTGCAGCTGGAGCTGCGAGCTTCACGACGGGTCCCTGCTAGCCCCCTGCAGGGCCGTGTGGCCTTTCCAGCGTAAAACGCCACAGTTTTTACGTTGGCGTGGGGGCATAGTCCCTGAAATGGAGAATCCAGCCCAAGGTATCTCATTAGAGAGTACATCAGTACTAATAAAGTGGCTTACTACAGCTATTTTGCATGGAATCACCATCCTTTTTAGTGACCTCATTGTGTTGTCATTTCCACACCTAAAACAAGTCAAACTTTCATACTCCCAAACGTTTCATCGTTCCTGACTACAGACTGAATCTAGATAATATTTTATCCAATCTGTTCCGGAAACTGTCATGGTGCAACCACCATCTAAGCCTGCACAGTTAAATGAATCTGAGGCTAAGACACTCAGACTAAAGCTTCTGGTGACAATACCATCCCTTCAGACCGATCATTACCTTCAGTCTCCGAATTCTCCGTGCGATGTGTCATGTCGAGAACCCTGTTGTGCTGCTTTTGGCTGTTCATCGCATGATATTTTGAGTCATACCTTAAGCACTTGTTAACTATTATCTTGGGCATTCCTAGGGTTTACTCGCCTATTATTGTTGCTCCAATTCTGTCATCTGCTGTAGTATCCAGATCTGCAAATACTGCTGGATAAAAGCAAATTACTACGGATGCTGGAATCTGAAACAAAAGAGAAAATGCTGGAAAATCTCAGCAGGTGTGGCAGCATCTGTAGGGAGAGAAAAGAGCTAACATTTTGAGTCCAATGACTCTTTGTCAAAGCCAAAAAACTACTTTCACCCTTATTCCTTCTGTAACTCTTCCTTTGTACTGTTGTCCAATACCCGGACAATCCTCAATCCTTCATTATTCCACGGAATCTCACATTTGTGCCATCAAAGCTGCTGGAAATAACTTCTCCCCTCGGAATTATTTTCGAGGCAGTAGACATCTGCTCCAGGTTGGAGTACCCAGGAAGCAAACCCCACTTAAGACCTGGAGCCTCCCCTTATCTGATACATTAGCACAATCCAGTAATTTAAATATTAAAACTGAACAATTAAGCAATCTCCAAGTTCCTGCAATCTTTTATACAGCTTGTTAAAGTTCATGATATGCTCCTCAATTTGGACATTGTGGTCATGAAAACCACGCTGAAAGGCCTTTCAGCAATGGGCCATCTTTCGAAATCTCTCAAAGTCTGACCATGCCTCATTGACATCCAGTAGGTCACCTGTCTGATAAATTCATCTATGCAGTCTAATAGAAGTTCCAGACTCTCACCAGTATCCAACTGGTGGTACCATGACACAGTGGTTAGCACTGCTTCCTCACAACGCCAGAGATCAGGGTTTGATTCCAGCTGGGGTGACTGTCTGTGTGGAGCTTGCATATTCTTCCCGTGTCTGCATGGGTTTCCTCCGGGTCCAAAGGTCTGTAGGTTATATGGATTGACCATGTTAAATCACCCCTTAGAGTCCAGGGGTTTGCAGGTTAGGTTATGGGGTGATGGTGGATGGGGGAATGGCCCTGGGTAGGATGCTCCTACGGAGGGTCGGTACACACTCACTGATTAATCTTAATCAGTGGGCCGAATGGCCTCCTTCTGCACTGAAATGATTCTATGAATTGATGGGCATCCTGCTCACAAAATACTTGGCTTCCGATATTTCTTTTGTTGGGAAACGACAATGCCAAGACTATCTTGTTTCCTCTTTGGTAGAGATATAGCTTGTATCCATGTATCCATTTCATTCTTTCCACAGATCATAACATTCAGACTCTGAGAACAGCATTGAGTAATCATGCCCTGACAACTGACATTTGCTTTCTGTCATTCTTCGCAAAAGCTTCTCCAATTGTAATCTTCTCTCGGAAAATGTTTCATATTAGTTGCTGACCTTCACCTTTGGCCATCCATTCTCTACTCCCACATTAAACGTCTGACAGCCAGTTGGTGAAGGATGAGCCCCTGAGCCAATCCTTACGCAGTTTTAGAATTATTCAGAAAGTGAAGCATTAATAATGTACAAACCCCAACCACTGAACCGAAAGGTGGGATGGGATTTCCCACCCCCAGCATGTTTCCTGGCAGCTTGCTGTTGGGCGCCAGCAGGACAGGAAGATTCCGGCAATGCCTATGTCAGCATGTGAGGCTCGCCCGTCCCACCATCGGGAATGGCCAGAAAATCCCACCCAAAGTGTCTCTTTATGCCCTTTTGACTAAAGTCAAATAAACAGGTTAACTAAGTAAACAATGAACCATCCCTTAAAGGGGCACTGTAAGAAAAAAATCTTGAAAAGCAACATACCAAAATGAAATTAAAATGCTGTTTTGGGGAGTGTTTCCAGAACTGTCTCTGCATGCTCTTTTCAAGAAAACAATAATCAACAAATTAAACAAAAATTACATGGTGATGGCACTGGATCAAAAATAAAACTTCAAGAAGTAACCCAATAAATTAAATCAAAATATAGTCTCATGATATGTGTTCAAGTAATTAACAATGGAGCCACCCTCCTCTCCCACCACTGCTCCCCCCCCCCCCCCCAATCTGTATATGCTTAATCTCAATTTATACAACTGACACAAGAGGCCCTGCCTACCTACTGCAGGAAAAGGTTTCTGTGGTTTGTGGCAAACAATCTCTAGGTGGACTCAGTCAGAGAGCCAGTCAGCTTTATTTGAATGACCCAGCCCTTGAAATTTAGCTAAAGTTAAGAGAATATCCTCCAGGCAGTTGAAAATTAATGCCCTACTTTCACCTGAGTAGCAACTGGAAGATTGAGGCTGGCGTTCTAAGAAATTCTTACGTGTGGTGCATGTGGTGGGAGTTTGTGTATTAGCACCAAGGCTAAGTTCACAGCTTTAAAAAATATATATCTAATGTCAATGTTATCATATCTAATTGCTTAGAAAACCACAGGGAATATTCTGTGATTGCACATTTTCCACTGGGAGGCCTCAAAAATAGGATGTGTTGCAGATAGCTGTACACTTGTGTGAAGGCTGAATGTCTGACCTGCACACTCCATGAGCTCAGCTCCTTACTGTTGCTAACTTTTGGTTGGTTCAATTGGCTCTGTTTTATAACCTTTGCTCTAGAGTCGCCAGGTATCTTTATGATACCGCCATGAGGTTCAAGTTCAAATAATGATCAATAACTCAACACACCAATTCGCAAGATTCAAATCAGTACACATTTATTATACACAGTAAATTGCTACTCATGCATAAATTCTACTTTCTAGGCTAGTTCTACAACTAACAGGCCTATACTTAGCTTCGGACTGGCCGGCCAGGTCAGGGGAACAAATGGCCTTTCGTTCGGGTTCTGAAACTGCAGTGTTCAAAGCTGGTATGGACTGGTAGCTAGGAGCGCCTATCTCATAGCGAGCGTTGACTTGAGACTTACTTCTTTGGAGCGGCAGCTGGACAGGTCACTCTCAAGGGTTGCTTCGCATTGCTGAGTGACTCTGTCAAGAAGGACGATTTAAACTTGGGGTCTTTACTTTATAGTCCCAAGGGGCTTCCCGCCTTTCGGGGCGGACCCCCTACCTGGTTTCAAGTGATTGGACTTCGTTCCAATTGCTTGGTTCGATTTCTCCAATACTGGAGCGGTTCCCTGATCGATGGGCGGTCTTTAGGTGTATGTTAACCTCTTTTGTGTTGGCTCCTGCTGGCGCCGAGGAGTCTGGCTTGGCTTTGTTTACCTCAAATGTTTCGATTGTTCCCGAGGATCGCTCATTAGTATGTAGATGGCTGCTACATTATTATGCCGATGGTTGCTGGTATTGATGCTGTCTGGGCTTTCGCAGAGTTTAATACACAGTAAACTTTCACCTGCTGGTTTCTGCCTGTGTTGGCTGAATTTCCCTTCAGCCTTTGCTGTTCTCCATTGTACGTCGGGAATTGGCCAACCCAGGTGGCTACACTTCCTCCTTGTGATCCTAACGCGAAGCGTGAAGGATCACATAACTGCGTTGTTCTTCATTCCCTGACCCGGCGAACACTCTTCTATGGCCTCTACACTGACCATAACTATGAAAGAAAATTTTAACTGACAATTCTAAGTGGCGCTATGTCAAAACAGGGACATGCATTACAAAATAAGAAAAACGGTACCTCTAACTGTCCTTAATAAACTACACGCACTCAAACATTCAATCCTACTAACTTCCTAAATAATACAAACAAAACCATAGCAACATTATTCACATGTTTTCTGGCTTGGCAGTCAGGCTCAGGATTGTACAATCGCTCATAAAACATTTCTTTATTCACAAAAAGGAACGCAAACGAATGTTCTTTATTATAGATCGCGGGGGTCGGGGGTCTGGTCATACCCGGAAATAGGGGATCTTATCCTATATACCGGGGTGCGAGCGCGGTAGGCTCTCCCTCGCCATTTCCTCAGGCGAATAGTCTGCACGATGCAGCAGAGCATCGCCAATACCAATAGGGATTCTATCACGTAGGACAGGGAGTACCAGGTTATAAACCTGTCACACCAAGATGGTGTGGTGTCGCTTGTGACTGGGCTCTGTAGGGAAGTGAATCATTAACGGCTGGGGGGGGGGGGCGGGGGTTGGGGTCAGGGGGTTCGCGTTCACGCACAACCAAATGTTCATTAGGGTGATGAGCAACATGGAGGATGTCCATTGGTCCTTCTTCTTCCTCTTCTCTTCTCTTCTCTTCTGTTCCTGGAGCTCCTGGAGTTCCGTGGGATCAAGCATAGTGTCTGTCACTACCTTGTTGTAATATCTCGTATGATAGCATGTCTGTCCTTTAGTGCCAATTACTCCCTTTATAATTGGTCACTATGTGTGACTGCCTCATTTTTTTCAAAAACCGAATTTCAGGACAAGACACACTTACAAATACTGAACCAGTGCGAGCCGTCTCGCAGGCTGTGTGATTTACCATCCAAATGTTTGAGGATGTAAATAGCATAGGGTTGGCAACCTAAGGGTCGCCTGAAACAAAACATAACTTTTTGAACGGAAATTGCCGCATGGGCGACGGGTAAGATTTGGATGGAGTCCCCGGGTAGGACGGCGACCAATGCCGTGTGTTCTCTACCCGAGCGTAGCTGACCAGAGGGTAATCCTTAGGCAGGGCGGGTCTCAATGCCGTTTCTCCACTGCCTGAGCAACCAACAAGAACGGGCAAAAATGTAGTCATCGAGGGGGGTTGTCGTATTGGTTCTACCTTCGAACCAGAAGGGCAGTTACGAACAGGGGTCTGTGTATCTGTCGATAGACGAGTTCCTCTGAACTGGCGTCTGGGACATTGACAAGTCTCTGTGGACAAATTAGTTCCTCTGAACTAGCGTCCGGGACAAATTAGTTTCTCTGACTGCCAGTGGGCGTCAGAAGGGTGGTGGCGTGGGGCCGTGGAATTTTTTTTTCCCGGACTTACATACAACATTAAACAATACCACGACAAACAACATAAAACATGCTGCAGGTTCCATCAGAAAGGACATCGTTTTCTCCCAAGCGGTTCCTTTTTAAAACATCATCTGGACACCTCAGTTATCGGTTGCGAACAGGGTCGCAAAGGGGTTCTCGTTTTGGGAGTCAGACTCAAAGTCGTCATCTTCTCCTGGATGCCAAACTCTCGAATGTATCAGGGCGGATAGGGCTGCATGGTGTGATGTGGGATCGCTCTCGTCGTTCTGGACGAGTCTGTATGAGTTATCTCGGTGCCAAAAGGTGGTGTCTAGTTCTGTGGGGACGGAGTCGGGGTCGTCATTGTAGGTCGGTGGTCGGTGGTGGGGTTTGTTTAGGAAAGTGATCATGAAGGGATCACTCGAATCGTGGTCAGATTCGCTGGGTGTGGGGCCTGATGTATGGGGATAGTAGGGAGGCGTGCTGTGGCTATTGTCTGAGTTACAGTCACTGTCGCTGTCGCTGCTGTCTGTGGGCGTTCCGAGGCGGAGTGTATATTTCGGGGGTGGAGTCGAGTTTGTGTCTGTGGCTGGGCTGGACGTGTTGGGGGAGGGTGGGGTTACGTTGGCTGTAGGCGGGGTGTGGTCTACTGCATCAAGCATGACGTGATGTGCGTGGTTAGACTGTGTTCCATATGCCTTCAGCTGGTTGATATGGAACCACGCAGTCTTTCCATTGGGGTTCTTTATTTTGTACACGGAGGGGCTTACTTTGTCCGCAATGGAGTACGGACCCGAATATTTAGGTGACAGGAATGTGCTGGGGTTGTATACGGAGAGCATGACTTGCTGTCCTACACTGAACTCAGTCGCATGCACTGTCTTATCGAAACAGGCCTTGCTCTGTTTCTTTCTGGTGCCCAATTTTACTGTGGCTGCTAGCTGAGCCGTTTTAACATTCTCCACTAATTGTTCTACTGTTTTCTCATGTGTGAGGGCCATCACTTCGGGGCTGGTCAAATCTAATCCCAATAAAAATTCTGTGCCTTTCATGGGGCGTCCGGACATGAGAGTGTGAGGGGTGTAACCTGTGGATGGAGAAACCGTATTTCTCAAAAACATCAGCGCAAAAGGGAGGACTGAATCCCAAGTGGTGTTATTTTGCTGGACCATTTTCCTAAGGATAGCTTTTAGGGTCTGATTCATGCGCTCCACGATACCACTCGACTGGGGGTGGTATGCAATGTGGAATTTTTGAGTAATGCCAAATATCGTGAGGACGTTCTTCATGACATGGCCCGTAAAATGGGAACCTTGGTCGGATTCAATGCTGCGGGGGAGTCCCCATCTCGCAAAGATGTGGTGGGTTAAGATCTTGGCTGTGGTCTTTGCCGTGTTCGTTCTGGATGGGAATGCCTCTACCCATTTTGTAAACATGTCTATCACAACAAGTACAAACTTATAACCATTCCTGCAAGGGGGCAATGGTCCTATAAAATCAATCTGGAGGTTAATCCAGGGGCCATTAACGGGTCGGGTGTGACTAAGCTGAGCCTTTTTGGCATATCGGTCCGGATTGTTCTGGGCACAGATAAGGCAATTCTCAACGTAGTGTGTTACATCTTCTTTCAAACTCGGCCACCAACAGAGCTGCCTGAGGTGGGCTGTCGTGTGATCAATTCCCTGATGTCCATGACCGTCATGGAACAAACAAATAAGCTGATTCCTGTCCTGTTCAGGAACCACACAAAGGGTGTCTTTTAACACCACACCATCATGTGTGGTCAGAGCATTTTTGAATCTATCATAGGGTGCTGGATAGTTTCCTTTTAAAATCTCCCTGAGATTTCTATCTTGCTTCTGGGCCTGCACTAAATCCTCGATATTAGTCTGCGAGACCTGAACTGCATTCACTGGTGCGCTTTCGGGGGTGTGTCCAAAAATATCCATGCCTGGAACCTGCTTTTGCCAGTGCGTCGGCTTTTACATTTCCAGGGGGGGAGGAACGATGGTGACTGCAAACTTTAGCTATTCCAAAACCCCTATCCTGTGCTTTTTCTAAAATGTGGCAGAGTAATGGGGCTGAGGGGAGGGGTTTTCCGTCGGCGGAAACAAATCCTCTTGCTTTCCTCAGGGGTAGGAATTCTGTAACGCTGTTGCAGACATAGAGGCTGTCCGAATAAATGTCGGCTGGGCTGGGGAAGGAATCTGGGTGTTCCACTGTGTATGCAATGGCCGCAGGTTCTGCTGCCTGCGCGCCTAAGTGTCCTGGAAGTTTTATTGCTCTTTCTTCTAGGGCGCGTCCCTGCACGTCCTCGACGTAAATGTCGCATCCTGTAATGCGCTTCCCTTCTAATACTGTGGAAGAACCATCCACATATATCCTAATGGGTTTGCATGTGTCTGTGTGCTTGGGGCTCTGGGTTGAACTACCTATCTTTCTGGGGGGTGTTTTAGCAATAAAGGGGCCTGTGTTGTGGTGCGGTGAGATAATGTCACATTCATGGGAGGTTCCGGGGTACTGTCGGTTATCGGCTAAAAAAGTGTGGGTCTTGGTCCTTTCAACAGTGATGTCCCGTCCTTGCAAAAGAAGGGTCCATCTAGCTGCTCTTATTTGACTGACGGTACCGTCCTTAAGTCCAGTAAAAGTTGGGTGGGTGTGTGTTCCGTGAGGATTGTGATAGGGTTTAGTCCGGTTATGTAAGAAAAATACTGTACTGCCCAAAAAACTGCGAGCAGGTGCCTTTCACAGGCTGAAAATCCCTGCTCCACGGCATCTAAAACTCTGGAGGCATAAGCACTGTTAGTGCCTATTCTGGAGGAGCACGGCCGAAAGGGTGCGGTCTGTGCTTGCTACCTCTATCGCATTGGGGGAAAACGGGTTTGGAACTTATAGTGCGAGGGCTGCTTTGAGTGCTCTTTTCAACGAGTCCACAGCATCCGTATGCTGCTGAAGCCATTCCCAGGGGGCTCCTTTCTTTAGGAGGTCTGAGAGGGGCGCTGCCTTGCTGGCGAAACCGTCAAGGTGGTTTCGTCAATAGCCAGCCAGTCCTAAAAATGACCGGAGGGCTGAAACGTTCTGGGGAAGGGGCAATTTGGCAATCGAGTCAATCCTTTTATGCTCGATCTCGCGTTTACCATGTGTGATAATTGTACCCAAATATTTCACCTTGTTTTCCAAAATCTGGGCCTTTTGGGGGTTTACTTTATATCCAATTGCTTGTAGGAGTTCCAGGAGTCCGGACAGAAGCTCGATGTGCTCTGCCTTGGTGTCTGTCTGCAGTAATAGGTCGTCCACATACTGGACCAGACATTTGGGGCGAGAAAATTTGGCTAAACCATTTGCCAGCTGCTGGTGGAAAATGGAGGGGGAGTTGTGGAATCCTTGTGGAAGGCATGTCCACGTGTACTGCTGTCCTTTAAAGGTGAAGGCAAATTTGTACTGGCACGCCTTTGCCAATGGAATGGACCAGAATCCATTACTGATGTCCAAAACCGTAAAGTATCGGGAATTGAGTCCCTGTTTGAGCATGGTCTCGGGACTTGTTGCTACTGTGGGGGCTGCTGCGGGGGTGATTTTGTTGAGTTCCCGGTAATCGATGGTCAGTCGGGCTTTCCGTGAGGGTGGTCAGACCACACATAATCGATCCATCGGGCTTTCTCACTGGCCAAATTGGGGCATTATTAGTGGAGGCTACTGATCTAAGTACACCCTGCTCTAATAAGCTGTCGATTACTTTTGAGATTTCTCCCTCTGCCTCTTGGGGAAATGCATATTGCTTTTGGAGTCTAGGGACAGGTCCTGTGATTTGTACCGAACCAGTCATCCGGCCACAGTCGTGTTTGTGGATCGCGAATGCTGTCCTGTTCCTTTGTAAAACTGCCCTAACCTGCTTTTCCGTGCTAATCGTAGTCGGGTCAAACCAAAATTCGCCTACTGCGCTAATCTTGTTTGCATATTCTCCTATGTTGAGCGTTGCGGGGGCTCTTGTGGATTTTGTCATTTTCCAGACACATTGGTTGACTGGATCAAAGGATAGGTTCTGGGAATTCATAAAGTCAATTCCCAAAATGTATTCTGCTGTGTGGGGTAGATCGACTAAAACTATGGGGTGCTTGTTGATGATGTTGCCGATTTGAATGGGTACAGGGGCTGTGATGTGTCCCTGTTATGAGTGGCCTGTAAAGCCACTGAGGGTGATGGTGGCTGTATTGGGCCACGTGTCCTTTTGAAACATGGTGGAGAAATTGATTGTGGTACGGGATCTTCCTGTGTCCCAGAGAAACTCTATGGGCTGGCCCTGTATTTTTGCTGCAACTACTGGTCAGCCGGACCTATCCCAAAGGGTGTCGCAGACCCAACTGGGGGAGCCCAAACACCGTCAGTCCATTCCGTTCAAGTCCGTCTGATCTGAACGGGTGCTAATACTATGTATTGGCTTTGTCCTGGTTTTATTTAGAGTGCCTGTCTGCTGGGCTCTCTGTTCTTTTTGTGGGGCATTTCATTCTCCTGCAAAGTGTCCTAAATGTCCACAGTTGTAACACTCCTGTGGCTTTTGTGGGGGGCTGTTCTTGCCTTCATTTACCCATGCGGGGTTCTGGTGTGCTTTAACTGCGTATATGTCTGCTTCTGCCTGCTGTTCTTCGGGACTTTTGTTCGTGGGTTTGTTTTGAACAGATTGCTCCCAGGCGCGGGACAATCTTTTTACAACCCATTTCTCATTATGAGCCTCCTCTGAGGGGTCATAATTCATACAAGCTTTTTGTCCTGTTTCTGTGGCATGGGAGCTAAGGGTGCGGGTCCATTTGGCCATGTTGTCTGGGGACAAATGGGCGCGGTCTAAGTCTCTGAAAACTGCTGCAAAATGGATCCACAAGCGTCCAGCAAATGCTGTGGGGTGCTCGGTTTTCTTGTGCCTGCACTTATTGAGGCCTTCTACGGGGTCACCCCTGTTATATCCGATCGCGTCTAGGATCGCGGTTTGCATTTCTGCAAGGGTGCCTCCTCCTACATTCCATGGGTCAGGAAGGGCTGCTACGACCGAAGGGTCAAAACTCAAAACTGTGAGCTTTACTTGCTCTCGCTCATCCAGGCCGTACATGGTTGCCTGCTGCTTTACTCTGGCAAAGAAGTGGTGGGGGTCTGAGGTGGGGAGGAACGGTTTGATTTTATCGCTCGCGTCCCGTAATTGGGTCACTGTTAAGGGGGTGGTGTACAGAAATTCCGTGTCGTCCGATGTGGCTGTGCGGTGGGTGGTGACTGGGTTAATTGGAGCCTGAACTATCTGTGATGTGGGGGGTTGGGGCGCTTTCCTCTTCTGGGGCTTTCTCTGCACACATGTTCCCTGAACATATCTCTGCGCTGTCTCACGCAATTCTTCCCAATCAGTGCCATCTTCCTCATCTAGCTGTGATCCAAAGGTTTCCTGGAATCCTTTTTGAACTGAAAGCAGATATTGCAATTTTGCAATCTGCTTCTGGCACTTTGCGTGGTCTAATGAGCTTTGTCTTTGCTTCGTGGTGGCAGCATGGAGTGCTCTTAACGCTGCCTTCAGGTCACTACACTGCCTCTGCAATGCCTCTACCTGCTTCTCGGTTTCCTCTCGTACCAGGACTGCACGTTGCGTGTCCTGATAGGCCTTTTCGTGCTGGGACTGGAAGCTGCTTAGGTGTGCCAGACAAGACTGGTGTGCCCACTTGGCATTATCCACCTCTCCGTCTTTTGCTGCCAACTTCCTCCTTAACTCTGCGTTCTCTTTCTCTACCTCACTAACATCAACCTTACTCATTCGTTGTATGCCTTCTATCTCTTTCCAGAGCATCCTAACGACCTCCTCTGTGCCTCGCAATTGTGCCAAACAGGACACGATTGCCATCAGCTTGCGAGCTTTTCCTAAGCTCTTCTTGTGAATCTCGCTCAGGTTCTCCCACCAAGTATGTCCTATACTCCCGGGACCTGTTTCCTCATTTTCACAGAATTCGCTCCAAAGGGGCCATCCTTTCCCTTTGAGGTATTTTCTGATTTCCTCTTCCCAAACAAGACATTGTCCTACTCTACTGCTGCTGGTCGCTGCGACCACAAATTCTTCGGGGTTAATGAGGCGTTGCACTGCCTGCATTGCCATCTTTCCTCTCTGAATGCTTTCTTAAATTTGGAACGAGGGGTATTAAGGCGGTGCTGTAATTACGGGTACGGCTTTCGCTATTTTCCAAAATACAAACTCCCGACAGTTTTGTCGCAACAAAAAAAAATCTATCAGTATTACCTTATCGCCCTGTTAGTTACGCATGCATACACACACTTCCGAATTATGAAGATTGATCAGAACTGCTTGAACACTTGTGGTTTTCCTGTTCCCAATTGGATTTCTAATTCAAATTTTTGGGTTCTCCCGGAGTGGTTAAGCCACTTCTAGATCGGGTCCCATCAGGATGTCGCCAGTAATATGTTGCTAACGTTTGGTTGGTTCAATTGGCTCTGTTTTATAACCTTTGCTCTCGAGTCGCCAGGTATCTTTATGATACCGCCACGAGGTTCAAGTTCAAGTAATGATCAATAACTCAACACACCAATTAGTAAGATTCAAATCAATACACATTTATTATACACAGTAAATCGCTACTCATGCATAAATTCTACTTTCTAGGCTATTTCTACAACTAACAGGCCTATACTTAGCTTCGGACTGACCCACCAGGTCAGGGGAACAAATGGCCTTAAGTTCGAGTTCTGAAACTGTGGGATTCAAAGCTGGTATGGACTGGTAGCTAGGAGCGCCGATCTCGTAGCGAGCGTTGACTTGAGACTTACTTCTTTGGAGCGGCAGCTGGACAGGTCACTCTCAAGGGTTGCTTCGCATTGCTGAGTGACTCTGTCAAGAAGGACGATTTGAACTTGGGGGCTTTATTTCATAGTCCCCAGGGGCATCCCGCCTTTCGGGGCGGACCCCGTACCTGGTTTCAAGTGATTAGACTTCGTTCCAATCGCTTGGTTCGATTTCTCCAATACTGGAGCGGTTCCCTGATCGATGGGCGGTCTTTAGGTGTATGTTAACCTCTGTTGTGTTGGCTCCTGCTGGCGCCGAGGAGTCTGGCTTGGCTTTGTTTACCTCAAATGTTGCGATTGTTCCTGGGGATCGCTCATTAGTATGTAGATGGCTGCTGGTATTGATGCTGTCTGGGCTTTCGCAGAGTTTAATACACAGTAAACTTGCACCTGCTAGTTTCTGCCTGTGTTGGCTGAATTTCCCTTCAGCCTTTGCTTTTCTCCATTTTACGTTGGGAATTGGCCAACCGAGGTGGCTACACTACTCACACTCTGGAGTTGTGGGGATTCTGAGAAATTCAGGCCAACTTGCAGTGTGGTTCTCCCGACTGAGCTTTTAAAATTTTACTGGACGTTGGAATGTCAGGAGGCATGCGATGAAATGAAAACTTTGTTAACCACAGCACCAGTGTTGATGACACCTAATTAATCTAAACTATTTACAGTGGCAAATAATGCAAGTGATGTGGGTGCTGGTGCTACAACTGCTGCAGGAACATTATGAAAGAATTGAAAGGCCAATCGGGTACTTTTCAAGCAAACTCAACATTCACCAAAATAATTATTTGACCATCGAGAAGGGAACATTGAGTTTGGTATTGAAATTACAACATTTTAACATTTATGTTAGTGACAATTTATCTGACACAATTGTCTATGCGGACCATAATCTCCTAATATTTAAAACACCAAAAGCAAGTCTATTCAGGTGGAGTTTATTATTGCAACCATTTAATTTATGAACTCTACATGTGGCAGGAAGGGAAAATGTGATTGTCGATGCTTTATCACGACTGTAACATGTGAGAAGACTGAAATGATGTTTCATAGCATATCACAGAATCCCTACAGTGCAAAATGAGGCCATTCAGTCCATCGAGTCTTCACCAACCCGCTGAAAGAGCACCCTATCTAGTCCCACAACCCCACTCTATCTTCATAGCCCAGTAACCCCACCTAACCTTTTGGACACTAAGCAGCAATTAAGCTTGGCCAATCCACCCAGCCAGCACATTTTTACCGACTTGTGGGAGGAAACCGGAGCACCCGGAGGGAACCCACGCAGACATGGGGAGAATGTGCAAACTCCACACAGACAATGAAGGTTGGAATTTCACCCGGGTCTCTGGTGCTGTGTGGCAGCAGTGCTAACCACTGTACCACCAAGCCACCCTGTTTAAAAATGTAAAATGATGTATCCTATGGAGCAGTGGTTTTCAAACCTTTTTTCCCGGGACCCACTTCTACTAACTGGCGGACCTTCGGGAGACTTGCTGGCCGACCTTAGTGACCCACGCCAGCTGACCTTCATAGCGCACCATTATTACTTACCTTTAATGCGGCAGGTGGGCCTGCTTGGTCCTCACGTTCTCTCTTGGTTCGTCATTCAATGTTACATTTCTGCTAAGGACATCAGCTGACAATTTAGGTCCCGCTACATCCTTTGAAAAAAATCAGGAGGTGTGTCCTGGAACTCGCCATGTTTAGACTTCAAATGCCTTTGAAGATCTGAGGCTTTTAAACTTTCATTTGCCAGTACTTCCCTGTGTATAACACACATGGGGCTGGATTCTCCATTATTGGGACTGTCCCCACGCCAGCGTCAAAACCGTGGTGTTTTACTCCTGAAAATCCTGGAAAAGAGGGACACAAAGTCACAGCCCTGCAGCGGGCTAGCAGGGACCCAGAGTAAATATCGCAGCTCTTGCTGCAGATACGGGCCTCCGCACTTCAGGGTCGCAGGCCGCGCATGCGCACGGCGGCATCCTCCAGCAGCCGCCCCGTGCTCCATGGCAGGCTCAGATCACGGGGGTGATCACGGGGATAGACCCACAAAGGAGACCCCCCCAATCGGCCGCAAGTCCGACCCTCAAACGCCGCCCAATCACTCCCCAGCCGCCTATAAGGCCCACTCCCCCGGCCTCCGATCTGCCTGCCAGGGCGGCTGCGGACTGATTCCGCAGCTACCACGCGAGTACCCCAACCGGCTGGAACAGGTTAGTTCCACGCCATCGGGGCCTCAGACGGTCAGGGGTGGAGAATGTCGGAGCGGGGCTCTGGCAATGGCCCCCGGCGGCGCGGCATACTCCCCGGTGATGCTGCTTTTCGGGGCCCGCAGAATTGGTGACCCGGCGCCGATTTCTTGCGCAATCATCGATTCTCCGCCCTCACGCCGGCCGCGATTTCGGCGCGAGGGTGCGGAGAATCCAGCCCATGGGCTTTGCGTCCTGATTTTTATTGGTACAATTAATAAACCCAAGAAATCATCTTTATACTGCCTTGTTCCTGATGTTAGTTTCTTCTTAATTCTTTGGTTGTTTTGTAAATTGAGAGTATCCAATTCATTTTTTCCAATTAAGGGGCAATTTAGCGTGGCCAGTCCACCGACTGTGCACATCTTTTGGGTTGTGGGGGCGAAACCCACGCAAACATGGGGAGAATGCGCAAACTCCACATGGACAGTGACCCAGAGCCGGGATCGAACCTGGGACCTCGGCACCGTGAGGCAAATATGCTAGCCACTCACGTCACCGTGCCGCCCTTTCTTAATTCTTTGTTCACCAAAAGCTCTGGAGCTCAGGATACAGCTCACACCAGCACTATTTTGTCCTGCTGAGGACTCTCGTCTGCAGCTCTTCCAGCAGATTCAATTGTGAGAATCTGGCCTGTTTGTGTCCCTGGCTCTCTCTCCCTTATTAAAAATAATCCATCTTCAGCTCTTCACACAGTCATGTTGCTTGCTTGCAGGCAGCTACAAAATGGAAGAATCTCTCCTCCATAATTTCGCCCCCAAAGCACAGGTGTACAGGGCACATGACGCCAGTGTGTGTGTTGAGCACATGCCCTTCTCTCTGCCACTGCCTCTGGCAGAAAGACTCCATCTTTCATATTTAAAGGCCGGTGGCAGCCAGCATTTTTAATTTTTACTTTGAAACTTTATTTCCAAGTTTATGACTTTTATTACTCCTGAAAATTAAAACAATTTAAGTTGAACATGCGCCACCCTTACATTTACACATGAGCTTTTTAAAAACATACATGCCAATTTCTTTAGAAACTTAAACAAAGGGCAGCATGGTGGCACAGTTGTTAGCACTGCTGCCTCACGGCGCCAAGGCCCCGGGTTCGATCCCGGCTCTGTGTCACTTTTCATGTGGAGTTCACACATTCTCCCCGTGTCTGCGTGGGTGTCACCCCCACAATCCAAAGATGTGCAGGGTAGGTGGATTGGCTACGGTAAATTCCCCTAAATTGGAAAAAATTTATTGGGTACTCTAAAATATTAAAAAATAAATTTAAACAGGTATAGAAAAAAGTACAATCTTGGCCGGGATTCTTTGAGCCTCAGTGCCGAAAAGGCGCTCGGCGAGGGGGAGGAGAATGGGGCCTCAGACCCGCGATCGGAGAATCGGTGCCAGTTGCACGCACGCGGTCGACGCAGTGCCGGTCGGGGGCCGTGGAAAGAGGCCCCAGCCGCGGTTCTCCGCAGTCAACCCGCCGAGTTCCGCCGGTGTGGTTCACATATGGTTCCACCCAGTGGGAGCTCAGCGTCGTGGCTGCGATGGCCGTCCTGCTGTGGGGCTAGTGGATCAGTTTCCAGGGAGGAGGCCTCCACGACGGCCAGGCCCGCGATCGGGGGCCACCGATCGGCGGGCATGCGCGATCTGGGGGGGGCCTACCTTCTTCCGCGCCGGCCCGCTGTGTGGCTCCGCCATGTTGCACAGTGCCGGCACATAAGCGCCCGCTACACGGACCCGGGCCCGGCTGCCGCACACATGCGCAGACCCGTGGCGAGCAACGCAGGGCTGCGTGCGACAGCTGGAGCACTCCGGCGCCGTGCTGGCCCCCTGTGGACTACAGAATTGCTGGGCCAAGAGGCCCGTTGACACCGGTGTGAAACACTGGTGTTTCTGCCGGCGTCAACACTTAGCCGCGTTTTTAGCTAATCCCGGCCTTTGTTTTTACTTCACAAACTATGACTTTAGATGAGATGAAGTAACTTGTCAAACACATACAATGTTAAAATATATCTTACTGGCTCCACTTCATTGCACTATACAAACATCCAAGTCACCTCCTTCTCCATTCTCACCAAAACAACTTATTTCCTTATTTCCAGAGAGTGGCGACACAAAGTAATGACTGTGTAGGTTTCTTCCAATTTTGACATTTGTCAGCTGTATTGACTGGCGTCGTTTGATCAGTATTCCTCACCTGGCTTCCCTCTCACTGCTCAGTAGCTGCATCAACCTCAGTCACAGACTGCTGACCACTTCACGCCCCATACTCCATGTCATGGGAATGTAAGCGGACATTGTGCCAGCTGTTGAACAGCTTTACTACGGAGCAGCAGGCCAAATTCTTCCCAGTGGCAAGGGGCAAGCCAAGCAGTGTGCAGAGGGCGAGCACCACGGCAGAGCTCCAAGCTGGGGCCACCACTGTTAGCATCGCGCCCCCACCTGGACACCCTCAGCTCCTGACCCCACCACCACATGTGTGCATGGTGACCAATACACAGCCCAGCCTCACGCCGCACCAACCCCTCAAACGCCGCAACCAATTGGGGACTGCCCACAGCCAGCATTCTTAAAAGATGGCCGTGCCATTGTGGACTTCTTCCCGCAATCAAAAATGCCGCAATTGATCACTCTGCAACCTGCCCAACACCCCCCAGCGACCCACACGCAGGTCGCAACCCTGAGTTCAGGGAGAAACCCTGGTATAGAGTATAAATTGTATACACCTTAAGAAATGTTTATCATTAAAAGAGTTTTTGAAAAATGAAGGTATCTGTTTACATTGCTGGTTCATTTCTTTTCAGGGGGAGGTGTGACAACCAGAAGACTTTCGGAATATTGGATTCTAAGAATTGGGCAATTTAAGGGTTAAAAGCCTGGAGTTAGCGTTTGACATTATGAATAATGTCTAGCACATTAAGGGTTAATGTAATACTCTAACCAACCACTAGATGGAGCTGGGGAGCAGATCTATACAAAGGAATGCCTCTCAGGCTTCTGGGAGAGTGTGTGAGGAGAGCTAGAGAGAATAGGAGCAGAGCAAAGAACAATCTAAGATAGTGTTAGTATAGTGTAGATTGTAGTTTAGTTATAAGATTGCTTGGTTTAAGAATATGCAAGATTCTTGCATCTTTGACTTTGTCTATATATATGTTTCTGGAACCCACCTCTTTATTCACCTGAGGAAGGAGCAGTGCTCCGAAAGCTAGTGATTCTAAACAAACCTGTTGGACTTTAACCTGGTGTTGGAAGACTTCTTACTGTTTTAAGAATAGTGATCAAATTGTAAAATAAGAAGTGAAATAAATTTAGCTTTCGTTTATTAGACTTAGCTTTTTATGGTCTTTGTGTACACGACAAAATCCATCCTCAAGAGTGTGTTCGATTGCAGTTTGCATGTTTCTGTTTTAAATAATTCTGTTTTGCAGCGTCTGGGTGCTTTTCGCAGCCAGAAGGTGAAATTGACAAAGGAATGTGTTTTACAGTCTGGACTATGGACTGTGGTTTGACTGTCCATGGGGAGTTAATGTGCTTTTCAGCTTGCAGAGATAATTTGATTTTTAGCTTGGGGAGATTAGATCATTGCTGGGTGGAGCCAAGGAAGAGACATTTTAAAAAAAACATTTAGAGTGCAATTCATTTATTCCAATTAAGGGGCAATTTAGCGTGGCCAATCCACCTACTTGCACATTTTTGGGTTGTGGGGGCGGGGGGGGGGGGGGGCGGGGGGGGAGGCCACAATGGGAAACCCCATTGGCCAGCTGCCGGCGGCGAAGTGCCACACCAGAAAACACGCCTGACAGGATGGAGAATCCCATCCAATATTTCAGTTTTGGTCCAGTCTCATAGCCATTGTTGGGGTCTGGTCCAAGATTGCTCCAGCGTCCATAACCTCGAAGATTTTAACATAGCATTTTCTATGTCGTAGGACTGAAGACATATCACATAAATTGAATTTGATTTTTATTCAACTGCAAGCTTGATTTACATCAGATAGGAGGAGAGTGGTGATCATAAGCTGTGCAATGAGACAACAATCTCAAGAAAAGCTTTCTTCCTGTGAGCACTGCAGTGATCAGGAAGGCAGTTAATTGGATAGTAGATTCCACTGAAGATTGGTTAAGCTGTCTGCAAGTTCAGAAGCAAAGTTTAATGCTTAAGAGACAATATTAAGTTAATTCTGAAAACCTCAACTGCGCATCATGAAATATTCATGACTTCATAAACTCTAGTACTGCCATGTCCTAACCATCTTTATTAAAAATAAAACATCTCCTGAAAGTCTATTATTTTGCAAAGCAGTCAGAACATCAGAAGGAAAAAACATTTATAAATCAATTAATAAACATTTCAGGCTATTTGTTAAGTGGGGGTTATTGCCATGAAATCTAAACATTTCACATAACCTACATTATTATTAGGTTTAAATGTTATGAAACAGACAGATGGTAAATTTGTTAGATGCTTATTTGCCTGTTAATTTAACTCAGCAAAGTTAATGATTCCCATGTTATTTAGTAATATCTCTGTAGTAATGAGGCATTTTCTTCTCATTACACTGACATTCTAGTCTACAAAATGCATCATTTGAAGATTGAACTATGATGCAACTTGCCTCTGCATGGTCAGATATTTTCGGCGGGATTCTCCCATTGGACGGCTACGTGCTGACGCCGGAGTAAAAACGGGAGTTCCGGGACCCCATTCTGCGGCCCACAGGGGGCTAGGATGGCATGCCGCTCCAGCTGCCGAATCAGGCCTGAACCCGGCGCCGCAGGCTCCGCGCATGCGCAGTTGGGCCGACGCCAACTAGAGCATGTGCAACGGTCTTCTTCCCCGCGCCGGCCCCGATGCCAAATGGCGCAGGGCTACAGGAGCCGGCGCGGAGGAAAGGAGGCCGGAGGGCAGAGAGGCCGGCCTGCCGATTGGTGGGCCCCGATCGCGGGCCAGACCATTACGGAGGTGTCCCCCCGGGGTCGGACTCCCCCTCCCCCACCCCCCACCCCCCCCCCCCCCACATGCCACCCCGGACCCTTCAACGCCGAGGTCCCGCCGGCTCAGAGGATGTTAGAACGGCGTCGGCGAGACACAGATTTTTGATGACGGCCACTCGGCCCAGCCAGGCCGGAGAATCGGCGCGTACCCCGACCGGCACCGTGCCGACCACGCCGGCGTCGATTCTCTGTATTGCGGAGAATTGCATCCCGGCGTCGGGGTGGCGTAGCGCGATTCACGCTGCACTGTGCCGATTCTCCGACCCGGCGATGGGTCAGAGAACTCCGCCCTTTATTTCTAATAATGTTATTCACTAATATGATTATTCGTGAGCAATAACAAGATGACTAACCAGATGATATGATTTGGGAATGCTATTTGTGCAGTACAGTTACCATAAGCATTGGAAAAATATGACTGCTGGTTACTGTGAAAGGCAGTCTTATTCATCTGTAACCCTCCTGTTTTCAACAAGGATAAAATGCTTTCTCTCAGAAACTGAAATGGGCAGATATGTGTCATTTGGCTGTTGGCCACATTCTTGAACTGAAGACTAATATTTTTCTTTATAAAATGTCACGCTGGTGTTTTCTGTGGATGTGAGAGTAAAATGTCACAGTCAACCTGCTGTCAGAATCTGCCATTCAGTCATGACATACATCACTAAGTTCTCATAAAAAGATACCATTTACTTGGAGATGCTATGCTGAGTAAAGTATTGCTGACAAGTATGAACCATTGGAGCAAGGAAACACAGTACAAATTTGTTACACCACTAATTTTGTTGATAGAGTTTATTTTTAAATTGTTCTGCTCGAAGAAAGAAACTTTATTTTTCCTTCCTTATTTGAGTGCACAGTAGGAATGTTTTTCATTTCAATTTTGAGGAGACAGTCTGCTTCTTGAACTTCCATTGTAGAGTACTCACAAATGTTTGCTTTGAAATATCTATAATTTCTGAACATTTATAATTTTATTTTTTTTAAATAAATTTAAGAGTGCCCAATTCATTTTTCCAATTAAAGAACAATTTAGTGTGGCCAATCCACCTAACCTGCAAACATGGAGAGAATGTGCAAACTCCACACGGACAGTGACCCAAAGCCAGGATCGAACCTGGGACCTCAGCGCCGTGAGGCAGCAATGCTAACCACTGCGCAAAACATTTATAATTTTCAATGAGTGAGAGTTTGTGGGTGGGATTCTCCGGTCCGCCAGCCGTGTTTTACTGCGCGGCACACCCTCGCCGGCAATGGGATCTTCCGTTCCGGCAGTCGGCCAATGGGATTTTCCATTGTGGCCACCCCACGCCGTGGGAAACCCGTGGGCGTGGGTGCGCTGCTGACGGAGCGGAGATGACGCCGACCGAGAACTCCGCTGCATATCTCTGAAATTGAACGATTTTTTAACTGTAGATAGCTAAATTGATAGATTAAAAGAAGGCAAATAGTTTAGATGTTCGAACCTTCACTCTAATTTCAGAAATTCTAAGATATTCCACGTGTTAATTTGGGTTTGCTTGAAGCCACTTCTATTCTCCTACTGAAGCTAGAAAACCAACTTGCAAATCTGCTGTAGCCTTAATGTAAGGCAGAGGTGGATAGGTTCTTGGTAAGCAAGGGGGTGATAGGTTCTTGATGGTAGGCAGGATGCAGATGTAAGGTTACTATTAGATCAGCCATGATCTTATTAAATGGAGGAGCAGGCTTGAGGGGCTGAATGGTCTGCTCCTGCCCCTTGTTTGCATGTCCATATGTAAAACACTCCAAGGTGTTCTGGGCCTGACTCTGCATACTGGAAAAAAATCTCTTTAATTATTTGGAAGTGCATTATGCATGCCTCATATTCCTCGCAGATGGTCCAGTTGACCATGGATAATTTCAAAGAAGGGGACATCTGCATCTTTCTTCTCTGTTGCACAACATCAGGAAACTCATTTCCCATTTCTACTGAAATACTGTTCTGTGGTATTTACTTACTTCCAGATTCTAAAACTATTTAGTCAGTAACCTCACAACAATTATGCATTGTTACGGTCTAGTTTATTTTTTTTAAGTCCTTTGGTTAAATCATTATTAGTAGCCAACTGCTTAACCATTCAAGATCCCATAATTGGAAATTACCCATTTGGCAATTTTAATGAGTGATTTCTGTTTCGTTATCCCTCATCACAAACAAAATGGCTGACTGAATGGCAGTTATGCAGACCATTAGCTTTGCAAAACATTTAAATGTAAGTGCGCAACAAAATTCCTGAGATCATTGCGGCACATTCAAGGGCAACAGCAAGTAATCCTGATTATCCTTAGTGAGAAACCTCTGCCCGCAATTTTACTTCAAGCAGCATTTAATTTTTCTGCAGACAAACCAATAAATAGCCGATTAAAATGTTTTCACATCTAAGCATATTAATATAATTCATTTTCTGTTCAATCTGGGGTTGCTGCTTCTCATTTCTGCACGCAGTTCCTTTTTAATCAATACCATTAAATGGGTCACAGCGTTTGAGTAAAGCTCACAGAGGTTCCATCTTCTGCAATGGCTTGTTTCTCTCTGAACTTAAGCAAATCAAAAAATCTTTGCAAAGATAATTTTACAAATCAATTTGAATCTGAAACTCCCAGAGAATACACAAGCAAGGTGCAGGGTAAAAGTCAAGATAAAAACAAATTCAATAATTTGGTTCAAATTAAGGTAGCAGTGCAAGTAAATGCTAAACAGACCAGCAAACGTTAGAAGTAGGCAAAACATCTACACAGTCCAGAAAACCATTTTCAGTATATTTATTTACTCAAGGATCAGGTTTGATATTTGCTCCAATATTTGATCATCATTTTGTGAAGTACATGCTGGACAAAACTTTTGTTCAAGTTTAAAGCTCTTTTAATAGATATTCTTAGTGATATTTGTTATGGTCCCTGTAAAAAGTGATGACTTTTAGAAGGATATTAGAATTTCCAATGACCCACTAGAAGGGTCACATAACAAGATTTCATGTTGTAGAGTTTTAACTGTAACAAACTGAAAGCAAAATTGGTAAAATACTATTTCAGTGGGCAACGTATAGTCTAAACTGCAGAAAGATTTTCCCATTTAGCTTTAAAGTCCCACTCCACAGTTCTACTTTGCTCTGGCCCTTAGTTGGACACATCATCCCGGACTTGATCCAAAGCTACTCAGCTCCTGATGCCCTGCATCCTGTTTGTTTATCCAGCCAGAAAACTTGGCCAGGACTCTCCCCTATCCGGTGGGGCAGGGGACCCGGCGGGATCGAGTGGCGGGAACCACTCCGGCGTTGGGCCACCCCAAAGGCGCACCTTTAGGGGCCAAGCCCTCACCTTGAGGGGCTAGGCCCGCGCCGGAGTGGTTGGCGCGCCGCCGGACAGCGGGAAAAGCCTTTGGCGCCATGCCAGCCGGGGCCGAAGGGACTTCGCCGGCCGGCGGAAGTCTGCGCATGCGCGGGAGCATCAGCGGCTGCTGACGTCATCCCTGCGCATGCGCGGGGGGGGGTGGTCACTTCCGCGTCGGCCATCGCAGAGGCTATGGCCGGCGTGGAAGTAAAAGAGTGCCCCCACGGCACAGGCCTGCTCGCGGATCCGTGGGCCCCGATCGCCGGCCAGGCCACCGTGGGGGCACCACCCAGGGCCTGATCGCCCCGCACCCCCCCCCCCTCCCCCCCCCCCCCCGCCCCCCAGGACCCCGGAGCACACCTGGTCCCGCTGGTAAGGGAGCTGGTTTGATTCACGCCGGCGGGATCGGCATTACAGCAGCGGGACTTTGGCCCATCGCGGGCCAGAGAATCGCCAGGGGGGGGCCCACTGACTGGCGCGGCACAATTCCCGCCCCCGCCGAATTTTCGGTGCCGGAGAATTCGGCGGGCGGCGGGGGCGGTATTCACGCCGCCTCCCGCTGATTCGCCGACCCTGTGGGGGATTGGAGAATCCCGCCCCTTATTTTTATTTAAATTTCGAGTACCCAATTCAGGGGAAATTTAACGTGCCCAAACCACCTAGTCACCTTTTGGGTTGTGGGGGCGAAACCCACGCAAACACGGGGAGAATGTGCACACTCCACACGGACAGTGACCCGGAGCCGGGATCGAACCTGGGACCTCGGTGCCAATAGGGAGCAACGCTGTCCACTGGGCCACCTTGCTGCCCCCAGCCAGATAACTTCTAATCCCCAAACTGACTTTTATGGAGGGAGTTATGCTGGAGAATATTGCCCTTACCCAAAGCTAGGTGAATTGTCCAGCCTCATTTAAATCCTCATGATCTTGGTTTCTTCAATATAAGCATGAGCTCACAATCTATTCTATGTGTTGAACAATAAGGACTGGCTACCTCTACATATATCTCTCGGTCCTCAGATTCATTCAGACTGATCTCTCTCTGAGGTTCAGGAATATCTTCTAAAAATCCTGCAAACCAATACTGCAGCACCTTTCTATGGCCTGTCCCTGATTTAAGACCTATATCCATGGTACCATGAATTACATGGGCATTGTATCCAGGTAGAAATGTTGAGTAATTAAATTTAAACCCCAACTCCTTTTTAATCTAAGAATTAAATAGAGAGTTTAAATTATAGCCATTTATAAATCATGATATTCCTAACACCTCCCTAACTATTCTTCATATGTGTGGTAGCAAGGCCTATGCCCTCATGTGACAGAGATTATGGAAAACACAGCAGACCATTGTGAATTTGGAGACATTCTCAGGAAAGTATTGCAGGGCTCCCCCACTACCACTACACCAAGTGGTCCAGGCAACAGGAAAATTATTTGACGATATTTAATTGCCTGCTCCACAATGTACTTAGTGGCAGCATAGTTCTCATTGTCCATGCTTGGACAGATGACAAGTGGGGAGTCACGAGCTAGGTATAGAGTAGGTAACCCTTGTCAATAAGCATCCAACCTCTGGTCCAGGATGAGAAAGTGAAAATGCTGGCTTGCACATGATGATTGTATCATTACTGCTGCCAGAATATCATGCATAAAACAACATGATTCTCTCTGCACAGTGGCACACTAACTGCACATTAATTTAGTAATAGGCCTTGTGGTTGCAGTACATCTCCCTGTTAATATGTGGAGCCTGTTGAACCATACCTGTGCAGTCAATCGAAACATGCGTCACTGAAAATCCTCGCCCGGTAAAGCTACCTAATCATTCTTACCGCTTCTCCCTGACAAGGGAGAAGACTATGAAGCCCTATCCTGGTGTACATAGTCTCTGTCACCTTCCTAATGCAGCAATGCACAGTAACCTGAAATGTTGGCAATGCCACCTCCTCTCTCCTGGAAGGATCAGTCCCTTAGTTCCTGAGGGCCTTAGTTGCCTTGTCGGCACTGGCACTATCCACATTCTGCTGCGTGAATGTACATTCTGTTGTAGAAAGTGGCACAATTTCCCTGGTGAAACACAGCCACCTCTGGCATTGTTTCTGACTCAGGTGGAGAGAGGAGGAGTGCACTATGATGAACTTGATTGAACTCCTGCCCTTCCCTCTAAGCACAGCTTTCACTCTCTAATGCCTGCGTATGAAGTCCCTGTCATGTTCCAGCCCAGGACAAATTGCAACTCCCGACCCCGTTTGTGATAGTAACATTCTCACTGGCCTTAAAACTCCCGTGACCTGCTTGTAAAAATCCAACATTACTCCACGATGAATCCACAAAATGTTTTGGAACTCCCCCAATAGCACTTGACACAGTTCCTCCACTCACTCGGCAACTGCAAAAACAAGCCAGAAGCACCTGACCTGGAAGACCTGTGATGATCTCCTGAAACAGCACTAGTGGGCAAGTCTGTCATGCAGTTGAATGCATATCCAGATGTGTAACAGAGGGCAATAACAGGACCTACAATGACCAAAATAACAGGTCAGGAGCCAAATTAATGTTTGATGCTGTCTGCCGACACTTTCTGTCCACCCTGCATGCTTCCAGAGCAAGCATAGCGTGCTCACAGTAGAACCCGTACAATCATGGTGCAATGTCAGAAGTGGCAGGAAGTGGTTCAGACGATATTTGCAGAGTTCTCCATGCTACAGAATTGAATTTCATCTGCGGGATTCTCCGTCGACGGGATCCTCCACTTCACCAGCAATGCACCCACGTTCGCGGGTTTCCCAATGGCCACAATGGGAAACCTCATTGGCCAGCTTCCGGAATGAAAGATCCTGGTGCCAGCAGGGACACGCCGTGCTGGAAAACAGGACTGGTGAGACAGAGAATCCCGCCCCATGGCTTTATTGCCTCAACCTTACACAAAACACAAGTACTGGCAAAGAGAGCTCTCCTTCCCCCCCATCTGTCACAGCTTACCACTCTCAAAATTATTAACTTTCCACTCGGTACATGATCCAATGCTAACTTCTTAGCTGCTCATTGCAAATGTGATCTGCACTGTTAATTATCATGGCCTACGGTCTTGCAGTTTTTAATATTCAAAGTCACATTCTTTTCAGTTTGGCCTACTCGCGCATTGATGAGTGCTGGAATTCTCCGGCTGTTGGGATTCTCTTTTCCCGCTGGCAGAGCACCCCCACCAGTGGGTTTCCTGGCAGAGTTAGGTGGCTTTAATGATAAATCCAATTGACAAGAAGTGGAAACCCTGTCGCCAGAAATGGCACGACGCCGAGAAACACGTGGCTGGGTGATCGGAAAATCCAGCCCAAAAATCTTCCTCTCACAAAATTCTCAACTTCCCCTGTTCCAGATCCATTCTGACTCCATTATGATCTGTGGTTCTTGTTCTGCGCTTCAGCTCATGTAGCCAATGTACATTCGTAATAAAAACAGACTAGATGCGACATGGTGCTGCCAACATGAACTTCACTCACTGGTGGTACATAGTAAATCATTTCCCTCACTACTAACAGTAGACACAGTAATGTTGTTTTGTGCACTTTTCCAATTGATCAAGGGATGGTCAGATAGCGAACAATGATACTCCATTCTTTCTCTCTCTCCTTCCTCCTATTGTCTCCTCTTTCTTTCCTTCACAGAAGATTCTAAACTCAGCAGGTGAAATTCTGATCCTCGATTCTGGATTTTTAAGAGATGTATGTGTGAACAGATGTCAAGTTTAGCACAGTTCTTCTCTCTGGGGTCTGTTTAGTCAAGTAACCCTGTATTAACATTGTTCCATATTAAAACCTGTTTTTGTCCCTGAAAGGTAAAATATCATAATAACCACTCCTTAGGTCGATTTAATCATAGATATGCAATTGAGGGTATACAGTTTAATTTACAAATCCATAGATTGCTCCATATTAGGCATCTTTATTGTGTAACAGTTTTAAATTGTGATCTCTGCAGACCACCACCAGAGTGTCATCAGCTGATTAGGGAATCACCTATTTAATTATGTACCGTGAGTTATAATTGTTTCCAGAGTGACTCTTTCCAAAAATATTCATCAGCTCTATATCCTAATGAACAAAAGGCATTTTTATTTGGCTTGATCCTGGGCCAGCAGTTAGAATCCACATATATGTTTTACAGTAGCATCAGTTCTCTGCTCAGCAGTGTGGTCATGGAGGTGCTCAAATGGCGCAAAGACACCTGTCAAATCTGCAGTGGGGAAAATCGTTACAGAGAATCCAGCCTTGTTCATCAGTACAAAGCAGTGTTCGGAAATTAAACCAGGTTTTCTGATGAAAGAAGCTGAAGAATCCTTTGCGCTTTGCATAAGAGATAGGGAAAGCCACTGGTTGGGTAATATTCCTGTAACTTTTGTTAATTTTTCTTATTTCTTTTTTTCTTTTGCTAAATAAGCCTTTCTGACCTCTTAGATATGTGAGTAAATAAATCCCACTGATTAAAAACACATTAACAAACAACTGGAGTGAAAATTGCTGGCTTATTCCAACCAAAGTCAAAGACAAGTGTGTCTTGCACAGTTTGGCTCAAACATAAACGGATATAAATGTTCAATTTATATGTAAATTCCAAAATCCAATAATATAGTGTATATTTTAACTGCACTCATGAGAATTTTACTCTTTTGAGTGCAAATGGTGATCAAATTTATAAATGAAAAATATGGAAACATGTGTATATGTGTGTGTACTATTCCTTGGAGATAATTATAAATTAACAACAATGGGAAGATGGGATTCCGTGAACATCTCCATCCTCACCGATAGCAGCACCCAGTCTGTGAGTGCAAAATGCAAGATTGAACTATTCAGTCTGCAGTGCTGAATGGATGATCCATCGGCCTCCTTTGCGGTCCCCAACATTACGGATGCCAATTTGATTCATTCCACATGATACCAAGAGATAGCTGATATAGCAACGGTTGTGGGTACTGACAACATTTCAGCTGCAGTGTCCAAAGACCCTGTGCTCCAGAACTAGATACAGTCCTAGCCAAGTTGTTTCAGTACAGCTACAATAGTGACGTTCATGTGACAATGTGGAAAATTGTATTTTGTCTGTGAAAAGCAGGACAAATCCAATCAAGCCAATAACTGTGCCATCAGAAAAGTGATTAAGGTGTCTTCAACAGTTTTCGGGATCCTTAAGTGGGAGGGGGAGCAGCCCCAAGTCGTGGTCACATAGGTACCAACGACATAGGTAGGAAAGGGGATAGGGATGTAAGGCAGGAATTCAGGGAGCTAGGGTGGAAACTTAGATTTAGGACAAACAGAGTTATTATTTCTGGGTTGTTACCCGTGCCACGTGATAGCGAGACGAGGAATAGGGAGAGAGAGGAGTTGAACACATGGCTACAGGGATGGTGCAGGAGGGAGGGTTTCAGATTCCTGGATAATTGGGGCTCATTCTGGGGTAGGTGGGACCTCTACAAACGGGATGGTCTACAATTGGACCAGAGGGGTACCAATATCCTGGAGGGGAAATTTGCTAATGCTCTTCGGGAGGTTTTAAACTAGTTCAGCAGGGGATTGGGAACCTGAATTGTAGCTCCAGTATACAGGAGGTTGAGAGTAGTGAGGCCATGAGTAAGGTTTCAAAGTTGCAGGAGTGTACCGGCAGGCAGGAAGGTGGTTTAAAGTGTGTCTACTTCAATGCCAGGGGCATCCGGAATAAGGTGGGTGAACTTGCGGCATGGGTTGGTACTTCGATGTTGTGGCCATTTTGGAGACATGGATAGAGCAGGGACAGGAATGGTTGTTGCAGGTGCCGGGGTTTAGGTATTTCAGTAAGCTCAGGGAAGGTGGTAAAAGAGGGGGAGGGGTGGCATTGTTAGTCAAGGACAGTGTTACGGTGGCAGATAGGACGGTTGATGAGGACTCGTCTACTGAGGTAGTATGGGCTGAGGTTAGAAACAGGAAAGGAGAGGTCACCCTGTTAGGGGTTTTCTACAGGCCTCCGAAAAGTTCCAGAGATGTAGAGGAAAGGATTGCAAAGATGATTCTGGATAGGAGCGAAAGTAACAGGGTAGTTGTTATGGGGGGCTTTAACTTTCCAAATATTGACTGGAAATGCTATAGTTCAAGTACTTTAGATGTGTCCGTTTTTGTCCAATGTGTGCAGGAGGGTTTCCTGACACAGTATGTAGATAGGCCAACGAGAGGCGAAGCCATATTGGATTTGGTACTGGGTAATGAACCAGGACAGGTGTTAGATTTGGAGGTAGGTGAGTACTTTGGTGTTAGCGACCACAATTCGATTACGTTTACTTTAGTGATGGAAAGGGATAGGTATATACCGCAGGGCAAGAGTTATATCTGGGGGAAAGGCAATTATGATGCGATGAGGCAAGACTTAGGATGTATCGGATGGAGAGAAAAACTGCAGGGGATGGGCACAATGGAAATGTGGAGCTTGTTCAAGGAACAGCTACTGCATGTCCTTGATAAGTATGTACCTGTCAGGCAGGGAGGAAGTGGTTGAGCGAGGGAACTGTGGTTTACTAAAGCAGTTGAAACACTTGTCAAGAGGAAGAAGGAGGCTTATGTAAAGATGAGACATGAAGGTTCAGTTAGAGCGCTCGAGAGTTACAAGTTAGCTGGGAAGGACCTAAAGAGAGAGCTAAGACGAGCCAGGAGGGGACATGAGAAGTCTTTGGCAGGTAGAATCAAGGATAACCCTCAAGCTTTCTATAGATATGTCAGGAATAAAAGAATGACTCGGGTAAGAGTAGGGCCAGTCAAGGACAGTAGTGGGAAGTTGTGCGTGGAGTCCGAGGACATAGGAGAGGTGCTAAATGAATATTTTTCATCAGTATTCACAGAGGAAAAGGGACAATGTTGTCGAGGAGAATACTGAGTTTCCAGCTACTAGACTATAAGGGCTTGAGGTTCATAAGGAGGAGGTGTTAGCAATTCTGGAAAGTGTGAAAATAGATAAGTCCCCTTGGCCGGATGGGATTTATCCTAGGATTCTCTGGGAAGCTAGGGAGGAGATTGCTGAGCCTTTGGCTTTGATCTTTAAGTCATCTTTGTCGACAGGAATAGTGCCAGAAGACTGCAGGATAGCAAATGTTGTCCCCTTGTTCGAGAAGGGGAGTAGAGACAACCCCGGTAACGATAGACCAGTATGCCTTACTTCTGTTGTGGGCAAAGTCTTGGAAAGGTTTATAAGAGATAGGATGTATAATCATCTGGAAAGGAATAATTTGATTAGAGATAGTCAACACGGTTTTGTAAAGCGTGGGACGTGCCTCACAAACCTTATTGAGTTCTTTGAGAAGGTGACCAAGCAGGTGGATGAGGGTAAAGCAGTTGATGTGGTGTATATGGATTTCAGTAAAGCGTTTGATAAGGTTCCCCACGGTAGACCTTTGCAGAAAATATGGAGGCATGGGATTCAAGGTGATTTAGCTGTTTGGATCAGAAATTGGCTAGCGGGAAGAAGACAAAGGGTGGTGGTTGATGGGAAATGTTCAGCCTGGAGTCCAGTTACTAGTGGTGTACCACAAGGATCTGTTTTGGGGCCACTGCTGTTTGTCATTTTTATAAATGACCTGGAGGAGGGCGTAGAAGGATGGGTGAGTAAATTTTCAGATGACACTAAAGTCGGTGGAGTTGTGGACAGTGCGGAAGGATGTTACAAGTTACAGAGGGACATCAGTATACACACAGGAAAAGGGACAATGTTTCCTGCAGAGCTGGGCTGAGAGGTGGCAAATGGAGTTTAATGCAGAAAAGTGTGAGGTGATTCATTTTGGAAGGAATAACAGGAAGACAGAGTACTGGGCTAATGGTAAGATTCTTGGTGGTGTGGATGAGCAGAGAGATCTCGGTGTCCATGTACATAGATCCCTGAAAGTTGCCATCCAGGTTGAGAGGGTTGTTAAGAAGGTGTACTGTGTGTTAGCTTTTATTGGTAGAGGGATTGAGTTTCGGAGCCATGAGGTCATGTTGCAGCTGTACAAAACTCTGGTGCGGCCGCATTTGGAGTATTGCGTGCAATTCTGGTCGCCGCATTAAAGGAAGGACGTGGAAGCATTGGATAGGGTGCAGAGGAGATTTACCAGAATGTTGCCTGGTATGGAAGGAAGATCTTATGAGGGAAGGCTGAGGGACTTGAGGCTGTTTTCATTAGAGAGAAGAAGGTTAGGAGGTGACTTAATTGAGGCATACAAGATGATCAGAGGATTGGATAGGGTGGACAGTGAGAGCCTTTTTCCTCGGATGGTGATGGCTAACACGAGGGGACATAGCTTTATATTGAGGGGAGATAGAAATAGGACAGATGTCAGAGGTAGGTTCTTTACTCAGAGAGTAGTAAGGGCGTGGAATGCCCAGCCTGCAACAGTAGTGGACTCACCAACACTAAGGGCATTCAAATGGTCATTGGATAGACATATGGATGATAAGGGAATAGTGTAGATGGGCTTTAGAGTGGTTTCACAGGTCGGCGCAACATCGAGGGCCGAAGGGCCTGTACTGCACTGTAATGTTCTCTGTTCTATGTTCTAGTTCAAGTAGCATGTACTCAGCAATAGTTTCCTCGACAATGTTCAGTTTAGGTTCTACTCAGCTCCTGACCATATACCAGGCTTGGTTGAAACATGGACAAAAAGACTGCAGCGGTTCAAGAAGGCAAATCACCACCACCTTCTGAAGGACAACTAGGGATGGGCAATAAATGCTGGCCTAACCAGCGATGCCCACATCCCATAAATGAATATTTTAAAACCTCTACCACCTAAAAGAACAAGGGCAGCAGCTGCATGGGAACACCAGAATCTGCAAGGTCCTCTCGAAGTCACACACACCATCCTGACTTGGAACTGTATTGCTGTCACTGGGTCCAACGTCTGGTACTTGCAACTTAATGTACTGATATACATCACTGTAGATACACCAGGGGTTAATGTAAATACATTACAACTAAGAAACCATTAGAGGGAGCACCAGTGATGTATATAATAGACAAACAGGAAGTCAAGGACACTCTTCACAGGAATGGCAGCTGGTGAGCAGAACACAGACAGACAGCTCAGATGTAACATATAGTACAAGCGTGGAGAGAGCACAAACTCACACAATAAAGCATCTACTTCAAATGTAAGACTACGAGCTTTATTCAGACACAAGGAATAATACATGGTATAAGGAGACTTCAGAACGCTTACTAGAAGATTACACAAGATGCAGACAAAGAAAGATCAAAAAGACAAGAAAACTCGTACCGGACATTCGACGTGGGGAGATTTAGCTGATTCAATGGAAATTGTTGGAACTCTACCGCAGCTGAAAACAACTGGTAATTTAAGTCACAGATGGAAAGTTTTTAAACAAATGTTCAAAATATATATCATAGCTAATGATTTGAGCACAACCTTTGAAGAAACGAAAATAGCACTGCTACTAGCAGGACATGAAGCTAGAGAAATCTATAACTGCTTTAATTACTTGAAAAGTGAAGACAACACCAAATTAGAAGTAATACTCAAAAAATTTGAAGATCGCTGTAACACCAGTAACAATGCTGCTTTAAGACATTCAATGCTCGGAGACTAAATTGCACAGGGGATGAATGATGCGAAACTCAAACAATCATTTTCAGAACAGAAAAGTTTAACGCTGGAAATCGTGATTGAAAAGTGCAGATAGAAAGAAAAAAATAACATTAAGTTTTTAACAAGAAAAGAACCCCCAAAAGGTCTTCTCCACAGGTCTAAAGCAGTTAAAATGGCACCTGAGCACATTTTAAACTGCCCAGGGAACAAAAGACGCAAATCTGGGACTGCGCATGCACAGGAAACTGTAGTCGCACATGCGCAGTTGAAAATAGCCGTTTTGTGCGAAGACCGTTCTGCGCATGCGCAAGCCGCGCATGCACATTCAGAAGAAGATGGAACACCGTTCGAAGATGGATCTGCGCATGCGCACGCAGCGCATGCACAGTTAACAAAAAAGCGCGCAGTAAAGGAAAGTTGATTTGCGCATGCGCAATTCCTATGCATGACATCGTGAGCATTATGGCGTCAGAAGACTCAGGCCACGCCCACTTAAAGGGGAAATGCCCGAAAACCACAAACAAGACTCTTAAAGGCACAATACATTTTACCTGAAAAGGCACAACATTGCCTGAACTTCTACCAGCAGTTTAACATAACTTTCACAGCACCCTGGAACAAACAGTTTGCACCACCCAAAGTGAGAGTGCACAATGACAAATTCGAAACAAAAGAAGATAATTTGTTCATTGAACATGAAAAGCACAATAACAAATCTGAAACAAAAAAAGATGATTTGTTTATCGAAAAATACGACTCAGACTTGGCTGAGTTATTCGGATATGCTAATCATAGCATCAACGGCACGGTTGAAAAGCTCAACACGACTCTACTCATCGTAGATGAATCCAAAGCCATGATGCAATGGCAGATCGTTGATACATTGGATAACAGCAACCTGTCAATTATCCAAGAAGAAAACAACACCACACAGCGAGTACTGACCGACTCCGTTGAGAGAGCACAGATCGACTCCACAGAGAGAACACTGCACAACTCCACACAGAGACCGATGAAAGGCTCCACAGAGAGCGCGACGCAAGCCTCCACAGAGAGCTCGTTGACAGACTCCAAAATGGAAGCAACTAACGATTCCATAGCGAAATCCATGCATGACCAAGACCATGAAGGTCTATCCACCTTATCTGAGCAACCAGAAGAAGACTATGAAAGTCTACCCAGCACACATGAACAACAAGAAGACAATGATTGTCTACCCACTGTTTGTGAGAATAGTGACACAGTGATCACAATCGACATACAAGATGTGCAAGATCACAGCGAGACTGACAGATCTCAGCTCGTCTGTACAGAAGCACTCAACAATCAAAGTAAAACTACTCATGAGTCCAGTGAGACCACGTCAATTGAAAGCTCATCTACTCTAAACTACCCACAAGAAAATTAAATCTTGAAGACTTTGACTCCAGAAGAGGAGCACCAAGAAACCAAAGATAATTCAAATGAACCTGAAATGACTCCAGAAGAGGAGCACCAAGAGATCACAGATGAAGCAAATCAACCACAAATGACTGATGTCACCATGATCAATGCAACATCAGATCATTCTCATAATCCTCAAGAAGAAATGCTCAATGAAACATCAGAAACACCCCAAAGGACACAGATACCAATAACTTTGAGGATGACTCAAATTATCCACACGGAACAGTCATTGAGAGCAACAAGAACAACAAAAACCACAAGAAGCACAACAGAAACCAGAACAACAACAGCAACAACAAAGACAACAAGAAGCACAACAAGAACAACAACAAAAGCTAGAAGCACAACAAAAACTACAAGAACAAGAACAAAAACAACAACAATAAGCATAACAAAGACAACAACAGCAACAACAGGCATGACAAAAACAAGAACAACAACGAAAACAACAAAAACAGAAACAACGAACACTACAAAAACAACAACAAGAACAACAACGAAAACAACAAAGACAGAAACGACAGAAATAACAACAATGAAACAACAACCTGTACAACATAAGAACATAAGAACTAGGAACAGGAGTAGGCCATCTGGCCCCTCGAGCCTGCTCCGCCATTTTTTGAGATCATGGCTGATCTTTGTGGACTCAGCTCCACTCTCCGGCCCGTACACCATATCCCCGAATCCCTTTATTCTTTAGAAAGGTATCTATCTTTTTCTTAAAAACGTTTAAAGAAGGAGCCTCAACTGCTTCACTGGGCAAGGAATTCCAGAGATTCACAACCCTTTGGGTGAAGAAGTTCCTCCTACACTCTGTCCTAAATCGACTTCCCCTTATTTTGAGGCTATGCCCCCTAGTTCTGCTTTCCCCGACCAGTGGAAACAATCTGCCCGCATCTATCCTATCTATTCCCTTCATAATTTTATATGTTTCAATAAGATCCCCCGCATCCTCTGCTAATGAAGGACAATGCAACAGCACACTCCAAAACAATGACAAGAGTACAAACGTGCCATGGCATGACAACAAATCTCACAAATTCACATTTGCTCCGGAACAAACAAGCACACCAGCTTTCAAGGCAGATGACATACTAAATCGATACCACAAGCACATAAAAAATCCACGTCAGTCAACATCAGTGGTTCAACCATTCGAACACCTCGTGTTGACTTGTTGGTTACTTAAACACAAGAACACTGACGACATTCACAAAGAAATTACAACATCAACATTACCACGTCAACAACAGAAGAAGAAAACAAAACTCAATCAAATAAATTCATAAAGCTGGACTCATTAATTTTTTTATTAAGATCGGACTCATAAATATTAATTGGCTTTGTATAATCATCAATATTATCACAACTTGTACATATCATCATTTATCTACCTGTTTTGTACAATTTTTTTTAACAAAGTACAGAAAATATGTAAAAAGAAAAAAGGGGGGATTTAGTGACATGCATCACTGTAGATACACAAGTGGTCAATGTAAATACACTACAACTAAGTAACCACCAGAGGGAGCACCATAGATGTATATAATAGATAAACAGGAAGTCAAGGGGTACTCTTCACAGGAACAGCAGCTGGTGAGCAGGACACAGACAGACAGCTCAGATGTAACATACAGTCTAAGCACTGGAGAGAGAGAGAACGAACTCACACAATAAAGCATCTACTTCATCTGTAAGACTAAGAGCTTTATTCAGACACAAGGAATAATACACGTAACAACATTGTGAACCACGTGGACTGCAGTCAAGCAGCTCATCAAGTGCAAATTGGAATGGGCAATTACTGGCCTTACCATCAACACTTAGATTCAATGAATAAATAACGAAATATCCAGTGATGTTGTAGTACTCCAATACAAAAAGCATTGCCAAGTTCCAGTTTTCACTCCTCTCATCAGTTTGAACAGGATACAGAAGGTTACGGGTTCAAGCTTAACTCCAGATACTTGGGCAGAAAAATCTAGGTCATCATTTCAGTTCTGAGGGAGTTGTGCACTGTTAGAGGTGCTGCTGTTTGGATGAATTGTTAAACTTGAGCCCAATCTACCCTCTCGTGTTTATGTAAAAGATCCCAGGGCACTATTCAATAAAGAGCAGGCTAGGTTTACCTGGTAACTTAGTCCCAGTACTTATTAGTTAACGAACATCACTTAACAAATGACGTGATCCTTATCACATTGCTCTGTCTTTGGGAGCTGGCTGTGCACAATTTGGCTGTGATGTGTCCTACAATAAAACAGAGGCCATACATTAAAAAGTTCTTTGTTTTCTGTGCTTAGGGACATTGCACGCCCAACATCCTATCTCCTTGCTCGCTCTCTGGAGTGGGAGGCGTTAAATTTCCCCTGTCTGTAAATAATTGCTCATCAAAAGTTCTGAATTCATTTCATTTAGAATTTACAATTGCACAGGGATAGCAAATTAAAGAAATTTACTATTGTTTTCGCAGCTGCTGTTTGATGCATTTGTACTTTTCGAAGCACAACAGACCGGAAAAGCTCATGCAATGGAAGAAGCAGCATAATTAAGGTTACCAAAGTCGCAGGGAAAATAGCTGATTGTGCGTAAACTATTTCCAGGAGCCCGATGGAACAAAATGCTGAACGATGATGGGATCTGTCGAGTTCCTCCCACACTAACAGTGGTCATTGTCACTCCAACACCCCATGGTCATGCAGTGCCCAGTCTGCACACAGACCAGGAAATTGTCACTCACTACCTCAAGGTATTGTCACTCACTACCTGACAAGAGTGTTAACATGGCACATGTCCTCGATTTATACTTTTCCAATTTAGCATTGTATTTAACATTCTAATTGCTTTTCAAATGTAGCATATAATTTTATTAACCACTTTTAATACTGTTGCAAATGTTGATATTTCACAGCGCTAAAAATATATTTTATTCCAAGCAAGTGGAGTTTACAGGCGGCAGCTCAATATTTCTGTGGCAATTTAAATATCATTGCTTTTACATTAAAAATATTGAAATGGGAATCGGCCAGGGAGTAATCAGTAGTGAGGAATTATTGGGCTCATTCTGAGCCCTCCACATCAGACAGGTTGTAGTCAATTAAAATTTATGGGAACAGCAGGGTAGCTAAAAAATAAAGTTAGGCTTGAGTAGAGGAGCGGTGTACTGGCTTTCAGAGGCCACTCCCTCCAATTGCATTCCCATTCAGCATCATTCTCAATCAGATATTGTGCAGAAATTGATTTGCGGCAAGTTCACAAGATCACCTCCAAAATTGGTCTCTGTTGACGCTCAGGCATAATAACTCAACCCTTTTATATTTCCAAGTGCACCCAAAGGCATCAGAACATGGCATGTATCTTTGGATACATTTTTTACACAATGAAAAAGACGTATTTTACTCCTGGAGCTACTGAGCTTACCAAAGAGGAAAAATAATTCCTGAATAATCGACACAGGAAAATTCTGTTCAAAAACATGATGTAGTAACTACTGCAGTGTTCATGCGGAGCATGAAGAGAAAAAAGACAATGTGATCTGGGAGAGCAGAGTGCATAGAAGGGCCAATACATCCGTGAGATACAACCCCAGAACTGAGAGTGTTCTAACAAAGCCAGCTAGAGGAGTGATGCACCTTGTAACTCAAAAAACTGGCTGTGACTATGGTGTGACCCTCGTCCAGGAAGAGCAGCATGAACAGCCATACTACCTGCGACACTGAAGGTCACTACTGCCCTCAGGTTTTATGCCAAAGGGGCCTTAGAACCATATAATTCCTACAGTGCATAAGGAGGCAATTCAACCCATCAAGTCTGTACCGGCCCTCTGAAAGAGCACCTTACTTCGGCCTGCTCCCCAGCCATTTCCCTGCAAGCCCACCCAACGTGCACATCTTTTGACACTAAAGGGCAATTTACCATGCCAATCCACCTAACCTACACATCTTTGTGGGAGGACACTGGAGCCCCTGAGGAAACACACACATGCACAGGGAGAAAGTGCAAACTTGAACCCGGGTCCCAGGCACTGTGAGGCAACAGAGCTAATCATTGTGCCATCTTGCAACAGTGCAGAAGAGAATATAAAGTTGCTTGGGAAAATGTTGGTTTAAAATTGAAAAGCAAAGCTTTAAGAAGCTAAGACCAGATTAGTCCCAGGCTGCTGCTACTTTCAATACATATCAATAAACTAGATAAGCAAGCCAAGAGTGAACTGTCCTCCGCCAGCACACATCCAGATGCCTGTCAAAGAAAATGGGTCCCCACAACATTTGAAAAATTCTCTGTATCCTTTCTTGATGAGATTAATGATGGAGATGATCTGCATTTATCTTCGTGATTGTGAAGGATTTTGTTCTGATAGTCAGTTATTTGATTAGAAATATGAGTTAATAAATGATAAAAAATCTTTTGAATGGAGAAGTTTTTTCTACTTTTTTTACCTTGGCAGAGGTTGCTAGGGATTTTTCATTCTTCAATCAGCCAGAATATTATTTTGCCACAATTAAGCCTGGACATAATGCTCTAAATGTAGTTCAGTTATAGATGGCTTATTGTATGTGGGTATGAAGGGGCACGTTTGAGGTATGCCGCATTAACTAATTCATAACAGCTTAGATTTTATGGTCTGCATTGAAGGAACAGCATTTGCTGTTCATTGCGTTGACATGTTTCAGACAGAACTGTTCTGACCTTTGAGCGAAGACTTGTATTTGTTGGACATTTGGTCAAACGTGGCACCCTCTATAGGGGCGCTGTGGTATGAGTGAGCAGAGAGAGTTGTTATGTGCCAGGGTTTAGAGAACCCCAAAGTGTATCATGGAGTTCACCTGACCCACAACTTTTAATAGATTGTGGTATGGGGAGCACATGGCCCACTTTACAGGTGTGGTACAGCAGAAATGGAAAAGTATTTTTTCAAGCAAAACAATGTTTATTCTATGAACTCAAGTTAACCTTTTTAAAACAAACAGTGAACATCTTAGCAACCATCAATTCAAATACAACCCCCAAAGAATACAACACTAAGTAATCCTTGAGCTTTCCTTTTAACATCCATAAGACCTAAAAAAAAAACTATAAAAGAAGCACCTCAGGTTTAACTTCACTACTGAGCACAGTTAACACGTTCATAAGCTTGCAGCGATTCACACACATCCTGCTGTGATTGCAGCTTCTCCAAAACTAAAATGAAACCAAACCCACCCTGCAGCAAAAAGCCTAAAGCGAAAGTAAAAAGCTAACAGACAGCCTAGCTCCACCCACTCTTTGACATCACTGCAGTAGTAAATACCCATTTCTTAAAGGTACTCTCACTACAAGATATTTATATATACACCCATTTATAAACACCCATTTCTTAAAGGTACTCTCACTTCCCGTAACAGCCTCCCCAAACAGGCGCCGGAATGGGACTTTTTACAGTAACTTCATTTCAAGCCTACTTGTGACAATAAGCGATTTTCATTTCATTTTTCATTTCATGACAGAGTAACAATGTGGCTCTTCAACTGAAGTATACTCACTGAGACTCACTGAGTCTAAACCAGGTATAAATTAAATTCAAATCATCCACAGAAAGCAAGATTACAAAAGAAAAAAATAATTAAGCGGGAGCTATCAAGAGACAGACTGAAGAAGTCATTAAAAAAAATTAAAATCTTCAACACTAATGAAATTCTGAAAGAATTGGTAAAATTAAAATTTCAGGGCCAGAAAGAACCTTTGGCAGTAATTAAGACTAATCATGACATTGAAAATTCACTTATTACTGAATGCACCAGATCCAACCTTTTCTGGCGCATTTAGTGATCACTGTTTGGTTAGCTTAGAAATGACCTTAGAATGATTCAGTGTCAAGCCGATCGGTGAGTTATTGTTACAGTGCAGCCTGTGGAGGAGCAAGGGCAACACAGACTGCAACTCTGGCTTTCTGTATTTAACCATGTCTGTGCAGACTCTGGAAGGTGCTGTTTGATTTGCTTCTTGATAATGGTGAAAGCTGCAACCTCACAGGTGTTCTGGATGCAATATCTGAGAAATTGTGCAGTGGCGAATTACCTGAAAATGATACAAGCTAAATGAAAGCCTACTTTTGTGTTATTCAATTCACTGAAGGGACTATTTAATAACATTTATGAAGAATTTACCTTAATGCCTAACAATCATTGTGCTGATTATATCAATAAAGCTGTTGTGAAGGTCATGATTAAAAATGAACTCACCTCTGAGCACAGTTAAGCCAACCAGCCAGTTTTTAAAAGATGGTTTCATGGATGGTTGCTGGAGAGTGGAGATTCCTGTCCTTTGCTGTTAATTGCAAGGTAAATTCACAGATTACAATAATAATATCGAATCCAAGGCAGAACCTTGAGTTATTCCATACAAAGCTGATATTCATGATGTGTTGGCAAGAAAAATTCAATCAAGATCTTAGTGTTTTGAAGAGTTAGACAGTGATAATGCTTCTGGCCTTGTTGAATTGCGAAGGCTTACGGACTTCAGTTTTGACTTATGTCGGCTCCCAGTCCACCAATGCCTTGAATTTAAAATTCTGAGTTTCATGTTAAAATTTTTCATGCCTTCCCATTTCTGCAACCTTTGCTGGCTCTACAAGCCTCCGGTGTATCTACTTTCCTCCAAATCTGACCTTATGTGCAACCCAAAATTCCTTCCTCGACCACATTTTCAGTCAAACTGAAACTTGCTGATTGCAGATGGTGGGAAATTGGTCAGCTGACCAGTGGGGTCAGCTGGGAGATGAGGACGGGAAACGTTCCCCAAGGCAGCCATGAACAAGCGATTAGTTCAGAACTTTTTTTGTGTGGGCGAGGAAGAGCCTGTAAAAGCACTTAAAATACCTTGTGCTTTTTGTTCAGTTTCCCCACCCTACAGACTCTCCCACGACCCGATACAACCAGCAAACTCTACCCAATCATGCCTTTACTTTGCATTTGAGATCCTAGAACCATCACAGGATCCTGATTTGCAATCTCCGGGCCCCGATGGGCCGGGCGGCTGTCGGTTTCTGGCCAGTCCTGCCGGCATGGATTAGACATGGTCCCACACGGCAGCACCTGGCAGGTAAATCGGCCGGCATGGTTCTCGGGGGGGCACGGGGAATGGCCTGGCCTGTGATCGGGGCCCACCGATATGCGGGCGGACCTGTGCCATGGGGGCACTTCTTCCTTCCGCACTGATCCCTGTAGGGCTCCGCCATGGCCAGCACGGAGAGGACACCCCCCTGTGCATGCGTAAGAATACGCCGGCAGTTCTGCGCATGCGTGGGATCATGCCGGCTCTTTAGCGCATGCACGGACACGCGGAGTCCCTTCAGCACCGGCTGGCACGGCGCCAACCCCTCCACCGTCCACCTAACCCCCAGAAGTGCGGAGAATTCCGCTACTTCCGGTTGGCCCGACGCCGGAGTGCTTCACGCCGTTTATGATACCAGCGTCGGGCCATCGCGCCAATTGCGGAGAATCCCGCTGTATACTTCAAAGCCATCCTCATTCAAAAATCAAAGACCATCACAAATTGGACCAAACTTCAACGGAGAGTAAAATGGGGCAGGGTGTCTAAATGTCACATACCTGCTGGTAGCTTCAATTAAAATGATGGGGCACTCAAGCCAATATGACATCCGAGGCATTTATGGTAAAGATAAGGCACGACAGATCACACTGTGGCATTCGAAGGTCTGGAGTGTGGTTTTAGTGTGAAAAAGAGATGGATTGTGGGTTGGCTGTATTTTGCTACCCGATCCAAGCCCAGCTTCAATCCACCCATTCCCCGCATTGACTGAGGTTGGAGGGTGGACAGGTAACCAATCCACCTCAAGGAAACACGTTGGTATTTTAGGTTTTCTGATAAGGCTCATTATTATTCAGGTTTTCAACTTTAACTCTGGTCGCCTGGGAAACGCGCAGCTTCATCCAGCCGAGAATGTGGCAGATTCAGGAGGTGAGTGCCTTTACACTGACTTCCTGAGCATGTCTGAGAAGCCTCAGCAGCTTGACACCACCACACCTTCTCCTTCCCTGTCCTGATCTTCTCCACACTCCCCCCACCACCTCATCTCACCATGAGGCCTCCAATCAAACCCACACACCTGGATCTGACCACTGACTGTTCCATAGGACCCAACACACAGCAAAAATCTCTAAAACTTGGAAATTAATGATACTGGTTAAACATGTCTGAACTGGTCTGGTATGTCTCAAACTGGAACTCCATTATCACTGGTGCCAATATCACTGATTTTGTTTTGCTGCGATTTGAAGATCAGCAGCTCAGCCAGTTGACCCCTCCATTTCCTCACCACCAACCCCATCCCACTTCCCATCCCCCATCAAATCGTGCGTGGATTCCAGACAAGGAACCAGTCGATGGCATTAACACTCCACGGTGTGCTCAGGAATTTCTGGCTTTTCCGTGACTTTCTGATCCGCCCAGTGCCGACGGGACAGGTGAGTAAACATTCAGCCATTAATGTGTCCATTTTACGTAACCAAGACAAGAAAGATTAATTTGGATTTCACTCCCTCGCTGCTTGAAATGGGGATGCATTCCCAGTCCCTGGACGGAAAACAAGAAAAGGAACCAGAATCAAAACATTTATTTCCTCACCTTAGGCAAATCTTTATATTGAAGTGAAAATAGACATTGTTACTATTCGCCATCTTACATTATTTCAATGTCTTGCGGCAATGATCAGCTTTTACCAAGAGGGAAAATAAGTGAACTGAAAATGTTTGAGTTAACTTGTTTTTTATTTCGGATCAATTGACAATAACATAGTGTTATGGGCGAGATGTTTTCAGAACCCCAAAATGAATCATAGAGTCACCAACTTCTCCCATTAATGTATTTGTTGCTTTTCCTAGCACACAACTTTTTCCTTAGGTGTGGGATTACAATAATGGACACGTGGGTTTTTAAACACAAAACACTGTTTATTCCATGAACTCAACTTAACATCTTAAATAAACATTCGATCTCTTAACACCTCATACTTCAAAGATAACTGTTTATTCCATGAACTCAACTTAACATCTTAAATAAACATTGAATCTCTTAACACCCCTTACTTCAAAGATAACTCAGAAAATATTGCAACAGTAAATCATTCCTTAAAATGTTCTTCAAACTTCCAAGAGACTTCACATCTTTAAACAGTATCACATCAGGTTAAAGGATATATATATTTTCTGTAGAATGGCAGAGATATATTAGCTTGGTTGCCTTCAGCTCCAGCAAAACAGCCAGGCACTTTTAAACTGCTCTCAGCAAAACCAGCCAGGCACGTTTTAGCTGCAAAACCAAACTGCAAAACTTGCAGCTCTCTGGAAACACACACACTGAAACTAAAAACCTGCAAAATGGCTGAACTGAGCTGAGCTCCACCCACTCTCTGACATCACTGTTTTCTTAAAGGTACATTGCTTACACATCCATTTCTTAAAGGGACTCTTGCATGACACCTCCCCCCCCAAAAAAAACCCATCAACTTCAAGATGGTTTCATTTTTCACTTTTGCACTATCCACTAAGAAATGCACACAGTAAATATACATTTTCATTTAAAGAAAATGACACACTCAAACAGGTATAATAATATAGTCCATTTTTCTTTGTTCTTCTTCCTCCAACCGAAATCCTTCTCGATTGGCAGTCTCTTTGAACAAAGTCTCTGCACGATCCATCCAATCCTCTACTCCTTGGCATTTCTCTTCAGAATCAGATACATGAGATCAGTCTGACCACAGAGACCCTTGCAATTCTCCAATACAGAAGCATTGGTTACCACAGTTTTCAGGCAGTCAAATGCCTGTTGAAAGTCCGCTGTCCATTGAAATTTTTTAGGTTTCTTTAGCAAGTCCATCAGTGGAGTAATCACGCCACAAAACTTTTGCACAACTGTTCGATCAAAGCCATTCATGCTAAGAAATCGCATTATTTCCCTTCGTCTTGAGGATAACGGAAACTCCGCAAGGAAAGTGATTCGGGCGTCTCCAAATTCACTTTCGGCTAGGTTCATCACCAAACCCGCCTCCTGAAGTCGATCGAAGAACTCTATACGATGTTTTAAATGTTCTTTCCATGTCTGGATGTTGGAAATAAAAGCAGATTGTCCCACTTTCTCCATGCAATCCTTCAATGGTGGGACAGGATAAGAGTCCGTTCTTGTAACTGCATTCACCTTTCGAGAGCCCACACACAACCGTTGGGTACCGTCTGGTTTAGGTACCATCACTATGGGTGAGCTCCATTGGCTGCAAACCACTTCACTTATGCCTTTCATCAGCATACTCTCAATCTCTCTGTTAACCTCTGCCAATTTTAAAGGATTAAGTCTATATGGATGTTGTTTGATAGGAACAGCATTTCCCACATCTACATCATGTATTGCCAATACTTCCACACAACCTAGCTTTTAAATGCTCCCCTACCGTTGGTAACAACACTAAAACTTTATCCCCACTGGCAAAACTACGAACTTTGGATTTCTTGTCCGCTACCCGTTTCATCACATTTTGTGCAACTTTCAAATGTTGTCTAGCCAATTCACCTGCTTTATTTAATCGTTCCCTAAAATTTGACACGTAATCCAATAGTGTAATTTCCGATTTTTCACCCACCAATTTTGCCTGAATCAATTTAAGTGGTCCTCTTACCTTATGACCAAAAATTAGTTCAAAAGGACTAAATTTGGTAGACTCATTAGGTGCATCCCTAATTGCAAACAATACGAATGGAATTCCATTATCCCAATCCTCTGAATAATCTTGACAATACGCCCTCAACATTGTTTTTAATGTCTGATGCCACCTTTCTAACGCTCCCTGCGATTCTGGATGTTACACAGTTGGTTTAAATTGTTTTATTCCTAAGCTACCCATAACTTCTTTGAATAGCTTTGAAGTAAAATTTGTTCCTTGATCCGATTGAATTTCTGTGGGTAGTCCATATCTAGTAAAGAATTCAAGTAACTCCTCCACAATGCTTTTAGCTGTAATATTACGTACTGGAATGGCCTCTGGAAACCTAGTAGACACATCCATTACAGTCAAAAGATATTGATTCCCACTTTTTGTTTTGGGAAGCGGTCCTACACAATCGATTAGGACCCTTGTAAAAGGTTCCTCAGATGCTGGAATGGGTATTAAGGGTGCCGGTTTTATCACAGCTTGAGGTTTCCCTATCACTTGACATGTGTGACATGATTGACAAAATTTAACTACATCTTTATGTAGTCCAGGCCAATAAAAATGTTTCTGGATTTTAGCTTGAGTTTTCCTTATTCCCAAATGACCTCCCACTGGTACCTCATGTGCAACTCGCAACATCTCCTTTCTATACCCTACCGGCAATACTACTTGATGACCTTCTTCCCACTTTTCATCCGCCTGCATATGTACAGGTCTCCATTTTCTCATCAAGACATCATTTTTACGGTAATAACACTTTGGCATATACTCTTCCGTATATGCTTTCTGATTTAACCGTTTTATTTCTACATCTTTCTGTTGTAACTCCGCTAATTTTCCTGAACTAAAGATATCCACCTCATCCTCCACCTGTTCTTGTACTTTTTCAACCATCTGATCAAAAATCGTTTCTGATAATTGCACTTCAACTTCATCTTCACTCTTTGATTTCTCCTCTTGTCTTAACCTGTGACTTTGCAACCTTGTTACGACACAATCCGGAAAAATCCCAGGATATTCGTCCTTTAACACCTCAGTTGTCTGATTTTCCACTGGCTTATCAACCACAGTAGGCATCACTCCCACCTGCGATCCAGCTATATCATTACGCAAGATAAACTGTATTCCGGGACAAGATAGTTTCTCTATTACTCCTACTACCACTTCACCACTCTTCACTGGACTTTCCAACCTTACCTTATATAATGGAACGCTACTCCTCTTACTCTGAATTCCACATATCACCACCTTTTCTGGCAACATTCTTCCCAAACTACATAATTCCTCATTTCTTACCATTAAAGATTGACTAGCCCCTGTATCTCTTGCTGAAACTGATGTCGGAAACCAATCTTTGGTTTATGAACTAATTCATAATCATCTGCCATTTCCGCTGCTAATCTCGCAGTTTTAACCCTCTGTTCTTCCACATGAGTTCTCACTACATCAGGAATTGAATTTTTAAACTCCTCCAAAAGTATAATTTCTCTGAGAGCTTCATACGTTTGGTCTATTTTCAAAATTACTCTGTTTGAGCCTTTCAAACTCCATGTATGTTTGACCAAATTCTTTCCTTAAATTTCTAAACCTTTGTCTGTAAGCATCAGGCACTAGCTCATATGCACTTAAGATGGATTTCTTCACCTCCTCATACGTTCCAGATACCTTCTCCGGTAGTGATGCAAACACTTCACTCGCTCTACCTACCAGCTTTGTTTGAATCAGTAACACCCACATGTCCTGTGGCCATTTTATTTGTTTAGCTACCTTCTCAAATGAAATGAAAAAGGCTTCCACTTCCTTCTCGTCAAACCTAGGCAATGCTTGGACATATTTAAACAGATCCTCACCGCGTCTTCGACTATGACGCTATGTCTCATTATCCTCATCCATCTCTTCCAACTGTATGTGTCCCTTTACATCTGTCAATTTTAACCGATTGTCATGTTTCATGGCCATGTTCTGAAGTTCAAATTCCCTCTCTTTATCCTTTTCCCTGATCTGTATCTCCCTTTCTTTTTCTTTTTGTTCTGCTAGGGCTATTCTTTCTTTTCTCCTTTCTTCGGTCTCCTTTTCTTTTTCCTCTCTCTCTCTTTCTCTTTCCTTTTCCTCACTCTCTCTTTCTCTTTCTTTTTCCTCTCTTTCTCTTTCTTTTTCCTCTCTCTCACTCTCGTATGCCAGCCGCTTTAATTCTTTCTCATGGTCCATTTGTTTAATTTGCAACTGAATTTTTGCCATTTCCAATGAGTCAAACTCTATCTCAGGCAAATTTAAATGCTTAACCACCTCCATAATTACCTCATCCTTTCGCATTTTATCAGGTACTGTTAACTGCAATGTTCTTGCCAAGTCTAATAGTCTGCTTTTGTTTCTGTCCGTAAAGTACTACGTGTGACATTCTCCACCCCCAAAAACCTCTGAGCCTCTGAAAGAGCCATTGTTCACAACACTCTCCCCACTTAAACTAAAATACCACACCGGAAAAGCAACAATCCTTCACTGTCTTTAAGTTCACAAAAGCCAATCCAATAGATAGACTTTTATCCCCCTCAAGCTCCCAATTGTTATGGGCGAGGCGTTTACCGAAACCCAAAATGTATCATGGAGTTCAACCAACCTCTCCCTTTAATGTATTTGTTGCTTTTCCTAGCACACAACTTTCTCCTTAGGTGTGGAATTACAATTATGGACTTGTGGGTTTTTAAACACAAAACACTGTTTATTCCATGAACTCAACTTAACATCTTAAATAAACATTGAATCTCTTAGCACCCCTTACTTCAAAGATAACTCAGAAAATATTGCAACAGTAAATCATTCCTTAAAATGTTCCTTCAAACTTCCAAGAGACTTCACACCTTTAAACAGTATCACATCAGGTTAAAGGATATATATATTTTCTGTAGAATGGCAGAGTTATATTAGCTTGGTTGCCTTCAGCTCCAGCAAAACAGCCAGGCACTTTTAAACTGCTCTCAGCAAAACCAGCCAGGCACGTTTTAGCTGCAAAACCAAACTGCAAAACTTGCAGCTCTCTGGAAACATACACACTGAAACTAAAAACCTGCAAAATGGCTGAACTGAGCTAAGCTCCACCCACTCTCTGACATCACTGTTTTCTTAAAGGTACATTGCTTACACATCCCTTTATTTAAGGCACTCTTGCATGACAATAGCCATTGGATGGGCCATGTAGAATACAAATGTTTATAATGGGCATATCATATCGTGTTGATACTTTTCAACTAAGTATTGATTTCTGTATTTACCTGCAAAAGTAATCAATTGAAAATGTTTTGGCAACACCTGTGAGTAATCTAAAGAAAGTCACCAGACACTTTATGCATCCAAAGAGCAGCCTATTATTTTGATTTTCCGGTTTACAAGCATTGTGTCACAGCAGGCGGTCGAAAATATCCTGCATGTCATTTTTTTAATAAACAAGATAATACTCCTGGCGAATAATTGGGGAAATATGATAATCATGACAAAGTTATTGATTCTCACGATAATTGAGCTCATTGTGTCCCTTATACGTTTCAAGTAGCCAACCAAATGCAAAGTCACTCACCAAGGAAAGCCAAAGTCGCTCTCTATTTGTGGCTGCTATTTGAATGAGGTAACATTTGACGGGGATTTAATATAGCTGCATCGTTCATTAATGAGAAACAAAAGGAACAATTAAAACACACTCATTATAAAGTACTTGAACACATGCTGAGATAATTGTGATAATGCTACACCAGTCTTTTTGCAATTATCTTCCTTTGTTTACACTTAATGGCCTAATGTAGCCTTGAAGATAATGGCTCGGATAATGCCCTTGAATAGTTAATAATCTTCAGACAATTTAGCAGTTATAAAGGTGACCGCCTGCTCTCAGACTGATTGACCTAGGATGTAACAAGAACTCATTTGAATTGGGGAAGAACATGTTTAAAACAAAACTCAAAGTTGAGACAGTAATAATCCCAGTAACATATTTCTTTCATTATGCAATGGTAAATTACTGCCTAATGATTTGAGCGATTATTTTTATGGCTAGCCAGTTTGCGATTCATCTGGCCCGCTCCCGATGGCGAGTTCCAGATCTCACCCGAAAATGGTGAGCATATCATTAATCCTCATTTGCATTCATTTCAACCTTACTACTGAGATTGAAGTTGAATGCAGCAACTTCCCAGGAACTACCCGACTCCCGAGCGATGACAGAGGCTGGATGCAAAACCCCATGTGCAGGGGGCCACCGCACACCCTGAAGACCCGGCCGCCCATCAGGCTGAGGAGGGGCCTAGAAGGGGAGGCTGGTGATGCACCAAGGTGTACAGGCGTCATTGGTCATTCAATGAGATGATGAATAGCATGTGTCACTGAAGACTCCGTCTCAGGAGAGAGAAAGAGAGAGAGAGACAGTGCGGCAACTGTGCCATGTCCTCGCAGACATGAGAGCCCATGGAGGCGGAGGACACCCGCATCTGGTGGCTGTGAAGGCCACTGCTGCTCTCAACGTTTATGCCACCGGTTCATTCCAGGGCTCGAGCGGGGACCTGTGTAGCATTTCACACTCTACAGCCCACAGTATATCCCGTACGGATACTTGTATGCCCGGGCATCAGACATTATCATCTTTGAACTGAACCAGGCCCACCAAGATGCCAGGGCTGCAGGATTTGCTGCCATCGCTGGGGTACCCAGGTTCAGGGGCAATCAGTGACATGCACATTAGCCTGTGCATACCGGGGCATCAGGGAGTGCCCTTAATTAATGGGTACTACCCCCTGAATGTTTAGATTGTGTGCGACCACCATCTCCGTATCATGCACATGTGTGCTTCCTACCAAGGAAGCCTGCATGACAGCGTCATCCTCGGCACTCAGAGATCCCCAGGGTCTTCGAGGACCACCCCGGGATGATGGGTTGGCTCTTGGGGACAAAAAATATCTGCTGAGGATATGGCTGATAACATCAGCGTAGAAGTCTGATGTGGAGACCCGTTGTAATGAGACCCATGTTACCACCCACGCTATCATTGAGTGGTGCATCGGGCCACTGAAAATGCGGTTCTGATGCGTTGACTGCCATTGTAGTAGTCTGCTGTGCTCTCCACAACCTGGCACAGCAGTAGGGTGGCATGCTGGAGGAGGAGGAGGAGGAGAGACACGCGGCCTCGTCTGATGAGGAGAGGCTGGAGTACGAGCCCAAGGAGGAGCCGCAGGATGCCGAAGCAAGGGTCCGGCATGCCCGGAGGACCAGGGAGGCCCTCATCATCTCCAGATTCTCATCAGAAGAGGCTGTATCTATCAGCATAACGCCCCATTTCCCTCCCTCCTTCCCCCTCCCCCCAGGGGCAGGGGGTGGGGTTGAGGCAGGTCCGCTGTGAAGACTAATGCGACAGAGTCTTCACATGTATCAGGTGCTACATGTTTTACAAGTGAATATTTGACATTTCTATTCCCCTTAGCTATTGATAATGAAACCTCTCAGTGCCCACTCAGTGTTCCTCATTTTTCTTGATCTTTCGTGATCTGGTGCTACGTCTAGATGTGTCCCAGGATGCACATCAGAGGCGGAGGCAGCCTGCTGCATTCTGCGCCTTGTGGCTTTTGAAGACCTTGGCGGATGTCCCCTGGAGCCAGAGGGCCCTGGCTGACTTACCTTCACGGGCATTGCCATACCACCTGTTCTGCCTGCAGCCTTTGCGATATGCCACTGGCGCCATCAGCTCCTTGATGACAGGCCCTGGGTTGGGCTTCCGTGCTTCCTCGTCTCTGACGGTGCCTGTAGGGCGCTGTTGGACCCCATGTGTGAATCTCACCCAAAAAGCCTGTGGGAACAACCTCGCCAAACTCCCACAAAATGACACTCACGGCACGATACAATGGCCAAGCTGAGCCGGAAAAGCTGTTCACCGCAGCGCAGTGTGGCCATTGAAAGCTGTATCCGGGATCTACTCAGCACTCAACGTCTCGCGAGATTCAACACAGCTGTATTGGTGTGGAATAACTGTGCGCAGTGTCGGACCGGGGGGGGCGTTGGACTGGAAGAGGGTGTTGGAATAGAGCGGGGTGGGGGGGTGGAGAGGGGTGCTGCTTCTGCATTTTAAGGTCTTATAGTCAGAGGTAAATTATGCCATGTTAATGCTTATACTGTGGTATATGGGTGGCTGCTTGTGGCCAATATTGGTCATTTGCTTATTGACACATTGCAGGCATTTGTAACCATTTTTATTAAGAGTGGCTTTGGAAAAAAAATGGGCTGAATTTTCCGTTCCTGAGGCTAAGTGCCGAAGCCAATGGAAGATCCGTGTTGTTTCACGAGGGGAAAATCGGCGTGAAACTCGCACAGAATCCGCTAATGGTGAGAGGTTAGCACTGGTGCTGGTGAAACACCTGCATAACGCGTGCAAGACGGTTGGAGAATTGCCATGTCCGTGCTGCACATGTGCCTACAGCCGCCACACACACATCGATCGCACCAGAAAAGATGCGGCCGGCTGTGCTGGACCGGGTACCCACCTACCCTGACCCCATTATCCAACTCCAGGTCACACCCCACCACACCCCCCAGGGGTTTTACCGCCCTGGTAAAACCCCTCGGCCAGCAGCACAGATCTTGGCCAAGTGCGGCGGTGCTTGAAACTGTCCACATGTTCTCTCTATCTCTCTCTCTCCACAGCCGCCTCGCCAAGCTCACGACCACACGTGGCCCACGCCGTCGGGAACTCAGCCCATCGGAGATGGAGCATCGCGAGTGAGCTGGCTAATGACATTGCGACGGATTTGTGACTGCGCTCGGTGCGCGTCTCGATGATGCCGATTTAGAGGGGGCGGAGCTTCGCCAATCTGGCACCTGCCGCGATTTCGGCGTCACGAGCCATTTACCGCTTGCTCGCCGTTCCCGATTTTGCATTAGGAGCCATTCTCTACTCGATCGCCGTCCCCGATTTTGACGTCGGGCAAAGAAGAACCCTGCAATGTGCTTCAAATGTTGTGATTTATTGTATTCTTGAAAATTAAAATTGGATTCTGCTAAACAGTATAGCTAAGATAATGAACCAGGCTTGATATGGTTGTGAACAAAAAGCAGTTTCGGTGTTTATCATTAATCAATAAACAATTTAAATCCATTTTGTTGGAAAATTTTTGTTTCCCTTTCTGGTTTGAACATTGAGAAATAAAACACACGCAGACATTTAATGATCCCGACAGGTGTCCCGCCAATGGTTCGAGAAGGCATGCCCTTGCTCTTGCTTCTGCTACCCCTCCCCACCCCCCACTCAACCTGCCCTGACTGATTGCCCAACGGCAGTCCCTACTGAAGCCTCTAGAGCACTCGCAGCAGCACTAAGGTGGGCTCAGGGGTAAATTGTGCCAATTGGATCACCAATGGGCCTAATTGGCATCCCGCTGCGAGATAGCAAGTTCCTCCCATCAACTTCTTCCTGCCTCTGACTTAATCATGGGAGATTTTCTTGGACATCTCAGTTGTTGGACAACTGGCACATAGGACGTGATTCTTTGGCCTCATTTTGCTCGAGCGAGAGCATGATGAGGCTGGTGAATAATGGGAGAGGCCAGAAACGAGAACCGCGCCGGGCGCCCAACAATTTGCAAAGCAACCGGCCCACCTCCGTAGGCAAAATTGTGAGCTTGCCATAGCGTGTGAGAAGCCAATTATCGCCACTTAAGACCTATTTCCAGACAATTAACGGGTGCCACCCCTTATCAATCGGCCTCCCATCATTCAGCGTCCACCCCAGCCAGTGCTCACGCTGGCGCCGATTGGTACTCCTTTTGAAAAACGGGAACCTGGTGGAAGGGTTTTGAGGGGAGCCGAGGAGGTGAGTAGCCATCTTTGCTCACAGGCTAAGGGCCCGGGAGCGCTGGGCTTTCCGCTCCAGTGCTCAGTGAGGGTTGGGGTCACCTCAGCTGGGATGGGCCGCTATGGGAGGGGGGGGGAGGGTTTGCGCTGTGCGGGGGCTAACCGCACGTGGCTCCACCATGTCAACCCCTGGATCGTGTGTACCCGTCCCGGGGACATCTCGTTTGCCCATCTGCACCACCCACAGCTCCCACCAACTGCGGAGGCCTCTGGCCGTGCAGCTGAAGGCTATTGCTGAAATGGCAATCGTGGTTAAGTGAGCACTTCACACATCCAAAGTGGATCTCTGTGGGTGGGTGGACCATGTAGCATGTGGGAGTCATTGCCTAGCATCCCAATCAGACCGTGTGCCTGAACACTGCAGGAGGCAGCACCACACACGCAGCCGGCGGGATCCAAAGACCCAGGAGATGGGCCCAAGACACGTCCATTGCTGGAGAGTGGGTGAGCACAACGGGGAGGGGACCAGCACCCGGGCCAGGTAAAGTTAGGTGCGGGTGTCAGGGGTACAGGGTCTGGTGTCGGTAGAGGGGGGCCTGCTGCGGCTGGGTGTGCGTCGGAGTCACACTGTTTGTCAGTCTAACACCCTCTCCCAATTCCTTACAGATATTGAACATAATGAATGGCATTTTGGAACCGGCTGAACAGTGCTGCTGGTAGGCCGGGTGGCCAGGCACCGGAGACGATGGCAGCAGCAGTGTCTGCAGAGCCTCTAGTCAGCGGCCCATTTGCTGACCCACCCCCCCACCCCCCCTCCCCGGCCGTAAACCCTGAGGACCCGGCCGCCCATTAGGCCAGGGTGAGACCCAGGGGGGAGGCTCGCAACGGTCAGGGTGTATAACCATCACTGGTTATTCGAACAAATGACAGACAGGGCCTGCCACAGGAGGCTCCGCTTCAAAAAAGGAGACGGTGCGGCACCTGTGCCATATCCTCACGAACTTGGCACCACGTGGCGAAGGAGAACACCCGCTCTGTGGCCGTTAAGGTCACCGCAGCTCTGAACCTTTACACCTCGGGATACTTCTGGGGTTTGAGCGGAGGCCTGTGTGGCATCTTGCAGCCCACAGATGCATCCGATAGATCACGGATGCCCTGTATGCCCGGGTGGAAAACTACATTAACGTTGACATGGACCAGGCCTAACAAGACGTCTGAGCAGCAGGATTCTCTGCAACAGCCTGGATACTCCAGGTCCAGGGGCTGCTATATTGCATGCAAGTCGCCTTGTGCGCATCAGGCCAGCTGGGAGTGCCCTATAGCAACCGGAAGGGGTTCCACTCACTGAACATATAGCTACTGTGTGATCGCAACATTTAGATCACGCACATGTGTGCATGCTTCGCAGGGAGTGTGCACAACAGCTACATCCTAGGGCAGTCAAACATCCCCATCCTCTTTGAGTACCACCCCAGGATGGTCGGCTGGCTCTTGGGGGTTAAGGGATACAACTCAGGGCCTAGCTAATGACGTCAGTACTGAGGCCAGAGACTGAAGTGGAGACCCGACACAACGAGGCCCATGTGGCCACTCGGGCTGTCATTGAGCGGTGCATCGGACTGCTTAAAATGTGCTTCCTATGCCTCGACTACTCTGGTGGTGCCTTGCAGTACACTCCCCCCTGGAGGGTAGCCCACTTTGTGGTGGTCTGCTGTGTCTCCACAACCTGGAACAGCGGCGGGGCGACGTGCTGGAGGTTGGGGATGAGGAACCTGTGGCCAACTCCCAAGAGGAGGTTGACCAGGACGAGGATGGGGTGATGAGGAGCTGCCGGATCTGCAGGGCCTGGAGGACGATCCTGGGGATGAACGGGGGACCAGCCAGAGGCTGCAGGACAGGTGGCAGGAGTGAGGGTCCGGCAAGTCCGGAGGACCAGGGAGGCTCACCCGCTTCATATAGGATATGGCCTGGTCAGTCATCGCAACCTTTCCCACTCTCACAGGGCACATTACGTCACTCCAGAGTGCTGGGGCTGTGTCGGCACCATCAGTGGGTCAGGGTGGTGATGATATCCCACAGAGAGCCGAGCACCGGTGCTCGTCAATCTGTGCCATAGTCTGAGCCCTGCCTGTCTGCTGAGTGCTCGCTCACACCCATCATCTGCGTGCGATGTGTCTGGGCTGGGAGGAGCTGCCTGGAGACATGGGCCAAGGATTCCGAGGTTGGCCTGCATTGTGGGAGAAAGTGAAAGAGGCATCATACTGGAAGTGGTGAAAGGTTTTTAATGTTTCACAGTGTCCAACAATGCCCCAATCTCACACTGGTGCTACCCCACTCTCCCCATCGCCCACTCACCCCCCCTCACCCAGTGCCCACTCAGTGATCCTCAACGTGCTTAGCCTACCTTGCTCTGCTGCTACGTCTAGGTTTGTCTCCAGGGTGCACATCAGAGGTAGAGGCAGCCAGCTGCTTACTACATGCCATGGCCTTCGATGACCCTGCCGGGCGTTCCCTGGGAGCTCTGGGGCCATTTCCACCATCGTGTTTACGCCCTCGCCGATGCTCCTCGGTGATTGAGCCATGTCCTGCAGTGCCTCGGCAATGCCAACGTGCGACTGGGACAAGCTCCGCAGCGCCTTGGCCATGCCCATCTGAGAGCGGGACATGTCCCGCAGCACCTCATCAAAGTCAGCCTGGTGCTGGATCACATCCCCCAGTGAGTCAGACATTCTGCTGAGATCCTTAGCCGTAACCGTCACCGACTGGGCCACGCCTTGGACTCCTCCACTAATGCTGCTGATGTCGTGCACCAGGCTCTCCAGCCCAGCAGTGTTGGCTTTGGTGCCAAGCATTGCTAGTGACATTGCCTCTGCCCGCAGACTCTGGGGCTCCTCCAATCAGTTATGACCTGCTGGAGTGCCACTGACATTTCCCTCTGAATGTCCCGGCCGCTCCCTAACGTCTCATTCCGCTCCGGAATAGCATGGTCCATAGTCTCAGCACCTGGCTGGGACTCAGCTGGGTCCTGGGATCCAGCAGACGTCCGACTGCTGTCTCTCCTGGGGGTTCCTGCCTTCACCTGATGTGCATCAGCAACTGTGTGGTGCTCACCAGATTGTATCCCAGAAGCCTGACCACTAACGTGGCCCACCGAGGTGTGTGTCTCTGTGCTGGTGGAGGGTGGTGATGACAGCTGTGACACGTCAATTGTGGCATCCTCGGAGCTCTCCTCCGAGGTGGTCCTATTGGAGGCAGCGGGTGGGGCCACCCCAGCTGGGTTGCTGCTGTCGGCTGGAGGACCTGCGGGAGAATGGACATGTGGTCAGTGGGAGGGATTGTTCAGTCTGTATGGCATTAACAACTCATGTGTGACAGGTCCTCTGGGTGGGGCCCAGTGGATCCTCACCTCTGCGGAGTACACCAACCTCCTCATTGTTGACTGCTCTGTCCTCGCCCCTCCCTGCCACCTCCAGAGCCTGTTCCTTGAAGGTCATGAGGATTCTTATGTCTGGTACCCTTCTACCAGCCTGGTACCTCTGCTGGCAATTGTGGTAGAGCTTCTGCTACGGAGACACAGAGAGGGCTATGGTTCACAGTGGTGGGGGGGGGGAGGGTGGTGAAGGAAGGATTGGGCGCGTTGAAGGGAGAGGGTGGGGTGCAGGGAGGTGAAGGGAGCGTTGCAAGCCACATGGAGTGTTGGGAGTGGGTGCTCGCATGGGAACAGAAAGGCCTTGGGGCGGGGGAATGAACTCGCGGATGCGGCCTGGTGTAGGTTATTGAACTTCTCGCAGAACTGGATGCCAGTCCGCCTGGGCACCCTTCCCAACCTAACGGTCGCTGCCCACTTCATGCCAGGCGGCACAGGCTGCCATGTGGCTCACCCTCCAGGACCCTTGGGGGCACAGGACATCCTTTATGGCCTCGACCGCATCTAGGAGCCTCCCCAGTTCTGCATCGCCAAACCTTGGGGCCGGACGTCTCGGAGCTATGGCTGCGAGCTGAGTGGGGTTGGTTTTGCAAGTGCTGTTGAAGTGCTACTCGACCTTTTAGCGGGGGGCTGGCGAGCGCAGTCCCGGCGAATCGACTGCCGCGACGCCCATGGGTCTCGTTAAGTGGACCAATTAACGTATTGCCAAGCTGAGCACCGGAAAGATCGCGGCAGTTCCCACTCGCTACCTAACTTAGAAATCTTTACGGAAAATCGCGCCCCTAGTCTCCCACTATGAAATCGGCCCGGCTGCCATGTTCCTGTCACAACAGGCTGGATTAAATTCCGCTCACATTATGGCCAACTTTAATTCTGTGTAAGTGATTGAGTTTTAACTAAGTTAAAATTAGGCTCAAATACTCAGGGTGAGACTTTTTGAAATAAAAAAGTTTCAAAGCATTTGGATTCGTAAAAGAGAAATCAGTGGCTACTTTTGCTGTGGAGAAGAGGGGCAAATGCTGGAGTTACAAGCAATTGTGCTTACGTCAAGTGCTGTAGTCTGGTGTGTTGTGTTCTTCCATTTTGTATCAATGAACAAAGATAAATTGCGTGGACTTAATGATGCAGTGGGCAGGATCATACTGTATGTTCACCTTATTGAGTAATAAAGTAGCTCAATGGTGTGCAGCTGGTTCTCCTATAATCAAGTGTTCAGCTTTGAGAAAACATTATAAAGACCAAAGATCAAAGAACAGTACAACTCAGGAACAGGCCCTTCGACCTCCAAGTCTGCACCGATCAAGATGCCTGTCTAAACATAAACCTTCGACATTTCTGTTGTCCGTATCCCTCTATTCCCACCCTATTTATGTATTTGTCAAGATGCATATTAAACATCGCTATCGAATCTGCTTCCATTACCTTCCCCAGCAGCATGTTCCAGGCACACACCATTAAAGAAGCATTAAAGGGCATTAAAGAAGAGTCGATGTGAAAGATATAAACAGTTAGTTCAGGTGAAATATATTATCACCTACTCTGTTCAAACTCCTCATCTGTCAGGGGGTGGATTTGTATGACGTACACTGCTGACAGGAAAAATGTAAAAGGTCACATTTGCATGTAAACATAGGTACAGTTAGATAGAACAATGAATGAAAGTTGCCACAGTCCACGCCAACCAAATGCTATTTGGCTATCATGGAATTGGATCCAGGCAATGAGGCAACACTCAAAACAGATAAACTGTTACGAATCAGAGAACACATTCTTGCTGGTTCTGCACCTTGTGATGTGCAGTGACATCAGCAGAGTGTTTACGCGGGCTTTGAGCAGATCACCATCTTGATTGTATTGAGCAACTCTCTTAATCAGCCTCTCATCGTGTTTTACAAGAATCCAGAGTATAGGCACCTCCATACCCTTTCTCTTTACGGCAACAAATAAATATATCAGAGGAAAAAAAAATGGCGATGAGGATTGAGGCAGGAAAAATAGCTGAAAAAGAAGAATCCGTCGAGTAACAGTGGAGCCGGTATCAGGAGAAACAGAAGATTCTCAGAACCGGACTCTCACACACACAGACATTGGTTAGCACTGCCACTGATGCTGAAGGATTTAAAAAAAGATTTTGACTGCAACTGCGAGTAAGAATGATTGAAAGTCAGGGGAAACCAGCTTGCGTTGAAGTTAGTGGGACTGGGTGGCAGAAATCACGTACGTGGCAAAGCTAACGGGGTGCAGGGAACATAGATTTCGAAATTTGCCGACTTTGCAGGAACCACTGCTTGTGAGAAAAAGCCGAACTCCAGTCAGCCAAAAAGGAAAGGAATTCTGAGTTGCTAGTAAAGGGGATGGTTCGTGAGATGCGTTTCATACAAATCAGGAGTGAGGAAGTTCAGTGAAATGTAGACTCTCAGAGCTGGGACCTGAAAATAGCGGGAAAATCGGGCTCCATGGGTGTATTTGATGAGGATTATGAAACATGAAATTGATATGAGAAAAGATTCCAATTATTTCTCATAGCAAATCAGACATCAGAGGACCTAAATGTGGCAAAATGTCTCAGCTCTGCAGGGCGTTCACCCAGAAAAAACGGGATATGTCCTACATTGAATTAGTAAAAATCTTCGAGGGGCATTTCTCACCTAGACCGTTATCAATTGAAGAAAGGATTCAGTTCCACCGCTGTAGTCAGGAAGAAAGTGAAAGCATTTTACAGTTCGTAACGTCTTTAAGAAGGTTAGCTAAATATTGCGAATTTGCGGCAACACTTGATGATACTCTTTGTGACAGACTAGACTCTGCAGTGAAGCTATTCAGAGGAAGCTCTTTACTGTAAGTGATTTAACTCTCAAAGCTGCTGTGGAATTTACCACATCTATGCAGATAGCAACAAGAGAAGCTGGAGTGAAGATCCACAAAATGGATACCACCAGGAACAAGGCTGTAAAGGGGCAACCATATCAACATTGTACACAGGTTGGACACATAATGGGTGAATGCAGGAGTAAATCAAATGCATGCAAGAACTGTGGCAAGAAGGGCCGTATCGCCAAGACACGTTGGGCTCAGGAAACTCCGACACCAAGAATGTGCAAGAAAAATATAGCGAAACAATCTTGTTATTTCTACAGTTAGTGGATGAAGCTCAAGATCACTCAAAAGACAGCGTAACCAAGATACACCAAGAGCTAATGCTAGGTGTTGTGTCAGTGTAGGGTGATCAACAACATTTTTGGGCACATCCAAATCATGAAGGCCATGAAATTAAGATGAAAGTGAATACATGGGCAGCAGTATCACCAATACCTGAGACAATTTTATCATCAAAAGCTGAAGTATCTGCCTTTACAACCATCAAACGTGAGCCTAAGGACGTACACTGATTAGATCGTACCATTAAAGAGGCGCATTTTGATGAAAGTAGAAGCAAATGGACAGATGATGTTGTCCGTGGAATCTTTCCTGTTGTATTTGGCAGAGCATGGTTGGCTAATATTAGGCTTATCTGGAAAACAGTCAATCAACTCGTGAATTCAAAGATGCTTTCAACAACTTCTGATGAAGTACAAGAAGATGTTCAAAGATTCACCCGGCTCTATGACTGTAGTTGTAGTACACCTAAAACTCAAGCCATACAGCACACCCAAATGTCTCAAAGTACCATACGCATCAGGCCTAAAATTGAAGAAGAACTAGAAAAATTAGTACAAATACGAGTCATTGAACCTGTTGCGACAAGTATTTGGGCAGGACCAATAGTTCCTGTATTAAAATGGGGTGACTCAGTGAGAATTTGTGGAGATTTTAAAACTACTATTAACCCAGTATTATGCACAGATCATCATTCTCTGTCATTGATTGTAGATTTGTTTGCTGGACTTTCTGGAGGATAGAAATTCAGAAAAATTGATCTTTTACAGGGATATCTGCAGATGAGTGAGTGAGGGGAATAACAGCCACTACTCACCTTTGTGACACAGAAAGCCTGTTTCATTACAGAAGACATCCTTTGAGAATAACATCTGTGCCTGCTCTTTTTTAAAGGTCTATGGATCAAATTCGAAATGGGTTGAATGGAGTACAATGCTATTTCGATGACATACTCATCCCTGGTTCAAGTGAGAAGGAATACTTTGAGAATTTGGAAGCCTGAAAGTTAAGAAGGAAAAGTGTGACTTTTTCAAGTGATCCATAAATTATCTAGGTCATATCATTGACTAAAATGGCTTATACAAGAAGCTGAAGAAAATGTCAGAAATCTTAGAAGCACCACATCCTCGAAATCTGACACAATGAAGGTTGCTTTTAGGATTAATCAATTATTACTGTAAATTCATGCTGAATTAAAAACACGATTGAAGCCTTTACACACTTTGATATGCGCCAAACAGACATGGCACTTGTCAGAAGAATGTGAAAGCGCAAACAATGAAGTGAAAGAAGCTTTACAGAAGTCAGAGCTGTTGGTTCATTATAATCCCAAGATAAAGCTGCAACATTCTTTCAATGCCTCACTGTATGGGGTTGTTGCAGTCGTCTCACACATTATTCCTTCAGGAGAGACCAATATAATTTGCTTCACGAACTCTTCCTAGCGCAGAAATGAATTAAGTTCAACTAGAAAAAGAAGATCTCAGCATCATTTTCAGTGTACGAATGTTCCATCATTACCTTTTATGGACATAATTTTACCCTTTTGACGGCTCATCGACCCTTGACTACATTCTTTGGGCGGTATAAAGGTATATCTTCTTTGACAGCTAGTAGATTGTAAAGATAGTCATTGATCTTGTCAGCACCCACATACGATGTGCAGGTTAGTTGGATTGGCCACGCTAAATTGTCCTTAGTGCCCAAAAAGGTTAGGTGAGGTTACTGGGTTACGGGGATAGGGTGGAGGTGTGTGCTTAAATAGGGTGCTCTTTCCAAGGGCCAGTGCAGACTCAATGGACCGAATGACCTCCTTCTGCACTGTAAATTCTATGATCTATGATATCCAATATTGCAAGTCACAGCAGCATGCAAATACTGATCCTTTGCCACGATTGCCTTTACAGTCAAGCATGACCCGGAAGAACATTTTCTTAATATTTTGCATTTCTCACACATGGATAGTGTACCTGTGAATGCATCACCAGTTCAAAGATATACAAGAACTGATCCAGTGATGGGGAAGGTGATGGACTTGGTGCAAGAAGGAACGCTGTCAGGTGTTCACACGAAAAATCCAGACCTCACACCCTCCATCAGGGCAGCACGGTAGCCTTGTGGATAGCACAATTGCTTCACAGCTCCAGGGTCCCAGGTTCGATTCCGGCTTGGGTCACTGTCTGTGCGGAGTCTGCACATCCTCCCCGTGTGTGCGTGGGTTTCCTCCGGGTGCTCCGGTTTCCTCCCACAGTCCAAAGATGTGCAGGTTAGGTGGATTGGCCATGATAAATTGCCCTTAGTGTCCAAAATTGCCCTTAGTGTTGGGTGGGGTTACTGGGTTATGGGGATAGGGTGGCGGTGTTGACCTTGGGTAGGGTGCTCTTTCCAAGAGCCGGTGCAGACTCGATGGGCCGAATGGCCTCCTTCTGCACTGTAAATTCTATGAAATCTATGAAAATCTATCACAAGAAGTCCTGAGTTGACAGTGCAGCATGTCCTTGACCAACTGCATGAGGGATATCCTGGTGCAGTGAGGATGAATGAACTGCCACAGTTATTTTTGGTGGACCAGGATTAGATGCTCAAATTGAAGAGAAAATAGGGCAATGTCAGTCCCATGCAAAACTAAGTAACACCCCACCGTTACAACCATTACATTTGGGAATGGCAGAGAATACACATTGATTATACTGGTCCATTGGAGGGTCAAACGTTCTAAGTGACTGTGGATGCGCACTCAAAATGGCCGGAAGTCGGGATCATAAAGTCAATGAAGACTGAGCAGACCATTGAGAAACTGAACAAAATATTCACAAGATTTGGAACAGCAGAGCAGATTGTCAGTGATAATGGCACTCAGTTTACTTTGAAGGAGTTTGAAGACTACTTGAAAGGGAACAGTATCCACCCTATCATGTCAGCTCCGTATGATTCTGCAACAAATGGATTGGCTGAACGTTTTGTGCAATCTTTAACAACATTTTATCAAAGCATCAAAGGACCAGGGGATATTGGCAAGAAGGGTAAATAAATGTGTGTGTCATATCAGAACACTGTGCAAACTGCCACACATATTTCAGCAGCAATGCAGTTGTTCAAAAGGAAACAACAAACACAGTTTGATTTGCAAACTCTACCTGATACCTCAGAGATTGCCAAACGACAACAAGGGCAAATTGCTAGGAGGGAGCAAAACTCTTAAGAAACGATTATTCAACCGGGGAGAGAGTGTTTGCTGAGAGCTAAACCACGGCCGATAAATGGATAGCAGCTATGATCCTCGCAAAAAGATGTCCAATATAATACGCCCAACTGATGGATGATGAACGTGTTTGGTGACATCATGCTGATCAGTTATTTGCTTCATAAAATGAGTTTGCAGAAATTTCTCAAGATCCTTGGAAAGTCCAGAGAGCTTGACTTTGGAACACTGACCAGAGACAGTGATGAGTTCAGATTCTATTTTTGAGGACTTTTAATACCTATAGTGACACCTTAGGGCAGCACGGTAGCACAAGTGGATAGCACAGTTGCTTCACAGCTCCAGGGGCCCAGGTTCGATTCCCCGCTGGATCACTGTCTGTGCGGAGTCTGCACGTTCTCCCCGTGTCTGCGTGGGTTTCCTCCGGGTGCTCCGGTTTCCTCCCACAGTCCAAAGATGTGCAGGTTAGGTGGATTGGCCATGATAAATTGCTCTTAGTGACCAAAAGGGTTAGGAGGGGTTATTCGTTTACAGGGATAGGGTGGAAGTGAAGGTTAAGTGGGTCGGTGCAGACTTGATGGGCCGAATGGCCTTCTTCTGCACTGTATGTTCTATGTTCTATAATAGAAAGGCAACAGAATCTCATCAGATGCTGAAATAACTTCTCAGAAGTCGAATCTACAGAAAGGAATGAAGTCACTTCCGAGGTCTGAAGTATCCAAGTTCAAGATCAACGAATTCCAGCAAAAAGGAATGGATGTCCACCAAAGAGACAATCTTATTGAATTGCTACGAGGCCATTAAATTTTGCGAGAGGTTGCTTGTGCAATCTGCATCGCTCAGAATCCCTTCCGCGATCCAAAGAGGTCTCATGAGCCCTCGTGATTTAGATCTCGCCCTCGCTGGTCATGATCCAGATTTACATATTTAAGTGAGCAGTTAGGCTCATTTAAATATGTTGGCGCCGGATACTCCCAAAGCCCGGGGATGAACGGCTGGACCTGGGAGACCTCACCATGGCGTTCTTTAGCACCGGTCCAGACAAACATGGACCAGACATAATGGTACCTGGGGGCATAACCCAGACCATCGGAGGCCCCCAGGCGATCCGGCTTTGGGCAAGGTGGTATCCTGGCTGTCGTGCTGCCACTGGGCACCTTATCATTGCCAGATTGGCACTTTGGCACTGCCACAGAGTACCCTGGCAGTGGCAAGGTGCCCGGGTATCAGGTTACCTGTGCCAAGGATCAGACCCGGGGGTGACCTGCCCTAATGAGGTGGAGTGAGTTGGGCTCAAGGACTCCCTAACAGGTCAGTTGGGGCATTGGCGGGGCCCAGAGGTCGCAGTGGGTGGGGAGTCTTTTTTCCCCCCCACTAAATCGTGCCCAACTTATCAGAGGATCTGTTGTATAAACTTAATTTCTGTCATTGCACCAGTGAAGCACAGAGGGAGGGGTGTTATGTATCAGAGAATGCATCCTTGCTGGTTTGGTTTCACATGATGTGTAGTGACATCAGCACAGTGTTTGCGCAGGCTTTAAGCAGATCTCCATCTTTGATTGTATTGAGCAACACCATTGTCGTGTTGGGTGTTCCGATACACAAACAAACCAACACGGTTGTAGATGGTACAACTCTGTTTTATTATTCTGTAGAATAATAACTATTAACTTCTGGCTGTGGTTCGTGCTCCACCAGCTAACCTGTGGACCCAGCCCTAGCACTGTCTTAGTGAGGCACTCAGCACATGGTGTATGTCTGAGTGGCACGCTGTGAGCTCTGAGCTATCTCCTGGTAGAATGAGCGGGAACTGTGGTGTCCCTGTATTATAGTGCGTGTGCTCTCAGTGGTGATTGGCTGCGATGTTGTGTGTGTGTTGGTTGGTCCAACTACCTGTCCATCAGTGTGTGTGTGATTGCACCATGATAAGCTGATGTGGATATCATGACAACCATTATTAAACGTCTCATGGTATTTTATAAGAATCCAGAGTGTGGGCACCTCCATACCTTTCTTCTTTGCGGCAACAAAGAAATATAAGAGAAGCTAGGCGCAGGCGTAGGCCATTCGCCTGTTCGAGACTGCTCCCCATTCTGTATGATCATTCCTCTACTTGATAAACTGAAAGCAAAATCAAATAATGTTCATTGACTTGAGTTTATGTTCACACATATCTTTTAAGAATCTCTTGCATGTCTTGACTATTTGATGCCGGTTGGGGGAGGAGACATTGGGCTGGATTTTTCAGTATTCAGCAGGGTGAGGGAAGTGAAATGAAAATGAGTGCTCCCCCACTCCCATCCCTGCTGTCACAGCTCAGTGAATCAAGCATCTGATGGCCATATACAGTTATCCGAGGGGAAGGCAGAAAATTAGTGGCGCGAAGGGGTAGCTCTGTGTCCAACAAGGCATTTAGACCAGAACACCATGTGAGAGAGGGGTTATGGTGTGAAGAAGATGCTGATCGTGGCCACCAAGTTAAAGCTCCTCTGGCCTTTCAATCTTTCCTTAAATCTCATGGCAGGCTCAAAACAGTAAAAAGGAAATGAAGTCAATAAACTTACAAAAGCTGCCACGTTCACCATACAGCTATAGTCCCACTGGCAGGGCTTTTCCTCTGCCCTTGTGTCGCCTGCTCACATCAAAATCTTTTCCCGTCCAACACCCGGAAAATGGACTGGGCAACGAAAAGTTGGAAACAATTGGGTCAGTGACAGGCCCATCCTTAGGACAGCTAAAAAAAATATCTGGGGCTGGTTTCTCTGAATTTTGAGGCTATGTCTCCATGCTGGCGTGGCAACGGTGGCATTTCACGACAGATAAAATGGCGTAAAACAGCCTCCGATCCTCTTTGGCTGGGGGCTAGCATCAAGGCAGCATAAGAGTACCGGGCTCTAGCTGCTGATATGGCCCGGAGAATTGCCGGGTCCGTGGCAGCGGCCGCGCTGTGCAACATGGCGCCGGCCACTCTGTAGCCATCTGGGATGGCCACTTTCAGTGTATGAAATGGACACTCGCAGAGCCTATAGGGAAATATGGACAATACAAAGCAACAAGCAGGCACAGGCCTGAATGTATATTTGGAAGGCAGTTTGCAGACGGAATCGAAACTCTGGGTCGATTTACATATTGATGGCCCATCTCTGAGGAACAAAGGACTAGTGCTCAGGTAGTCGATACTGTCTCAGGCATTCCGGCGCAACTACCCCAACCAAAAGACACAAACAAAGCAATGCCAACAGCCACCCAGGACACGTCCAGCCATCAAGGCACCCGCCCCTTTATTGATTTAGATCGACGACAATGATCAAGAAGCTGCCCAATTAATTGGGACCAAGTTTAAGGCCTGCCTAAAAGCGCGCAAAGCCCCCCCAAGTTTAAGAAGGAACCCCCGCCAAAGGTTCACTCTCTTGGATTCGGCTCTCAAGCGGAGAGACCCATCCACCAGCATCACCAGAAGCAAGTAAGTTCAAGGTCAACGCTCGCTACCAGACGGAAGACCTTAGCTGTTCTCCTGTTACCTCTTCGAACCCAACAGCCTCAGATCCGAACAACGGCCATTGTTCCTCTGACGAAGTGGGCACCCGAAGTTAAGTATAGGTGTTAGCATTAGAGATAGTTTAGTTTGAAGTAGTATTCTCGTGCATGAGTAGATCTTACTGTGTGTAAATAAATAGTATTAACTTTGAACTAACTAACTGGTGTATTGGCTCTTTGATCGGTATTCGGGTTGAACCTTGTGGCGGTATCGAGAGATACCTGGCGACTCTGAAAGTACACTCCTGATTAGGATTAAGAAAGGCGACCATATTGGCCGCCATATTTATAACCAAATAAATATAGTAACAACACGCGGACCCGGCCTGCGAAATAGTGCCCCCTCTTTGGCCGGCTCGCGCACCCCAGACCACCCCCCAACAATGCCCGCAGCCCCAGGCAAATTCCCCCCCTGCCCACGGATTGGTCCTCCCTGACTGTGGCGGCACTGGACTGAGTCCGCAGCCATCACGCAGAGTTCCCGACGGATGAGACCACACGCTACCGACGCTGTCGGGAATTTGGCCGGTCGGGGGGCAGAGCATCGGGGGGCGGGCCTCAGGCAATGTCCTGAGGCCATCGATACGGCGCACAGTACGCCACTCTGGAGGGGGCGGAGCATCACGAAAGTGGCACCGTCCCCAATTCGGTCGTGAACGGCCAATCGCCGAATGCGATTTCGCCGTCGTAATTAGAGAATCCCGTCCCTGTTGTACCTTTGGAAATTAAGCAGACGCCACAATCCAGATTTGGTTTACATTCCAGCTATGAGCAACATCTGAGTACCAGCCTTGTGAGGGAAAATTAGCTCTTCATGTGAATGCTTCAATTAAGGCATTAAAAGACACAATTAAACAAGTCAATGGATAAATTAATCATCATGTTATTGTGAAATGTGTAACTTTTTGAATTAGTTAATTCTTTTTTTAACCTAATAAGCTTCATGATTGTTAAGAAAGTAAAAGGTTAAATGAAAACATTTCAGACAGGATTTTGAACTGTTTTTGGGGAGCCATTGGCCAAATTACCATTCTATGGTCGAGATATTCTTGGCAGTAAAATAGCAACCATGTGCACTACATCGTTAAAACCTTTATGATTGAAAGTATACAGCACAGCACCAGGAGCAACAGATAGAACAGATGTTTACAATGGGCCTGAATTAAGTTTAGAGTACCCAATTATTATTATCTTTCCAATTAAGGGGCAATTTAGCATGGCCAATGCACCTAACTTGCACATCTTTGGGTTGTGGGGTTGAAACACGGGGAGAATTTGCAAACTCCACACGGACAGTGATCCAGGGCTGGGATTCGGACCCGGGTCCTCTGTGCCGTAGTCCCAGTGCTAACCACTGCAGCACATGCTTCCCTAAGTTTATTTTAATAGTATCCACTCATGGGGTGTGGATATTGCTGACAATACATGTGTTGCCCATCCATAATATCCCTTGAGAAGTTGGTTGTAAGCCATCTTCTTGACACACCACAGTCTATGTGGTGTAGATACAAACACAGTGCAGGTTAGGGAGGAAATCCCAGAATTTTGATCCAATATTACGACCTGGACTAGAAAAGTGGCTAGGATACCACAGAAACCCCAAAGTTTTATTTGAATTTTGTAAAACTGAGGAAAGAGTACCATGCTCCAGGAGTGATTTCATGAAAAATACAGATATGGTACTTTAAAACAAACTTCATTACTAATATATTATTAAAATTTCTTCAGTTTCACACAAGAAAATAGCTTACAATTACCCCTTAAACACTGCTAATCAATACAGTGACACAATAACCCTTAACTGCTATCTTTACTTCCACTCAAACAACAGAACCATCTAGGGTTGCAATCCACTTTTAACTGCAGTTAGCAGACTCAGGAATACTTGCTGTAAAGAGATGTCTTTTGAGACTGTTTGAAAAGATAGATCTGAACCCTGTCAGAGCCATGCAGAATCTCTGGCTGTATTTCTTCAGAAACTGCTTCTCAGAGTGTCTTCCACCCACAGTCTGACTCTGAACCTCAACACCTGACTGCTTCAGTCCTTGGCTTCTCCCATTCACAACTGAACACCATGGGCGCGATTCTCCGACCCCCCACCGGGGGGGGGGGGGGGGCGGCGCCACTTTCATGATGCTCTGCCCCCTTCAAGTCACCCCCGGTGATTCTCCGGCCCGCGATGGGCCGAAGTCCCGCCGCTGTCAACCCTCGCCTGCCGGCATGGATTAAACGTCCTTTTGAACGACGGGACAAGGCGGCGCAGGCAGGCTCCGGGGTCCTGGGGGCGGGCGCGGGGCGATCTGGCCCTGGGGAATGCCCCCACGGTGGTCTGGCTCGCGATCCGGGCCCACTGATCCGCAGGTGGGCCTGTGCCGTGGGGGCACTCTTTTTTTTCCGCCTTCGCCATGGTCTTCACGATGGCGGAGGCGGAAGAGACCACCTTCCCTGCGCATGCGCGGGGATGCCGTGAGCGGCCGCTGATGCTCCCGCGCATGCGTCGCCCGGCGAAGACCTTTCGGCCCCGGCTGGCGTGGAGCCAAAGGCCTTTCCCGCCAGCCGGCGGAGCGGAAACCACTCCGGCGCGGGCCTAGCCCCTCAAGGTGAGGGCTTGGCCCCTAAAGGTGCGGAGAATTCCACACCTTTGGGGCGGTCCGACGCCGGAGTGGTTCCCGCCACTCCATTAAGCCGGAACCCCCCGCCCCACCGGGTAGGCGAGAATCCCGCCCAATGTCTCTAATTACCTACCCGGCAGGGAACCCACTTAATCTAACTAAAAGTCTTTAATGAATACTTTAACTTTAACTGTACCTTTGACTCCTAAATGTTTGGCTGTCTTGCAAACCAGGATATTTAAAAGCACCACTGCAGCAATCATACACACACTAACCTAGGCTTTTAACCCTTCCTGCACCAAATATATATCACGCAATATATTCATCACACCAGTGGCAGTGAAGGAACAGCGATATAGTTTTAAGTCAGGACGGTGGGTGACTTGGAGGGAACTTCCAAGTGGTGGTTTTCCCATGCCCCTGCTGCCCTTGTGCAGAAGTTTTGGGTTTGGAAGATGCTGTTGAAGGAGGCTAATGGGTTTCTGCAGTGCATATTGTACAGGCAGCAAGCTTCGACAAAAGAGTCTTCCAGACTCAAAGCGTTAGCTCTGTTCTCTCTCCACAGATGCTGTCAGACCTGTTGAAATTGTCCAGCATTTTCTGTATTTTGTTTCGGATTCCAGCACCCGCAGTAATTTACTTTTATCCCAATATTCTCCTTTCTTGATTTCATGTTCCCCCACTTTGGTTAAAAATGATGAGATGAATTTTCACATAGGAAAACCAGTCAATTCTGGTTTTGTTTCAGATTTCAGCATCTGCAGTAATTTGGCTTTTGGCGGGTTTAATATTTAGTCAATGCAGAACCTCACAACCAGGTATCTCATCATAATTATAAATCAGTGTAATTACAAAGCTAAACTTCTGTTGTGAAATTGAGGTGAGTAATTGGTGTCATGACAAGTACATTTTTTGAGTTGTCATCACCAATAAAGATGCAGTTTACTTTCCACGTGTCAGATAACCATTTCAGTTTCTTTGTGCTCAATCACCTGAGAGGGATCTTACCATATTAGTACTGCATGACATGCTGAAAGCCTATGACAGTTCAGCCATGGGACAGCAGCTACTCTCACACTTATTGGGGTGGGAGGTGGGTTGGGGGGTGGAGGTTGGTTGGGGGGGGGGGGTTGGCCTTGTGATGGCGGTGCAATGGCTGAACCTACTAATGGTGCTGTGAAAGGCTAGCAGCTCACTGCTTAGATATTCAGACATTTCAACAGCGATGACACCTCAAAAGTACTTCATTAGCTATCAAGCACTTTGGGGCCTTTTTAAAAAATATATTTTTTATTCACCTTTTTCACATTTTCTCCCAAATTTACAACCAACAATAAACAATAAGCAGTAACGAATGCAATGTCAATCCCCATATCAATAACAACGATCCCATCCTCCCACCAAACCCCAGACAACTGCCCGCATGTTAACATTAACAAATGGCAAAAAAGAATCAGGAATCACCCACAGTGATGCACTAAGCGTCAAGAACCACAAAGACATGTGAGACTTTAACTAAGGCTTTAATACACTACATAGGAAGCTTACCCGACACAGACGACCCCAGACAAAATGGGTCCGGTCTCAGAAGTTGGGCCTTATACTTAACTCCCGGGGGAGTGGCTAAGGCGGAGCTCTCCATGGCCAGGTCAGGTTACATACAGGTGACCGAACCTCTACAGAGCTACAGTACAATACACAGTACCATACACAGGATTGCAGGGCCACGTTACACACAACTATTATACAACTATGTACAATGCTAGGGAAGTACAGTGGTGTATCACCACACATAGTCACCATTAACACATACAATCCCTCTCCCCGCAACCCTCCCAGACAGCTCCCCCCCCACCCCCCCATGAACGTGGTTTGCGGGGGGGGGGGGCCCGGCAGCGTTCACAAACACATCCTCTACCCCCTCTATAGAGCCGGCTCATCCTCGCCCTTGTGAGGTGTGCTCTATACACCACCTTCAGCTGTATTTGCCCCAACCTCGCACACGAGATGGAGGCGTTCACCCTCCGGAGCACCTCACACCAGAACCCCTCCTCCATACCCTCTCCCAACACTTCCTCCCACTTTGCCTTGATCCCTTCTAGTGGCGCCTTCCCCTCCTCCAAAATAGCTCCATAAACCGCTGATACTACCCCCTTCTCCAGTCCCCCTGTCGTCAGCACCTCCTCCAGCAATGTGGAAGCTGGCTCTACTGGGAAGCTCTGTATCTCCTTTCTGGCCATGTCTTGAACCTGCAGGAATCTAAACATTTCCCCCTGCTCCAGCCCATAGTTCACTCCCAACTCCTTCAATCCCACAAAACGACCCCCAAGAAACAAATCTTTTATTATCCTAATTCCTTTCTCCTCCCATCTCCGAAAATTTCCATCCCACTTCCCTGGCTCAAATCGCTGGTTCCCTCGAATCGGCATTTCCCTTGACCCTGCCCCCAACCTGAAGTGCTGTTGAAACTGCCTCCAAATTCTCAACAAAGCTATTACTACCAGACTCCCTGAGTATGTCCCCGGGGGCATCGGGAGCGGTGCTGTCGCTAGCGCTTTCAATCCCAACACCCTACCCAAACTCTCCTCCATTCTGTCCCATTGGGAGTCAACCCCTCTGACCCAGCTCTACATTCGACGCCCAGTAATAATACATCAGGTTCGGAAGACCCAAACCCCCTGCCTCTGTAGCAGCACCTTTGTAATTCTGGCCACCTTCCCTCCCCATATGAACGAGGTAAGCATCCCTTCAATCTCTCTAACAAATGCCTTTGGCAGGAAAATCGGCAGGCATTGAAAAATAAACAGGAATTACGGCATCACATTCATTTTAACCACCTGTACCCGACCCGCCAGTGACAGAGGGGGACCATCCCACCTTGCCAGATCAGCTTTCACCCTCCCCACCAAACTAGAAATGTTGTACCTACGGAGCCCCCCCCCACCAGCCCCCCCCCCCAATCTCGAGCAACTTGCACCCCCCAGGCATCTAAAGTGAGTCCCTGCCTTATGGAATGGCAGCCCCCTCACCACTTTGGGACTTCTTTATGCTGTAAAAGGTGCTCTATAAATGATTTCCTTCATAATAGATCCTCCCTTCTGTCAGTGAGTTTAATCTTTTTAAATCCTTACTGTCGTGTAATTCACCCTGGGGTAACACGGACTGCAACACAATGCACTTAAATGATCAAACATACACCAAACGTAGGCGTTGGTTCAATAAGATTTATTGAACTTCAGTAACGAAGCACGCAGCTGCTTGTGGGTTGACTCTCTACCACTCTAAGTAAACTAACATTAACTATCTAGACCAAGCTAGCTCTGATCCACGTGTAGAAGGTGCTAACTGATATATACACCCTGACTGTCACTACAGTTGTCACCAGTGGAAAGAGGCGGAGTGCTGATGCCTCGTGTGTTTTATAGTTGGAAGCCCCCCTCGGGTGTTCTGTCTGGTGATTGGTTGTGTTCTGTCCTGTATGTTGATTGGCTAACCTGGGTGTCTGTCACTGCCTGCTTTTACCTCATGATGTGCATGGGTGCATATTATGACATTCCCCTTTTTAAAAAAAATTGTCGGCTGCTTAGAGCATATACGACATATTTACAAAAGTAACTGCATACAGCAATTGGTGAGTGAATGGATATGTACATGTAAGATGTCTAGCGTGCAGAAACATAACAGTATATATACAAAGGAACTACTTATAAGTCCAGTCGTTGGGGCTGTCGTTGGATTCTTGTGGACCGCCTGAGAGGTGGAGGTGGGGATGATGATGTCTTGACAGGTTGGCATGCAGACAGATTTGTGGCCTTGTGGAGCGAGGTGTCCAGATCAGGCAGAACGACATCTGGGAATGTGAGACCCGTTGGTGGGCAGGCAAGTTTGCGTAGTGCCCGTCTGTTGCGCCTGACAATAGATCCATCAGCCATGCGAACCACAAACGACCTGGGAGCAGCCTGTTGAATAACAACAGCTGGAGCTGACCAGCCTCCACCAGGTAACTTGACACGATCAGCGTCCTTCGCAGAGAGCACGGGCAGATCAGTAGCATAAGCATCATATGTCAGCTTTTGCCGGGATCTGCTGCATCTTTTGCAACACTGGAAGGTGATCCAGTTCAGGTACATGAATGGCCGGACCAGTCGTCCTCTGGATCCATGACGGGATCAGATTCCAAATCCAGCAGCCCTTATAAGTTAAACTCTTAATACTGCTGAACATCAGGGCTCCGAGTGCTGTCAGAAGAATTACTTTATGTCTGTCATTCCTTTCTATACCATTGGTATAGGAGAAGGAGCTCATCGAACACGTCTGCATTGGAACTGGGATCGCTGGCCCCCGATCCGAGGTGCAGACCTGCACAAAGCCGCATAATGGCCAAGCTGCTTGAAGTTGAGACATCGCCTGCCTCTTGCATTGTCGCTTTAAATGGGCGGTGCAGCAGTTGGGGCACGTCATCACGTCGACGCGTGACGCTCAGTGTAGTGCAGTCAGCCGCCGCTCTCACCTGCGCAGTGTAGTTTTCGGCCGTTTTGTTCTCCCGACCGTGGTGCACATATGTGGGACCCCTGGAAAAGTGCTCGAAATGGCCGCCTTCATCGATGCTCAGGCGCCGCATTCGGGTGATGGCCTGCACACTCTCAGCCTCATGGGAGGCAAGTTGGTCCTGCTCTGCTGACTTAAGGCGGGAATAGCGACTTTTCGCCTGTTCATGGACTTTGCACGTCTCAGTGGCCACGGGCAGGGTCATATTTTTTATTTTTAGGAGCTGCACCCGCAGGGCGTCGGAGTGGACGCCAAACACGACCTGATTCCTGATGAGGGAGTCAGCAGTGTCACCGTAGTTGCAGGATTGCGCCAGAATGCGAAGATGAGTGAGAAAAGACTGGAAAGGCTCCTCCTTACCCTGAAGACACTGCTGGAAGACATAATGCTCAAAGCTTTTTTCGTCTTGACCTCACAGTGACTGCCGAATTTGGCTAAGAAGGTCTGGAACTTGGTCTTGTCCTCACCGTCGGCAAAAGTGAGCGAATTGAAGATTTGGATGGCCTGGTCCCCAGCAGTCAATAGTAGCAGTGCGATTTTTCGGGCATCGGACGCACGTCCGAGGCCTCAAGGTATAGACTGAGTTTCTGCTTGAAGACCCGCCAGTTGGCGCCAAGGTTCCCGGAGATCCAGAGCTGTGTAGGTGCCTGGATCATTTCCATGCCGCTGGAAGGCAGTTGCTGGTCGCCAGTGAATTTTCAAAGGTAAATTACTTAGAAGCAGTAGCCACACCTGGTCTGATGTCATGTTATTCACCCTGGGGTAACACAGACTGCAACACGATGCAGTTAAATGATCAAGCATACACCAAACGTAGGCGTCGGTTCAGTAAAATTTATTGAACTTCAGTAACGAAGCACACAGCTGCCTGTGGGTTGACTCTCTACCACTCTAAGTAAACTAACATTAACTATCTGGACTAGGCTAGCTCTGATCCACGTGTAGAATGTGTTAGACCATAAGACCATAAGACATAGGAGCGGAAGTAAGGCCATTCGGCCCATCGAGTCCACTCCACCATTCAATCATGGCTGATTTCAACTCCATTTACCCGCTCTCTCTCCATAGCCCTTAATTCCTCGAGAAATCAAGAATTTATCAACTTCTGTCTTAAAGTCACTCAACGTCCCGGCCACCACCGCCCTCTATGGCAATGAATTCCACTGACCCACCACTCTCTGGCTGAAGAAATTTCTCCTCATCTCTGTTCTTAAGTGACTCCCTTCTACTCTAAGGCTGTGCCCCCGGGTCCTAGTCTCCCCTGCTAATGGAAACAACTTCCCTACGTCCACCCTATCTAAGCCATTCATTATCTTGTAAGTTTCTATTAGGTCTCCCCTCAACCTCCTAAACTCCAATGACTATAATCCCAGGATCCTCAGACGTTCATCGTATGTTAGGCCTACCATTCCTGGGATCATCCATGTGAATCTCCGCTGGACCCGCTCCAGTGCCAGTATGTCCTTCCTGAGGTGCGGGGCCCAAAATTGCTCACAGTATTCTAAATGAGGCCTAACTAATGCTTTATAAAGCTTCAGAAGTACATCCCTGTGTTTATATTCCAAGCCTTTTGAGATAAATGACAACATTGCATTTGCTTTCTTAATTACGGACTCAACCTGCAAGTTTACCTTTAGAGAATCCTGGACTAGGACTCCCAAGTCCCTTTGCACTTCAGCATTATGAATTTTGTCACCGTTTAGAAAATAGTCCATGCCTCTATTCTTTTTTCCAAAGTGCAAGACCTCGCACTTGCCCACGTTGAATTTCATCAGCCATTTCTTGGACCACTCTCCTAAACTGTCTAAATCTTTCTGCAGCCTCCCCACCTCCTCCAAACTACCTGCCCCTTCCACCTATCTTTGTATCATCGGCAAACTTAGCCAGAATGCCCCCAGTCCTGTCATCTAGATCGTTAATATATAAAGAGAACAGCTGTGGCCCCAACACTGAACCCTGCGGTACACCACTCGTCACCGGTTGCCATTCCGAAAAAGAACTTTTTATCCCAGCTCTCTGCCTTCTGCCTGACAGCCAATCGTCAATCCATGTTAGTACCTTGCCTCGAATACCATGGGCCCTTATTTTACTCAGCAGTCTCCCGTGAGGCACCTTATCAAAGGCCTTTTGGAAGTCAAGATAGATAACATCCATTGGCTCTCCTTGGTCTAACCTATTTGTTATCTCTTCAAAGAACTCTAACAGGTTTGTCAGGCACGACCTCCCCTTACTAAATCCATGCTGACTTATCCTAATCCGACCCTGCACTTCCAAGAATTTAGAAATCTCATCCTTAACAATGGATTCTAGAATCTTGCCAACAACCGAGGTTAGGCTAATTGGCCTATAATTTTCCATCTTTCTCCTTGTTCCCTTCTTGAACAGGGGGGTTACAACAGCGCTTTTCCAATCCTCTGAGACTTTCCCTGACTCCAGTGACCTTTGAAAGATCATAACTAACGCCTCCACTATTTCTTCAGCTATCTCCTTTAGAACTCTAGGATGTAGCCCATCTGGGCCCGGAGATTTATCAATTTTTAGGCCTCTTAGTTTCTCTAGCACTTTCTCCTTTGTGATGGCTACCATATTCAACTCTGCCCCCTGACTCTCCTGAATTGTCGGGATATTACTCATGTCTTCTACTGTGAAGACTGACGCAAAGTACTTATTTAGTTCCTCAGCTATTTCCTTGTTTCCCATCACTAGATTACCAGCGTCATTTTGGAGCGGCCCAATGTCTACTTTAGCCTCCCGTTTGTTTTTAATGTATTTAAAGAAACTTTTACTATCATTGCTAATGCTACTGGCTAGCCTACCTTCATAATTGATCCTCTCTTTCCTTATTTCTCTTTTTGTTATCCTCTCTTTCTTTTTGTAGCCTTCCCAATCTTCTGACTTCCCACTACTCTTTGCCACCAGGTGCTGGTTTAGCACACTGGGCTAAATCGCTGGCTTTTAAAGCAGACCAAGGCAGGCCAGCAACACGGTTCGATTCCTGTACCAGCCTCCCGAACAGGCACCGGAATGTGGCAACTAGGGGCTTTTCGCAGTAACTTAATTGAAGCCTACTTGTGACAATAAGTGATTTTCATTTCATTTCACATTATAGGCTTTCTCTTTTGCTTTGATGCATTCCCTAACTTCCTTTGTCAGCCATGGCTGCCTAATCCCCCCTCTGATAACCTTTCTTTTCTTTGGGATGAACCTCTGTACTGAACCTCAATTACTCCCAGAAACTCCTGCCATTGCTGTTCTACTGTCTTTCCCACTGGGCTCTGCTCCCAGTCGATTTTCGTCAGTTCCTCCCTCATGCCCCTGTAGTTACCTTTATTTAACTGTAACACCTTTACATCTGATTCTACCTTCTTTCTTTCAAATTGGAGATTGAATTCTACCATATTATGATCACTGCCTCCTAAGTGTTCCCTTACTTTAAGATCTTTAATCAAGTCTGGCTCATTACATAACACTAAGTCCAGAATGGCCTGTTCCCTCGTGGGCTCCATCACAAGCTGTTCCAAAAAGCCCTCCTGTAAACATTCAATGAATTCCCTTTCCTTGGGTCCACTGGCAGCATTATTTACCCAGTCCACCTGCATATTGAAGTCCCCCATAATCACTGTGACCTTGCCTTTCTGACATACACTTTCTATTTCATGGTGCATTTTGTGCCCCTGGTCCTGACCACTGTTAGGAGGCCTGTACATGTGTTGAATGATTTGTACACCCTGACTGTCACTACAGTTGTCACCAGTGGAAAGAGGCAGAGTGCTGATGCCTCGTGTGTTTTGCAGTTGGAAGCCCCCCCTCTGGTGTTCTGTCTGGTGATTGGTCGTGTTCTGTTCTGTATGTTGATTGGCTCACCTGGGTGTCTGTCACTGCCTGCTTTTACCTCATGATGTTGTTGCTGGTTTCTTTAACTACTTGGTTTTCTGTGGCTCTTTCCAATTAGGGCAATCAGTGAATTTGCCTTTCTTTCTATGCTATCTATGTCCGAATGCTTAGAGTCGCCAGATATCAATGATACCACCAAACGTTTCAACCGGCTATCGATCAAAGAGCCAAACGCCAGTTAGTTAGTTCAAGGTCAAGGATACTTTATTTACACACAATTAGTCATGCAACATAAACATTACTAGTTATCTACACCTATCAGCTAAGACAACCTGTACTTAACTTTGGGCACCCGGCTTAGGTCAGAAAACAGTGGCCGCTGTTCAATTCTGGATCTCTCGGGTTCGAAGGAGTGACTGCTGCTCAGCTGGGCTCATCCGTCTGGTAGCGGGCGATGAACTTGGACTCGCATCTAGTGTTGCTACGATTGCCGATGACCGTGACCGGGTACCAAGGCCAAAAGAGAGCGAACATATGCAAACTCTTCTTCTTATACTCAGGGGGTTTTTGCGCTCTTTTGGGTGGTCCTTCGATTTGGGCCTTACTAATTGGGTGACCCCTGATCATTCTGTTCAATTCCTTAGCCAATAAGTGGGCGGGGATCTGGGTGGCTGGGCGTGTCCCAAGCGGTCACTGACCCCGTTGTTTGCGTTTCCCTTGAACAGGGAGTGGCGCCGAAATGTCTGGGACTGTCCCGGTTGCTTGAGTACCAGTCCTTTGTTTTGGGGAAGATGGGCCATCAAATGCTAATCGGCCTGATTAACATGCTAATGGGACGGAGTTTCGATACAGTCTGGACTTATGCTGACAAATATGCATTTCAAGCTCTGAGCCTGCCTGATTCTTGGCGTGTCCATTTTACTCGCCAGTCCTAGCGAGTTCCTCTGCACCTCGTTGGAAGTGGACATCCCAGATGGCTACACTCGGTCCTCTTGATCCTCAACGCGAAGCGTGAAGGATCACAATACTGGGTCTTCTTTGTTCTCTGAAATGCCGGGTACCCTTAACCAAGGACAGGTTCTACACTACTCTGTCCTATGGGTCCAAAAACATTTACTTAATTTCCCTAAACAACACATGTCTAAAAATTTCTAGGGGGCCATTTAACATTCTGAAAAAGGGGAACCTCTAACTGTCTCTAACTAGACTACACTCATGCTGCTATTTAACAATCAAAGAACTTATCCTACAATACAAAAAATATCCGATAGCAGCATCACATTTCTTCCCATCACTGACATTCATACACAGAAAATAAACTTTATTAACAAAACAACAACCGCGGAATTTATTAAAGAGAGATGTTCAGAAAGAGTGTGGAGTGTGCTGGAGTCCGAGGAAGGGGGCTCTAAAGGTGTATACTGGAGGGCGGGAGGCTCTCCTTCTCCATTTCCGCAATCTAGTTGTCTGAATGACGCTGTACAATATGGTTATTATTAGTAAGGCTTCCACTGTGTAGGACAGTGAATACCACTTGACGAGGCTCTCACACCATGTGGGGGTATCGGTGGCTGGGTGTGTGTGCGGTGTAGTGTCCGGGCTGGGGGTGTTGTGTTGGGTGGTCGTGTTCGGGGCCTGTGTGGTGAGGGGGGTAGAGGTAGGTAACGCGCGCAGCTGGGCTGTTCCAGCGACGATCATGATGCCGATCAGGGTCGTCTTCATCTTATTCGGCTTTCCTTCGCCGTCGATTATCTTCGTATCTTCCTGGGGGAACAAGCATAGTATCTATTATAATCGTGTTGTGTAACATCTCGTATGTCCGTCTGCGCCTCCTTAACGTCAATTTTCCCATTATAATCGTCACCATATGTGACTCCTTCATCTTTTTTTTAAACAACCATTTGCGGAGACAAGACATCCCAAAAAATTCTGTGTCACAGCGCGAGCACTCTCGCAGCCTGTGGTCGATGAGCTGAGTGGGCGGACTATTTCTCCGTCCTCTGCAAACTTGTTTTTCCAACCGAGTGTTTCTTACATGTAAATAGTATGTGGGGGAATAGCAACCGAAGGGTTTCCGGGAAGGGCAAAAGTAGTGGTAAAGAGCATTCTTTAAACCACAGGGCTAGAAAAGAACAGAAAAAGAGTTTCGAAACAAGCATCCGAATGGGATGGTGCGCATGATACACGGCAGGGCAAGAATGGGTGAGCTCCCCGGGGAGGGCGGTGATCAGTGCCGTTGCTCCACTGCCTGAGCTTGGCTGACCAAATGTATAGGGGGTCCCCAGGCAGGGTGGGGATCAGTGCCATTACTCCACTGCCTGAGTGACCTTCCAAGAACGGTAAGAATTTGTAACTATATGGGCTCCAGACAAACTTGTTTCACTAACTGCCATGTGGCGTCAGGCGAGTAAATATGGCTGCATCAAGAAATTTGGTGTGAGGTCGAAAGAATAAACTGTATCAAGAAACGTAGTGAGATCGACACAAATAGTCGTACAAAGAACAAACATTCAACATTTACAAATAACAAATTAAAGAAAGAAAAAGTGGGCAGGCTCCATCAGGGTACAGGACACCGTAAATCTCCATCGGTTCCTGACTCTCATCATCTGGACACCTCAAGGTTCCATTTCAAAAAGATTTGCAAAGGGGTTACCATGGTGGGAGTCAGACTCGGAGTTGTCACCAACTCCCGGGTGCCAAACTCTTTCCTGGAGTTTGCGTGCTAACACGGCGTGTGCCGATGTGGGGTCCATTTTGTCATTTCTCGTCAAGCGACATGAATTGTCGCGGTGCCAGTGCTTCATGTTCCGTAGGGAGGTTGCAAGGGGGGTGTCGTTATCGTCGGGTGGCGGGTCAGGTTCTGGTGTGGGCAAATAAATTGTTTCAAAGAGGCTGAGCATATCGTGGTCGGGGTCTCTGGGCTTGGAGTGACTGGGGCCTGTTTTGTGGGATCTCTGTTCGGGTCTCTCAGGGGCTTCAGTAGTGCTGTCGCTGTTGCTGTCGCTAGCAGCCAAATCAAGTGTCAGGGTGAAATTTGATTCTGGGGGCATAGTCAAGGTCATGTCCGTGGAAGTGCTGCTGTTGCTGGGGGAGGGGGAACTCGGGTTGTCAGTGGGCGGGTCCTCATTGTCTGTCATCGCCAATGAGAGGTGGTGCGAGCGACTGCACTGCGTTCCATAAATCTTAAGCTGGTTTACATGGAACCATCCTGATTTTCCGTTTGGAAAAGTGATTTTATAAACCAAGGGGCCTACTTTGTCTGAAATTCAATAGGGTCCTGCAAATTGAGGGGAAAGGAATGAGCTGGGGTTGTATAAGGTGATCATTACTTGCTGTCCGACTGAATACTCTGTCAGGTGTACTGTTTTATCAAAGCAGGCCTTACTCTGCTTTCGTTTAGCGCCTCGTCGAACGGCTGCAGCGAGCTGTGCTGCTTTAATATTCTCTACCATGTGCTGGACTGCTTTCTCATGGGGCAGGGCGGTGACTGCGGGGCTGGCCAAATCAAGTCCAAATAAGTAGTCGGTACCCTTCATGGATCATCTGGTCATGAGGGTATGGGGGGTATATCCTGTCGAACTCGACACTGTGTTCCTCATAAACATCAGTGCGAATGGGAGCACTGTGTCCCACGTTGGATTGTGCTGCTGCACCATTTTCCTAAGGGTGGCCTTTAGCATCCGATTCATGCGCTCCACAATGCCGCTGGACTGCGGATGATAGGCAATGTGGAACTTTTGTTTAATTCCAAATATCGTCATTACATTTTTCATGACCCTTCCCGTAAAGTGGGAACCTTGGTCCGACTCAATACTACGGGGGTGTCCCCAGCTTGTAAAAATCTGTTCTGTTAAGATCTTTGTGGAGGCCTTGGCTGTGTTTGTTCTCAATGGGAATGCTTCGACCCATTTTATAAATGTGTCTATTACCACTAACACAAACTTGTATCCATTTCTGCAGGGGGGAGGGGACCAATATAATCCAATTGGAGGTTTTTCCACAGGCCATTTACAGGGCGGGTGTGGCGAAGCTGGGCTTTTCTCGTATACTATTGGGGTTGTTTTGAGCACAAATTAAACAGTTTTCTATGTAATGGGACACGTCGGTTTTCAAATCAGGCCACCAGCAAAGGGGTCTGAGGTGGGCAAGGGTGGATTCAATCCCTTGGTGTCCATGTCCGTCATGGAACTTACAAGTTATCTCATTCCTGTCCTGGGTGGGGACTACATAGATTCCATCCTTTAAAACGATTCCCTCATGGACCGTCAAAGAATTTCTAAATTTTTCATAGGGAGCTGGGAAGTTTCCTTTTAAAATGTCTTTTAACGCTCCGTTGTATTTTTGTGCCTGGGCTAGGTCTTGGATGTTGGTCTGTGAGACCTGAACTGCATGTACTGGGGCACTGTCGGGGGGTTGCCAAAAGTGGCCATGCCGTGAGCCTGCCTTCGCTAGGGCGTCAGCTTTCACATTCCCGGGTGGGGAGGAACGATGGTGGCTTCTTACTTTGAAGATGCCGTATTTTCTGCCTTGAGCTGCCTGAAGGATATGTTTGAGCAATGGGGCTGAGGGTCGAGGTTTTCCGTCCGCGGAAATAAATCCTCTCGATTCCCACAGGGGTAGGAATTCTGTTAGGCTGCTGCAGACGTACAAACTGTCCGAATATATGTCTGCAGGGGTCGGGAACGAATCGGGGTGCTGGACAATGTAAGCAATGGCTGCTAACTCGGCTGCCTGCGAACCTAAGTGTCCAGGCAACTTTAAAGCTATCTCTTCCAAAGCGCGTCCTCTACATAAATGCCACAGCCTGTTATCCTTTTTCCCTCAAGGACTGTGGAAGAGCCATCTTCATAAATTCTCAGTGCTTTGTCTGTGGGCTGGGGTCCAATACCTGTCTTTCTTGGTACCGACTTGGGAACAAAGGGGACTGTGGTGTGCTTTGGGGCTATGATCTCGCACTCATGTGGGGTCCCTGAATAATGCAAATTATCGGCCAGAAACGTGTGCGTTTTTGTCCGTTTTACAGTGATGTCGTGTCCCTGTAGGAATAGGGTCCATCGCGCTGCTCGAATTTGGCTTCCTGTGCCGTCCTTTAGTCTGCTGTCCAATAAAAGCTGTGTCAGGGTGTGCTCGGTCAAAATGGTGACTGGGTTGAGTCCGGTTATCTACGAGAAGTACTGTACCGCCCAGAAAACTGCTAATAGGTGCCTCTTGCAGGCTGAAAATCCTTGTTCGACCAGATCTAAGACTCGTGAGGCGTAGGCTACGGGTCTTAGACGATCGTGCCTTTCCTGCAGGAGTACGGCCGAAAGGGTTCGGTCGGTGGTCGCTACCTCTATCGCTTATTGGGAGTGGGGATCTGGAGCTTGCAAAGCTCTGCTCAGGTTTCAATGCAGCCACGGCATCCGTGTGCTGTGGAAGCCATTTCTATGGTGCCTGCTTCTTTAGTAGCTCGGAAAGTGGGGCTGCTTTTGTGGCGAATCCGTCTATATGGTTCCGACAATATCCAACCAGTCCTAAAAATGGCCAGAGTGCTGTAATGTTTTGGGGCAAGGGCAAATTTACAATAGAATCAATGCGTTTGAGTTCTATTTCACGCTTCCCATGCGTGATGATTGTACCTAAATATATGATCTTTTCCTGAAGGATTTGGGCTTTCTTGGGGTTAATTTTGCATCCAATCGTTGTTAGGAGTTCCAATAATTCCGAAAGAAGCGAGATGTGCTCTTCTTTGGTGTCAGTCTGTAGGAGCAAGTCGTCCACATACTGAACAAGGCATTCAGGGTGGGAAAATGTAGATAATCCGTTTGCCAATTGTCTGTGAAAAATGGAGGGGGAGTTGTGGAAACCTTGTGGAAGGCACATCCATGTGTACTGCTGTCCCTGGAATGTAAACGCAAATTTATACTGGCATGCTTTGTCCAGTGGTATGGACCAAAAGCCATTACTGATGTTTAATACCGAAAAAAATTTCGACTGGAGACTCCTGTCTCAACACGGTTTCGGGACTCGTGGCAATTTTGGGGGCTGCTCGGGGACTCACTTTATTCAATTCTCTGTAGTCGATGGTCAGTCACCATGATCCATCGGGTTTCTTACTGGCCAAATCGGGGCATTATTTGTCAATGCAACGGGTCGAATCACGCCTTGATTCAATAAACTTTGAATTACCTTGGCTATCTCTCCCTTGGCTTTCTGGGGGAAACCATACTGTTTCTGGGGCTTGGGATCGGGACCTGTAATGTTTCCTACACCTGGGATTTTGTCGCAGTCGTGCTTGTGCTGGGCAAATGCTGTCTTATGTCTTTTCAAGACCTCTCTAACTGCTTTGTCTGTGGTAATGGTTTGTGGATCAAACCATTACGTTCCTACTGAGCTGATTCTATGGGCATAATCTCCTACTGTGAGCATGGTGGGGGCTCGCACTGCTCTAGCCATTTTCCATATGTATCGGTTGACTGGGTCGAATGAAAGGTTATGTGCGCTCATGAAATCGATGCCTAGGATGTGTTCTGCTGCCTGGGGCAAGTCTACTAAAACAACCGAATGTTTTGTCCTAATATTACCGAGCTGTACGTCCACAGGGGCTGTGATGTGTCCCAGCTGGAGGTGACCTGTAAAGCCACTAAGGGTAATGGTATCCATAGTGGGCCATATCTCTTTCTGGAACATGATGGAGGAGTTTACCATGGTTCGGGACCCTCCTGTGTCCAAAAGGAACTCTACGGGGTGTCCCCGAACTGTGCCTGCAACTACCGGTCTTCCAGCCTTATCCCAAAGGGTATCGCAGACCCAAGTTGGCGAACCCGAACACCGTCAATCAGTGTCACTCATGGCCGAATTATCTGGTCGGGCACTAACGCTGTGAATGGGTCGCGTATTGTTCCTGAGGGGGGGGGGGTGCGTTTGGGTGCTGATTCCTTTGTTGCTTTGGGGGGGCATTGCATTCTCGGGCGTAATGGCCTTTTGTCCACAATTGTAGCATTCCTGTGTCTTGGGGTGTTGCGCTGTACCTCTGTCTTCATTTACTCATGCGGGGTCTTGGTGTGCCCTTGCTGGATTCATTGTGGCGTCTACTCTCTCATGCTCTGTCTTTTTCTGAATGGACTGTTCCCAAGCTCTGGACAATCATTCAGAACCCACACTTCATTGTGTGCTGGGTCTGAGGGGTCATAACAGGCGCATGCCTTCTGTCCTACCTCTGTGGCATGGGATACTAACGTATGGGTCCATTTGGCCGTATTGTCTGCTGATGAATGGGTGGGGGCTAACTCACCAAATACCGCAGTAAGATAGATCCAAAGGCGTCCAGCAAACGCTGTTGGATGCTCTCCCTTTTCCTGCCTGCACCGGTTGAGTCCGTCTACCGGGTCTCCTCTGTTATATCTTATGGCATCTAAAATGGCCGGTTTTATTTCGTGGAGGCTACCTCCTCCTACATTTTGTGGGTCGGGAAGGGCTGAACTAACAAAGGGGTCCAAGCACATAACTATGAGCTTGACCTGCTCCGGCTCGTCTAAACCATACTTGTGGGTTTGTTGTTTCACTAACTCGAAAAAGTGATGTGGGTCCGATGTGGGGTGGAAAGTATCTATCTTTTCACAGGCATCTCGTAACTGGGTGATCGATAATAGGGTGGTGTACACAAAATTGGGTTGGCCTCCCGTGGTAACCCTGTGCTGTGTGGTAATGTGGTTCATTGGGTTGGGTGCTGCCTGTGCAGTCGATGGTGGGGGTGCTTTTCTTTTTGGGGTCTGGGGGGCTGTATTTTGATTCTCAGTCTCGCTTACGTACCGTTGGGCCGTTTCAATGAGTTCCTGCCAATCGGGGCCGTCTTCCTGGTCTAGCTGTGGGCCGAAGGTGTCTCTAAACCCATTTTGAACTGATAGCAGGGATTGCAACCTTGCAATTTGCTGCCTACATTTGGCATGATCCACCGAACTCTGCCTCTGTTCCGTGGTGGAACTGTGGAGTGCTCGGAGGGCTGCCTTTAGGTCCTCGCACTGTTTCTTTAGCTGCTGTACCTGATTCTCTGTATCTTCTCTTACCAGTACAGCACACTGTGTGTCCTGGTAGGCCTTATCATATTGGATTTGGAAGCTGCTAAGGTGGGCGAGACAGGATTGATGTGCCCTCTTGACATCATCCATTTCCTTCTCCTTCACTGATAACTGCTCCTGGAGCTGTACACTTAATTTCTCGCATTCACTTAAATCTCCCTCGCTACTTTTCTCCTTCTCCTCTAGCTGCTTGCGGAGCGTCCTCACGACCTCCTCTGTGCCTCGCAATTGTGCCAGACAGGATACGATTGCGATTGGCTTACGAACCTTAGTCACACTTTTCTTATGGATCTCGATCAGGCTGTCCCACCAAGTCTGTCCTATGCTGCCAGTACCTGTCTCTTCATTCGCGCAAAACTCAGACCATAGGGGCCATCCTTTTCCCTTTAGGTACTTCCTGATCTCTTCTTCCCATACGGGACACTGTTCTGATCTGGTGGTCGCTGCGACCTCGGGCTCTTGTGGATGCATAAGGTGTTCCATTGCCTTCATGGCCATCCCTACAAATACTTCTGCCTCTTACAGGAAATTTGGAACAAGGGGGAATAAAGCGGTGGTGCAAACATGGGTACGGCATAAGCTATTTTCTGGTTTACGCAACTCCCGAACGTTTCACGCAACAAAATCTATCGAGTTTACCTTATGTCCCTTTGTAAGTACGCAAGCAAATTACACACTTCCGAATTCTGGAGGTTTGATCGACACTGGTTTCGCTTGTGGTTTCTCTTACTTTGCCAATTTAGATTCGAATTCAAATGCTTTTGTGGGTTCTCTCGGAGTGACAGGGTCACTTCTGGGTCGAGTCCCGTCAGATGTCACCAATAACTGTTGCTGGTTTCTTTAACTACTTGGTTTTCTGTGGCTCTGTTCCAATTAGGGCAATCAGTGAATTTGCCTTTCTTTCTATGTTATCTATGTCCGAATGCTGAGAGTCGCCAGATATCAATGATACCACCACAGGTTTCAACTGGCTATCGATCAAAGAACCAAACACCAGTTAGTTAGTTCAAGGTCAAGGATACTTTATTTACACACAATTAGTCATGCAACATAAACATTACTAGTTATCTACACCTATCAGCTGAGACAACCTGTACTTAACTTCAGGCACCCGGCTTAGGTCAGAAAACAGTGGCCGCTGTTCAATTCTGGATCTCTTGGGTTCGAACGAGTGATTGCTGCTCAGCTGGGCTCATCCGTCTGGTAGCAAGCGTTGAACTTGGACTCGCTTCTGGTGTTGCTACGATTGGCGATGACCGTGACCGGGGTACCAAGGCCAAAAGAGAGCGAACATATGGCAAACTCTTCTTCTTATACTCAGAGGGTTTTCGCGCTCTTTTGGGTGGTCCTTCGATTTGGTCCTTACTAATTGGGTGATTCCTGATCACTCCGTTCAATTCCTTAGCCAATAAGTGGGCGGGGATCTGGGTGGCTGGGCATGTCCCAAGCGGTCACTGACCCCGTTGTTTGCGTTTCCCTTGAACAGGGAATGGCGCCGAAATGTCTGGGACTGTCCCGGTTGCATGAGTACCAGTCCTTTGATTTGGGGAAGATGGGCCATCAAATGCTAATCGGCCTGATTAACATGCTAATGGGACGGAGTTTCGATGCCGTCTGGACTTTGCTGACAAATATGCATTTCAGGCTCTGAGCCTGCCTGATTTTTGGCCTGTCCATTTTACTCATCAGTCTTTGCGAGTTCCTCTGCACCTAGTTGGAAGTGGCCAACCCAGATGGCTACAATGTGCATGGGTGCATATTATGACACTTACATTAGTGTGAAGGTGCAGAATGTTGGTCAGTCCCTGTAGAGGTAGTTTTGTAATGACTGGTGCTTAAAGCATTTCAGTCAATATTGAAAATAGTCTCCGATGACTCTATTTATGAACTCTTATTTTATCTTCTAATTCATGACAAAAATTACAGAACCAACGGTCATGAAAAATGTTTTGCCATCATCAAGAAGTGCTTTGTTCGTACCTCTGCCCAATTAACCACATTATTCATCTTTATACAATGATTAAGTAGTGATGACCAGATTGCACATGGCCAGCATGAATTATGTATCATGACCATCCAGCTTCATTTTGAATAGTAAGTTCATAATTCAGACTTGAATCTATATGAGAAGACCAGCTGTCAAAAGGCTTCTAAAGTTGTCTCAAAGATGGTCATTATGCATCAGTTGTGAATGGGCGTTAACATTAATCAAAAATGTGTGTGAAAGGGTTCCATTGATATTAACTTATTTTAATATATATTTTAATATATCTGATGCTATATTATCCGAATTTCAGTAAGTTGCGAATGTCGCTGAGACTGAGTTTTATAAATATCTAAATGCAGATGAATCTGAAAATTAACTCAATTAACATGAGAATGGGTGTGGATCTCAGAATGGCCTCATAAACATGAGCAGGCAGGTCCATGAATACAATTAGTGAATCTAAGAAATGGAGGGGAGTCAACTCATAAATTCAGCAACATTAGCCACTGTCTGTGAAGAAAATTCATGAATACTTATGAGAAAGCCGCAGAGAGAATGGGGCATCATGAATATGGATCAAAACAAGAAAAAGGCCAGGAATGTATAAATGAAAGCAAACCTGTTTCAAAATGAGTTTGATGGGCAACGGTGAATAGAAGGTAGTAAGATCACATAGGGGAACATTGTTTAATTTCTCAAAACATGCCTGAACTGAGAACAAAAATCAATTGAATGCAATGAAATAAAGGTGAATATGGATCTCATTTTATTTTCTGATTTTTCCTCCCTCCAAATCAGTTTTCTCCACAGCTCCTCTGAAATTCATTTGGGGTACATTCCCAGATTGTTAAAAAAATTACATGGAAATGAATATTAACAATAAAAATAAAGACCATTCCCCTATCACAGGGGTCTGACATTAATTACACGTCTAGAAACTATTCCAGCACATTAAAATAATCAGTGAGTTGAGATACAGACCTGCAACCATCCTGATTTCATAAGGTGGACCCCAGGAAGATGTTTTCTCTTGTGAGGGAGACTCAAACTAGGGGACACACAATTTAAAAAGAAAAGGTCACTCTATTAGGGCGAAGATGAGGAGAAGTTTTTTTCTCTCAGAGGAGGGTTAGTGTTTGGAATTCTGTTCCTCGGAAAGCAGTGGAGGCTGGTTCAATGATTTTATTCAAAGGTAAGTTAGATTGATTTTTGATAGCCAACGGTAGTAATGGCGGGGGTTGTGGTGGAAGGCAGAGTGGAGTCGGTCGAAGGAAAATGGAGTTGAGACCACAATCAGATCAGACATGATCTAACTGAGTAGCAAGCAAGGCTCCAAAGTCTACTTCTGCTTCTAAGTCTTAAGGCTGGCACGGTGGCACAGTGGTTAACATTACTGCCTCACAGCTCCAGGGTCCCAGGTTCAATTCTGGCCTCGGTGACTGTCTGTGTGGAGTTTGCACTTCCTCCCCGTGTCTGCGTGAGTTTCCTCCGGGTGCTCCGGTTTCCTCCCACAGTCCAAGGATGTGCAAGTTAGGTGGATTGACCATGCTAAATTGTCCCTTGGTGTCCAAAGGATTAGGTGGTGTTACTGGGTTACGGGGATAGGATGGAGATGTGAGCTTAAATAGGGTGCTCTTTCCAAGGGCCGGTGCAGACTCGATGGGCCTAATGGCCTCCTTCTGCACTGTAGCTTCTATGTATGCATGTCTAGGGCAGCTCTCCTGTCGGCTAAAAGGCCAGGGAAGCTGTAAAGTGGTGCTTTTCTACAGCGATTAGTGACACCATGTGGAAAAGTCCAGTGTTCAACCAGCCCGATGGCATCTTACAGTTGTGCATGAGCGAACAACCAGTTGTCAACAGAGGTGGCAGCTTTTATGATGAAAATCTTTAGGTAGTATTTATAACCACACACTTATAACTGTTGTCTCAAACATCAATTAATGTGAGCTTGTCCCAATCAAAATTAATTTGGTAACATTTTAGAAATTTCCTTTTTAAGTGATCTCCGTACCTTCAAAGTTAAATTTCGGAAAGAAGGAGAATTAAGCATTGATGCCGAGAAAGAATTTCATGTACGAAACCAGCTCAGATCAAAGATAAATTTCACGAAGTACATGAATGGGGAGGCATTTAAATGAAAGTTACTATTCAAAATATTAGTGTGCAAAAAGCAGGCTGGAAATGAGAGGTTTGTCAATAAATGGAGCAGGTTCCACATTTTGCAAATGTATTTATGGATTTTGAATGACTGGCAACAACTGATTATCCATTTTCAGAGCATATGATTGATAAATGTGGGTATATGAGAAAGGATTTTCTGAATATCTCTGTAAGGAAACCTAAGAATTCACTTTCTGAAAATAAGTGCGAGATTAATCCCATAAATATATGAAAGAATCTAATAATGTATCTCATTAACTATATATAATTAAGGCAATTGGGTCTAAATGAAGTAAATTGCCGATTCATGCAATTACAAAAATTGCCTGGAAAATTGGATTTTGTCTGTTTCAAAGTGGTTCCGAGCCTGCTGCTGTTTGGTTGCCGAACCCAACCTGAGGACATTGGAAAAGAAGCCGTCTCGGAATGGGGACAAAGTAAGGACAATGATTTTCATTATTGGATAAACAACTCGTACATTTCATAGCTCCGGGCTTGAATCACTGATGAACAGAATGAGCCGTCTATCTCTGACAGCTGCTAAAAGCACTCAGTGCACTACGTTGCAGCACTCTCATGACAATTCCCACTTGAAGTGATGCTACAGCATGATATTGCCCTGAAATTCAACTCTAAGTATCTTTAATGAAGTAAGTTGACTGAAAAAGACAAAGTACGGTAACAGAAAGTGCATGCTGATGTGTTTACACGTTATTGAAATCTCAAGGGAAGATCACTGCATTGAGGCAGATTTATTTTCACCTGAACTCATCAGGTTTTTGGTCAATCCCTCAAGGGAGCTAGCTGAGCTAATGCCTGACAAAATAATTATTCAAAAATGATTTCATGGCTTGTGGGTGTCACTGGCAAGGCCAGCAGTTGTTACCCACCCCGAACTGCCCTTGAACTGAATGGCTTGCTGAGCCATTCCAGAGGGCGGTTAAGAATCAACCATGTTGCTGTGGATCTGGAGTCATACGTTGGCCAGGCCGGGGAAGGAGGGCAGATTTCCTTCCCGAAACCAGCTGGGGTTTTATTTTCATTGACAAAAATTTCACAGCCACCATTGCTGAGACCAGTTTTTAATCCCATATTGGTTTTTTTATTAATTGAAATTAAATTCCACCAGCTGCCATGGTGGGATTTGAACCCATGTCACCAGACCATTAACTAGGCCTCTCGATTACTAGTTCAGTGAGATATCCACTACACCACCCCTATCCCTCATAATGTTTGATAGAGGTGGGGTGGGAAAATGTTTCATTTTTGTAGCACTACAATGTCTCATCTTTATAAATATTTTTTTAAATTGTAATCTAGGCCCAACTATAGGCCTCTTCCAATAAACACTTGAAAGTAATTCATCTAGAGGCTGTTGTGGTTGAGGAACATGAAAGTGTTTAACATTTATCAGGCAATGGTCATGGTTAAATAATGTGCTGAGTAATATTTCATAAACAAATTGTAAATGAGTGGATGGCCTTCTTGTTAATATAAGAACAAGATGAAAATTACAAACCATCGTCAATTGATTAGTTTGTTTTCTATTAAACTGAATCTGTAAAGATGATTCATATTGTTCAGTTAATCTCAAAGAGTTTTTCCTCTTTCTCCTCCCCTTTCGTGTGATGTGCTAATAAAGTATTCGAGCATGTGTATGTGCCGGATCTATTTTGAGTTCCCCAATCTCATCCAGGACAGAGATCGTGGCTCCATGAACTCTGGCAATTTCATAATTTTCCAGGTAATTTTCACCTTCAGCTAATAATGAACAGGACAGGTAGAGGAGCTACCTGTCCAGAATAAACAAATCCCAGAAGAGCAATCATCAAACATTTGACAAGCAGATGAAATGGAACCAATGAAATAGCTCAAACAGTATTTTTGAAATTATTTAAGTTATTTGTTTCCTCCGGTAGCCGATGATATAGCCCTAAATATAGCATTTTAAATAGTAAGAAGACAATCATTAAGCTTACACGTAACTATCAATGGAGATTTTCATCCTTTTTCCTGGGCATGTCTCAGTGGAACACAGGGCGGAAACCTAATGGGAAGGTTTGCATGACCTGAATGTGGCCTTCTGAAATATTCTACTTTTAAAAATTATGTTAAAGCAGCTGACAGCTAATTTCCAATTTCAGGGTAGCATAGGCAGTGGCAGTGAGAGAAGTAGTCAGCTCTATGCTCAATTAAGGCCTTTTGCTTGAACCGGCCCACTCCCATTGGTGAAATCAGGATCTCGCCTTAACATGGTGAAAAACCGATACTCACCAGTTCAGCCCAATCTCCATACAATTAACAGGAGTGACCCCTATCTGATGGCCTCTCATGATCTCACGTCCCCGCCAGCCAGTGGTCACATGGGAGCTGATTACTACACCTTTTAAAAAATGTGAAGCTGGCGAAAGGTGGTCCCAGCCCCTACCCACCTGCTCCATGATCAGCCATAACTCCCACTGACTGCGGAGGCCTCTCGCTGCTCGGCTGAAGCTTACTGTTAATTGGGAATTGGCAATCGTAGTTAGGTGAGCACTTCTCAGTTCCCCGTGGGTAGGTGTGCCATATAACATGTGGGAGTTATTACTTGGCAATCTGATCAGACCATGCTGCCTGGACACAGCGCCCCCTCCTCCCGCCGATGCCCATTTGGCCCTGCAGTTCACCTTGGGATGGAGGGGCAGCTGGATTGATCCCCGGCTGTCCCTGTGATACCTGTTTCTGACAGCCCTGGTGGCTCCCAATGTCTGCAGCATGGTGTCGACGCCCTCTGAACATTCTCTGGAGTGCCTTGGCAATGCTCACCTGAGACAGGGCTACATCCCCCAACGAGTTGGACATCCTGTCGAGGCGCTCAGCCACAGCCATCACTGACTGAGCCATGTCTTGTCACTCATGCAGCTGACATTGTTCATCAGACTCTCCACTTGGTCCCACCCTAGCAGTGTTGGACTTGGTGTCACGCCTTGCCATCGCTATCTCCTGTGTCCGTAGTCTCTGGGACTACTCAAATTGGCTATGGACCTGCTGGAGTATCGCTGACATCCCCCTCTGAATAACGGCCGCACCCTAATGACCATATCAGCTCCAGGTAAACCTGGTCCAGAGGCTCAGCATCTGACTGGGACCCAGCTGGGTCCTGGGATCCAGCAGACCTCCAACTGCTGCCTTACCTGGGCACTCCTGCCTCCACCTGATGTGCATCAGCAACTGAGTGGTGCTCACCAGAATGTACCCCAGAAGCCTGACCAGTACTTTCACCCATCGAGGATTGTGTCTCTGCACTGGCGAAGGATGGGGATGACATCTGTGCTGCTGTGCTGGTCTCATCGGAGCTCCCCTCTAAGGTGTTCTCATGAGAGGTGGGGTGGGTACTCCGGATGGGCCGGCACCGCCGGATGGAGATCCTGCGGGAGAATGGTCATGTGATCAGTGGGAGGGATGGGTTAGTGTGTATGACATTAACAACTCACATGTGACAGGTCATCTGGGTGTGGGACGGTGGACCATCACCTCTGCGGTATACGCCAATCTCTACGATGACCAATCTCTCCTCTGCCACCCACGTGACCCAAGAGCGCGTCTTCTTAGGTGGTGAGGCTTCCGATGTCCGGCACCCTGCCGCCTGTCTGGGTCCTCTCGCATCTGGTTTGGGCCAATTTCTCCTGCGGAGACACACGGGTGGCATCTTGAGCCACACACTTCGATCACCGTGGACGGAGAGGGTGGGACCGGTGAGGTGGGGGTGGTGCATGGGGGGAGATGATGCCAGTGGAGGGATGGGGGGGTTGGGGGAGGGGTGAGGAGTATAAAGGTAGGATGGGGGAGCCTCCGTGTGCCGTACTGCTGGACATGGGTGGGCCAGGCATGGTATGGTGGTGGGTGGTGGCAGTGCCAGGTGCATTGTCGGGGGTGGGGGGGGGGGGGTGATGTTGGTAGTGGTCGAGGCTGGTGCCAGGGGATCGGTGCTAACCCACCCATGCGGCCCAGTGGAGGTTGTTGATCTTCTTACGGCACTAGGTGGCTGCTCCTGGTGGCTGCTGTCACTTCTTCCCAGGTGGCACTGGCTGCTGTACAGCTGACCCTCGGAGCCCCTTGGGGGAACAGGACATCCCATCTGTACTAGACCGCGTCCAACAATCAGGCCATGTCGGAATCTCCGAATCGTGGGGTGGTCTCCACGGTGGCATGGCTGCGAGCTGTGTGGGATTTGCTATGCAGGATCGGTTTAAGTGCTGCGCCCCCTTTTTGACGGGGAGCTGGTGGGCATGGTCCCAGCGAATCATCCGGAAGAACCATCATTTTCAGTGTGAAGCCTGTGGAGCCTCATTAAGTGGACCAATTAACGTTTGATACCAGTGACAGCCTCGCCATGTCGAGCATTGGGAAGCTTACGCCAGTTCTCACTCACTACCAGGTGGAAGGTGAAGGTTGAGAAATCACCTGGACTGGATGGACCCCAAGGTTCTAGACAGCTGAGGAGATTGTGGAGGCATTGGTGGTGATCTTTCAAGCATCACTGGAGGCAGGACGGGTCCCAAAGGGCATGAAATTGTTAATGTAACACCACTGTTGAAGAAGGGAGGGAGGCAGAAGACAGGAAATTATAGGCCGGTTAGCCTGACTTCGGTCATTGGCTAGATTTTAGAGTCCATTATTAAAGATGAGATTTCACGGCGCTGAGGTCCCAGGTTCGAATCCCGGCCCTGGATCACTGTCCGTGTGGAGTTTGCATTCTCCCCATGTCTGCGTGCGTTTCACCCCCACTACCCAGTGTCCCCAAGGGGACATAAATTTAAGGTGAAAGGTGGAAGATATAGGAGGGATATCAGAGGTAGGTTCTTTACCCAGAGAGTAGTGGGGGCATGGAATGCACTGCCTGTGGAAGTAGTTGAGTCGGAAACATTAGGGACCTTCAAGCAGCTATTGGATAGGTACATGGATGACGGTAAAATGATATAGTGTAGATTTATTTGTTCTTAAGGGCAGCACGGTAGCATTGTGGATAGCGCAATTGCTTCACAGCTCCATGGTCCCAGGTTCGATTCCGGCTTGGGTCATTGTCTGTGCGGAGTCTGCACGTCCTCCCCGTGTCTGCGTGGGTTTCCTCCGGGTGCTCCGGTTTCCTCCCACAGTCCAAATATGTGCGGGTTAGGTGAATTGGCCAATGATAAATTGCCCTTAATGTCCAAATTGCCCTAGGTGTTGGGTGGAGGTGTTGAGTTTGGGTAGGGTGCTCTTTCCAAGAGCTGGTGCAGACTCAAAGGGGCGAATGGCCTCCTTCTGCACTGTAAATTCAATGATAATCTATGATTAATCTAGGACAAAGGTTCGGCACAACATCGTGAGCCGAAGGGCCTGTTCTGTGCTGTATTTTCTATGTTCTATGTACCCAAAAATGTGCAGTTTAGGTGGATTGGCCATGCTAAATTGCCCCTTAATTGGGAAAATAATTGGGTAATCTAAATTTATTTTAAAAAAAGATGAGGAGGCTGTGGCATACTTGGAAGTGCATGACAAAATAAGACTGAGTCAGCACGGCTTCGTTAAGGGGAGGTCATGTCTGACAAATCTGTTAGAATTCTTTGAGAAGGTAACAAGGAAGTTGGACAAAGGAGAACCAGTGGACGTGATTTATTTAGATTTCCAGAAGGCCTTTGACAAGGTGCTGCATAGGAGGTTGTTAAATAAGTTAAGAGACCATGGTGTAAAGGGTAAACTACTAGCATGGATAGAGGATTGGCTGACTGGCAGAAGGTAGAAAGTGGAGATAAAGGGGTCTTTTACAGGATGGCATCCAGTGACTAGTGGTGTGCCTCAGGGGTCAGTGGTGGGACCATAACTTTTCACAATATACATTAACGATTTGGAAGATGGGACTGAAAGCACTGCTGCTAAGTTTGCAGATGATACAGAGATTTGTCGAGAAAGCACGGGGCCTGCAGAAGGACTGGATAGGGGAGGAGAGTGGGTAACAAAGTGGCAGATGGAATACAATGTGGAAAAGTGTGAAGTTATGCACTTTGGAAGGAGGAATGGAAGCATAGACTATTTTCTAAATGGGAAATGCTTAGGAAGTCAGAAGCACAAAGGGACTTGGGAGTCCTTGTTCATGATTCTCTTAAGGTTAACGGTTCAGGTTCAGTCGGCAGTTAGGAAGGCAAATGCAATGTTAGCATTCATGTCGAGAGGGCTAGACTACAAGAGCAGGGATGTGATTCTGAAGTGGTATAAGGCTCTGGTCAGACCCCATTTGGAGTATTGTGAGCAGTTTGGGCCCCGTATCTAAGGAACGATGTGTTGGCCTTGCAAAGGGTCTCGAGGAGGTTCACAAGAATGATCCCTGGAATGAAGAGCTTGTCATATGAGGAACGGTTGAGGACTCTGGGTCCATACTCGGAGTTTAGAAGGATGAGGGCGGACCTTATTGAAACTTACAGGATACTGTGCGGCCTGGATAGAGTGGATAGGGAGAGGATGCTTCCACTATTAGGAGAAACTAGAACCCGAGGGCACAATCTCAGACTAAAGGGACGATCCTTTAAAACTGAGATGAGGAGGAATTTCTTCAGCCAGAGGGTGGTGAATCTGTGGAACTCTGCCGCAGAAGGCTGTGGAGGCCAAATCACTGAGTGTCTTTAAGGCAAAGGTAGATAGGTTCTTGATTAATAAGGGGATCAGGGGTTATGGGGAAAAGACAGAAGAATAGGAATGAGAAAAATATCAGCCATGATTGAATGGTGGAGCAGACGCGATTGGCCGAGTGGCCTAATTCTGCTCCATTGTATTATTAATTAATACAATGCTGGGGCAGCACGCTGGCGCAGTGTTTAGCACTGCTGCCTCATGGCGCCAAGGTTCCAGGTTCATCCCCGGCTCTGGGTCACTGCCGTGTGGAGTTTTCACATTCTCCCCGTCTTTGCGTGGGTTTCATTCCCACAACCCAAGGATGTGCAGGGTAAGTGGATTGGCCACGCTAAAGTGCCCCTTAATTGGAAAAAATGAATTGGGTACTCTAAATTTTTTTTTTTAAAAACCTAGTTTCACTATTATTGATCATGAAACTACTGGATTGTCATGGTTCACCAATAACTAACACCAAATCTGACATCCCTACCAGGTCCGATCTACACTAGACCCATAACAATGCGGTTGATCCTTAGCTTCTCCCTGAAATAGCATAAGGAGCCATTGTGTTGTTCAAACCACCAAAGAATAGCACTTTGGATGTGCCAACACCACATGGACTGCAATGGTTCATCACCAGCTTCGCAAGGCCACTTGGCGCCAGGCAATAAATATTGGCTTTACCAGCAACACTCCCATCCCAATCAAAAAGAAAGCCCTCCCAACCACTTTACCACCCTTCACACATGCCATTTCCAATCCCACTACCTGGGTCTAGTGAGAATCAGCCCAGGGTTGGAAGCACAGTGCGCAGGAAATAGAGGGGAGTCATGTTGAAATTGCTCCCTGACGCATTGCTACTGTAAGGGACCCTCAAGTTTGTTCTTGTTTATTCCCTATTTCCCCTTTCTTTTATTTTTGCTGTTACATTTTTGATCCATGGTTGATTTATGGGCATGTTTCTTTAAGGCAGCCTGCTGTTTTACGTCAAACAGAAGGAAACGATGGCCTGTTCCCTTAATTCAAACAGCAGAACCCGGAAGGCTGCGCTGTGAATAATTAATTCTTCATTCTGAAGCGAGATATGGCGCTAATCATGAGGCCTTGTCACAGTTGTTACTCAGTTCAAATTCTTCAATTTGAAAGTCGAGATTGAACAATTGTGGCAATTTCTTTCAGTCTTTTAAAGTTAAGCTTTGTTCCCCATCTTTGTAATAAATAGATAGCACCGGAAAATCCACAATACCTTTTGCTTGAAAGGGTCACTCTGGAATTATCAAGAATGTGCTTTGATCAATAGGCAATGTAGTAAATTGTTCCCATTTTAGAAAAATTTCAACATTGATTTTCAAGTTGCTTCAATAATTTGATTTTTTTTCTGGATCCAATATTTTACTCCATCGTATAATCTGACTTTTTAAACAATGATTTCAAGGTTATTTTTTTTTTACAAGCTTCTTATAAACGTTTGAGAGGAAATAATTGCTGCAGGCTTATTTTTTCATCTCTGTTGTCTGTATGTTCATACCTATGTTCATTACTGTCCAAGCTATATGTTCTGTTATGTGTCAGCCTAGCTCAAGGGTAACACTCTGGGTTAAAAGGTTGTGGGTTCAACATTTGCTCCAAGATCTTGGGTACGTTAAACAGGCTGACATATCTGTGCAGTACTGAGGGACTGTTGTCTGTTGAAAGTGCCATCTCTCAGCTGCAATGTTCAATGTTAAACTGAGGTTTCGTCAGCCTCTCGGGTGGATGTAAAGGCTCAAATGGCAACTATTTTTGATATAGCAAGGGGTTCGCCAGCATCCTTGCCAATGTTTATTCCTCAGCCAACGTCACCTAAACAGATAGGCCAAGATCGTTTGGGAATGCCGGCCGCTGACTGATTTGAACTGCCCATGTCTAGATGGGAGCCTTAAGATCCTCCGGTCCTGACCTTCGGTAACGAGCAGGGTCAGGAAATCAAGTAGCTAAAGCAACTACAATGAAGCTATGCACCATTTATCGTCATGATCCCTTAAGATCATGCTGCAGTTCATTGACTGGCAGAGTTGTTAAATGGAGCTGTCACTCGCAACACCTTACGGCCAACATCCCCCCCGACAATGTTCAACCCCATCCGCATCCCCCTCCCTCCCCCGACAGGCCCACCGCCTCCTCACTCACTCCGACAATGCTCACCCCCCTACCAAACCTCCTTCTTCAAGCTGAAGGCAATGCTCACCTCCCCTCATATCACCCAACAATGTTTACCCCGCTGCCGCATCAGTAACCCCGCATCCTGAACAATGCTCATTTTTTAAAAAAAAATTTAGACTACCCAATTATATATATTTTTTCCAATTAAGGGGCAATTTAGTGTGGCCAATCCACCTAACCTGCACATCTTTGGTTTGTGGGGGTGAAACCCACGCAGACATGGGGAGAATGTGCAAACACCACATGGACAGTGACACGGTCGGGATTCGAACCCGGGTCCTCAGCGATGCAGTCCCAGTGCTAACCACTGCACCACATGCCGCCCTAACAATGCTCATTTCTGGAGGCTGCGCAATTCCAACCATTACTGACTCTTCTGACAGAGGCAGGACAGGACCCAGATATTTCCGAAAGTGAGTTGGGAGAGTGGCTGTAGCAACAGGATAAACAGTGTCAGGAGGTAGGGTGAGCAATGTAGGGGGTGTGGGGCAGTGAACATTGTGAGGGAGAGGGTGAGCATAGTTTGGAGGGAGTAGGCTGTAAAGGAGAGGTTACGTCGATGTTGACATGTATCCGGGGTAGGTGTTGAGTTATATCAGAGGGGAAGGTGTTGAACAGTATCCGGAAAAGTTTTGAGTTGTGTCGGTGGGAATTGGTGAGATTTACCGTGGTAGGTGTTGAGTTAAAAGGGAGAGGTTTGAGGTGTATCGGGGAGGTGTTGAGGTGTATCAGGGGAAGGTGTTGGGTTGTATCGGGGGAAGGTGTTGAGGTGTATCGGAGTAGTGTTGAGGTGTATCTGGGTGTTGTTGAGGTGTATCAGGGATGTGTTGAGGTGTATCGGGGGAGGTGTTGAGATGTATCGGGGGAGTGTTGAGGTGGATCGGGGAGGTGTTGGGTTGTATCGGGGGGAGGTGTTGAGGTGTATCGGGGGAGTGTTGAGGTGTATCGGGGGAGGTGTTGAGGTGTATCAGGGGGAGGTGTTGGGTTGTATCGGGGGAAGGTGTTGAGGTGTATTGGGAGAGTGTTGAGGTATATCAGGGGAGGTGTTGGGTTGTATCGGGGAGGTGTTGAGGTGTATCAGGGGAGGTGTTGAGGTGTATCGAAGTAGTGTTGAGGTGTATCGGGGGAGATGTTGAGGTGTATCGGGGGAAGGTGTTGAGGTATATCGGGAGAGTGTTGAGGTGTATCGGGGGAAGGTGTTGAGGTGTATCGGGGGAAGGTGTTGAGGTGTATCGGGGGAGGTGTTGAGGTGGATCGGGGGAAGGTGTTGAGGTGTATTGGGGGAGGTGTTGAGGTGTATCAGGGGAGGTGTTGTGGTGTATCAGGGGAAGGTGTTGGGTTGTATCGGGGGAAGGTGTTGAGGTGTATCATGGGGAGGTGTTGAGGTGTATTGGGGGAGGTTTTGAGGTGTATCGGGGGAGGTATTGAGGTGTATCGGAGTAGTGTTGAGGTGTATCTGGGTGTTGTTGAGGTGTATCAGGGATGTGTTGAGGTGTATCGGGGGAGGTGTTGAGATGTATCGGGGGAGTGTTGAGGTGGATCGGGGAGGTGTTGGGTTGTATCGGGGGGAGGTGTTGAGGTGTATCGGGGGAGTGTTGAGGTGTATCGGGGGAGGTGTTGAGGTGTATCAGGGGGAGGTGTTGGGTTGTATCGGGGGAAGGTGTTGAGGTGTATTGGGAGAGTGTTGAGGTATATCAGGGGAGGTGTTGGGTTGTATCGGGGAGGTGTTGAGGTGTATCAGGGGAGGTGTTGAGGTGTATCGAAGTAGTGTTGAGGTGTATCGGGGGAGATGTTGAGGTGTATCGGGGGAAGGTGTTGAGGTATATCGGGAGAGTATTGAGGTGTATCGGGGGAAGGTGTTGAGGTGTATCGGGGGAAGGTGTTGAGGCGTATCGGGGGAGGTGTTGAGGTGGATCGGGGGAAGGTGTTGAGGTGTATTGGGGGAGGTGTTGAGGTGTATCAGGGGAGGTGTTGTGGTGTATCAGGGGAGGTGTTGAGGTGTATCGGGGGAGGTGTTGAGGTGGATCGGGGGGAGTGTTGAGGAGTATCGGGGAGGTGTTGAGGTGTATCGGGGGAGGTGTTGGGTTGTATCGGGGGAAGGTGTTGAGGCGTATCAGGGGAGGTGTTGAGGTGTATCGGGGAGGTGTTGAGGTGTATCGTGAGAGTGTTGAGGTGTATCGGGGAGGTGTTGGCTTGTATCAGGGGAAGGTGTTGAGGTGTATCGGGGAGAGGTGCTGAGGTGTATCGGGGGAGATGTTGAGGTGTGTCAGGGGGAGGTCCTGAGGTGTATCGGGGGAGGTCCTGAGGTGTATCAGGGGAGGTTTTGAGGTGTATCAGGGGTGGTGTTGAGGTGTATCAGGTGAGGTGTTGAGGTGTATCAAGGGTGGTGTGGCGGTGTATCGGGGGCAGTGAGGTGTATTGGGGGAGGTGTTGAGGTGTATCGGGGGGAGGTGTTGAGGTGTATCGGGGGAAGATGTTGAGATGTATCGGGGGTGGTGTTGAGGTGTATCGGGGGAGGTGTTGAGGTGTATCGGGGGAAGTGTTGAGGTGTATCAGGGGGAGGTGTTGAGGTGTATCGGGGGGAGGTGTTGAGGTGTAGCGGGGGAAGATGTTGACATGTATCGGGGATGGTGTTGAGGTGTTTCAGGGGAGGTGTTGAGGTGTATTGGGGGAGGTGTTGAGATGTATCGGGGAAGGATTGAGGTGTATCATGGGGACGTGTTGAGGTCTATCGGGGGCAGTGTTGAGGTGTATCGGGGGGAAGTGTTGAGGTGTATCGGGGGGAGGTGTTGAGGTGTATCGGGGAGGAGTTCGGTTTTTCGGGAGAGTGTTGGTGTATATCGGGGAGAGGTGTTGAGGTGTATCGGTGGAGGTATTGAGGTGTATCGGAGTAGTGTTGAAGTGTATCGGGGAGGTGTTGAGGTGTATCGGGGGAGTGTTGAGGTGTATCGGGGGAGTGTTGAGGTGTATCAGGGGAGGTTTTGAGGTGTATCGGGGGAGGTGTTGAGGTGTATCGGAGTAGTGTTGAGGTGTATTGGGGGAGGTATTGAGGTGTATCGGGGGAGGTATTGAGGTGCATCGGAGTAGTGTTGAGGTGTATCGGGGTGTTGTTGAGGTGTATCAGGGATATGTTGAGGTGTATCGGGGGAGGTGTTGAGGTGTATCGGGGGAGTGTGGAGGTGTATCGGGGAGGTGTTGGGTTGTATCGGGGGACGTGTTGAGGTGTATCGGGGGAGTGTTGAGGTGTATCGGGGTGTTGTTGAGGTGTATCAGGGATATGTTGAGGTGTATCGGGGGAGGTGTTGAGGTGTATCGGGGGAGGTGTTGGGTTGCATCGGGGGGAGGTGTTGAGATGTATGAGGGAGTGTTGAGGTGTATCGGGGGAGATGTTGAGGTGTATCGGGGAGGTGTTGAGGTGTATCGGGGAGGTATTGAGGTGTATTGGGGGAGGTGTTGAGGTGTATCGGGGAGGTGTTGAGGTGTATCGGGGATGGTGTTGAGGTGTATCGGGGAGGTATTGAGGTGTATTGGGGGAGGTGTTGAGGTGTATCGGGGAGGTGATGAGGTGTATCGGTGGAAGGTGTTGAGGTGTATCGGGGAGGTGTTGAGGTGTATCGGGGGAAGGTGTTGAGGTGTATCGGGGAGGTGTTGAGGTGTATCGGGGGAGGTGTTGAGGTGTATCAGGGGTGGTGCTGAGGTGTATCAGGAGAGGTGTTGTGGTGTATCGGGGGGACTGAGGTGTATCGGGGGAAGATGTTGAGGTGTATCAGGGGAGGTGTTGAGGTGTATCATGGATGGTGTGGAGGTTTATCGCGTGGTGTATCGGGTGGAGGTGTTGAGGTGTATCGGGGGAAGATGTTGAGATGTATCGGGGGTGGTGTTGAGGTGTTTCAGGGGGGGTGTTGAGGTGTATTGGGGGAGGTGTTAAGATGTATCGGGGAATGGTTGAGGTGTATCATGGGGAGGTGTTGAGGTGTATCGGGGGGAATGTTGAGGTGTATCGGGGAGGTGTTTAGATGTATCGGTGGAGGTGTTGAGGTGTATCGGGGGAGTGTTGAGCTGTATCGGGGAGGTGTTGAGCTGTATCGGTGGAGGTGTTGAGGTGTATCGGGGGAGTGTTGAGCTGTATCGGGGAGGTGTTGAGCTGTATCGGGGAGGTGTTGGGTTTTTCGGGAGAGTGTTGAGGTGTATGGGGGAGAGGTGTTGAGGTGTATCGGTGGAGGTATTGAGGTGTATCGGAGTAGTGTTGAGGTGTATCGGGGGAGTGTTGAGGTGTATCGGGGGAGTGTTGAGGTGTATCGGGGAGGTGTTTAGATGTATCGGTGGAGGTGTTGGGTTGTATCGGTGGAGGTGTTGAGGTGTATCGGGACAGGTATTGAGGTGTATCGGAGTAGTGTTGAGGTTTATCGGGGGAGGTATTGAGGTGTATCTGAGTAGTGTTGAGGTGTATCGGGGATGTGTTGGGGTGTATCGGGAGAGGTGTTGAGGTGTATCGGGGATGTGTTGAGGTGTATCGGGGTGTCGTTGAGGTGTATCGGGGATGTGTTGGGGTGTATCGGGAGAGGTGTTGAGGTGTATCGGGGGAGATATTGAGGTGTATCTGAGTAGTGTTGAGGTGTATCGGGAGAGGTGTTGAGGTGTATCGGGGGAGTGTTGAGGTGTATCGGGGGAGGTGTTGGGTTGCATACAGGGCTACGCCTCTGTCTACCGGCATGTCACCGGCTCAACTCCTGATGAACAGGGACCTGCGGACGACTCTTCCAGCCATAGACTTGCCTGATCTGGATCACCTCCCGGTGCTGCCGAAGGTGCAGAAGCTCAGGGACCAGGCAAAAGCAGGGCTTTGATGCTCATGCCACCGATTTGCCTGTGCAATCCCCGTCGGATACGGTCCGGATCCAGCTGCCTGACGGAGGCTGGTCAGCTCCAGCGGTTGTTGTCCGACAGGCTGCTCCTCGATTGTACGTAGTGCGTATGGCTGATGGCTCTGTTGTGCGGCGCAACAGACGGGCATTGCGCACAGTTTCCTGCCCGCAACCACATTCTTCGTTGTATCCATCTGTTATTGTGCCACCTCCAGACACCTCGAACCACCAGGCCACCAGTCAGGCTTCAACCCCGTCCCCATCAAGGCGCCGTCGACCCCGCCACCACCTCTCCGGCGGTCGACCCGGATCAGATGCAAGCCCCAGAGACTGGACTTATGAACAATTGTTTTGTTTGCCATGTTCTGTTTTTGCACATTAGACACCTGTTCTCATATGTACATTTTTTTTTTAACTGTCATCTCATATAAACATGTTAGTTTTTCAGCATACACATATAAATACCTTCACATAGGCTGCAGGAAAACATTTAAAGGGGGAGATGTCATGATATGTGACAGGCACTTAATGAGATACAGACAGGCAGCTAATGAGCACAGAGAACAGGACATAACCAATCAGCAGGCAGAACACTTGGGAGGTGGTATCTCACTATAAAAGGCACGAGGCACTCACACTCCGCCTCTTTCCACTAGGGACATCTACAGAGTGAGTCCAGTGTACATATCATGGAACGCATACAGCACATGGAGAAGAGCTAGTCTGGTTCAGTCTAGATAGAGAAATCACAGCTAGGTTAGCAGAGTGTCGAACTCACATAGAACTGTGCTAACTGTGTTAAGTTGAACTAAGCTCAAGGTCTGGAGTCTACTTGAGTTATAGCTGCATCCAGTTGCAGCCCGTGTTATCTCAACGTGCTTAACACGACAAACCTCTCAGCCAGGGGTGCACCTCGAAGAGGTCAGGAATCATTGAGTGTTCTCGGATGAAGGCGTTGTGCACAGTGCCTGGATATCGAGCGCAGCTGTACATGATGCGCAGCTGATGTTCACACACTGGCTGCACGTTCATCGATTGGAAAAACCTTTGGTTTGTGAAGACACGGGCCGGTGCTCCTAGGGGGACATGCATCCCGTCGATCATCCCCTGGACCTGGGCGATGATGGCAATGATGGTAAACCCCACTGCCCGTGCATCCCGGTGGGCTCGGTCCACATTGGATTTGATCTATTGTGCCGGCCAGGCATATAGGGCCTCCATGACAGTATGAAAGCAACTGTGTACCGACTTCTGAGATTCCAGACAGTGCCCACTTGGCGTCTGGAAGGACCCCATGGCGAAAGGTTCAACGCGACCATCACCTTGACAGCCACCGGGAGAGGGTGTTCTCCCCATACCCGCATGGTGCCAGGTGCACCATGATCTGGTAGATATGTTGCACTTCCCCCCTGCTCAGCCGGAGTCTTCGACGGCATGCCAGGTCTGGCAGGTCTTTGAGTGTCAGGTATCGTCGGTACACACGAGGCCTCATGCGCCGCCTCCTTCCCACCTCCTCCTCCTCGGCCTTTTGGGCAGCCGGCTCTCCATCCTCATCAGCTGGCTCCTGTTCCTCTGGGTCAAGCGCCGCTGCTGCAGGGTCCTCCTCGAACAGCTCCTCGCACAGCCTCAGTCCATCCCCCAGGACTGCGGAGACGAGCATGAAGGCCAACATTCCTGGTTGAAATCCAAAGTCCATTGCCTATAAGGGGTGAAAGGCAGACATCTTAGCATGGTGTGTGCCCAACCAGGTCCAATGGGCCACACAGTGGCCCCGGTCTGCACTGCAGACCCTGCCCCCTCACCTCCCTCTTCTCCACCATAAGCACGCCCACCCCTGGCCATTCCCCCTGGCACCCTGTCCACCGCAGCCCTGGTCCTGTCGGTGGCAGGTACCGTGGGGGCCTCTGGCCCTGGCACCCGTCCCTGCTGACAGGGGTACGGTTGGCTGGCGCTATCCATGCCAGTGGTACACACTCCGGCATCCATCTAGTGCCCTCCTGCAGGGGCAACTGTGGGCGTTGCCCTTGGGTGGACTGCATGCTGGCCTAGCAGCAGGTGGTTGCCAGCCGTGAGGGGATATGGAGTATCTGGGGGTTGGATTGCGGGGGTGGTGCGGTATCGCCACCCATACGACAGGTGGCACTCTGTACAACCACGAGCCATGGAGGGTGGTCGGTAGGATGCGCAGAATGATGGCTGCCTTGCAGGCCACGGCAATGTCGGTCCGTGCCTGACCACCTCGGGCCCGGTGGGGGGGGTCACCCTGACATCATGCCCCATCCCCAGATCGCCCCTCGTCATCCTCTGCTGCCCCAAATCCCCCCGCCTCCCTCTCGGGCCTAGCGGAGGTTCCTAACCCAGCAGCTCACGGTGGTGTCCATGTCCTATATCCTCTCTCTCTTTCATCGGCCATAGTGCCGGTTTCGCAATTTTTAAAACCGTCAGTAATTCGCCCCAGTGGAGGCGGAGCATCATGGAGGCCCCGGAATGTACCGGGTCACGCCCGCTAATGAATGATGAAGCACCAGAACATAGCATTCTTGCGTGCGCCCGGCGCCCGCTACGATTTTGCCGTCACGACCGATTCTCCGTCCAATCGTGTTTCGCGATTTTGGCGTCAGCCAACGGAGAATCCTACCCTAGGTCTTCCTTCGGGTCCTAAGGTACTGCAGCAACTACAATTGTGTCATTCACTGCTCGACATATTGGAAGCTTCATGCCAATACCTCAAAACTGTTTGTGGGATTTTCCTTTGCGCAAATTGGTGATACCTTAGGGGGTGGGACTCGCTGATCTTGCTTTTGGAGAGAGCCAGCATGGACAGGATGGGCCTCATCACCTTCTTCTATCCTGTAAATATTATGTGACTCCATGATTGCTCTTCAGTACAGTGACTCAACTTCAAAAAAAGGATTGCATTGTCGTAAAAGGCATTTTATTAATGCAAGCCATTTCAATTTCTTTAACCAGTGTATAAAAACACCATTAAGCCTTTGTTTGCCTACACTGTATTAATCACCCATGAGCTGAGATCCTGGGCTGGATTCTCCGATTCTGGGACTATGTACCCACGCCGGCATGGGAACGGTGGCATTTTACTCCAGAAAAACTGGTGCAAAATGGCCACCGATTCCCCATTTCTGGGGGCTAGCAGGACGGCAGCATAGAGCATCCGGCTCTAGCTGCCGATACGCTCTGGAGAATTGCTGTGTCCGTGGCCGCGCTTGCGCACGGTGACGTCCTGCAGCTGCCACGCCGTGCTACATGGCAGCGGCCGCTCGCGGATCTGGCAGCAAAATAGTCCCCCCCTTCGGCTGGCTCACGTGACCCGGACCACCCCCCCACAGTGCCCCCAGCCCCGAATAATGTCACCCCCTGCCCGCAGGTCGGCCCTCCCTCGACTGTGGCAGTGCTGGACTGAGTCTGCAGCAGCCATGCCGGGTTCCCGACGGGTGAGACCACACATGTCCCACACCGTCGGGAACTCAGCCGGTCAGGTGCGGAGCATCAGGGGGGGGCGGGCCTCAGGCAATGTCCTGACTCCGTCGATATGGCGCGGCGTACTCTGCGAGTACTGCGCTTTGGAGGGGGCGGAGCATCGTGAAAGCGGCGCCACCCCCGATTTGGTCGGGAACTCGGATTCTCCAGCCGTTCACCGAACGCGATTTCGGCATCGGCGAACGGAGAATCTACCAATGTTCTTCTCTGCTCATGGGCTGCTCTCTTTAGTCAAGAAGGTGAAGCAGGCAAAATTGCCATTTTCTTTATAACCGCTGTCAAGATCACTCCTGAACTCACTGACAGAAGTTGTCATTGTAATGAGATGGTGGATAAAGTTGGTTTTCCTTTCTCCTAAGGTTAACAGTCCAACGTTTTATTTATCAAGTTCAAAATTAGACTGCTTGGAATATAATAATAATAATCTTTTTATTGTCACAAGTAGGCTTACATTTACACTGCAGTGAGGTTACTGTGAAAAGCCCCGAGTCACCAAATTCCTTCACCTGTTCGGGTAGACAGAGGGAGAATTCAGAATGTCCAATTCACCTAACAACACGTCTTTCGGGACTTGTGGGAGGAAACCGGAGCACCCGGAGGAAACCCACACAGACACGGGGAGAACATGCAGACTCCACACAGACAGTGACCCAAGCCAGGAATCAAACCTGGGACCCTGGAGCTCTGAAACAACAGTGCGACCCACTGTGCTCCCGCGCTGCCCATGTTAATATTAGGAGAATGGAATGAAGATTTGATTACATTTTGCGAGGCCTTTTGCAAAATTGGCCAATGAAAGTGTTGCAGCTTAAAATGACAGCTCCTTGAACAATAATCTGTTCATCGGTACGTAGTTATTAGGAGCAGAAGTCGGGAATTCAGCCCTGCGAGCCTGATCCACATTCAATCAGATCATGGCTGGTCGCTTCCTGCTCTCAAATTCATCTCCCTGCCTGTTCCCTGTTGTGTTATGTACTCTGGGATAACACAGGCTGCAACCCGATGCAGCTTTGACCAAAAGATACTCCAGACTTTGAAGTAAGTTCAATGTAATTTATTGAACCATTAGCACAGTTCTCTATGAGTTCGACTCTCCTGCTAATCTTACTATAGTAACTCAGTCTAACTTACCAGTCTGCTCTAAGCCACGTGGTGGGTGTGATGCTTCTGATCTGCCCCTCTCCTACTCTCTAAGTGTCGCCTGTGGAAAGAGACAGAGCATGAATGCCCGTTGTGTAATGCCCCCTTGTGGTAGTGTCACCTCTGGGTGTCTTGACTGCCCATTGGTCGTGTCCTATTCTATGTGTTCATTAGCTGTATGTCTGCATGTCATGACGTCTCTGGTGCTCCCTCTAGTGTTTACTTAGTCGTAGTGTATTCACATTAACCCCTTGTGTATTTACAATGATGCATATCACCATATCCCCCCTTTTGTCGTGTTACATATTTTCTGTACATTGTTAAAGAAAAATTGAACAAAAACAGGTAAATAAGCGATGACATGTACAAGTTATGGTGACTGTGATGACGATACAAGATCAAAGAATAGTTATGATGACGTTGAGGATTATACAATACCAAATAATAGTTATGAGTCCAAAGTTCATGAATTTACACGGTCGAGTGGCTTTCTTGTGCTGTTATGGAAGTGTCAACGTTGATGTTGTCATCCCCTTGTGAACGCCGTCGGTGTCCTGGTGTTTACGTAACCAAGAAGTCATCAGGTGTTCAAATGGTCAAATCACTTCATTGTCTGAGGTGGACTCTTGTTTTTTTATGTTTGTGGTAGCAATTCTTGATGACATCTTTCCTGAAAGCTGGTTTGCTTATCCGTAGTGTAGCAAACGTGAATTGGTAAGATGCGTTGACATGCCATGGTATGTTTGCACTCTCGCCATTGTTCTGAGCTGAGCAGTAACATTGTCCTTCATGTGCAGAGTTGTACCATGTCGTACCAATTGTTGTTCTATTGTTGTTGTCATTGTTGTTATTGACGTGCTTGTTGTTGTGTTTGTTGCGTTCAATTACCGCACCGAGTGGAGAATTCGAGTCCTTCACAAAGTTACTTGTGTCAGTGTCCTTTGTGGCATCTGCTGTTTCATTGAGCGTTTTGTCTTTGATTCCTCGGCGCTCCCTGTCTGGAGTCATGTCCAGTTCATTGGAATCATCTTCGGTTTGTCGATGCTCCCCGTCTGGAGTCCTTACTGGTTCACCGGAATCATCTTTGGTTTCTTGATGGTCCTCTTTTGGAGGAATTTCAGGTTCTTGTGGCGAGGCTCGAGTAGATGAGGTTTGAATTAACGTGGTGTCACTGGAGTCACTAGTAGCCTCACTTTGATTGTTGAGTGCCTCTGTACATACTAGCTGAGATCTGTCAGTCTCGCTGAGATGTTGCACATCTTGTATGGGAATTGTGAAGCCTTTGTCACTTGTCGCACATACAGTGGGTAGACCTTCAGTGTCTTCTTGTCGGTTAGATGAGCTGGGTAGACTGTCAGAGTTTTCTTCTGGTGGCTCAAATAATCTGGGTAGACTGTCATAGTATTTTTGTTGTGCACTTGAGCGTGGCAGACTTGCATCATCTGCGGCTGGTTGCTCTACCTTCATGGTCTTGTTCATGCAAGGACTGAGCTCTGGAGTCTTGCGTTGCTTCCATCGTGGAGTCTGTCAATGAGCTCGCTGTGGAGGCTTGTGCCGCTCTCTGTCTCTTGGCGTCAGGCCGCAGCAGAATCCTGTATTCATGGATCGGGATGTCATCTATGCTGGGCTGAGGATCCTCAAATCTGAAGAACTCGTCCATGACTGTGTCGGATACTTCAATGTACAACACATCTCGTTGCGGTTCGGATTTGGTACTGAGGTCGCCACATCCAATGATGAAATCATTGTCTGAGTCGTAGTCTTCAAGGACTAAATCATCTCTTAGGGTGGTGCTAACTGCTTGTTGCAGGGTTTTGTGGAGGTTACTTTCAGCTACTGGTTGAAGTTCAGGCATTGTGCTGTCGTTCCAGGTGAAAGAATTGTGTTTTCTGGCTTTAACATTTTTTTCATTATTTTCAGACATTTCCCCTTTAAATGGGCGTGGTCCGGGGCCTCTGACATCATGACGCTTGTGACGTAGAGCGTAGGAAGGAATTGCGCATGCGCAGATTGCTTTTCCTTCACTGTGTGCTCTTTTCGCAACTGCACATGTGCGGTTTCTCGCGCATGCGCAAAACATTGTTTTGCCAGTTTGCGTCTTCACGGGAACTGCGCATGTGCGGCTCCTTGCGCAAGATGGCTGCCAATCAAAATTGCCGTTTGCTTCTGCTGCAAGCCTACCTTTGCCTCGTGGTGAGTATAGGTGCCAGTTTTACCGGTTTCTATTGTGTTCACCTCGCAGTAGTTTTCAAACTTGTCCAGGACTGTCTGGAAGTCTCTCTTGTCCTGCCCTTTGGAGTACTTGAAGGAGTTGAAGATTTATGTTGCACTTTCATCTGCAATGGTAGTAGAAGATCTATCTTCTCAGCATCGGCCACGCCACCTAGGTCGGATGCTACCATGTAAATCTCAAATCTCTGCTTAAATGCACACCAGTTGGCACTGAGATTGCCGTGGTACCTGAGCTGCTGAGGAACCGGAATCTCGATCATTTTGCCTGGGTGCTGTTGCTGGTAGTCATGGATCTTGCTGAGTTGAACTATATAGATTCAACAGGCACTACTGGTACCATGTTGTGTTATATACTCTGGGATAACACAGGCTGCAACTCGATGCAGCTTTGACCAAAAGATACTCCAGACTTTGAAGTAAGTTCAATGTGATTTATTGAACCATTAGCACAGTTCTCTATGAGTTCGACTCTCCTGCTAATCTTGCTATAGTAACTCAGTCTAACTAACCAGTCTGCTCTAGACCACGTGGTGGGTGTGATGCTTCTGATCTGCCCCTCTCCTACTCTCTAAGTGTCGCCTGTGGAAAGAGCCAGAGCATGTGTGCCCTGTCCTTATACATGGGTTGTGTAATGCCCCCTTGTGGTAGTGTTACCTCTGGGTGTCTTGACTGCCCATTGGTCGTGTCCTATTCTATGTGTTCATTAGCTGTATGTCTGCATGTCATGACGTCTCTGGTGCTCCCTCTAGTGTTTACTTAGTCGTAGTGTATTTACATTAACCCCTTGTGTATTTACAGTGATGCATATCACCACATTCACGATATCCCTTTAACCCATTATTATATCAGAAATACATCTATCTCCTTCTTGAAACCATTTAGTAACTCAGGTTCCACCGCACTACGGGGCAGCGAGTTCCACAAATTCACCACCCTCTACGAGAAGTGATTCCTCTTCATCTCAGTTTTAAATCTACCACCTCTCAAACTATATCTGTGACCTCTCATTCTAGATTTCCCAACAAGGGAGAACATTTGGTCTACATTTACTTTATCAATCACTCTTAGTATTTTATATAGCTTGATCAGATCCCCTCTCATCTTTCTGAACTCCAGGGAGTATAAACCCAAACTGTTTAATCTCATCTCATACATCAACCCTTTCATCTCCGGAATCAATCTGGTGAACCTCCTCTGAACTGCCTCCAATGCCACCACATCCTTCCTCAAATAAGGAGGCCAAAAGTGGACACAATGCTCCAGATGTGGTCTCACCAACACTCTGTACAATTGTAACAACACTTCTCTAATTTTATACTCCAGTCCTTTTGCAATAAATGCTAAAATTCCATTTGTCTTTTTTACTACATGCGTACCAATTTTCTGTGATTCATGAACAAAGATACCCAGGTTCCTCTGCCTAGATGCATTTTGAATCTGCTTTCCATTTAGGTCGTAATTTGCCTTTCTAACATATGATAGTCTACATTTCAGGTCTTTTCTCTGGCATTTTGAAATCCTCTAGTTTGTTAAAACTATTATAAATGCACATGCCCTTCCCTATCTAACTTGATAAGCAAAATTAATGCATCAAAGCATTAAAAAAATAGGAAAAAATGCTTCTAATTTGATACCAGTTATTAAGCTAAAATATACCTCATTTAAATTTCAAATTTCGAGGCGCCATGTTACATGACAAGATCAAAGTATCAATTTTCGAACTCTACCAAATATTTCAATTACCACAGATGGAACCTCCCAGAATGAAAACTGCGACTTACACCTCCAAATGAATTTCTAAATAAATTCTAGACAGAAAATCCTAGCTTTGATGACACCATGATTGAAAATTCTCCCACTGTGGATGTAGGAAAAGCTATTGCATTGATCTCACATCTTTGTGCTGTGAGAGATTTAAATAAAATGTTGTCCATCAGTTAGATTTGCTTAATCCGTTCTTCCAACGGGTGTTCAATTCCCACTTGGCGAAGCTTTGTAATCTTTAGGTCACCGGGGGCCTGTGAATATCTGTTGAAATTTATAGAGATCACAGACTCTAACTCTCTAGTATTGCTGGAGTTACAAGGAAGTATGATGAGAATGTTGACACATTCCGTCTCACAAGAACAGCAGATTTCCTACGCAGAGATGTGTGGAATGTAGTTGAAGTTTATTAATTGAGATACATTAATGGAAATGTTAAAGGTCTAGTCATCAATTTGTCTCTATTAGCCAAACATCTAGCATACCTGGGAGTCAATCAGCAACTAATGAAATGATGGGTGGAACTGCGCTGCCTCTGTCTGGTAGACACAAGTTACTTAGACATAGTAAATGTTCAAGTGCAAAAGGACAATTAAATGCACTTTGCCTCTTAATTTATCACCATGTTAAAGTAGGCCACTAGTTTGATTGTATGGTGTGATGCAAATTAAACAACTCTATAACAGGGATGACCACTCAACATTTGGACAAAGGCAGCATTATTTATGTTGCCCTTAACAGCAATAAGGGGTGAAATTTACGACCCCTGCTGGCACATAATGAAGCTTGTGGCACACTGCCTTTCCACCCATTCCCAATCTGTTCCCCCATATTACAAGGATGGGGTGGGGGGTGGCAGGTTAGGCGACAGGCAGCCCAACTGCTCTTCCGCCTGCTGAGGCTCTTAAGTTGCCAATTAATGGCCACTTAAGGACCTCAGTCTGCTTTCACTGCTGGGAAAGCAGAAGGAGGCGACCAGTTCACTAGATGTCACTGCACGGGGTAAAGGCTGGAAGAAAGGAAGGATCTCCCTGCTTTGAGGTGTCCTCTATGCCCATCGGGGCAGCCCCTCCCTTTTGTGCCTCCCCTCATGAACTCAAGACCTCTTCTCCGTATTGGGCATCTCTTATCCCTGCCCAAACCAAAAAACCCAGACTTACCTTCAGTACAGCAGACATGGTCAGTTATTCTGGGGACTCCTTGTAGTGCCAGCAGTGGCCCCTACTGTGCTCCGGAGTGCTGCTGGGACTACAAAGCTGCCAACCAATCAGGCCTCGAAGGCAGGAAGTCCTTTTCCTGAGGGATGGAAGCCCCCCCCCACCCGACCTCCATCAATTCATTAAGGATGCCCCCAGCATATTGTCACTGCTGAGGAACCAGATTCAACGTCAGCACGGTGCTGACTGACTTTTTGACAAGGGGATGAGGAATACCCACCCCCAGTATAAAATTCACCTCAATGTGACTTACAAGTGTGACTAAAGCATATGTAACTTGCATGTTAGGGAACTTTATCTTTTTTGTCCATCTGTGGAAATGCAAGAGCAAAATGATAGGTTAAAAGTCAGCGCACCATTGTAATCCACAAGTACATCAGTGTGAACTGAAAACTATTTTCCCTCATGCCACGCTGAGAACAAGCTAGCAAAATGTTGTGCTGGAGAAAAAAAATGATTTACAGCCACCTTAAAAATGTAAGTCACATCCTGCCTCCGATTCATTGACTGGTACAGTGAAGTCAATCGATATTTGGAAAGAAGATTGATTAGACTATAGTCACAGCCATTGCATCTTCTGGTTCTTTTAGTTGAATGGTGGTCATTTAATAATAATAATACATTATTGTTGTCACAAGTAGGCTTACATTAACACTGCAATGAAGTTACTGTGAAAAGCCTGTACGGGTACACAGTGGGAGAATTCAGAATGTCCAATTACCCAGTTAGTGTCGTAGGCCACATTCCTCTATTCGTTCATGCCAGCGGGATTCTCTGGACCCGCTGCACTGAATGGGATTTTGGCTGAGTGCCAATTTTTCCGTCCGTGCTGACGGCGGTGGTGGGGCGAACTCGGATTGGAGAATTCCAGTCATAAGAGTTTCACAGTACAAAAAGGAGGCCCTTCAGCCCATTGCATCTGCTCTGGCCATCAATCACCCATCTATTCTAATCCTATTTTCCAGCACTTGGCCCGTCGCCTTGTATGCTGTGGTGTTTCACGTGCTTATCTAAATGCTTCTTAAATGTTGTGAGGGTTTATGCCTGTACTACACTTTCAGGCAGTGAGTTCCAGATTCCCACCACTCTCCAGGATGGAAAAACTTTTCCTCAAATCCCCTCTAACCCTCTTGCCCCTTTCCTTAAATCTATGTCCCCTGACTATTGATTCCTCTACAATGGGGGAAGGGTCCTTCCTATCTATCCTATTTATGTCCCTCAAAATTTTGTACACCTCGATCAGGTCCCCCCCCCCCCCACTCCCATCTTAGCCTTCTCTGCTCTAACCCAACCTGGCCAACCTCTCTTCATAGCCAAAATGTTCCAGACCATGCAACATCCTGGTCCATTTCCTCAGCATCCTCTCTAGTGCAATCACATCCTTCCTGAGTGCGGCAACCAGGTTAATACCATATAGGCCCTGCCTGCCTGAGGTAAAAATGTCAAGGAATGTAAATATGTTTCCACCTCAGTTGCAGAGGACATTTACATTTTGGTCTCAGCACCATGCATGAACAGAAATGAGTAGGGCCTGAATTCAATTAATTTTAGTCAGAGAGCAATTTCGAAATCATAACACAGCAGATTAAATGTATTAATCATATTCAGTCCAGGTCTTGATGTACTTGGCATTGCACTGGACTCGTGTGCCGTCAACAGCCACTTATAGCGAACCCGAAGCCAATATAATATTGGTCAGTGGATTGAGAACTGCTTTTTAGAACTCAATTATGGTAACGAAAATAAGTAAACTTGCTGCAACCATGGGTTATTAATTCGCTGCATATCTCAATTCACAAATGTGTTATTCCCATTGGGTATATCCGCAAAATGGTTATACTAGATCTAAATATACTTTCACATCAAGCTCCATTTTGTTTCATTACTGCCAGCACATCAATCATATTGTGAGTCTTGGAGTACAGAAGATTTGAATAGGAGTGACATGCTAAATTAGATGGCTGATCTTCTGATTACAACGTGTAGACACCCAGAGAAGAAAGAGCACTCAGAGACCAGGAAATTAGATCTCCACCCATTATATGACACACATCGGACGGAATTCTCCATTTCTGAGACAAAGTGTTGATGCTGAAGCAGAATTCGTGGAGTTCCACCACAGCAAAACTGGTGCCGCACCTGGACTGATTCCTTGTGAAGGGGCTAGCACTGGCGCCACGTGGAACAGTCGATTCTAATGAGAAACGGTGCCGAATTCGCCAGTTTTGCGATTGACGCTCAGGAGGCTGACAAGGTGCAACCACATAAACACACTCCAATCCCTACACACACCACCCCAGCCAATAAGATGGCAGGGAGGAGAGCAGCCCCAGGATTCACAAATACCGAGCTGGAGACCCTCCTGGACACGGTGGAGGAGAGGAGGATGACCCTGTACACTGGCCCGGCAAGGAGGCTGCCAGCCGCCACCGTTCAACATGCCTGGGCACAGGTGGCAGAGGCCATCAGTGCCGTGGACAACATCATCCGGACCAGCCAGCAGTACCACAAAAACCTACACAACCTTCTCAGGGCAGCCAGGTGGGTAGGCAACACTGTGCCCCTGGCATCAACCCTCTCCCACACGCCCGTGACCCAACCGCCCCCCCCCCCCCCCCCCCCCCTCCACCCGGAGAGCGGATGAACTCCCACTCCGCATCACGTGCCGCCACCCATACCGGTCGCATTGGCCGGGTGCCCTGGCCACTGAGGCTACCAGCTACCCGCACCCTGTACTGTTGGACTGTCTAATGCTGTCTTTTTTTTCTCCCCCCCCCCCCTGCCCCGGCATGGTTTCGTACTTTTTTTGAAAACATGAAGGTGGTGCAATGGCTGCTGAGGAGAAGTGAGGAGGTGAGCAGCCACTTTCTGGCTTGCAGCTCAAGAACTGCTGTCTCAGTGTTCGGGGAGGGTGGGTTTGGGGGACCTTTCAGGAGGGTTGGGCTTGGTCAGAGGGCTGAAACATTCCAGGTCGGGATCGCCCCTGGGCAGGGGGAGAGGGGGTGGGCGGTGAGGGGTTTTGTGTCTGTGAGGCCTTCAAGCCATCTTTAAATATTGTGGAGACTCACAATAATAGTAATCTTTATTGTCACAAGTGGGCTTACATTAACACTGCAATGAAGTTACTGTGAAAAGCCGCGAGTCGCCACATTCCGGCACCTGTTCGGGTTCACAGAGGGAGAATTCAGAATGTCCAAATTACCGAACAAGCACGCCTTTCAGGACCTGGAGGAGGAAACTCACACAGACACGGGGAGAACGTGCAGACTCCGCACAGACAGCAGACAGTGACTCAAGCCAGGAATCGAACCTGAGAGCCTGGCGCTGTGAAGCAACAGTGCTAACCACTGTGCTATGGGCATCCACAGTAGCAGCCTGTCGGTCCAACCAAACTCTTCCAGGATAGAACCTTGCTGCAATTTGTCTCCTGAAATTCAGTTTCACCGCCTTTGATTGTGACCAGCCTCTAGCTTCACAACTGAAGGCTAGGCTATTTCAAATGAGGGATTAACTTTGTTAGTTGTGAGAGCACCTGACACTCCTCAACTCTCAAGTGCCTCCTTGAAAGCAGAGGTGCCATATCTCAGATTGGCACACTGCATGTCTAGCATCCTTTGATGCCTGAACAATGTGCCTGAACTCTACGAGCATCAGCACCATAGAGGCAGCTGCCAAAAATCAAACACTAAAGAACAGGGCTTTACCACTGAGGATCCTCTTGCGGTCATAGGGTAAGTGTGTGGATGAGCGCTGAACACGTCCTCCCTAATGTTCCCAGCAGAGATCAGTAGTCTGGGGTCTAGGGGCTGCTGATGTGGCCAGAGGGATGGTGAGTGTGCAGAGCAAGGTTTGCCCACGCAACTGGCTCGCTGGATGGCACTCTGAGAGAAGGCCGGCCAGTCATGGTAAGGATGGGGGAAGCTAGGGGGATTTGAGGGTCCCGGGATGGAAGCCCCAACTGATTGTTGGTCTCTCTCCTTCTCCAATTCTTTCCAGATATAACAATGTTTGCTGGTATCGATCCCATGGAGGCTGCCCTTGCATTGCTTGTAGCAGCCGATGCGGGCAGACGTCGTAGAAGGCAGCACAGGCTGGAGGTGGCATCCCATGTGCAGGGGGCCACCGCACAGTCTGAAAACCAGACTGAGGAGAGACCCAGAAGTGGAGTCCAGCGAAGGCCCGCGATGTGCCCGCTTCGTTGGTAATTCAAGCGGCTGACGGACATCATGTGCCATGGAAGACTGCGTTTCAGCAGGGAGACAGTGCGGCACCTGTGCCACGTCCTCACGGATATGCCCCCCCCCCCCCCCACTCTCCCCATGGAGGAGGAGGAGAAGAGGACACCCACTCATGGTGGCCGTGAAAGTCACCACAGCCCTTAACATTCACCTGAGGAAGAAGCAGCGCTCCGAAAGCTAGTGACATCGAAACAAACCTGTTGGACTTTAAGCTGGTATTGTAAGATTTCTTACTGTGCTCACCCCAGTCCAACGCCGGCATCTCCACATCTTAACATTTATGCGACTGGGTCATTCCAGAGCTTGTTTGGGGACCTGTGTGACATGTCCCAGTCTTCCACCCACAGATGCATCTGGGAGGTCACAAATGCTCTGTATGTCCGGGCATCAGACTATATCACCTTCAACCTGGACCAGGTCCTGGACCCTCAAGATGCCGGAGTTGCAGGATTTCACACCATTGCCGCGATGCCCAGGTCCAAGTGGCCATCAAAGGTATGCCTGTCACCCTGCAAGAACTGGGGTATCATGGAGTGTCCTATGTTAATAACAATAATCGCTTATTGTGACAAGTAGGCTTCAATGAAGTTACTGTGAAAAGCCCCTAGTCACCACATTCCGGCGCCTGTTCGGAGGGGCCGGTACGGGAATTGAACCCGCGCTGCTGCCTTGTTCTGCATTACAAGCTAGCTGTTTAGCCCACTGTGCTAAAGCAGCCCCAACTGGAAGGAGTTCCACTCCCTGAATGTTGAGATTGTGTGCGACCACCACCTCGGGATCATGTACCCTGGGAGCGTGCATGGCAACTACATTCTGGGGCACTCGGAGATCCCTGATGTCTTCGAGGACCACCCCAGGATGATGGGTTGGCTTGTGGAGGATAAGGGCTACCCGCTGAGGTCATGGCTGATGACCTCGGTGTGGAGGCCTGAGACATGGTGGAGACCCGTTATAATCAGTCCCATGTTGCCACATTTAGCTGCTTTTCAATGCTCCCTCACTACTCACTCCCAGTCAACACACAAGCATGGCAGCACCTGCTCCTCGCTTTGGAAATGTCGACCTGGCCAAGCTTCTCATTGTTGTGGATGAGAGGTGGGCCACCCTGTTCCCCCAAGTGGGTCGGAGGACCAGCGGAAGGGTCAGCAATGTTGCTTGGGAGGCAGTGGCAGTGGCTGTCAGTGTGGGCAGCATGACAAGGAGGACCACCGTCCAATGTCAGAAGAAGACCAATGACATCACTGAACTGCAAGAGTAAGTTATCCAATTTCATTTAGAACAAAACAAACACCATTGAATCTGCCACCACCACACTCTCAGGTATGCATTCCAGGTTCAAACCCCTCACTCAGTAAAGAAGGGCTTTCCGCATGTCTCTTTGGAGCCTTTTGTCAGTCACCTTGTAGCAGTGTCCTCTGGTTCTCGATCCTTTGGTTCTCTGGCTCTCCTCAAACTTTAGCCCAATCGTAACCGTATTAGTGTTTTATGGTGCTAAGGTATTCCACGTTATTCTGTGCTCACCTTTAGAGATTTATTTTATTTTTCAATTAATCTAGTCCGAACAATCATCCAAGTGTACGTCTTACTTTAATTTATGCATGTAGACAGTTGCTAAACAACATTGTTTTCCCGAAGCAGCCTTCTGCAGTAGCATTATGAAGATGCTTTGTGCAATCTGAGCTTGTTTGTTCTGGTATATTTCAAATGAATTTAAAATCACACTCCTAGATTGTCAGGTTTCACTGACTCCCTGACAATAACACAGCCACCCCCTTCCGTTTCCTCTTTTCACAGCATGTTTGCACTTAATAGGTTTTTACCTAAATTGCAGAAAACCCTGCCACCTTTCAGTGTGCTGTTCGCCAATCCACTAAATATGTGATCATTCTTTTTTTGACATAAGTAAAATCTCAGAAAATAAAAGAATATCTGCGAGGATATTCCTGGTACCACTCAATCGAGTTTAGACAATTAGACAACTAGGAAGCAAGGAAGATTGCTCACCTCTCCGGAAAGCCTTGCAGCACTAGTATTATGTTCGACTGGACAAGTTCTGAGAAATGAAAAATAGAAACAATACCAAAATTATTATTTTTCATTTTCTCCTGGAATTTCAGGCTAAAATAAACTGTTTCCATTTTGCTTGGAGTGTACCTGAAAAGATTTTCATGAGATTGGCTTTTAATAAAGCAATGCTTACTTTAATGCATTTTAATGAAAGAAAACATTTATAACTCAATTAAAAGATGCAATTAATGTTACTTCTAAAATAGTTCTTTAGTGTTTTACGTTCACTGTTATCTTTAGGGCTTGTTAAAATATACGATAAATTTCACTCCCCAGTCAATGATTCAACACGCAACATTAGCCTGTTCAAGGAATCTTACAGCACCAAATTAAAGTCCATCGGGTTTATTTGGAATCACTAACTTTCTGAGCGTAGCTTCTTCATCAGATGAAGGAGCTGCGCTCCGAAAGCTATTGATATCCCCCATGTTGTAAGACTTCTTAGTGTGGTAAGACTGGTGTTGTAAGACTTCTTACTGTGCCCACCCCAGTCCAACTCCGGCATCTCCACATCATGTTCAAGGAATGAAATGGATGAGTATACTTAGGGTGATAATTAATCTCTTCATTAACTTATAGTAATAATAATAATCTTTATTCGTGTCACATTGCAATGAAGTTACTGTGAAAATCCTCTAGTCGCCACACTCCGGCACCTGTTCGGGTACACTGAAGGAATATTCAGAATGTCCAAATTACCTAACAGCACGTCTTTCAGGACTTCTGGGAGGAAACCGGAGCAGCCGGAGGAAACACACACAGACACGGGGAGAACATGCAGACTCCGCACAGACAGTGACCCAAGCGGGAATTGAACCCAGGACCCTGGCGCTGTGAAGCAACAGTGCTAACCACTGTGCTACCCCGCCGCGCTACTTTCATCTGATCCTTCTGTTCACAACTGTATTTGCATACGCATTGATCATACCCTTTTCGGGGTAACTCAGGAAGATGTGTGCATGGGGGATATGCAAAGATGAGTATAACTGGACACTATCCTACAATCAAATGAGGAGTCATTCTGCAATTGTGGAGAAAGCAATACAACTCTCATTTCCATGACTTGGTCTTAGCTGCAGCTGGGCATATCACTTTTTTTCAAAGCAGGCACAAACCTCTTGACTTCCCCATTAGTTCTTGGCCAGTCAGGTGTGATTTTGTATTCACTGGAACAGAGGTAGTTCACAAACTTACTGAACTCATTGATGTTGAATGAGGGTTCATTGTCACATAGAGTCATAGAGGTCTCCAGCACAGAAAAGGCCCTTTGGTTCATCACCCATGCGTCAATCAAAAACAATCACCTAACGATTCTCATCACATTTTCCAGGACTAGGCCCTTAGCCTTGTACGCCTTGGCATCGCAGGTGCACATCAAAACACTTCTTTAATGTTATGAGGGTCTCTGCCTCTCCCTCCATCACCTTTTCAGGCAGTGTGTTCCAGACTCACACCACCCTCTGGGTGAAAATGTTTCTCCTCAAATCCCCTCTAAACCTCCTGCCCTTTACCTTAAATTTCTGACCATTTGAGAGATTCCAAACAAAGTGAAAATCTGGTCAAGCCTTGGGATGACTAATTTTTCTGAAGTAGATGTAACTATTTTTCTGGACTGAGAATCTGCCATTGATGCCAGTGACAACAAGCTGTTCTTCACTACTGGTAAAATCTGTCAAATCATTGCCAACGTTGACCATTGACAACAGATGCCACGAAAGATAGTCTGCTGGGTTGAACTTTCCAGGCTGATACTCAACTGGAACTTGCCCTCTTGGAGTCTGAGTATCCAATACACTATTTAAATAGCTTTGCTGTGTGGATTGTTGAACAAACTTCCAAGTGGTCTATGATCACTTATTACTTCAAACTCGCTTCTATACAAGCAAAGATTATAGTACCGCATCTCATGTGATTGAGAGCACTTCTCTCTCTGTTGCTTACGTTGCTCGTGCCATCAAAATGAATGATGGGTTGCCTGCCTGGTCTTTCTGCACAAGCACTGCACCCAAGCTAACAAGGCTTGCATCCATGACGAGCTGGGTGTTTTTTATCAGGATCGAAATGAGCATTTGTGCAACTTACTGACAACCGTTATTTGATCTGGTATACATGCCTACGTGTGTGATGCCGCCCATTCCCACTTAGTAGTCTCTTTTTCAAAACGTGTCGAGTGCCAGATAATTTGGTGAGGCTAGGAATGAAGTGACTACAGTAGGTCATGAATCCGAACAAACTCTGGACTTCTTGCATATTTGTCGGATATAGCTTTAACCTCCCATGGATCAGGTTATACTACTGAAAAAATTCCCAAAGAATTTAATTCTACTTTCATTAAGGAAGCAATTGTCTTTGTCAAGGTAAGGTTATTTTCATTCCGACCATAGTTGAGATTGTCATCACTGATGTTCGGGTGTCACCAAGCCCTTGAAGTGCAGACTGAATCATGTGCTCAAATACCTTAGCTGCTGAATTGACTCCAAAGTGGGAGCCTCTTGCATCACAAAAGTAAGGTGTGAGTGGAGATTATTAGAAAGGTACCTTGATTCAAAAACAGAAAATACTGGACAGTCTCAGCAAGTCTGACAGCATCTGTGGAGAGAGAGAGAGGAGCAAACATTGCGAGTCTGGATGACTCTTTGTCAAAGCTGGAGAGAACTGGAAATAGGGTCAGATTTATACTGTCGTGGGGGTGCGTTGGGGGGCGGGGAGCAGTGGGGCTGGATAGTGGACCAGCGATAGGTGGAGACTGACAAAGATATTGTGGGCAGAAAGAAAAATGGGGGTGATTAAGGCTAAGAAGGGTGCTGATAGTGGCACATAAAGAGATTAGAATGTGTGAATGGCAGAACAAAGGTGAGCAGCGTGTCAAAGGGCAACTGGGAACAGGGAATAGATGGCCCAAGTGGACTGGGGGATGGGGGGGACAATAATGAGGGAAATTAAGATTGATCAATGAAATAAAAATAAATTGATAGCAATAAAAATGGGGAAGAAGGACCTCAAACATTACAAAAGAGTACACTGTGCTAACATTTGAACAGCAGAACCCAGACTTTTTGGCATCTGTAAGATCAGTGGGACTCTGTTCAATTGGTTGGCTGGTGGCCAATGAATTGGCCAAAGGTCCGTATTCTGTCCAGTAACAGGCGGTGATTGGGTCCTGCCTGAGTGGGCTGATTTTCAGAGGGCCAGGGGAAGCAGTTGGAATCCTGGACACTCAGAGGAAAGGGCCTGCTCTCTTTTCTTTCTCTCGCTCCAGAAAAGGTGCTGTATTTCTGAAACTGCAGAGACCGAAATGAATCTACAGACCGGAAATAGAAATCTCAACTGAGAGCCTAGATTGAAGAGAAGGAAGGTGAGCTATAGGTCAACCATCTGAAACAAATATTTTTTATCCTTTTACTTATTATTTTTACCCCCCTCTTCGGCCCTCTGTGTTTGTTTGTCTTGTGTGTGTATGGAAGGTGAGTTGAGTTTAAATGGGTGGGGGAAGGTGTTAGAAATTGGATAATATTTAACTTGTTGTATTTGCTGCATTCTTAATTAATTGTTATTAATAAACATAATTGTATTTAAATTTGCCAACCTGGTGACTGTAGTTATTGGGCAGCTAAGGGCCAAAGGCTTCGGGTGTTTTTCTAAGAATTATTTATTAATTTCAATCGTGTTGCGCCTCCCGGTCAAGTGGTTGGAATTAACTGTGACCTAGCCCGGGGGGGGGGGGGAGGGGGGGGGGGTCGTAACACAGTCAGCATACAATTCGAGAATGTTATTTGTCTGCGTAAGAATCGCTATGTGATGGCAATTGTGTGCAGATCTGTTGCTATGTGGAAATGGATAAGCATGTCACATTCGCCAGATTTGGCATAGAATACATTTGTCTCAGTGTCTGTGAATGAAACTGGAGTTTGAAAAATCCCAGGAACGTTTAGCGGTTTATCTATATTGTGAGGGATCACTTTTGCATTCCCTGGTTTGATGATAATCAAACAATATGGCTTCAAAATATACAAACAGTCACATTATCAGCAAAGTAGAAGTAAATATCAGTTTTAAAATAGGTATGAATTGAATAAAGAATGTGAAGATGGCTTTACTAAAAAGGGTTGTAGAGGAAGGTCACGTCTAATAAGTCAAACCAAAGATAACAAAATGATTGATCAACTAAATATTTTGGATCTGTTTGTATTTCTAATGACAATGAACAATTTTGGTTTTATGGGAAATGTACTGAGGTAAAATTGATATATTAGAAGTAACATTAGTCAAAACTAATTGTGTGAAGAAAAAAAATGTTATAGAATTCAATTTATCTGAGGTTCTTAAATAAATAGGAGAAGCCATGTGGAAGCATTTGTTGATACTTCTAATATTTCATTGTGCCTACACAAATATTGCACTTGCAATTTGTAATAAGCACCTGCTTCCTGCTCACAATAATGGAAGCTCAGGAACCCATTTAGCACTGGGAAAACACGGGAGGCACCACTAAATTTCTCACTCTCTAACTATAATTCAAGCATCTTATTCTGAATGCTTCAAGCACTGATGTAGAAACTTTAGGGCTCTTTACTTACTCTTTAAAATGATCTCCCTTTAAATTATTTAAACTTGTTGAACTTTTCTCAGTCATCAATTGCTCCACATTCTCTAAACAAGTAGTATTTCACAATTGATGAGTCTATCTTCGATGTTAATTTAAATATTTCTCATTGCAATCTCAATTTGCCATGCTAGTCTCTTAATCCCTAACCTATTTTAGCCTCTCAGAAAGAATATTCCTCCCCAACAAATTTCCCTCAGTTATCTGTAAAAACAAGATTTTCCATTTCACTCCATTTCCGTCACCAATTGTTGAAAGTAATTATTCCTCTGCTGCTCTCAGGGGTGCCACTGGTGACTGAGAAATCCTGAAACAACTATTCTGAACTCCCTTAGCTTGAGTTTCTGCACCATTGCCTGCTATTGCTTCCTTGAGATCACAGACATCCAATCCATAAATATCACAGATGCCGCTAAGTAACACAACTATAATTCCCTCATGTTTATCCTTGTATCTCAATATCGTTTGTGCTTCGCCAAGATGAAGTCTCTTGAACTAATAGCTTCCATGTATAGCTGTCATGCTATACACCAACCATAGTTAAGTGTGTATGTTTCTGCAGACTTGACAGAATTTTATACCTAGTTAGATTTGATCACAATGAGGATCTCGCCCACATTTGGCCATCTTGAAGTATGCAGTCTGCTAAGCTCCCTTAATTGGATAGGAGACCAAATTTGTCGATCAACCAAGACAAGAATAGTCAACCTATGAATGTTAACTAAAAGTGGACCCATGTTAACACACATTCTTCACTTGATTGTTACTGACAGAACAATAAATGTTGTCACCATGCAATGAGTAATGTGCTTTTGAGTTGGCTTGAGAAACAAAGAGCCTTCATTTCCAAATCTTAAGATTATCTATCGATATAATTTTCGAGAACCTCCTCAGTGAAACCACGTGAATTGTTCATTTTATGGTCCTGATCAGAGCACTCCCATGGCTATTGAGTACTGTTACATTACCATTCGTGGTAATATGTTCCGTTCTTTGTCTTTTCTTCCAGAATGATCCGATGTATTGTTGACAAAGAATCCACCAATCAAAAGATTGAAACAAAACTAATTTATGATAAAACTATTACTAAAATGAAGTTCGCACACTCAACTGAGATACAGTTAATAATTAAGTAATATTGAATCTGTCTAGCAGTACTCAATAATCTAAATAATCACAAACGACATTATGATCTAACCTTGTGTTATCTCTGTCTAATCTAATCTTCTCCTAATGCTGTCACCATGCTTTCTCCTAATGCTACTCCCAGAATTCCCTCAAGGTCTGCGTTAACTACAGAGAAGAGGTGGTGCCCTCTAGTATTTGATTTACTCAGAGATGTAATAATTAACCCTTCAATAACCTGACTATATACATATCATTACAAGTACGGGTGAAATTATTCCTGTTTTATCCCTGAAATGATCCCGGAATCCATCCATTAAATCTAGCATTTCTAGATCATCTTTCCTCTCCTTGTAAAGTTGATTGTGCTTGATCCCTTAAATGCCTCTGATTTGGCCCTTTTGCCCTTACACTTTGGTACTGTCTAAAGTGTTGGAAGCAGATGTTAAATCTTAAATCACACTGAAATTTATTTTGATCATTGAGGCTATCTGTTGGCTATTTTGGATATAATTATTTGATGTCTTCATTTAAGGAGACATTAATCAAAGGTACATTCAAGTGCTGGATAAAGATTATTTTTAAGGCTATTGTTTCACAAAGATAAGAAAGAAATCTTTCTCCAAATTATTACCAATTGTTCAGTGAATTTCTTGCAGTGGGCAATTTTTTTTAGTGCTGTTCTGTAGGGTTACAATTGCGAGCAGAACTATGCGCATAGTGTTCAATCTAATGGTAGCCAAGACTATGAGCAAATTATGGAGAGATTTTCCACAACTACTTATTCATGGTATTTTTGCAGGATTGTAATCTCAATCGGTAAAGTAATTACAGTCAAACCTCTTTAGTTAAGGCTAAGATGCACATAAATCAGTTATACTGAAATATTTTCTATTATCTAATGCATTTATGAGGCCCTGAATGTATTTCTCATACAAATCAAACTGAAACAACTTTGAATCAAGCTTGAATTACCACTTTACTTTTCACACTTATCGCTGTTCAAAACTCACAAAGTCAGTTTAAGGATATCGCGAAGGCTTTTTTATACAGGGTGCTCATACTGAAAGCAGTAGGTTGATTTTTTTCCCAGATCTAATGGCAATTTCAGTTCAATACCTGGGCTAGCTCTCCACTTACAGACCAGTCTGTTAGCTGCACAGCATCCTGTTCCTTTGATGAATGTTTTAGCTGCTGCTCACCGTGATAAATAATAAATCTGCAGGATGATTTTGAGAATTCCACGGCTGTTTATTTTGCCGGAATTTCTAATGAATTCTGTGAACTGGAACCTGCAGAGAGAGCGTGGACTGTAATTTTCCAGTAGTGGAGAATTCAATTGGACGAGTGCCAGCGTCCATCCTTCAAAAGGGTTAACAAAAGAATATTGGAATTAATTTTGGTGTTTGATGTAAGTCATCCAGGTGGTGTAATGGAAGGAAAACATGGCCAGAAATTGGAAAAGGGAAAGAGTCCCATATTAAAGATTGGTCCAACCTTTTACTTAATTTTTCCAATTAAGGGGCAATTTTGGGTGGCCAATCTTTGGATATCTTTGTGTTGTGGGGGTGGGACCCATGCAGACATGGGAAGAACATGCAAACTTCACATGGAAATTGACCTGGGGGCGAAATCGAACTTGGGTCCTCGGCACCGCGAAGATTGGTCCATCCTGTGGGAGCGAGTGACAGAGGAACTTCAATCAATTCTTATAATGAAGGCTGAAGATGGATGGACTGGAGATTGAACTGACAATATGCAGTTGTGACGTCGCTCAATATCGTGGGCGAAAGTTTGAATGAGGCTGGTAATCGGGCACAGGAATCCCAAATCATAATGAACCTGAGCCCACTCATAGTGATCCAGGCAGAATACAAACTTTGTGCCAGCTGCTAATTTCAATAACAATGGCATGCAGCCCAGTACCAAACACTTTTCTGAGGAGCTGCACTCCTCATCAGGAGACACATTTTCATGCACGGTTTAGCATGACTTTAAGCTAGCCTAAACGGTGAGGTGCATTTTGATGCAGAATGAAACTGTTGCGACTGGCCAGGTGCAACATTGGAGTCCTTGGTGCAGGAGGTGCACAGGGGGAGAGAGATCATTTTCCCTCATAGTGCCAGAGAGCACTCCCGACTGACATTATGAAGGCAGTGGGCGTGCAGATGGCCTTGTGGTCAATGTTAGCTCTTTAACACGAAGGACAACAAGTTCAATGACTTCACAGGAGTACTGACATTTAGTAAATGCCTCCTCATGGGCCATATATTTACAATTGAATCACTAACCGCCCACACCGCTGAATTCACCAGCCGCTGCCTTCACTCACCTGCCAATCATTTTTATCCAGCACAACTTATGCACCACATTCATACCCTCATCTCACCCTAATACACATAGCATTGCTGCAAACATCATTCTCAGAACTCACAACTTTAACACGCTACCAGCATTTCAACCGTGAGGCTCAGCGGCCAAGCATATTGCACCATATTCACTCACACACTTCCTTCCTTGTATGACAATTTTGCCCGGAATTGGAGGCAGTTGCACTTAACCAGTGCGGGACAAGCATCACTGCAGACCCTCCACTGCATGGAGGTGTTAGCATTAGCAACCATTGACATTGACACGACTGAGGCCATTGTCGCCTTTGTGTTTTTACTCCTTAAATAGCGAAGAGTTGCCACTTGGTCAAGAATTAGTGTGAGAATCTGGAACACTTGAGGAGTGAGAGTCAGCATGAAAAATAAACACTGTTACTCCAGGTCACATTCACAACCAGCAGCTCAAACATTAGCATCACGGAAGCGGTAGAGGGGAACACAGTGGTGGATTCTGCATGCGGGGAGTCACCAGGCACCTGCATGCTGCAGATAAAGTATTGGTAAAGGATAGTGTGGATGCCATCTCCTTGGAGGGTCAGATTGCACACAAGATCTGATGCAGATGGCTCCGGGGAGGACTTCGATGGGATGGCATATGGATAGAGGCTGATGGGTATGCATGCATAAATGTTTGGTGCATTGGCAGGCCTGACAGAAAGCGCGGGGTCCATGTCGAGATGTACTGAGGAGTCTGCTACCAATTTGGTAGAGGGCCCAGTTCAAAGCCCATCCTTTCCACAATGGAAACAGGGGTCAATTGCATGAGAAAATCTGTCGACCCAAATATGCTGGTCAATGTCTCACCATTCACTACATGACAAGCAACATCTGAGTGGAAGCTCAGGTAGGCAATCTCTTCTTACTGCCACACAAGCTCTGAATCACAGCCATATGCCTGTGATTGTAATGTGCAAAGAGGCCTGCGGTATATCACAGCAACTATCCTCCAGTGAATTTCTGGGAATGTTGAGGCATGGTCTAGGAGAGGGCCAGTGGTTCCACTGTCCATGAACATGCTGTTCTCTTAGGCACTACTCCTACTGCTACTCCACCAATTTTATATGTAAATGCTGGCCCCTCATAATGACATATGCTGCACAATGAATTCATACACCATTAATCTTAACACCCACATCGTTGAGTACCGCAGGGCTTTTCCAGAGCAGTCGGGGGGGCGGAACCACTGTTTCAGATGCCAGTTGTCTGCTCTATCACATTTTATGCGGCAGCTTGGCTTTTCACTGTGTGCACACATGTACATGGGCTGCAGGCTGAAGTCATCAGTCATCTCAACAGAAGACAAGCAATTGCCCAGTAGCCATTCTCTAGCTTGCGGTTCCATAGAAATGCTACTGTGTGAAAGGTGGCCATTCCACCTAACAAGTCTGCACCGACCCTCTACCTCAGCCCACTCCCCCACTCTACCCCCGTAACCCTGCCCATTGATCACAGCCAATCCACCTAACCTGCACATCTTTGAACTGTGGGAGGAAACAGGAGCACCCGGAGGAAACCCACGCAGGCACGGAGAGAATGTGCAAACTCCACACAGACAGTCACCCGAGGCCGAAATTGCACCCGGGTCCCTGGCGGTGAGAGACAGCAGGGCTAACCATTGTGCCACCGCGCCATTTAAGCTGCTGTAGTCAAGAGAAACTGTTTAGAGCAAACAGCAAAGTTTGCAGTCTGAGCATAATTATTAGTTCAAGCTGATATTTGCAATGAGCACGGCTCATAGCTGAATCGCGAGGACATTTCAGTCCTAATTCCAGGAGGGGTCAGTGATGCGACCATCAATTCACTCAAAGACACGTGGAGAAGTAAACCGTGGTTTTAATCAGCTTAGAACTGAACCTGCCTGTGACCGGTACAACACTGAAGGCGGCGCCGCAGGTCGGCAGCTCTTATACTTCCTGTAAAGGGGGTGGAGCCATGGGTGGAGCCCGTACATGCGCCAACATATCCCCTGTGGGTGAAGCCACACAATGGCCCATCGGTAGAGCCCACAGGGTTAATGACATAACACAGTGCACTGATGAATTATCAGTAATTATACATTCACCACATTCACCCCCTGTTTAAAAATGAAGTCCGGCGGGGGTGACGGGCTCATAGGTTCAGCCAGTCCAGTGCCCGGATCGTACGTTGCGACCGCCGAAGCACTGGTGTTGCAGCCGGTCCGGGTGGCTGTGGAAGTGGGTCCGGAGCGGGCACAGGCGTGGACTCCGGGAGCGGCTCTTCCGGAGCTTCATTCCTGTGGACCGGTGCGGCGGGTGGGAGGGAGCGCGGGAACCATAAAGGGGTGGGCGCGCTGAACATGGGAGGTTGGACGGGACATAATGTGGGGATGCAGTAGTGGGAGTGGTGTTGGAGCCTGCGGGTGCCAGGTCCCGGAGGGAGACGGTATCTTGCCGGCCATCGGGGTGTTCGACGTATGCATAGTGTGGGTTGGAGTGCAGGAGCTGGACACTCTCTACCAGGGGGTCGGTCTTATGACTCCGAACATGTTTTCGGAGGAGGACTGGACCCGGTGCCATCAACCAGGGCGGAAGCGAGGCTCCTGAGGTAGCTCCCCTAGGGAAAATAAACAAACGGTCATGAGGAGTCTGGTTTGTGGCCGTGCAACGGAGGGACCTAATAGCGTGGAGCGCATCGGGGAGGACCTCCTGCCAGTGAGAACCCGGGAGATTCCTGGACCGCAGGGTCAGTAGGACGGACTTCCAGACCGTCGCGTTCTCCCTCTCCACCTGCCCGTTACTCCTGGGGTTATAACTGGTAGTTCTGCTCGAGGCAATGGCCTTACTGAGCAGGTACTGATGCAGTTCGTCGCTCATGAACGACGAGCCCCTGTCGCTGTGGACATAACTGGGGAAACCAAACAGGGTGTAGACACTATGCAGGGCTTTAATGACAGTGGGGGTGGTCATATCAGGGCAGGGGATGGCAAACGGGAAGCGGGAGAACTCATCTATGATGTTAAGGAAGTACGTGTTTCGGTTATTGGAGGGGAGGGGCCCTTTGAAATCGATACTCAGGTGTTCAAAGGGCCGGGATGCCTTTACCAGGTGGGTCTTATCCGGTCGATAGAAGTGCGGTTTACACTCCGCACAGATTTGGTAATCTCTGGTTATCATCATAGAATTTACAGTGCAGAAGGAGGCCATTTGGCCCATCGAGTCTGCACCGGCTCTTGGAAAGAGCACCCTACCCAAGGTCAACACCTCCACCCTATCCCCATAACCCAGTAACCCCACCCAACACTAAGGGCAATTTTGGACACTAAGGGCAATTTATCATGGCCAATCCACCTAACCTGCACAGCTTTGGACTGTGGGAGGAAACCGGAGCACCCGGAGGAAACCCACGCACACACGGGGAGGACGTGCAGACTCCGCACAGACAGTGACCCAAGCCGGAATCGAACCTGGGACCCTGGAGCTGTGAAGCAATTGTGCTATCCACAATGCTACCGTGCTGCCTATCGGGCTGAATCTCCCGGTTATAGCTCTGACCTCTTCGGTGGAGTAGGGCAGGTTGCGGGCCTTGATGTAATGGGCGAGCCGGGTGACCCCCGGGTGGCAGAGGTCATCGTGGATAGACCGTAGTCGGTCATCTTGCGCGCTGGCGCATGTGCCGCGGGACAGGGCATCTGGGGGCTCGTTGAGCTTCCCAGGACGATATACTATATCGTAGTTATAGGTGGAGAGTTCGATTCTCCACCTCAAGATCTTATCATTCTTGATCTTGCCCCGCTGCGTATTGTCAAACATGAAGACAAGGTGTCTTGTACCCGTTAACCCGGACGACCATCATGGATCTCCGGAGGTGCTTAGGCCGCGACTGGTCCAGGCTGACTGTGCTGAGGTGTGGTAGCCGGCGGCGTGATCGGAGGTGCTGGGGCAGCCCCGCGATGCCTGTCCGCGTAGGTCGTACGCGTCGAGCGGCGTAGCAGATGGCGGCCAAGATGCTGGCCCCCGTTGGTCGAGTGTGGCGGACGGTGAAGAAGGCGTCCAAGATGGCGGCCCCCATGGATCACATGTGGCCGGCCGCGTGGGGGAGGATGGCCAAGATGGCGGCCCCTATGAGTTGCACATGTTATGCGGAGTCGGAATCGGCAGACACGCTGCCACCCTGCGGGGTCTGCGGGCCTGTGCGTCTGTGGATGGGGCCTGTGAGTTCGGGTTCTTAGACCTGGCCAGGTAGACCTTGGCGAAGTGTCCTTTTCGCCCGCAGCTGCTGCAGTTCGCGTTGCGGGCCAGGCACTGCAGTCGGGGGTGTTGGGACTGGCCGCAAAAGTAGCAGGGTAGCCCCCCATGATGGGCGGGCGGTCGTGCGGCGCAGGCCTGTGGTAGTCTCGGTTCGGGGGCCCACGATGGGGTCGCGTGATCGGCCGGGAACGCAGTAAGGCTCTGAAAAGCGGCCTCCAAAGAGTAGCCAGTTTTACCGTGTCATCCAGGTCCTGGGCCCCTTTTTCGAGCAGGCGCTGTCTCACATAGTTCGATCGGACCCCCGCCACGTAAACGTCTCGGACGGCGAGCTCCATGTGCTGAGTGGCCGTAACGGCCTGGTAGTTACAGTTGCGCGCGAGGGCTTTGAGGTCACGTAGGTAGTCATCTAGCGACTCCCCGGGGAGTTGGCGGTGAGTGGTGAAGACGTGTCGCGCGTATACCTCGTTCACAGGCCGCACATAGAGACGTTCGAGTAGTGCAAGGGCCTCTGTATAGGAAGCGGCTTCGTCGAGCTGGACAGCAATGCGATGGCTCACCGTGCGTGGAGGAGGTTCAGCTTCTGTTCGTCAGTGACGGATGGCGTAGACGTCTATGACTCCGAACATGCGAGATAGGCCTTGAAGCATCAAAGCCAATGTGAAAACATTTACTTCGCCTCCGCGGCCTGTGGATCGAGTTCCAGTCTGTCAGGTTTGGGGGCTGACACTTCCGGGTGCGCCGATGACCAGCTAAGTCGCACGTTTCGGCAGCTCCCGGTGGAACGGACTTTTGGGCTCTTAATAGGAGCCCCAACGGCAATTTTAACGGCTAAAAACACTGTGCGATAAACCAGAAGGGAATCCCCCCTGGACACGGATGGAAAAAGGAGAGGAAAGTGGTCGGATTGCGGTGGATCCTCTAGAGCAGCGGCCAGGAAGGCAAGCACAAAGCAAGATGGCGTCGGAAGGTGGCAGTTTAATATGGGGCCCTGACCAACAAGAGTTCCTGCGGCGCTGCGTGGAAGAACTTAAAAAGGAGATGAAGAAGGAGCTGTTGGCCCCGATATTACAGGCGATTGAAGGGCTAAAGGAGGAGCAAAAGACCCAGGAGCAGGAGCTTCGGGTCGTGAAGGCAAAGGCTGCTGAGAATAAGGACGAAATACAGGGCCTGGTGGTGAAGACGGAGATGCACGAGGCACAACACAAAAGGTGTGTGGAAAGGCTGGAGGTGTTGGAGAATAATATGAGGAGGAAGAATTTAAGGATTCTTGGTCTTCCCGAAGGTGTAGAAGGGGCGGACGTCGGGGCATATGTGAGCACGATGCTTCACTCGTTAATGGGATCGGAGGCCCCGACGGGCCCGTTGGAGGTGGAGGGAGCTTATCGAGTTATGGCACGAAGACCGAGGGCTGGAGAAATTCCTCGAGCCATAGTGGTGAGATTTCTCCGATATAAGGACGGAGAGATGATCCTCAGATGGGCAAAGAAAACCCGGAGCAGTAGGTGGGAGAACGCGGTGATCCGCGTATATCAAGATTGGAGTGCGGAGGTGGCGAGAAGGAGGGCAAGCTTTAATCGGGCCAAGGCGGTGCTGCACAAAAGGAAGGTAAAATTTGGAATGCTGCAGCCGGCAAGGCTGTGGGTCACACATCAAGGGAAACACCACTACTTTGAAACGGCAGAAGAGGCGTGGACATATATTGTCGAGGAGAATCTGGAATAAGCGGGCTAGAAAAAGAACGTTTGGGACAAAGTGGTGGGGGGATTATGTGGGGTGAAGGGGGGGGAAATGGGGAAAGAGATGATTTCCCAAGTTGTTAATCCTGCGACCCTGTAACTTTTCTCTCTTCCCCATGTTGTGGGGGAGGGGGGGAGGGAGGATGGGGAGCTGGGGGCGCCGGCCATTGGGGGCGGGGTCAAATGGGAAGCGCAGGCTTTGTTCCCGCGCTATGGTAATCATGGCGGGAACAGGGAAGCAGGAAGGAGGAGACCTCGCACAGTGGGGGCCGAGGTCACGGGGGGAAGCCGAGGTCGGCCAGAGTTTGCTGACTTCTGGGAGCAACATGGGGGGTGCAATTACGCTAGAAAGGGATCTAGCGGGGGGGGGGGGGTTAACTGGGTTGCTGCTGCTGGGGAGAAGGGGGAGCTGGTATGGGGTGGGGTGGTCGGGGCGGGAGGGCGCCGTTGGGGGGAGATACGGCTACGTGGGAACCGGGAGAGGAGCTGGATTGAAAAAGGAGATGGCTCGTCGACAAGAGGGGGGCGGGTAAAGAGCCCCCCAACCCGGCTGATCGCGTGGAATGTGAGAGGGCTGAACGGGCCGATTAAGAGGGCACGGGTACTCGCACACCTAAAAAAACTTAAGGCAGATGTGGTTATGCTGCAGGAGACACATCTGAAACTGATAGACCAGGTCAGACTTCGCAAAGGATGGGTCGGGCAGGTGTTTCATTCGGGGCTAGACGCAAAAAACAGGAGGTTGGCTATATTAGTGGGGAAGCGGGTAATGTTTGAGGCAAAGACCATAGTGGCGGATAGTGGGGGCAGATACGTGATGGTGAGTGGCAAATTGCAAGGGGAGGCGGTGGTTTTAGTGAACGTATATGCCCCGAACTGGGATGATGCCAATTTTATGAGGCGTATGTTGGGACACATCCCGGACCTAGAGGCGGGAAAGTTGGTAATGGGTGGAGATTTTAATACGGGGCTGGACCCAGGGCTGGACAGATCGAGGTCCAGAACCGGAAGGAGGCCGGCTGCAGCTAGGGTGCTCAAGGACTTAAGGACTTCATGGAGCAGATGGGAGGAGTAGACCCCTGGAGATTTAGTAGACCTAGGAGTAAGGAGTTTTCGTTTTTCTCCTATGTCCACAAAGTCTATTCACGGATAGACTTTTTGTTTTGGGAAGGGCACTGATCCCGAAGGTGATGGGGACGGAGTACACGGCTATAGCTATTTCGGACCACGCTCCACATTGGGTGGACCTGGAGATAGGGGAGGAAAAAGAACAGCACCCACCCTGGAGAATGGACATGGGATTATTGGCAGATGAGGGGGTGTGTTTAAGGGTGAGGGGGTGTATTGAAAGGTACTTAGAACTCAATGACAATGGGGAGGTTCAGGTGGGAGTGGTCTGGGAGGCGTTGAAGGCAGTGGTTAGAGGGGAGCTGATATCTATCAGGGCACATAAAGGAAAGCAGGAGGGTAGGGAAAGGGAGCGGTTGTTGAAAGAACATTTGAGGGTGGACAGACAATATGCGTAGGCACCGGAGGAGGGACTGTACAGGGAAAGGCAAAGGCTACATGTAGAATTTGACTTGTTGACTACGGGTAATGCAGAGGCACAATGGAGGAAGGCACAGGGTATACAGTACGCATATGGGGAGAAGGCGAGCAGGTTGCTGGCCCACCAACTGAGGAAAAGGGGAGCAGCGAGGGAGATAGGGGGGGTGAGAGATGAGGAGGGAGAGATGGAGCGGGGAGCGGAGTGAGTGAATGGAGTGTTCAATGCATTTTATGAAAGATTATATGAAGCTCAGCCCCCGGAAGGGAAGGAGAGAATGATGTGCTTTCTGGATCAGCTGGAATTTCCGAAGGTGGAGGGGCAGGAGAGGGCGGGACTGGGAGCACAGATTGAGACGGAGGAAGTAGTGAAAGGGATTGGAAGCATGCAGGCGGGGAAGGCCCCGGGACCAGACGGATTCCCAGTGGAATTCTATAGGAAATATATGGACTTGCGGGCCCCGCTACTGATGAGAACCTTTAATGAGGCGAGGGAAAGGGGGCAGCTGCCCCTGACTATGTCAGAGGCAACGATATCGCTCCTCCTAAAGAAGGAAAAAGACCCGCTGCAATGCGGGTCCTATAGGCCCATTTCCCTCCTGAATGTGGATGCTAAGATTCTGGCCAAGGTAATGGCAACGAGGATAGAGGATTGTGTCCCGGGGGTGGTTCATGAGGACCAAACTGGGTTTGTGAAGGGGAGACAGCTGAACACAAATATACGCAGGCTGCTAGGGGTAATGATGATGCCCCCACCAGAGGGGGAAGCGGAGATAGTGGTGGCGATGGATGCCGAGAAAGCATTTGATAGAGTGGAGTGGGATTATTTGTGGGAGGTGCTGAGGAGATTTGGCTTTGGAGATGGGTATATCAGATGGATACAGTTGCTGTATAGGGCCCCGATGGCGAGCGTGGTCACGAATGGACGGGGGTCTGATTATTTTCGGCTCCATAGAGGGACGAGGCAGGGATGTCCTCTGTCCCCGTTATTGTTTGCATTGGCGATTGAGCCCCTGGCCATAGCATTGAGGGGTTCCAGGAAGTGGAGAGGAATACTCAGGGGAGGAGAAGAACACCGGGTATCTCTGTATGCGGATGATTTGTTGTATGTGGCGGACCCGGCGGAGGGGATGCCAGAGATAATGCGGATACTTGGGGAGTTTGGGGATTTTTCAGGGTATAAATTGAACATGGGGAAAAGTGAGTTGTTCGTGGTGCATCCAGGGGAGCAGAGCAGGGAAATAGAGGATTTACCGTTGAGGAAGGTAACAAGGGACTTCCGGTACTTGGGGATCCAGATAGCCAAGAATTGGGGTACATTACACAGGCTTAATTTAACGCGGTTGGTGGAACAGATGGAGGAGGACTTTAAGAGATGGGACATGGTGTCCCTGTCACTGGCAGGTAGGGTGCAGGCGGTTAAAATGGTGGTCCTCCCGAGATTCCTTTTTGTGTTTCAGTGCCTCCCGGTGGTGGTCACGAAGGCTTTTTTCAAGAGAATCGAGAAGAGTATTATGAGTTTTGTTTGGGCCGGGAAGACCCCAAGAGTGAGGAGGGGATTTTTGCAGTGTAGTAGGGACAGGGGGGGTGCTGGCACTACCGAGCCTAAGTGAGTACTACTGGGCCGCCAATATTTCAATGGTGTGTAAGTGGATGGGAGAAGAAGAGGGAGCGGCATGGAAGAGATTGGAGAGGGCGTCCTGCAGTGGGACTAGCCTACAAGCTATGGTGACGGCGCCGTTGCCGTTCTCACCGAAGAAATACACCACAAGCCCGGTGGTGGTGGCTACATTGAAAATTTGGGGGCAGTGGAGACGGCATAGGGGAAGGACGGGAGCCTCGGTGCGGTCCCCGATAAGAAATAACCATAGGTTTGTTCCGGGGAGAATGGATGGGGGATTTGGAGCATGGCAAAGAGCTGGGGTAGTACAATTGAGAGATCTGTTCGTAGATGGGACGTTTGCGAGTCTGGGTGCGCTGACGGAAAAATATGGGTTGCCCCAAGGGAATGCATTTCGGTATATGCAACTGAGGGCTTTCGCGAGGCAACAGGTGAGGGAATTCCCGCAGCTCCCGACGCAGGAGGTGCAGGATAGAGTGATCTCAGAGACATGGGTGGGGGATGGTAAGGTGTCGGACATATATAGGGAAATGAGGGACGAGGGGGAGATCATGGTAGATGAGCTGAAAGGGAAATGGGAAGAAGAGCTGGGGGAGGAGATTGAGGAGGGGCTGTGGGCTGACGCCCTACGTAGGGTAAACTCATCGTCCTCGTGTGCCAGGCTAAGCCTGATACAATTCAAGGTTCTACACAGGGCGCATATGACTGGAGCACGGCTCAGTACATTTTTGTGGGTAGAGGATAGGTGTGGGAGATGCTCGAGAAGCCCAGCGAATCACACCCACATGTTCTGGTCATGCCCGGCACTACAGGGGTTCTGGGTGGGGATGGCAAAGGTGCTTTCGAAGGTGGTGGGGGTCCGGGTCGAACCAAGCTGGGGGTTGGCTATATTCAGGGTTGCAGAAGAGCCGGGAGTGCAGGAGGAGAGAGAGGCTGATGTTTTGGCCTTTGCGTCCCTAGTAGCCCGGCGCAGGATATTGTTAACGTGGAAGAAAGCCAAACCCCCGGGTGTGGAGACCTGGATAAACGACATGGCAGGGTTTATAAAGTTAGAACGGATCAAGTTCGTATTAAGGGGTTCGGCTCAAGGGTTCACCAGGCGGTGGCAACCGTTCGTCGACTACCTCACAGAAAGATAGAGGGAATGGAAAAGAAGAAGACAACAGCAGCAACCCAGGGGGGAGGGGGGTGGGGTGGAGGAGGTACCGGACGGACTCTCAGGGATGTCATTGTATATGTATAGACACTTGTTATAGGTAATGTATATTGGATTGTTGGATTGTATCTTTGGAGAGTAACTATTTTTGACAAGGCAGTTGCCACTCAGTTTTGTTTTTGTTTATATATTATTTATTTATTTGTTTAAAATTGGCCACGGTTATTTATATTGCTTTGTTGTTGTTCAAAAGATAAACTATGTACTGTTATGTCTGGCCACAAAATTTTGAATAAAATATATATATTTTTTTAAAAAGGTTTGGGGGCTGATTCCATAGTAGTATTTTAAGCTGATTTAATTGATGCGACCTTCAATTCACTCGAAGATACGTTGAGAAGTAAACCGTGGTTTTAATCAGCTTAGAACTGAGCCTGTCTGTGACCGGTACAACACTGAAGGCGGCCCCGCAAGTCACCAGCTCTTATACTTCCTGTAAAGGGGGTGGAGCCATGGGCGGAGCCTGTACATGCCCCAACATATCCCCTGTGGGTGAAGCCCATAGGTAGAGCCCAAAGGGTTAATAACATAACACAGTGCACTGGTGGATTATCAGTAATTATACATTTACCACAGTCTGTTCACTTGCTGCGGAAAAGTGAGTGGAACTAAAGCAATTACACTGGGTGGTAAAATATCGATGCCTCTTTTTTTGTTTAGTGTCCATGTCGTGTGATTTCTTTTCCTGATTTTACAATTTAACAAGTCCTCACTCGACCGCATGGACGTGCATCAAAGATTGACAAGATTCAAAATATCTTATTTGCAGGAATGAAGCTTTAACCTGAGGAAATATTAAAATTATTCTGCCCAGTTCACATTGATGAAACTTATGCTGATTCAAACAGAATCAAGTTTAACCTTCACTCCTGAGTCTAAATGCAAACGTGCAGCTGACTTTGAAACTGCAAAGATCAGATACACAACTAATGCTGTCAATACTGAAGATAGGATGAAAAAAATAATAATTTAGCGTGCTAAATTTGATCACTGGACCGCTTATCTTTTGACCTCACGATTTCCTGGTGTGCTTTTCTGTGAAGCAAATAATTGTTTGACTGTTATCTGCCTAATTGCTTACTTACACCAGATAAATTCAGCTGGAAAATACCCGTAAGTATTTAGTGATTAACTAAATATACACAGTTTGTGATAACTTGTTGGATTCTGCCAGTTTTGCTCTTTCTCATTTTGAATAATCATATTCCTTTAATAATTTAATTTAAAAAGCCAAAACTCGAAGTAATCAAATATTTTAAATTCTGAGAAATCTGAAGGTCGTGTGCTTTCCTTCCAAAAATACAAAAATTCCTAAAGGTGGCACAGCAGGTTGATAAGGTGATTTAAAAAGTATATGGGTTACTTGGGTTTAGAAATGTAAAGACAACATGGTGGAGCTTTGTAAATCACGAGCTAGGCCTCAGGTGGAATATCGTGGACTATTCTGGGCACCACACCTCAGGAATTATGCAGTCTTAGAAATGGCACAGAGAGGGTGGCACGGTGGCGCAGTGGTTAGCACTGCTGCCTCATGGCGCCGAGGATCGGCTTCGATCCCGGACCCGAGCCACTGTTCGTATGGAGTTTTCACATTCTCCTCGTGTCTGTGTGGGTCTCACCCCCACAACCCAAATATGTGCAGGGTCGGTGGATAAGCCACACTAAATTGCCCCATAATTGGAAAAAAACAGAAACAAAATGAAATGGCACAGAGGAGGTTCACCAGATGATATCAAGGAAGGAAAGACTTCAATTGTGAGGAGATGTTGGAAATGTTAGAATTGGAAGGAGAGAAGGTTAAGAGATGAACGAACAAATGTTTCCAACACGATGAGGCGTTTTGATGAAGCAAACAGAGAAAGGCAGCGGGATTTTCAGCCGGCGGGATTCTCCGTTTTGCCGGCAGCTCGGGGGTTTCCCGACGGCGTAGGGCTGCCCCACAATTGAAAACCCCATTGACCGCCCGGTGTGACAGAGAATCCCGCCGGCGGGGTGAGGCAGAAATGTGGCGCGGAGGGCCGGAGCATCCCGCCCAGGTTGTTTACTCGGGCAAGTGGCTAAATAATCAGAGTTTAGATTTAAAATCTTTGTGAAAAGATCGAGGATGCTTTTTTCAGCCCCCCACTCCCGCCACCACCACATTCTGGCAGCTCACCATTGCCCACCGGCAGAATCTTCCAGTCCCGTTTTGAGTGGCTCGCCCGTTCCCCCGCCAGGGAACCCAACGCGTGGGCGTTCACCTTCAGCAGAACCGGAAGATCCTACCAACAGCGAGGGCCGGAGAATCTTACCCCGAGAGAGGAAATGAAGAGTTATTTTTGTTTCTATTTAAGAGTTGCTGGTATCTGGAATACTCGAGCTGAAAACGTGGTGGAAGCTGTTTCCACAAGTAAATTTAACAGGGAGTTGGACAGGAGCTTGAGGATGAAGTTATGGACCAAAAGCAACTGTGGGAGTAAGCCTGACTGCTGTTCCCAGGAGGAAGAACAGGCATTACATGCGAAAAGGCCTCTTTCTTTGCTCTATGAGATAGAGAATCTGGTGAACTGGTGCGACGACAATAATCTCTCCCTCAATGTCAACGAAACGAGATTGTCATTGACTTCAGGAAGAGTAGTGGAGAACATGCCCCTGTCTACATCAATGGGAATGAAGTAGAAAGGGTCGAGAGCTTCAAGTTTTTAGGTGTACAGATCACCAACAGCCTGTCCTGGTCCCCCCATAAGAAAGCCCAACAACGACTCTACTTTCTCAGAAAACTAAGGAAATTTGGCATGTCAGCTACGACCCTCGCCATAGAAAGCATTCTTTCTGGTTGTATCACAGCTTGGTATGGAGCCTGCTCTGCCCAAGACCGCAGGAAACTACAAACGGTCGTGAATGTAGCCCAGTCCATCACGAAAACCAGCCTCCCATCCATTGACTCTATCTATAATTCCCGCTGCCTCAGAAAGGCAGCCAGCATAATTAAGGACCCCACGCACCCCGGACATACACTCTTCCACCTTCTTCCATCAGGAAAAATATACCAAAGTTTGAGGTCACGTACCAACCGACTCAAGAACAGTTTCTTCCTTACTGCCATCAGACTTTTGAATGGACCTACCTAGTATTAAGTTGATCTTTTCTCTACACCTTGCTATAACTGTAACATTATATTCTGCAGTCTCTCCTTCCTTCCCTATGTACGGTGTGCATTGTCTGTACAGCAAGCAAGAAACAATACTTTTCACTGTATACTGATACATGTGACAATAATAAATCAAATCAAATCAAATCAAATCTACGTTTATACAATTCAATCATTGCTACAGAACAAGAGTATAATATGGATAATTTGTAACACTGAGAATTCTGACTCCTAAAATCTAAAGCATATTATCCAGGGTGATATTTCAGTGCATCATCGAGCAAGTGTTGCCCTCTCGAAGGTGAGAAGCATGGTAGCACAATGGATTGCACTGTTGCTTCACAGCTCCAGGGTCCCAGGTTCAATACCCGGTTTGGGTCACTGTCTGTGTGGAGTCTGCACGTTCTCCTCGTCTCGGCGTGGGTTTCCTCCGGGTGCTCTGGTTTCCTCCCCTAAGTCCCGAAAGATGTGCTGTTAGGTAATTTGGACATTCTGAATTCTCCCTCTGTGTACCCGAACAGGCGCCAGAATGTGGCGACTAGGGGCTTTTCACAGTAACTTTATTGCAGTGTTAATGTGACAACTTGTGACAATAAAGATAATAATTTGCACTGATGGCCTGTCTATTGTCTCCACTGGACCCAAAAGCTTCCATGGCAAAGAAGAAATGTCCTCTCCATTTTTATGGCCAATATTTATCCCTCAAACAACATTACTAAAACAAATGATATGGTTCTTTATCTCAGCTATTAGTGAGACCTTGATGTGCGCAAATGGCTATTTTTGCCTACAGTGCAAAAATGACTTTATTTCATTGACTGTAAAGTATGTTGGGATATGTTGAGGTTGTGAAAGCTACATAAATGAAAGTTTGTTTATTTGTTCTTGGCAACTTGGATTGGAAAGTCTACAGATATTCCAAATGTATGGCACAACATTTCATTTTCAAAACACCTCTCTGATTTATAAATAAAAATTTGGTTTGTTCCACAATCAATAAATAATTTTAATTTGCAGGATGATTATTGATTGTGCAACTTGTTAAAATCTTTGAGCTCAGTAACTGGTCATTAGAATTTAATGAACAGCTTATTTCGAGAAAATTGATTTTATATATTTTTAAGGCTGTTGGATAAGTTGGAAATATCAGTTTAGCTTTGATAAATAATTTTACTTCTTGTGATACATTAAACTATATACCATGCTAAGAAACATTAATAGAATGAACAACTAGCCAAAGAGAAGTATCAATATCTCAAAGTGCAATTTCCAACAATACTCCTGTATCATCATAGATTATCATAGAAATTACAGTGCAGAAGGAGGCCATTCGGCCCATCGAGTCTGCACCGGCTCTTGGAAAGAGCAGCCAAGGTCAACACCTCCACCCTATCCCCATAACCCAGTAACCCCACCCAACACTAAGGGCAATTTTGGACACTAAGGCCAATTTATCATGGCCAATCGACCTAACCTGCACATCTTTGGACTGTGGGAGGAAACCGGAGCACCCGGAGGAAACCCACGCACACACGGGGAGGATGTGCAAACTCCGCACGGACAGTGACCCAAGCCGGAATCGAACCTGGGACACTGGAGCTGTGAAGCAATTGTGCTATCCACAATGCTACTGTGCTATCATCCACTACTAATCATCAGATTAAACAGAATGAAAAGACAGTAAGTAAAAAACTAGCAAGAAAATAATGAGGAAATTTCTCAAAAGATAGAGTAAAATTCTCTTCTGTAATCCCAACCTCAACCAGACAGGATGACGATGGGCTATTACCTCATATCGAAAACAGACTGCCCCTCTTCCCCTGCACAATTGCCACTGGTTAGTCATTAGCCATCCACTGCTTACAAATAGAAGCATTGGGAGTGGGGAGGGGGTTGTGCAGTGAGAATGTCCCTGGTAATTTCCCTCCAATTTGGTAAAGGCAATGATGAATGCCTCTTGCAACACTACAGTCAATGAAATGAAGCTGTTTTTATAGTGCTGTCAGGATGATGAGCCAGTGATAAGTAAAGGAATTATGATATAATTTAGAGTCAGTGTTTTGAAGGAAACTTACAATTGTTAGCATTTTCTTGCATCTCCTCGTCCTTCAAAGTGGGAGAGTTTGTAAGCTTGGAAGGTGTTGTCGAAGGGGCCTGGTGAGTTGCTGCAGTGCATCTTGCAGTTGGTGCACACTGCTGCCACAGTGCATTGGCGATGGAAGGAGTGAATGTTTAAGGTGGTGGACCAATGAAGCGAGCTGCTTTGTCCTGGATGGTATCAGATTTCTTGCATAGGCAAGTGGAGAGTGCTGCATCACACTCCTGACATGTGCCTTGTAGATGGTAGGAAGGTGTTTGAAAGTCAGGAGGCGGTTTGGTCACCACAGGATTCCCAGCCTCTTGCAAACGTTTGCTGCCACAGTATTTATATGGCTGGTCCAGTTCAGTTTCTGATCTCAGGATGTTAATAGTGTGGAATTCATCGATGGTAATGCCATTTAATGTCAAGAGGAAGTGGTTAGATTCTCTCTTGTTGGAGATGGTCATTACCTGGCACTTGTGTGGCACGAATGTTACACTGCACATATTACTTCAAGCTTGAATGTTGTCCAGGTCTGCTTCTGTATCTGAGGAGCTGCGAATGGTGCTGAACACTGTGCAATCATGAACTAACATCCTCACTTATGACCTAATGATGGAAGAAAGGTTACTAAAGAGGCAGTTGAAGATTGGGGCACCTTGGACACGAGGCTGAGGAGCTCCTGCAGTGATATCCTGGGACTGAAATGATTGGCCTCCAACAGCCAAACCCACCTTACTTTATACTAAGTGTGGCTCCAACCAATGCAGAGTTTTTGCCTTATTCCCATTGATTGCAATGTTGCCTGACTCCTTGATATCACACTTGGTCAAATGCTGCCTTGCTATCAGGCACAGTCACCCACACTTCACCTCTGGAGTTCAATTCTTTTATTCATGTTTGGGCCAAGGCCGTAATGAAATCTGGAGCTGAGTGATCCTGGCTGAACCAAAACGGAGCATTTTTGAGCAGGTTATTGATGAGTGAGTGCCACATAATACGAGTGGCAGTGTCATCTTCCATCACTTTGCTGATTATATAGAATAGTCTAATGGGAGTGATTGGCTGGATTGGATTTGTCCTTTCTTGAATGCCATACGGCGGTGCAATTTCACGCAACATCAATTAAATACCATCATTGTAGCTGTACTGGTGTGGCTAGTCTTGGAGAACAAGTCTTCAGCACTGCAACCATAAGCTTTGCTGTATCCATTGCCCCCAGCTGTTTCTTTGTATCATGTGGAGTGAATCAAATTGGCTGAAGTTTGGTATCTGTGATTTGAGGACTGAGGAGGTGGCCGAAACCGGTGATACACTTGTCACTTTTGGCTGAAGGTGGTTACAAATGCTTCAGCCTTGCCTTCGCACTGATGTGCTGGGAGTGGCCTGCGTTGAGGATGGGGATGTTTGTGGAATCTCCTCCTGCCATTAGTTGTTTAATTTTTTTGCCACAATCTATGGCTGAATGAGCACTGCAGAACTTTGATCAGGGGCGTCATTCTCCGGGTCGGAGAATCGCCGGGGGCTGGGTGAATCCCTCCCCTGCCGGTTGCCGAAGACTCCAGCACCGGAGATTCGGCGGGGGCGGGAATCGCGCCGTGCCAGTTGGCGGGCCCCCCCGCCTGATTCTCCGGCCCGGATGGGCCGAAGTCCCGCCGATAAATTGCCTGTCCCACCGGCGTGGATTAAACCACCTTTTGAACGGTGAGACAAGGCAGCGTGGGCGGGCTCCGGTGTCCTGGGGGGGGGGGGGCGCGGGGCGATCTGGCCCCGGGGGGGTGCCCCCATGGTGGCCTGGCCCACGATCGGGGCCCACCGATCCGCGGGCGGGCCTGTGCCATGGGGGCACTCTTTCCCTTCCTCCTCCGCCATGGTTTCCACCATGGCGGAGGTGGAAGAGACTCCCTCCACTGCGCATGCATGGGAAACTGTCAGCGGCCGCTGATGCTCCCGCGCATGCGCCGCCCGGGGATGTCATTTCCGCGCCAGCTGGCGGGGCAAAAAAGGCCATTTCCGCCAGCTGGCGGGGCAGAAATTCCTCCGGCGCCGGCCTAGCCCCTCAATGTTGGGGCTCGGCCCCCAAAGATGCGGAGCATTCCGCACCTTTGGGGCAGCGCGATGCCCGTCTGATTGGCGCCGTTTTGGGTGCCAGTCGGCGGACATCGCGCCGTTTCGGGAGAATTTTGCCCCTGATCTGTAGATTGCGGTATCAGTTAACTCTGTCTATAGTATGCTGTTTATGTCATTTATAGAAAGAAAAACTTCAATTTATACAGTATAGATCACAATCACAGGATATTCCAAAGTGTTTTACAACCATATGAAGTACTTTCAAAGTGTTCCTATTGTTGTGAAGTGGGAAACATGGCAGCTAATTTTAACATAGCAAGGTCCCACTAACAGGAAAATAATGGTGGTCAGATCATTTGTTTTGTGATACCGAGTGAGGTATGAATATTGGCCAGAATACTGGGGATAACTCCAGTCTTCTTCCGCAAAATAGGGCAATGGAGCCTTTTAATAATAATAATAATAATCGCTTATTGTCACAAGTAGGCTTCAATGAAGTTACTGTGAAAAGCCCCTAGTCGCCACATTCCGGCGCCTGTTCGGTGTGGCCGGTGCGGGAATTGAACCCGCGCTGCTGGCATTGTTTTGCATTACAACTAGCTGTTTAGCCCATTGTGCTAAACCAGCCCCTCTTGTGTTCATCCGAGAGGACAAATCAGGCCTCAGGTTAATCCCACATCCAAAAAGTGGTATTTCTAACACTGCAACTTTCACTCAGTGCTGCACTGGAGTGTGAGCCTCAGTTTGTCTGTTCAAGTTCCACAGTGAAATTGAACCCACATAGCCAAAGGTATGAAGACTACCAACTGAGCCACATTTGCATGAATGTCATCTTGTGTTGTAGCTTCACCAGGTTGACAGTTCATTTTTGTGGAGACTTAGTACTGCTCCTAGCATGCTGCCCTCCACCTCACTAAAGCAATTTTGGCCTCCTGACTTGATGGGAATGGCAGAATGAGGGATATACTGGGACATGAGGTCAAAGATTTTGGTTGAATATAATTCTGACTGTTATCTGATAGTCCACAGCACTTCATGGATGCCCTGCTTCGAGCTGCTAAATCTGTTCTGAATCTATTCCATTTCGCCCAGTGGCAGCGCCGCACAGCACAAAGGCGGATGTCCTCAATGTGAAGCTGGGGCTGTCTCTCCACAAGGACTATGCGGTGGTCATTCCTCCCAATACTATCATGTACTGATGCATCTGCAACAGGTAAATTTGTACGGATGAGGTTGTCTCTTTTGTTCGCAATCTCACTATCTGCTGCAAGTCCAATCTTGCAGCTATATTTGCCAGGGCTTAGCCATCATTGTCAAAAGTAGTGCTACCGAGCCACTCTTGGTGATGGACATCGAAACCCAGAGTACATTCTCTTCCTTTATTATCTCAATGTTTCTTCCAAGTGGTGTTCAATATGGAAGAGCACAATTCATCAGCTGAAGGAAGGTGGCCAATGATTGTAATGATTCCAGGAGGAGCGGAGTGAAAGACCAAACTGCTTTATTTTAAGCTGAAGATAAAGCCACTACCGTAGCACACAAGACAAATATCCCAACCCAGGATTATCAGGAACTGTCGGTCCAGATCTGGGAGCTACATTAGCGACACGGTAGCATGGTGGTTAGCACTGTTACTTTACAGCTCCAGGGTTCCAGGTTCGATTCCCGGCTTGGGTCACTGTCTATGCGGAGTCGGCACATTCTGCCAGTGTCTGCATGAGTTTCCTCCGGGTGCTCCGGTTTCCTCCCACAGTACAAAGATGTGCAGGTTAGGTGGATTGACGATGCTAAATTGCCCTTAGTGTCCAAAAAAAAAAGGTTTGGTGGGGTTACAGAGATAGCATGGAAGCGTGAGCTTGGGTAGGGTGCTCTTTACAAGGGCCGGTGCAGACTCGATGGGCCAAATGGCCTCCTTCTGCATTGTAAATTCTATGATTCCATGATCCCGCTAATGATCCCCAGCTGGGCGGGCCTTCACCCGCTCACCACGGGAACTTGTATTTTACAAAGCCCACGGGAGATCAATCAGTGATCCCCTTGGTCTTCGTGAGGGTTATTACAATGATAATCAACAATATATTTCCTTGCCCAATACCAACCTAATGCCATAAGATTTCTTGAGGTCTGGATTCAATGTTAAGGGTCACTTCATACTTGGTCCGAATTCTGAGGCAGGCAGGAGGAGGTCAGGGGTGAGGTGGTCTGGGGGTTTCTTGGCAGGTCACCCTCCCCATCTGGATCTTCCCCCCCGGGTGCTCCCTCTCCACCTGGCCTCTTCATCAGGAGTACGCACTCCCTCCTCCCTCCCTCTTCCCCACACCCCAACCCCGGGCCTCCCCTCTCCTTGCCATGAAACTCCCACGCTTACCTCCGTGCTGGCTCGTGGCACTTAGAGTTTGGGGACTGTTCGTGATCCCAGCAGTGGCCACCTCTCTCACTGGGGCTGCTGGGACTACAGTGCTGCTGGCCAATCAGATTAGCTAACAAGTCTCTGAGAAAAGACCTCCAAACGAGGTGCAAAGGTCTCCCCTCCAGTAATTAATGCTCTGGAGAATTAAATGGCTGAGGGGCAGCCAGCAGCATCAAGGATGCATTCTCCATCAACTCTTTGGGTGGCAGAGTGCTGCGCTGCCCCGGTTAAATCCTGCCCGTGGTCTGTCTGTCTAAGTCCAAGGAATTAATATATATCAAAAAGAGCAGTGGGTCTCACACAAACCCCTGAAAAACATCACTATACACTTTCTTCCGGTCTGAAGAACTATTATTCACCACTATTCTCTACTACCTGTCCCTTAGTCCATTTCATATCTGTGCTCTCGCTGACCCTTTAATCCCATGAGCTTCAATTCTGCCAAGAAACGTCACCTTTTGATAGCACACATATAAAATATCAACTTTACTATATCCATTGAATCTCTCTGTTACTTCATCACAAACGAAATTCTGACGGTTAAACATGATTTCCCTTTAACTAATCTGTGCTGGTTGCCATTTATTTACCAATGCCTTTTCAAATGACAATTAATTTTACCTCGGACTACACTTTAGAAAAACTGCCCACCACTGATGTTAGTCCGACTGGCCTGCAGTTGCCAAGTTTATTCTTCTTCCCTTTTTTCTGAACAGGGATATAACCTTTTCCAAATAATTGTTTTAATGGTCGCAATGCTGTACAGGGAGAAAGCTACTGCTGTGACTCCACTAATCCTCGGTACATGTGATAAATAATTGATGTTATATTGTACATAGGAATACAAATGTCACCTTTTGCTCATGCACTAGGCATGTTCTCTGGGCAATTACCTGCAGCCATTATAATCTTATTTTGTTTTCTTAGCAGCTGTACTTCCATTTTATTCAACCAGTTCTTAACAGCTCTATGCCAATCCGTGCTTTTGGCAGAAAGGAACATGAATAACTGGGCTCATTGAGCCCGTTTGTGTTTGAGGGGCTACTTTTCATGTCATATGAACCTACATCCCCAATTCCCTGTTCTTTTCCATATGAACCAACCATGACTCGTTCAAAGTTGATTTTCATTTAGAATTCACTGCCTCACACTTAACGACAGCAAATTCCCACAGCTGCTCACTCTGCCGTCTCCTCAATATCATTTTTGTAGCTTCCTTTGGTCCTCAGAGTTATTTACTAATTAATGAATACTTACAAAAGCATGAGGTAAACAGAATCAGTCAGTATGAATTTGTAAAGATTTGGTTAACGTAATTACTTTTCAGGGAAGTTAAAAAAAAATAATGACAACTGGGTAAATTAAAGAAGGATTGAACCATGCTTTGTTTAAGATTATGATGGGAATTGGAATATTGTTCCTATTGATTGGCGGAGCAGTGGGTCCAGAATTAGAAGGACAAATCAAATTTTAAGAAGAAATGTTATCTTGCGGAGAGTTATTAGAACTTCAAATGCTCTACCACATGTGGCTCTGACATCAAATTAAAAGGGAAAATATGAAAGTATGCAGGGAATGGACAGTGAAAATTGAATCCACGTAGATCTAGTTGAAGAGTTAGTTAAACTACAGGAATATCGATCTCCTTCTGAGTTTTAAATTCTTTCACCCAAACAAAACTTCCAGAGTTGCCTCCAAGTGAGAATCTTTGCTAAGCATTATGGGGAGAATGTTAAGACAGCTGTCACTGGTCGCGGGATCGGCAGAAGATATCACGAGTATTCAGAAATACGGGGCGGGATTCTCCCGCGCCGAAGTGCCCACGCCGTCGTGAACGCCGTCGAGGTTCACGACGGCGCGAAACTGCCCATATCCCGACCGATTCAGGGCCCGATAATGGGCTAGGAGCGGGGCCGTGTCATCTACACGTGCCAGGCATTGTCGCCGCGTAAAGGTGGCGCTGCATACATGACGCGGCCAGTGCCGCATAACTGGCGTCACCCGCGCATGCGCGGTTGCCGTCCTCTCCGAGTCCGCCCCGCAAGAAGATGGCGGACGGATCTTGCGGGGCCGCGGAAGGAAGGAGGTCCTCCTTCAGAGAGGACGGCCCGACGATCGGTGGGCACCGATCGCGGGCCATCCCACATTTGAGGTACCCCCCGGTGCAGGATTCCCCCCCCCCCCTTGCAGGCCGCCCCCCCCAGCGTTCCCGCGCTGTTCCCGACAGCAATGACCAGGTGTGGACGGCGCCGGGGGGAACCGGGCCTGAGAATAGCGGGGGTGCCGGAGAATCGCCATTTTGGGTGCCTCCGGCGATTCTCCGCCCTGCGGCCTGCGGAACTCGATGGAGCCATTCCCGCGACTTGGGAGAATTGCGGGAGGGCGTCGGACCGGCATCGCGGGAAATTTTGGCGGCCCAGGCGATTCTCCCAACCGGCGTGGGAGCGGAGAATCTCGCCCACGATTCTCGCCTGACAGATCCTGGATTCTCCGCTCCGCCGTGCCAAATTTCTGCCTCGACCGGCAGGCGGGATTCTCCGTTACGCCAGCCAGTCAATGGGGTTTCTCATTGTGGGGTAGCCCCACGCCGTCGGGAAACCCCCGGGCGCCGGCATAACAGAGAATCATGCCGGCCGAGAATCCATGTTTCCCGATTTTCCCTGCCCCTCGCTGGTGACGTTGCAAGATTCACACCCACCAAGGGCGTAATCCTCATTTAATACATTTGAATTCATTTCACTGGACTTAGCGCCCCCTCTCACCAAATTATCCCACCTCACGGAATATTGAAACCTCAACAACATGAGGTGAGGTTTACAAGAGGTTGGGCCAGGTTTAAGGCAGTCTAGGGGATCCCTCCTGTGGTGCAGAGGTAAGTACAGCCCCCAAGGAGGTAGAGGGACCTGTCCAGGCAGTTCCCTAGTACTGCCAACCGGGCAGTGCCAACCTGTGCCATGGGCAGTGCCAGGGCAGATTCTAGTGGGAGACTCATTGGGGAGGGGGGGCAGGTGTTTTGATGTGCGGTTGGCGGGGGGTGGGGGGGGGGGGGGCGGGGGGGGGGGGGGAGTGGAGATTGGGTAGGATGCCAGCGATGAATATTGAGGGGTCATGTTGGGAATGAATGCTGGGAGCAGGGGACAGCCCCCGCCACCTCCATTATGTGTGCTGGGGGCCATTGCATTTCATCGCTGGTTGAGGCTTCCTTTAAAGACGGCACCCCAATCTGTGTGGAGCTGGTTTCATGCTCTGAGAGTCCCTGCCCCACCAGAGTGATGGCACAAGTAAAATACACACATTCATTTTTTTCGGCAAAGAGGCCCAAGATTTAGGAATTGGAGACTTCCACACCAGTTTTGGTGAGAGTCTGATACTTTGCCAAATTCTGGTAAGAATCCCCCCTATGAATAGCAGCATTTTTCAAAAATGAATCCTGCAGAAGTATACATCAATAGCATGCCATGATATAGGGATGGCATAGTGGTATTGTTACTGGACTAACAATCTGGAGACCCAGGGTAATGCTCCAGGGACCTGAGTTCAAATCCCACCATGGAAATCTGGAAATAAAAATACGAAACTACTTTCGATTGTAGCAAAACCCATCTGGTTCACTCATGTTTTTTCGGGAAGAAAATCTGCCATCCTTACTTGGTCTGGCCTATGCATGACTCCAGACCCACAACAATATTGTTGACCCTTAAATGTCCTTCAAAATAACCCTGCAAGCCACTCAGTTGTATCAAAGCCAATAAGAAGGAATGAAACAGATGGCAAACCCAGCACTGTACTGATTTGTTATGTTGTAGGTGTAACATAAGCGGCTTCCTTGTGGTGCACTTGACAAAGGAAGGTTCAGACGTGGAGATAACTTCAACACGTTTATTAAACTATTTACACTTCTATTACTCGGGTTCGACACTACTGCTAATCCTACTATAGCTACCCAGACTGACTAACCAGCTGCTGCCATCCACGTGGTGGGTGTAATATTGAATCAACCCTGTCTCTGTACTCACTAACTGTCTCCACTGGAAAGAGGCAGATCATGTGTGTGGTGTCCTTTATATATGGGTTGGCGTAATGCCCTCTTCTGGTCGTGTCACCTCTGTGTGTATCGTGAGTGTCCATTGGTCCTGTCCTATCTAACTGATCTATTGGTTGAGTGTGTGTGTGTGATGTCTTTGGTGCTCCCTCTAGTGTCTAGCTAGTCTACATGCATTTACATTGATGCACATCACCACATGTACGACTTGCAAAGCCCTCCTTGCTAGGGACTTGTTACAAAATTGGAAAAGCTGTATCACAGACAAGTCAACCAATAGCCTGACATAGTCACATTCATGGAACCATCAATGGGTATGGCCTGTCTGACCGAGTGGATGGTCCATCTCGGCCTCCTTCAGAGATCCCCAGCATCACATTTGTCAATCTTTATCCAATTCAATTCACCCCACGTGATATCAAGAAACGGTTGTAAGCACTGAATACTGCAAAGGCTAAGGGCCCAGAAAATGGCCCAGCAACAGCACTGAAGACTTGAGCTCCAGGACTTGCTGCACCCCTAGTCAAGCTGTTCAAGTACAGCTACAACACTGGCATCTACCATGCAATGTGGAAAATTGCCCAGGGGTATCTTTTACACATAAATCAGGACAAATCTAACCTGGCACATTGCCACGCATCAGTCTGCTCTTGATCATCAGCAAAGTGAAGGTAGGTCAATAAATCCTTGTCTTGCCGATAACACCCACTTCCTGTAATTAAATAAATAGCAATCACACACTTGGTGCAGCAAAACATCCCATGTGCTTCACGGGGGCATTATCGAAGAAACTTTGACAGCAATTTGTAAAAAGAAATAATTGGAGAGGTGACCAATGCTTTAGTCACAGAGGTAGGTTTTGATGACTGTCTTAAAGTAGAATGAGAGATACAGTGCCCAGGATGTTCCTGAGCTTAGGGCACAGGCGGCTGAAGGCACATAGAATCGCTACAGTGCAGAAGGAGGCCATTCAGCCCATTGAGTTTGCACCGACCCTCCAAATGAGCACTCTACCTAGGTCCACTTCGCCGTCCTATCCCCATAACTCTCCCTAACCTGTACATCCCTGGACACTGAGGGGCAATTTAATCATCGCCAATCCACCTAACCTACACATCTTTGGATCTGGGAGGAAATTAGAGCACCCAGAGGAAACCCACACATGTACGGGGAGAACGTGTAAAATCCATACAGCGAAAGTGGTGGTGAGCTGCCTTCTTGAAACATTGGGGATGCGCTGTGGGGGAGGGATGTGGGGTGGGGGGATGCTGGGCAGTCAGGTTTGAGTTCAGTTTTCATCTGTCTGATAAAGAATAGCAGCTTCTGAAAACAGTGAGTTAAAGATTTGACTGTGAACAGAACAGAAACATTTTGCCAAATGTTGGCAAGTTAAAAAATAGTTTGACGACTTCCGGGTGCGGCGATGACCAGCTAAGTCGCACGTTTCGGCAGCTCCCGGTGGAACGGACTTTTGGGCTCTTGATAGGAGCCCCAACGGCAATTTTAACGGCTAAAAACACCGTGCGGTAAACCAGAAGGGAATTCCCCCTGGACACGGATGGAAAAAGGAGAGGAAAGTGGCCGGATTGCAGTGGATCCTTTGGAACAGCGGCAAGGAAGGCAAGCAAAAACCAAGATGGCGTCGGAAGGTGGCAGTTTCACATGGGGCCCTGAACAACAAGAGTTCTTGAAATGCTGCGTGGAAGAGATAAAAAAGGAAATGAAGAAAGAGCTGTTGGCCCCGATACTACAGGCGATCGAAGGGCTAAAGGAGGAACAAAAGACCCAGGAGCGGGAGCTTCGGGTCGTGAAGGCGAAGGCAGCCGAGAATGAGGACGATATACAGGGCCTGGTGGTGAAGACGGAGATACAGGAGGCACATCAGAAACGATGTGTGGAGAGGTTGGAGGCACTGGAAAACAACGCAAGGAGGAACAACCTGAGGATTCTTGGTCTTCCTGAGGGTGTGGAGGGTGCGGACGTCGGGGTATATGTGAGCACGATGCTGCACTCGTTAATGGGAGCGGAGGCCCCGGCGGGTCCGTTGGAGGTGGAGGGAGCATACCGAGTTATGGCGCGAGGACCGAGAGCAGGAGAAACTCCCAGAGCCATAGTGGTGAGATTCCTCCGTTTTAAGGATAGAGAAATGGTCCTTAGATGGGCGAAGAAAACTCGGAGCAGTAAATGGGAGAACGCGGTGATCCGCGTTTATCAAGACTGGAGTGCGGAGGTGGCGAGAAGGAGGGCGAGCTTTAATCGGGCCAAGGCGGTGCTTCATAAAAGGAAGATAAAATTTGGAATGCTGCAACCGGCAAGACTGTGAGTCACATATCAAGGAAGGCACCACTACTTTGGGACGGCGGATGAAGCGTGGACTTTTATTGTAGAAGAAAAACTGGAATGAGTGGATTATTAAAAAGAACGTTTGGACAAAGTGGTGGGGCGAATGTGGGGGGCGAAGAGGGGTTTTATGTTCTAATCCTGCGGTGTGGTAACTTTTCTCTCTCCCACAGGGGGTGATGGGGGGAGGTGGGGAGGGAGAGGAGATGGGGCGTTGGCCATGGGGGGCGGGGCCAAGGGAGAAGCGCGGGCTTGGCTCCCGCGCTATGATAATTATGGCGGGAATAGAGACGCAGGAAGGAGGGGGCGTCGCACGGTGCGAGCGGTGGTCACGGGGGGAAGCCGAGGTCAGCCAGAGTTTGCTGACTTCTGGGAGCAACATGGGGGGAGTAATTACGCTAGCGTGGGGTCTAGCGGGGGGGGTGGGAGGGGGGAATTACTGGGTTGCTGCTGCTGGGGAAAGGGGGGAGCGGGTACGGGAGAGGACGGGCGGGGGGGCACCGCCTGGGGGAGATACAGCTGCGTGGGAACTGGGTGAGAAGCTGGAAAAAGATGATGGCTAATCGGCAAGGGGGGGGGGGGGGGTGGGAAGCCCCCCAACTCGGCTGATCACGTGGAACGTGAGAGGGCTCAACGGGCCGATAAAGAGGGCACGGGTACTCGCACACCTTAAGAAACTTAAAGCAGATGTGGTTATGTTACAGGAAACGCACCTGAAACTGATAGACCAGGTTAGGCTGCGCAAAGGATGGGTGGGGCAGGTGTTCCATTCGGGGCTAGATGCGAAAAACAGGGGGGTGGCTATATTAGTGGGGAAGCGGGTAATGTTCGAGGCAAAGACTATAGTGGCGGATAACGGGGGCAGATACGTGATGGTGAGTGGCAAACTACAGGGAGAGACGGTGGTTTTGGTAAACGTGTATGCCCCGAACTGGGATGATGCCAATTTTATGAGGCGGATGCTAGGACGCATTCCGGACCTAGAGACGGGAAAGCTGATAATGGGGGGAGACTTTAACACGGTGTTGGAACCAAGGCTGGACAGGTCGAAGTCCAGGACTGGAAGGAGGCCGGCAGCAGCCAAGGTGCTTAAAGATTTTATGGAGCAGATGGGAGGTGTGGACCCGTGGAGATTCAGTAGACCTAGGAGTAAGGAGTTCTCGTTTTTCTCCTATGTCCATAAAGTCTATTCGCGCATAGACTTTTTTGTGCTGGGTAGGGCATTGATCCCGAAGGTGAAGGGAACGGAGTATACGGCTATAGCCATTTCGGATCACGCCCCACACTGGGTGGACTTGGAGATAGGGGAGGAAATAGGAGGGCGCCCACCCTGGAGAATGGACATGGGACTAATGGCGGATGAGGGGGTGTGTCTAAGGGTGAGGGGATGTATTGAAAAGTACTTGGAACTCAATGACAATGGGGAGGTCCAGGTGGGAGTGGTCTGGGAGGCGTTGAAGGCGGTGGTTAGGGGGGAGCTGATATCAATAAGGGCACACAAAGGGAAGCAGGAGAGTAAGGAACGGGAGCAGTTGCTGCACGAACTTTTGAGGGTGGACAGACAATATGCGGAAGCACCGGAGGAGGGATTGTACAGGGAAAGGCAAAGGCTGCATGTGGAATTTGACTTGCTGACTACAGGCACTGCAGAGGCACAATGGAGGAAGGCACAGGGTGTACAGTATGAATATGGGGAGAAGGCGAGCAGGTTGCTGGCACACCAATTGAGGAAAAGGGGAGCAGCGAGGGAAATAGGGGGAGTGAGGGACGAGGAAGGAGAGATGGAGCGGGGAGCGGAGAGAGTGAATGAAGTGTTCAAGACATTTTATAAAAAATTATATGAAGCTCAACCCCCGGATGGGAGGGAGAGAATGATGGACTTTTTGGATCGGCTGGAAATTCCCAAGGTGAAAGAGCAGGAAAGGGTGGGACTGGGAGCACAGATCGAGGTAGAAGAAGTGGTGAAAGGAATTAGGAGCATGCAGACGGGAAAGGCCCCGGGACCGGACGGATTCCCAGTCGAATTCTATAGGAAATATTTGGACTTGCTCGCCCCGGTACTGACGAGGACCTTTAATGAGGCAAAGGAAAGGGGACAACTGCCCCCGACTATGTCGGAAGCAACGATATCGCTTCTCTTAAAGAAGGAAAAGGACCCGCTACAATGCGGGTCCTACAGACCAATTTCCCTCCTAAATGTGGATGCCAAGGTCCTGGCCAAGGTAATGGCAATGAGAATAGAGGAATGTGTCCCGGGGGTGGTTCACGAGGACCAAACTGGGTTTGTGAAGGGGAGACAGCTGAACACGAATATACGGAGGCTGTTAGGGGTAATGATGATGGCCCCACCAGAGGGTGAAACAGAGATAGTAGTGGCGATGGATGCCGAGAAAGCATTTGATAGAGTGGAATGGGATTATTTGTGGGAGGTGTTGAGGAGATTTGGTTTTGGAGAGGGGTATGTTAGATGGGTGCAGCTATTGTATAGGGCCCCAGTGGCGAGTGTGGTCACGAATGGACGGGGATCGGCATATTTTCGGCTCCATAGAGGGACAAGGCAGGGATGCCCTCTGTCCCCATTACTGTTTGCACTGGCGATTGAGCCCCTGGCGATAGGGTTCCAAGAAGTGGAGGGGAGTACTTAGGGGAGGAGAAGAACACCGGGTATCTTTGTATGCGGACGATTTGCTACTATATGTGGCGGACCCGGCGGAGGGGATGCCAGAAATAATGCGGATACTGGGGGAGTTTGGGGATTTTTCAGGGTATAAATTGAACATGGGGAAGAGTGAGCTGTTTGTGGTGCATCCAGGGGAGCAGAGTAGAGAAATAGAGGACCTACCGTTGAGGAAGGTAACAAGAGACTTTCGTTACCTGGGGATCCAGATAGCTAAGAATTGGGGCACATTACACAGGTTAAATTTAACGCGGTTGGTGGAACAGATGGAGGAAGATTTCAAGAGATGGGATATGGTAGCCCTGTCAATGGCAGGGAGGGTGCAGGCGGTTAAGATGGTGGTCCTCCCGAGATTCCTCTTTGTGTTTCAGTGCCTCCCGGTGGTGATCACGAAGGTTTTTTTTAAAAGGATTGAAAAGAGCATCATGGGTTTTGTTTGGGCCGGGAAGACCCCGAGAGTGAGGAAGGGATTCTTACAGCGTAGCAGGGATAGGGGGGGGCTGGCACTACCGAGCCTAAGTGAGTACTAATGGGCCGCTAATATTTCAATGGTGAGTAAGTGGATGGGAGAGGAGGAGGGAGCGGCGTGGAAGAGATTAGAGAGGGCGTCCTGTAGGGGGACTAGCCTGCAGGCTATGGTGACAGCCCCATTGCCGTTCTTGCCGAGGAACTACACCACAAGCCCGGTGGTGGTAGCTACACTGAAGATTTGGGGACAGTGGAGACGGCATAGGGGAAAGACTGGAGCTTTGGGGGGGTCCCCGATAAGAAACAACCATAGGTTTGCCCCGGGGGGAATGGATGGGGGATATGGAATGTGGCAAAGAGCAGGAATAACGCAACTGAAAGATCTATTTGTGGATGGGAAGTTCGCGAGTCTGGGAGCGCTGACCGAGAAATATGGGTTGCCCCAAGGGAATGCATTCAGGTATATGCAACTGAGGGCTTTTGCGAGGCAACAGGTGAGGGAATTTCCGCAGCTCCCGACACAAGAGGTGCAGGACAGAGTGATCTCAAAGACATGGGTGGGGGATGGTAAGGTGTCAGATATATATAGGGAAATGAGGGACGAAGGGGAGACTATGGTCGATGAACTAAAAGGGAAATGGGAAGTAGAGCTGGGGGAGGAGATCGAGGAGGGGCTGTGGGCAGATGCCCTAAGTAGGGTAAACTCGTCATCCTCGTGTGCCAGGCTAAGCCTGATTCAGTTTAAGGTATTACACAGGGCGCATATGACTGGAGCGCGGCTCAGTAAATTTTTTGGGGTGGAGGATAGGTGTGCGAGGTGCTCAAGAAGCCCAGCGAATCATACCCATATGTTTTGGTCATGCCCGGCACTACGGGGGTTTTGGATGGGGGTGACAAAGGTGCTTTCAAAAGTAGTGGGGGTCCGGGTCGAACCAAGCTGGGGGTTGGCTATATTTGGGGTTGCACAAGAGCCGGGAGTGCAGGAGGCGAGAGAGGCCGATGTTTTGGCCTTTGCGTCCCTAGTAGCCCGGCGCAGGATATTGCTAATGTGGAAAGAAGCCAAGCCCCCGGGGGTGGAGACCTGGATAAATGACATGGCGGGGTTTATAAAGCTAGAGCGGATTAAGTTCGTCCTAAGGGGGTCGGCTCAAGGGTTCACCAGGCGGTGGCAACCATTCGTCGAATACCTTGCGGATAGATAGATGGAAGGGGAAAAAGAAGGCAGCAGCAGCAGCCCAGGATTTGGGGGGGGGGAGGGGTGGGGGGGTGGGCGGGGGGGGTGTAACTTGTGACAAGGCAGTTGCCAATTAGGGCTAGTTTTCATTTTTGTTATTTAATATTTATTCATTTTTTGTTTTTTGTTTATATAAAATAGGTCATTGTTATTTGTGCTGTTATAATATTGTGTAAAGGATGCACAATGGATTGTGTTGGTTGACCAAAAATTTTCAATAAAATATTTATTAAAAAAAAAAAAATAGTTTGACATAAGCAAGAATCTACAAGCTAGTTCCTGAAAGATCTCTCTCTCTCAAATCAGTCTATCCAAGATATCTCTGCACTACAAGTGGGTTTTGACCTGAGATGGGTTTGTTTGATTGGAGATAAAATGATAGCAGTTAGGAGGTAAAGTGTTTCATTTTATTGCTAAGCATCATTTAACTGGTAATTGTAAGCTATATTTTCTTGTATGATGTAAAAGCGAGTTTAACACTGTAGTAATAAAGTTTGTTTTAATATACCAGGCGCAGGATTCACCGTCGGCCGATGCTGAAATCGCGAAAAGTGATTGGGCGGAGAATGGCCTTCGATGCCAAGATCGCGGTAGGTGCCGATTTGATGCCAAATTGGGATCCTCCGTCCCCCCAAAATGGGATTAATGTGTTGCTCGCCACACGGCATTTAAACACCGCAGGCATATCATTAGGAGGCCTGACACTCTATTCTCCGGGACCTCCGCGATTCACCGCCTCCGATGGGGCGAGTTCCCGATGGCACGGTTCACTTGCGGTCTCAGCAGCAGTCGGGAACCCGTCATGGTGGCTGCGGACAGTGTCCAGCACCGCCATAGTCAGTTGGGAGCCATGCTTCTGGACTGGGGGGCTTCCGTAAGGGCTGGGGGGACTGGTGGGAGGTGGCCAGTGGGTGGCCAGCATGGCAGTATTTGGCAGGTTGGGTCCGCACGAAGTCGGTGCCATGTTTTACGGCGCGACCGCTGCAGGTTGTCATCGTGCGCATGTGCGGCCACGGACCAGGTAATTCTACAGCCATTTTTGCCGTAGGGGCCGGGAGTTTCACTTGGCACAGTTGCTAGCCCCTCACCGGTCGCAGGATCAGCGAGGCTTCGGCGCAGATTTTTGCGACGTAAAACGCCACAGTTCCCACGCTGGCGTCGGCACATAGCCTCCAAATTGGTGAATCCAGTCCCATTCCCTTATTTGTGCATGGATCCACTCTTGGAGCGAAGTACCCTTTCCTTACAGTCTTACAAATTAAATAAAATATCGGAGTTCTGCCCGGTATCCAATCAACTGTTGGGATCTAGTCTGGGTTCATCAGGATTGTGTTCCGGCACTGACATCTACAGAGGATGTCTACTTACATACCCAAACTGATGGAAAGTGATTCCGCCTTGCTCACCTGAGATCAAAGACAAAGGTGCACGATGTCCTCATCAGAGAGGTGCTCTACACTGACAATGCCGCACCAACATTCCATACTGAACATCTGCAGTAGCAAATGGAGAGATTTTTTCATTCCATGGAAGAGTTTGGTTTAATTATGAGTTTCAGCAAGGCAAATGTCATGGTCCATAAATATAATACTGCCTTCTATTGACAATGTGACGCTGGAGTTTGTCGACAACTTCACACACCTAGAGGCAGATTCTCTGGCCTCCCCACGGCGTGTTTCGCGGTGGCGGAAGGCAGTCTGCCATTGGCCAACGGTGGGATCTTCTGTCCCTCTGCTGTCAATGGGATTTCCCATTGAATCTTCTCCACACAGCCAGGAAACCTGCAGCAGTGATGTGCTGTCCGTGGGACCAGACGATTCCCCCGACACGAACAGCTGGAACATCTCGCCCCCGTAATCACCAGCAAGATGTAACTTGATGCTGGAATCAACACAATCACTGCAGCCACAGCTGTGATGTCCAACCTGAATGAGTGTGCAATAACAGTAACTTGACTGAAAAACTGCAAGTCAATCAAGCCTGCCCCCTCAGTGAACTCTTCTGTAGAGGTGAGACCTGACCAACATTTGTTAAGCAGGAGAAGGTGCTGAACAGTTTCCACCTTCACTGTCTTTGCTCTCCTTGGCATTACTTGGCAGGACAAGACCAATAACCCAGACGTCCTAAAGTGTGCTAATTCCATCGGCGTATGCTCATTGCAAAGCTGACAAAGTCTGCACTGAACTATTGACCATGTTATGGGATGCTTGATGGCAATATATTGAAAGACCTGAATAGTGAATTGGCCACTGTGCCATTACCTCCTGGGCACCCATACCACTTCTAACAGGACACCTGCAAGCACACTATGAAAATGGCGAATATTGACATTGACAACCTGGAAATAATTGCCTCTCGAGGCTGACTGTTTAGAAGGGAATTAGAAGAGGCAAGCAGAAACATAAAGCTCAACTGGCTGAGGAGAGGGCCCAGAGAAAACAAAAAACACTCAATCGTACACCTTCTCAACCTACTGTATTCCATTGTGCAACTGCAGTAGAGGCTGCCATGCTAAAGCTCGGCAATGCTGAACAGTAAGTTGACCAACATAGCTCAAACTGCCCTCTTACAGGATGGAAGACTGCCTCCAGTCCTTCCACTTAGGATGTTAAGTGTCTTCCACAACTGCACACTGTCAGTTCAATCTCCAATCCATTAGCCTCCATTGTAAGAATTGATTGAAGTTCCTCTGTCACAATCTCCTGCTAACCATGGGGTGGCCCAATCTTTAATATGGAACTCTTTCCCTTTTCCAATTTCTGGCCATGTTTTCCTTTACACCACAGCTCCTGGGTGACTTACATCAAACACAGAAATTAATTCCAATATTCTTTTGCGGAAACCTTTGATTTGAAGGATGGATGTTGGCACTCGTCCAATTGAATTCTCCACTACTGGAAAATTACAGTCCACGCTCTCTCTGCAGGTTCCAGTTCACAGAATTCATTAGAAATTCCGGCAAAATAAACAGCCGTGGAATTCTCAAAATCATCCTGCAGATTTATTATTTATCACGGTGAGCAGCAGCTAAAACACTCAGATCAAAGGAACAGGATGCTGTGCAGCTAACAGATTGGTCTGTAAGTGGAAAGCTAGCCCAGGTATTGAACTGAAATTGCCATTAGATATGAAAATCAACCCACTGCTTTTAGTATGAGCACCTGTATAAAAAAGCCTTCACGATATCCTTAAACTGGCGATGTGAGCTTTGAACTTCTGTGAGTGTGAAAAGTAAGGTGTTAATTCAAACTTGATTCAAAGTTATTTCAGTTTGATCTGTATTAGAAATACATTCAAAGCCTTACAAATGTATTGGATAATGGAAAATATTTCGCTGCAACTGTGATTTACATGAGCTACAACTAGAGAGATTTGACTGTAATTACTTTACCAATTGTAAGTACAATCCTGCAAAAATTCCATGAATAAGCAGTTCTGGAAAATCGCTCCACAATGTGCTCATATATGTTGACGTTAGACTGAATACTATGTGCACTGTTCTACCAGTAATTGTATACACTGTAACCCTACAGAACAGCTCGGAACAAAATTGCCCAAGCAAGAAATTCACTAAACAATTACGAGTTTGACTCAGAGGAGGGTATTGTCCTGATTTCCGAGAAACAGCTGTCCAGAAATATCCTTTGACCAACTAACGGCGGAGGCTCCGAGCTATTGGCCACTGGCGGGACCATCCGGTTCTGCTGAAGGTAATGGCAATTTTCACAGCTCACTCGCCCTGCCACTGAAAAACCCACGGCTTGCTGTCGACTTCAGTCGACATGAAGATCCCCTCGGCAGGGAGTGCCGGAAAATCCCACCCTTTAACTCAGTTATATCTAAATTACGGTATCCAATAATTTTACATATTAGCCTTCTCTATCAGCATAAATGTTATAAAGATTTTTTGCTTTATTTGGACAACTTCACACTTTGTCAGATTGGAGTCCATCTGCCATGTCCTCCACTCACTCAACCTGTCTTTATCCCTTTATCTCAACCTGTCTCTATCCCAGTGTGCAGCCTCTTTAAACCTTCTTCACCGTTTACTTTTCCACTTAACTTTACATCATCAGTAAACTGAAGAACACATTGTCCCTGTCGTGTTAAGCACAGTAAGATAACACAGGCTGCAACTGGATGCAGCTTTACCTGAGAGATACTCCACACCTTGAAGTTAGTTCAATATGATTTATTGAACCTGTCACACAGTTAGCTCAATCCTCTGTGAGTTCGACTCTCTGCTAACCTAGTGTGATTAATCTGTCTGACTGAACCAGACTAGCTCTTAGCCATGTGCTGTACGAGTTATATGATATGTCCACCCTGACTCACACTGTAGATGTTACCAGTGGAAAGAGGTGCAGTGTGAGTGCCTCGTGCCTTTTATAGTGGGAAACCACCCCCAAGTGTTCTGCCTGCTGATTGGTTATGTCCTGTTCTCTGTATTCATTAGATGCCTGCTTGTATCTCATATTGTGCATGTCTGCATATCATAACATCTCCCCTTTTGAAATGTTTTTCTACGGCCTATGTGAAAGTATTTACATGTGTAGGCAAAAAAACTAACTTATTTACATACAGTAGCAGATGAGAACATACGTACATGTGAAAACAGGTGTCCAAGGTGCGAAAACAGAACGTAGCAAACAAAACAAGTATTTATAAGTCCAGTCTCTGGGGCATCTGATCCTGGTCGACCGCCGGAGAGGTGGTGGTGGGAACAACAGCGCTTTGATAGGTGGGATTGAAGCCTGACTGGTGGCCTGGTGGTTCGAGGTGTCCGGAGGCGGCACAATAACGGATGGAAACAATGAAGAGTGTGGGTGCGGGCAGGCAACTTTGCGCAGTGCGTGTCCGTTGCGTCGCACAACAGAGCCATCAGCCATACGCACAACATACGATCGGGGAGCAGCCTGTCGAACAACAACAGCTGGAACTGACCAGCCTCGGACAGGTAGCTTGATCTGACAGCATCTGCCAGGAGTAGCACAGGCAAATCAGTGGCATGAGCATCATAGCCCTGCTTTTGCCGGTCCCTGAGCTTCTGCACCTTCGGCAGCACCGGGAGGCGATCCAGATCAGGCAAATGTATGGCTGGAAGAGTCGCCTGCCGGTCCCTGTTCATCAGGAGTTGAGCCGGTGACATGCCGGTAGACAGAGGGGTTGCCCTGTACGCAAGCAGTGCAAGGTTGATGTCAGAAGCAGAATCCGCGGCCTTGCAGATGAGCTGCTTCACTATGTGCACCCCTTTCTCAACCTTCCCGTTGGACTGCGAGTAATGCGGACTGGAATTGAAGTGATGAAACTGATATAGCTGGGCAAATCTTGACCACGCTTGGCTGCTGAAGCAAGGATCATTGTCACTCATTACAGTGAGGGGAATACCATGCCTGGAAAACGTCTCCTTCCCGGCCTTGATGACGGTCTTGGATGTGAGGTCCGAGAGCTTCACAACTTCTGGGTAGTTAGAAAAATAATCAATGATTAACACATAATCATGACCATTGGCATGAAAGAGGTCGATGCCCATCTTGGACCATGGTGAGGTCATGAATTTTGTGCTGCTGAAGCGAATCCTTGCCCTGTGCTGACTGGAAGCGTTGACAGGTCGGACAGTTGAGGACCATATTTGAGATATCCTGACTAATCCCAGGCCAGTAGACAGCTTGCCTGGCTCTGCGCCTGCACTTGTCGAATCCCAGATGTCCCTCATGGATTTGCCGGAGCACCAAGCTCTGGAGACTGAGTGGAATGACAATGCGGTCCAGCTTGAGGAGGATGCCATCAACTACCGTCAGGTCGTCCTTCACACTGAAGAATTGAGGGCACTGCCCTTTTTGCCAGCCATTGGTGAGGCGGTGCATGACACGCTGCAGAAAAGTGTCTTTGGCTGTCTCCTCGCGAATGCGAATCACCTTTTCATCCGACGCCGGGAGGTTGCTGGCCCACAGCTGCACCTGTGATTCGATCTGTTGGACGAATGCCGGCGGGTCAGCAGGCAAGGTTACGGGGCGGGACAAGGCATCCGCAGTGATGAGCTCCTTGCCAGGCGTGCACACGAGCTCAAAGTCATACCGCCGGAGTCTGAGCAGATTGCGCCGCAGCCGGGGCGTCATGTCGTTCAGGTCCTTGTGGATAATGTGGACCAGAGGCCTGTGGTCCGTCTCGACAGTGAACGTCGGCAGGCCGTAGACATAATCGTCAAACTTGAGAATTCCAGTAAGCAGGCCCAGGCATTCCATTTCAATTTGGGCATACAGCTGCTCGGTGGGTGTCATTGCCCGTGATGCGTAGGCAACCAGTGCCCAGGATGAGGTGTCATCACGCTGGAGCAACATGGCGCCGATGCCATCCTGGCTCACATCTGTCGAGATTTTTGTTTCCCTGTCAGGGTCAAAAAATGCCAATACAGGTGCAGTGGTGAGCTTGGCTTTCAGCTCCAACCACTCTGCTTGATGAGCTGCCTGCCACTCAAAGGCAGTAGACTTTTTCACCAGGTGTTTACCATGCCTAAAAAGCGCAGTACCGCCTTCTTGTCTTCAGGGGTCTTCATGGCTTCGATGGCCTTGACTTTGTCTGCGTCCGGGCGCACACCCTGTTGAGATATATGGTCACCTAAGAACTTGAGTGTCGACATGCCAAAGCAACACTTGGCCCTGTTCAACTTGAGGCCATTGGCATGGACACGGCGAAATACCTGCTAGAGACGAGCGATGTGCTCTTCGGGGATCGTGGACCATATGATAACGTCGTCCACATACACATGAACTCCTTCAATGCCCTCCATCATCTGCTCCATGATTCAATGGAAGATCTCAGAGGCTGAGACAATGCCAAACGACTCATCCAGCTGGATTTGCCAGAATCCCTGTGACGCATCTAGCTTTGTGAAAAACCGGGCGTGCGCCATCTCACTGGTGAGTTCCTCCCGCTTCGGGATGGGGTAGTGTTCCCGCATTATATTCTGGTTGAGATCCTTGGGATCAATTCAGATGCGCAGCTCCCCCGAAGGCTTGTTCACACATACCATCGAGCTGACCCAGTCAGTCGGTTCTGTAACTTTGGAGATGATGCCCTGGTCCTGAAGATCCTTTAGCTGCGCCTTCAGGCGTTCCTTCAGTGGAGCCGGGACCCAGCATGATGCGTGGACCACAGGCGTGGCATCACACATCCGGATACTGAGCTAGGATGTCGTCAATGCCAGCTTGAAGATCCCCGTTGGGGGAGGTCATTGTGTAGACCCGCTGCACAAGGTGTAGCTGCTTGCATGCCTGTGCACCAAGCAGGGAGGCCCTGTCTGGCTTGACGATCTCAAACCTTAGCCTTGCGTGATTGTTCTTGTTGGAGACGAGCAGATGGCAGGATCCCAGTGCTGTGATGGCATTGCCGTTAGGAGCTGGCAGGCTGCTGGAAGGAGCTTGGGTGGCTTATTGATGCGGTTGAAATCCGCCTATGAAAGGAGATTGGCAGACGCACCTGTGTCCAGCTTGAACTGGATTGAGCATTGATTTACTTGCAGCACCGCACGCCATTCGTCCGCAGAATCCACAGTGAGGATGGGCAGGCGTTGTGATGATTTCGGTGAGGCATGTTCACGTGTGGTAATGATGCCCACATGGTAGCGGGACTCCAGGCAGTCGTCCTCTGGGTCCGTTGTACTGCCAGGATCAGAATCCTGTAAACCTTGCTGTACACTCCGAACGCGTCTATGTTGGAATTGGAAGGGCTGGCCCTTGACTGGTGGTGCAGACCTGCACATGGCTGCATAGTGTCCAGGCTTTCCACAATTTAACCATCGCCTGCCTCTTGCAGGGCAGTGTTCCCTAAGTAGGCGGTGCCGCAGTTCGGGCACGTCATGATGTCATTACGCTCCATGCGTCGTCGCACATGCGCAGTGCGGTCGGCAGACGTGGTGATCGGACGCGGTCGCGCAAGCATGGGGCTCTGGGAAGAGCACGCAAAATGGCCGCTTTCATCAATGCTGAGGCACTGCATCCGGGCAATGGCCTGCACACTCTCTGCCTCGTGGGAGGTGTAGCCACCTAAATTGGCCAACTCCCGATTTAAAATGGCGAACTGCAAAGGCTGATGGGAAAGTCAGCCAACACAGGCAGAAACCAGCAGGTGCAGGTTTGCTGTGTATTTAACTCTGCAAAAGCCCAGACAGCATCAATACCAGCGACCATCAGCATAACAATGTAGCAGCCATCTACATACTGATGAGCAATCCCCGGGAATAATGGCAACATTTGGGACACTCAAAACTAAGCCAGACTCCCCGGCGCCAGCAGGAGCCAACACAAAAGAGGTTAACGAACACCTCAAGACTGCCCATCGATCAGGGAACCGCTCCAGTATTGGAGAAATCGAACCAAGCGATTGGAACGAAGTCCAATCACCTAAAACCAGGTACAGGGTCCGCCCCGAAAGGCGGGAAGCCCCTGGGGACTATAAGAGTTAAGCCCCAAGTTCAAATCGCTCTCTCTCTCTTCGTCCTGCCCGGGTCACCCAGGAACACGAACCAACATTGACCGTGACCGATGCAGTGACCACCGAAAGAAGTAAGTCTTAATTCAACGCTCGCTACGAGATAGGCGCTCCTAGCTACCAATCCGCACCAACTACGAATCCCGCAGACTCAGAACACGAACGAAAGGCTATTTGTTCCCCTGACCTGGTGGGCCAGTCCGAAGTTAAGTATAGGCCTGTTAGTTGTAGAAGTAGCTTAGACGTAGAATTTGTGCATGAGTAGCGATTACTGTGTGTAATAAATGTGCTTTGATTTGAATCTTACTAATCGGTGTATTGAGTTATTGATCATTACTTGGACTTGAACCTCGTGGCGGTATCATAAAGATACCTGGCGACTCGAGAGCAAAGGTAATAAAACAGAGCAATTGAACCAACCAGAAAGTTAGCAACAGAGGCAAGTTTCTCCTTTTCAGCTGATTTATATTGGGAATACCGGTTTTTGGCGTGCTCATGCACTGTACATGCTTCAATCGCGACTGGCAGGGTCATATTCTTGATTTTTAAAAGCTGCCCTCTCAGAAGATCAGAGTAAACTCCGAAAACGATCTGGTCCCTGATCATGGAGTCAGCAATACCACCAAAGTTGCAGGACAGCGCTAGTAGACGGAGATTAGTTCGGAGGGAGTTGAAAGATTCATCTTTACCTTGGAGGCGTTGTTTAAACATATAGCGCTCGAAGATTTCATTGGTGTCCATTTCACAATGACTATCAAACTTGTCCAGGACGGTCTGAAACTTTGTCTTGTCCTGGCCTTCGGTGAGGGTCAGCGAGTTGAAGAGTTGGATGGCTTGATCCCCCGCAGTTGAGAGCTTGAAAGTCCACCAGTTGGCACTGAGTTTGCCAGAGGTCCGCAACTGTTGAGGAGCCTGGATCTTCTCCATGGTGCCGGGATACATTTGCTGGTCGTCACGGAACAGATTGAGGTAAATCACCGAGGATTGCAGTCTCCTGATATCATGTTGTGTTAAACACAGTAAGATAACACGGGCTGCAACTGGATGCAGCTTTACCTGAGAGATACTCCACACCTTGAAGTTAGTTCAATATGATTTATTGAACCTGTCACACAGTTAGCTCAATCCTCTGTGAGTTCGACTCTCTGCTAACCTAGTGTGATTAATCTGTCTGACTGAACCAGACTAGCTCTTAGCCATGTGCTGTACGAGTTATATGATATGTACACCCTGACTGTAGATGTTACCAGTGGAAAGAGGCGCAGTGTGAGTGCCTTGTGCCTTTTATAGTGGGAACCCCCCCCCAAGTGTTCTGCCTGCTGATTGGTTATGTTCTCTGTATTCATTAGCTGCCTGCTTGTATCTCATTATGTGCATGTCTGCATATCATGATAGTCCCCTCATCTGAGTCTTTAATAAAGCTTGCAAATTGGTAAGATCCAAGTATAGATGCTTATTGTTACAACCTGCCAACCCAAAATATCCTGTGAATTCCGACTCTTTGAGTTCTGTCCACAAACCAATCCTCAAACCATTTTAACGTATTATCCCCTATTCCATGAGTCCTAATTTTGTGTAATAACCTCACGCATAATATCCTATCAAAGGCTGTTTTAAAATGCAAATACACTTCATCCACTGGTTTCCCCTGATCCATCTTCCCTCTTAGATCTTCACAAAACCATGACAGATTTGTCAAAAGTGATTTATTTTCAAAATTCCATATTGATTCTGGTTAATCATGTTTTCATTTTCTAAGTACCCTGTTAGTAAAATAAAGTCGCCATAGTCCCAGATGACAAGAGGTTGCTTTCCACTTTGAGGGGGAGAGCTGACTAGTCGTGATTTAACTCGAAGGTCACCACATGTCAGAGACAAGGTTGAGAAGGCGGGGCTTTCATGAATAACCCCAGCCGGTACGGGAATTGAACCTGCGCTGTTGGCCTCGCTCTGCATCACAGACTAGCTGTCCAACCAAATAAGCTAAATTTTCACTTTTGAAAACCAGTAAAGATTCATGTTGACATCATCACGCCGCCAGGGATTAGAGTTAGGGTTAGGAATGGGGCGCTGTGGCCAGGTAGGATGCATCATGGTCGGACGCTATGGCCCTTTAATAATATATTAATGTGTTATAATGTGTGGAAATCCAGGGCGGCATGGTGGTGCAGTGGTTAGCACTGCTGCCTCACGCGCCGAGGACCTGGGTTCGATCCCAGCCCCAGGTCACAGTCCGTGTGGAGTTTATACATTCTCTCTGTGTTTGCATGCGTATCACCCAAAGGTGTGCAGGGTAGGTGGATTGGCCACACTAAATTGCCCCTTAATTGGAAAAATTAAAAAAATAATAACAATGTATGGAAATAAGGTTCACGCCCTAAGCGTGGATCTGATTACGTAATTGGTATGGGGCAGGAAAGATCACCAACTGAGATCACCAACTGAGATTTTGCAGGTACGTATCCCATTTTTGGCCGTAGACAATCAACTTTTTCCAGATAACAGAGCAACAGTGACTCAGAGCTCAGGTTCTTGCAGCAGCAAATTGCACACATTGTCAGGCTTTTGGATCAAGAATTCCTTCCAGGAAGGCCAGGTCAACATGCATTGCTAGCGGCCATCATGGTCACCACAGCCCTGGATTTCTTTCCCTTCATTTCCATTCAGACATTAGCTGGGGACATCTGCAGCATCTCAAATCTGCAGCCCACAAACCCATTTCCCAATTCGCAGATGCCATGTTAGCCAGCATCACACAATATGAGCAATTTGATACAGAAGAGGCTTGACAGACTCAGAGAACTCTTGTCTTTGCCACAGTGACTGAATTTTCACAGGTTCGGGGAATCATCAGCGGCACACGTTTGGCAATCAAGGTATTATTAGATAATCCAGCAGTATGTGTTTATTCAGTATCAGAGAACACATCTCTGCTGGTGAAGCCTCACTTGATTTGTAGTGATGTAAGCAGTGAGTATTTTGTGTGGGCTTCAGTTCTCCATCTGAGATTATATGAGCAACATCCCTACTAAAACTTCTCATTGTGTTTGTAAGAATCCAGAGTGTGGCTCCTGCATAGCTTTTCTCGTTGCGTCCAACTCAAAGATATAACAAAAGAGACAACTGCCGATGAAGATTGAAGCAAGGAAATGGGAGTGCTGAGAAAGAAGATCGTCAACAAAACCGGTGGCGACGTCCTCGAGAGTGAAGAAGATTCTGGGGACTGGACTCACACACACACACACACACACACACACACACACACATACACACACACGTACATGTCGGACGAAGCAACTTGCTGATGCTGAAGGCTTTTTTAAAATCAACTACAAACAATAAAGAAGAACAACAGTTTGATATGTTGCTCCCATTGAAGGGGTAGAGTCTGGGTTGCAGAGACCACACACATGATGAAGCTAAAGGGGCTAAGGAAAGGAAAGAAATTCTAAGCTGCATTGCGGACAAGCTGGTCGTTTGTGCCGTACATCCAAAAGAATTGGAAGGGAGGAAGTTGGTTAAACTTTAGACCCGAGGAGCCGGGATCCGGAATGGCAGGGAAAACTGGCACCATGATGCATTTGATGAAGACTGTGAGACTTGGAACTCGTATGAGGAAAGATTCCAATTGTATCTCATAGCGAATTAGGCACTGGAGGACATAAACTTTGCAACTTTTGTCAGGTTGGTCAGGCATAAAATGTTTATGCTGCTACAAAACTGGGTTCATCCAGGAAAATCGGGTAAATGTCCTATATCGAATAATGAAGATTTTAGAGGAGCATTTCTCTCCTAGACCGTTGTTAATTGCAGAAATGTTTTGGTTCCACCGCCATAGTCAGAAAAAAGGTAAAAGAATTTTACTCTTCATATCGACTTTAAGAAGGTTAGCAAAATATTATGAGTCTGGTGCAACACTTGATGACACTCTTCATGATAGGCTGGTTTGTGGATTCTGCTATGAAGCTATTCAGAGGAAGCTGCTTACTGTAAGCGATTTAACTCTCAAAGCTGCTGTGGAATTTGCCACATCTTTGGAGCTAGCGACAAAAGAAGCTTCACAGATAGGAGCTGGAATGACGATCCACAAAATGGACACCACAAGAAACAAGGCTGCCAAGGGACAACCATGTCACAGTTTAATACAGGTTGAACGCTCAGCGGGGGAATGCTGGAGTAAAGAAAATAAGTGAAATAACTGTGGCAAAAAGGGGTACATTGCCAAGGCATCTTGTGTTCAGGAAACACAAGGACCAAGTCGGCTCATCAGTCACATTAAAGGTAAGCGAAAGTGGTGGTCGCAAAATCCAGCCAGCATGGGTCCCGAAGGTCGGCTAGTTGGTCAAAATGAGTATCCGGAAAAATGTTTGAAAAACACTGCTCTAGATGATTGCTGCAGTTATCTTGCAAAAAATGTCTCCAGTAGAGGAACGACCAATAGAATTTGCTTCGTAAATTATTACCAGCACTGAAACAAATTATGCTCAGCTAGGAAAAGACATAAGAAGGTTCTTCATCATTTTACTCTTTTGACGGATCATCAACTCTTCACAACAGTCTTTGGGCCGTATAAATGTATTCCTTCATTAACTGCTAGTAGGTCACAAAGATACTCTTTGATATTGTCAGCACACATGTACGACATCCAATATTGTAAGTCACAGCTGATGCTTTGTCAAGATTGCCTTACTAGTTAAACAAGAACCTGAAGAACATTTTGACAACATCCTGTGATTCTCACTTGTGGATAATGGATCTGTAACTTCATCTCAAGTACAGAGGTATACAAGAACTGACCCAGTAATGGGGAAGGCGATGAACTTGGTCCAAAAGGAAATAACGTCTAATGTTCATCGTAAAATCCAGACCTCAAGCACTTCATCACACAAAGACTTGAGTTGACAGTGCAACATGGAGTTTTAATATGAGGAATCAGTGTGATTATTCCTCCATGCTTGCGTAGTAAAGTCCCTAACCAACTGCATGAGGGACATCCTGGTGTGGTGAGGATGAAGAAACTGGCATTCGGTTATTTTTGGTGACCAGGATTAGATACTCAAATTGAAGAGAAGGAGGGCAACGTCAGTCCTGTGCAAAACTAAAGAGCAGTCCACCATTACAACCATTGCATCAATGGAAATGACCGAATCAGCCATGACAGAGAATACACATAGATTACGTTGGTCCAGTGGAGGGTCACTAGTTCCTATTAATTATGGATGCACACAATAAATGGCCAGAAGTCATTATCATGAAATCCACAATGACCAAACAAACCATTGAGAAGCGAGACAAAATATTCACAAGAGTTGGCACACTGGAGCAGTGTTAAAGTGACAATTGTGCTCAGTTCACTTTGCAGGAGTTTGAGGACTACTTAAGAGGGAACGGTGTACAGCACATAAAGTCAGCTCTGCACCATCCTGCCACAAATGGGGTGGCTGAATGTTTTGTTCAATCATTGAAACAGTTCATCAAGGCATCGAAGGACTCAAGGTACATTGGCAAGAAGTGCAAACAAGTTCTTAATGTCTTAGCAGAACATAGCGCAAACAACAATACAGGGTTCACCTTCGATTGTATGAGCAACAACCCTAACAAAACCTCGTATCATGTTTGTAAGAATCCAGAATGTGGACCCTTCCATACCTTTTCTCTTTGTGGCAAATTCAAAGATATAACAATATCAACCGGAAGAGATTCCATTCCTTCACTGTCCAGGTCATTTTTGGCCACTGCAGTTTATTATACATGTGTGTGCAGGATTTCCTGGATGATGCCTACATCCTGCACCTGTCAAGTCTACCAGAGGTACTTGCACCTCTGAGCAGATTGAGCGGGTGTTTCTTCTGATACAAGGCCTGCTCTCTGAGTATCCGGCTGATGATACCTGCCTGGTGACCTGCCAATATAAAGATACACAGGAGCCTCATCACCACAAAGATGATCATTGACTTGCTGAGAAAGAGATTCAGATGCCTTGATTGAGGGCAGCACGGTAGCCTTGTGGATAGCACAATTGCTTAACAGCTCCAGGGTCCCAGATTCGATTCCAGCTTGGGTCACTGTCTGTGCGGAGTCTGCACATCCTCCCCGTGTGTGCGTGGGTTTCCTCCGGGTGCTCCGGTTTCCTCCCACAGTCCAAAGATGTGCAGGTTAGGTGGACTGGCTTTGCTAAATTGCCCTTTGTGTCCAAAATTGCCCATAGTGTTGGGTGGGGCTGCTGGGTTATGGGGATAGGGTGGAGATGTGGACCTTGGGTAGGTTGCTCTTTCCAAGAGCCGGTGCAGACTCGATGGGCCGAATGGCTTCCTTCTGCACTGTAAATTCTATGAAATCTATGATTGGGGTGTCCTTCCGTGTGCACCAGCAAGGGTCTCCAGACAATGGTGGTCTTTGGTTCCTTGCACCTAATAGCACTCTCGGAGTTGCGTGCCTTGTACGACAATGGTGCTGCAGAGAAGAATGGAGCTGCAGGAGGAGGAGGAGGCTGCAGATCACTAATCATCTCCTGACGAGAGGGAGGAAGGGAAGGAGGAGAAGGGGAAAGAGCTGTATTGTACCGCCAGGAGAGCTGCAGCCCCACATCTGGCTGTGAGAGAAGCCCATCCCGGCCTCATTGAGCCAATCCAGAGAACAAAAACATCAAAAGTTATGATTTGAAACTGTAACTCTGAATACTCTGGGCCCTCCATCCCTCAGCATAAAACATTCCCACAATCATAAAGCAATCCATCACAAGCATACAGTCTGCACTCCACTATGGATGTGCCTTTCTGATGGAGCCTTAAAGCCATTAGTAATAGGAATGCAGGATAATGTGTAAAAAACATTTCCTCAATTATGTTTTCCCAAACTAAGCAACATTTACATCAAGGACCCAAATTAGTCCCCTTTCCTTTTGTTGTTTTTAAAATAAATTTAGAGTACCCAATTCATTTTTCCAATTAAGGGGCAATTTAGCGTGGCCAATCCACCTACACTGCACATCTTTGGGTTGTGGGGACCAAACCCACGCAAACACGGGGAAAATGTGCAAACTCCACACGGACAGTGACCCAGAGCCGGGATCGAACCTGGGACCTCGGCGCCGTGCGGCAGCAGTGCTAACCACTGTGCCACCATGCTGCCCCCAAATTAGTCCCCTTGTGCAATTATGAAATCTTCTTCTGCTTCCTATCACTTCCACATGCTGCTACCCCTATGACTTCAGCAAAGCTAGTGGCGTACAGTTCCTTCCTCCAACTCTGACAAAGGAGGGGTAAGTGGTGGAAGTCCTATGAGTTTTGGAGGCTATGAGAATGCCCGTTTGTACCTGCAATAGAGCCGATCTGGTCACCGTGGTAGAAGGCAGCGTGTATACTTCTGTCAGGTTGGGGAAAGCCTAAGTATTGGGAAATGGGAACGCCTTGAGAAGAGCTCCATTTCAATGTATCCTTCCTATATCCTCCCTCTTGTTGCCACCTCCACTTGGCTACATGGCAGCGAGATGCTGAGCGACCACTACATGGCTTCCCTTCACCTTGTGTAAAGTGGCATCAGTGTGTGCAGCTATTGCACTCAACATGCTTGTCTCATCGGATTCTACATGAGTGAGCTCACTCGGGTGCAATTGCCTGAGACATCATGGCTCACTTGTACGAGACGGACTCCTCACTTCAAGGGTGTGCAATACCTCAGGAAAGGCTGATTGAGCCATTGGCATTTCCCATTGCTGCTCCAGGTGACCCCCCAAGACTCAGAATCTGTGCATAACTGAGTAGAACTTGGATTGTTCAATACCCTCTTACTGAACCTTTCCCCGACTGTCGCTGTTGCTAACAGCTGCTTCTGCTGACTTGGTGTGCTCCTCACCATATTGTATATCTATCTCCCCCTCTCCTGCACTAAAGGATAAAACAGGTAGTTATGTGTGTGATTAACTGATGGCTGAGGATGGAGTGTGAACATTTGAGGAGGGTGACTGTGAGGAATGGCACACAAGAGAAATAGGATGAGATGGGTTTGAGTGTTGTCTGTTGAGATGGTAATTAGGGAGCACAGTCGAGAGAAAGAGATGCGTGTAACGGCAAGGGGTCAGTCAGATGTGTCAGTCAGAGGAGGGCTAGGCAGGAAAATGCTGGGAGATGAGAGAGTGATGGCTGCCAAATGGACATTCATCTTGCTGGACCTCATGAGGTCAGTAAACCATTTACTGCACTACATCTGGGTCCTGGACAACACACCCCTGCTGCTCATCCCCTCCACTACTTGTAGCTATGCCTGCTTGGACAGGTTGGCTGGTCTCTTTCGCCTGTCCTCAAGAAAGAAGTCTTCTCTTCTCACGTTTTGTTTTGCATCCATCTTGACTTCCAGCGATTTACCACATGTAACTTCTACATTTCCCTTTGGAATTTTCAGTGTTATACTCATTGCTACCACTGAAAGCCCTACCAGAGTCCCTTTAAAAAGGCTCCTTTCATTGCATAATTCTGCGCGTCATCATGCCCACTTTTCCTGCTTGGTCAGGCAACCTGAAGGAGGGATGACACTACCACGGTTCAGTGAAAGAGCCTCAGCAAAACCTACTAATGTGTTCCTGACCTCCAAATGATCTCACAATTTCATCAGGGATACTACACATGAAAATAATAAATGCAGGAGTAGACCATGTGGCAACGCAAGCCTCTTCCATTTGTCATGGGAGTGTACCTTTAAGAAGTGGGTGTTTATCAAATAGCTGCAGCGATGTCATTGTGTGGGTGGAGCTGGGTTGTGTCTCTGGCTTTTACTTTCATTTTGAGCTGGAAGCTGTTTGTGGCTTTGTGTTTTACTTTTGTTTAGGCAGTTGAAAGCTGAATTCAGACAAGGAAGGTTAATTTTGTCTCTCTCTCTGGATGTTAAAAGGTGTCCAGATCACTTGATAATTTAAAAGTGATAACTGTCTTGTGTAAAGAATTTATACCTACTGCTTTGTTAAAAAGAGGGTTTGGCTTATGGATGTCGTTGGGAAAGTTATTAAGGATTATGTATAGAGTACTGTATCTGTGGGGAGTAGTTGTGTTGGTAGTTGATAAAAAGTTTACTGTGTGTTTATAAAATGTTAACTGAATTCATAGAATAAACATTGTTTTGTTTAAAAATACTGAAGGTCTCTGTTGCATAACACCTGGAAAGTAGGCCCTTGTGCTCCTCATAACCAAAATCTGTAGGTCACATAAACTCCATGATATACTTTGGAGTTTTCTAAAACCTGGCCCATAACAAATTATTCAGTAAAATCTTGGACCACCCACTCCCCATAGCCGATGATTCCCTGAGAGATTTTAAAAATCGGTCTATTCCAGCCTAAAATATATTCCATGATGGAACATCTGCAATTCTCTGCAGTAGAGAATTCCAAAGATTCCCAACCTTTTGAGTGAATTATTTTCTCCTCACCTCACTCCTAAATGATTGGCCTCTTATCCTGAAACTATGCCCCCATGTTCTAGATTCCCCAGCCAGCAGAATCAATCTCTCGGTGCCTGCTCTGTCATACCCCTTCCAAAGATGGTATGATTGAGTGAAGACACCTCTCATTCTTCTAAACCGCAGTGCTCCAATTCTCATCATGGGACAACCCTCTCATCCCAGGAACCAATCTCATAAACCTTTGCTGTACTGCCTCCTATTCAAGCACATCCTTCTTTAAAATATGGAGACAAACTGCACACAATGCTCCAGGTGTGGACTCACCAGACTCCTGTGCAGTTGTAGCAAGGGTTCTTTATTCTTGTACTCCAATCCCCTTTGCAATAAAGTCCACTGTGCCATTTGGTTTCCTAATTGCTTGTTATAACTACATGCTAACTTTTTCTGTCCCTTGTATAAGTATATCTAAGTCTCTCTGCACATTAACATTACAGGTTTCATGCCTTTCCTTTTTCACAACCAAAGTGAATAACCTCACACTTCCCTGCATTATTCCCCACCTGCCAGCTGGATGCCCATCACTTAAACTGTCTAAATCTCTGTGCAGGTTCTTTGTGTCCTCCTCACAGTTTACATTGCCCCCCCCCCCCCCCCACCCCACTGCCGAGTTTTGTATCATCAGCAAACTTAGTGCAGCAGGGTAACACAGTGGTTAGCACAGTTGCTTCATAGTCCCAAGTTCGATTTCCGGCTTGGGTCACTGTCTGTGCGGAGTTTGCACATTCTCCCTGTGTCTGCGTGGGTTTCGACCGGGTGCTCCGGTTTCCTCCCACAGTCCAAAGATGCGCAGGTTAGGTCGTTTGGCCATGATAAATTGTCCATCGAGTCCAAAAAGGTTGGGTTGGTTACGGGATAGCGTGGAGGTGTGGGCTTAAGTGGAGTGCTCTTTCCAAGGGCTGGTGCAAACTCAATAGGCCAAATGCCGTCCTTCTGCACTGTAAATTCTATGATTCTATGACTTTATGATTACTCTCTGCCTCTTCATCGAAGTCATTAATATAGATTGTAAATAGCTGTGGCCTCAGCACTGGTCCTTGCAGCAGTCCACTAGTCACAGCCTGCCAACTTAAAATACCCCATTTAGACCTGTTCGCTGCTTCCTGCCTGTCAATCAACCCTCTGTCTCTGCTAATACATCGCCCCCAACACCAAGAAACCTTGGGCGTCATTCTCCGCCGGCGGGAGTCTCCGTTCTGCCGGCACCGGGGGGTTTCCCGACGGCGTGGGGCTGCCCCACAATGGGAAACCCCATTGACCGGCCGGTGTTACGGAGACTCCCGCCGGCCGGTCAGCGCAGAAATGTGGAGGGGCGGGTAGGAGAATTTCGCCCCTTATCTTGTGTGTTAGCCTTTTGCGTGGCACTATGAAATGCCTGTTGGAAATCCAAGTATACTATTTCTACTGGTTCCCTTCATCTATCCTACTAGCCACATCCTAAAAAAATCTCTAATAAATTTGTCAACAAGATTTCAAGTGGCAGGGGGGAGGGGCGGGGGGTGGAGGGGAAGAAATGTAGTTGTAATTGAGGATAGTATAGTCAGAGATATTGGGCGGAATTCTCCACCCATTCTGGTGTGGCGCCCCCCCAGGATTCTTTGTCACACCAGCCAGCCAATGGGGTTTTCCCAGTGTGGGGAGCCCCATGCCGTCAGGAAGCCCAGGGCTGCTGGCACAATGGAAAATTCCGACAGCAGAGAATCCAACCCATTGACACTGCTCTCTGTGATAAGGGTCGAGAATCCCAAAGATTGTGTTGCCTGCCTGGTGCTCGGGTTCGGGCTGTCCCATCGGGGCTGCAAAGGAACTTGGAGTGGGAGGGTAAAGACCCAGTTGTCGCGGTTCACGTAAATATCAACCATATAGGTAGAACAAGTCAGAGGTTCTGCTAAGGGAGTATGAACAGCTAGGAGTTCAATTAAAAAGCAGAACCAAAATGTTAATAATCTCTGGATTTCTACTTAAGCCACAAGCTAATTGGCACAGGGTCAATATGATTAAAAATGTAGATGCATGGCTCAAAGATTGGTGTGGGAGAAATTAGTTTGAGTTCTTGGGACATTGGCACCAGTATGAGGAAGAGGGGACCTGTTCCAATAGGACGGTCTTCATTTGAATCATGCTGGGACCAGAGTCCTGGCGAATCGCATAACCAGGCTGTAGATTGGGCTTTAAACTAAATAGTGTGAGGGGGAGTTCAGTTGTATGGAGAATTTAAAAAACAAAGGTAAAGCATAAAGTCAAAGTGCAGGTTAATGACGAGGACTTTAAACTCGTTAAAGGAGCTGAGGGCTCAAGAAAGGTTATGTAAGTTTCCAGAACACGGAATAGAAGAGAGTACAGAAGGTGGCAGGAATCAAACTTCAGGTAGAGAAAGAAAGGGGACAAATATGAGAAGGGAGGTGGTCCATGCAGGACTGAGAGAGTAGTACCTAAATGCACGCAGTATACGGAACAAGGTAAATGAGCTTGGTGCTCACACTGAAATTGTTGTGGGCATCACAGAGACGTGGCTGCAAGGGAATCAGGACTGGGATCTAAATATCCAAGGGTGTGTGTCGAATTGAAAGGAAAGGCAGAGCAGAGGGCGGGGGGGGGGGGGGGGGCGGGGGGGGGGGATTGTATTGTTGGTAAGGAATGAAATTAAATTAATAGCAGGAAGCGATATACAATTGGAAGGCATTGAATCTGTGTGGATAGAGTTGAGGTAAAAAGACCCTGATGGAGGTTTTGTACAGGCCCCCTAGCAGTACGCAGGATGTGGGGCAGAAAATAAATCAGGCAATAGAAAAGACATATAAAAAAGGCAATATTACAAGCATCATGGGGTCTTCAATATGCAGGTGGACTGGGAAAATCAGGTTGGTAGCGGATCCCAAGAGAAGGAATTTGTGGAATGTCTCTGAGATGGTTTCATTGGAGCAGCTTGTGGTAGAGCCCACTAGGGAAAGGGCAATTCTGGATTTGGTGATGTGGAATGAAGCAGACTTGATTAGGGAACTAAAGGTGAAGGAACACTTCGGGGGCAGTGATCACAATATTACAGTGTCATGTGAGAGTACTTTTAAGAAATGGGTGTTTATAAATGGGTGTGTATATAAATATCTGTAATGAGAGTACCTTTAAGAAATGGGTGTTTACTATTGCAGTGATGTCAGGGAGTGGGAGGAGCTGGGCTGTCTGTCAGCTTTTTACTTTTGTATTTGAGCAGGCTCCAGGGTGTCTTTTAGTTTTGTTTTCAGTGTTGGAGCTGAAGCCAGACCAAGCAGGGGTACTGCTGTTCTCTCTGCCATCAAAAGACTATCTCTTGATCATTTGGTGAATTCAGAATTATAAATGTTTTCAGTAGTGACTTTAACCTGATGTGCTCCTGATGAAGGTTTTGTTTTTAAGCCGTATGGATGTTAAAAAGGAAAGCTTAAAGGTTTACGTAGTGTTGTAGTCTTTGGGGGTTGTATTTGAATTAATGGTTGCTAAGATGTTCACTGTATGGTTTAAAAAGGTTAACTTGAGTTCATAGAATAAACATGGTTTTGCTTTAAAAAATACTTTTCCATTTCTGCTCTACCACACCTGTAGAGTGGGCTGTGTGCTCCCCATACCACAATCTCTTAAAAGTTGTGGGTCAGGTGAACTCCATGATACATTTTGGGGTTCTCTAAACCCTGGCCCATAACAAATTGGGGGCTCGTGCGGGATAAAAGTCTATCTATTGGATTGGCTTAGTGAACGTAAAGTAAGTGAGGGGTGAGCATATTGTGGTTGCTTTTCAGGTGTGGTATTTTAGTTTAAGTAGGGAGTGTGTTGTGGACAATGGCCCTTTCAGAGGCTCTGATGTTTTTGGGCGTGGAGACGGTCACACGCAGTACCTTACGGACAGAGACTAAAAGCAGATTTGTTAATTTTGGCAAAAACATTGCAGTTATCCTGACAAAATGCGAAAAGGTGAGGTAATTATGGAGGTGGCTAAGCATTTAAAGTTGCCTGAGATATAATTTGACTCCTTGGAAATGGCAAAAATTCAGTTACAACTTAAACAAATGGAACATGAGAAAGAATTAAAGCAGCTTGAATACGAAAGAGAGGAAAAAGAAAGAAAGAGAGAGAGCGGAAAAAGAAAGAGATAGTGATAGAGCGGAAAGAGAAAGAGAAAGAGAGAGCGAGGGAAAAGAAAAGGAGAGAGAAGAAAGGAGAAAAGAAAGAATAGCCCTAGCAGAACAAAAAGAAAGAGAAAGGGAGATACAGATCAGGGAAAAAGATAAAGAGAGAGAGTTTAAACTTCAGAAAATGGCCATGAAACATGACAGTCAGTTAAAATTGGCAGACGTAAAGGGAAACATACAGATGGATGATAGTGTTGAGGATAGTACGAAAGAGCATTAAATTCTCTACTGAGAGCAGTTATCACTTTTAAATTAGCAAGTGATTTGAAGACATTCTTTTCATGCAGAAAGAAATCAGAATTACACCTGGTTTTGCTGGATACAGCTCCCAATCTGCAAATATAAACTAAACACATTCTGTAGTTGCTAGCTCAAAGTGAAAGTAAAACAGACAGCCCAGCTCCACCCACACTCTGATATCACTGCAGCTATTTGGTGAACACCCATTTCTTAAAGGTTCACCCACTAATGCTATTTGATAAACACCCATTTCTTAAAGGTACATCCACTACAGCTATTTGATAAGCACCCATTTCTTAAAGGTACTCTCACATGACAGAGGGAGAAACTAGAATCAGATGTAACGGTATTACAATTGAATAAAGACATGAGGGAGGAGCTGGCCAGAGTTGATTGGAACGGGAGCCTAGCAGGGAAGACAGTGGAACAGCAATGGCAGGAGGTTTTGGAGGTTATTCGGAAGGCAAAACAGAAATTCATCCCAAAGAGGAGGAAACATACTAAGGGGAGGACGAGGCATCAGGGACAGCATAAAAGCAAAAGAAAAAGCATACAACGTGATGAGGTTAGTGGGAGGCCAGAGGATTTGGGAGCCTTTAAAAACAATGGAGAACTACTAAAAAAGCAATAAGGGGAAAGAAGGTGAAATATGGGTGCAAGCTAGCTAGTAATATAAAAGAAGAGTTTTTTCCATATATAAAAGGTAAGATAGGGGCAAGGATAGACATTGGACCACTGGAAAATGTGTCTGGAGAAGTAGTAATAGGAAACAAAGAAATGAAAGAGGAATTCATAGATTATCATAGAATTTACAGTGCAGAAGGAGGCCATTCAGCCCATCGAGTCTGCACCGGCTCTTGGAAAGAGCACCCTACCCAAGGTCAACACCACCACCCTATCCCCATAACCCAGTAACCCCACGGGCAATTTTGGACACTAAGGGCAATTTATCATGGCCAATCCACCTAACCCGCACATCTTTGGACTGTGGGAGGAAACCGGAGCACCCGGAGGAAACCCACGCACACACGGGGAGGATGTGCAGACTCCGCACAGACAGTGACCCAAGCCAGAATCGAACCTGGGACCCTGGAGCTGTGAAGCAATTGTGCTATCCACAAGGCTACCGTGCTGCCCCTATTCAGACATTGAATAGTTACTTTGCATCAGTCTTCACGGTGGAATCAGGGGGCAGAGGTGAGTGTAGTGGCCATCACTAAAGAGAAAGTTCTGGGGAAACTGAAAGGACTGAAGGTGGATAAATCACCTGGACTGGGTGGACTACATACCAGGGTTCTAAAGGAAATACCTGAGGAGATTGTGGAGGCATTGGTGATCTTCCAGGAATCACCGGAGGCAGGGAAGGTCCCAGTGGACTGGAAAATGGCTAATGTAACACCCCTGTTTAATAAGGGAGGGAGGCAGAAGACATGAAATTATAGGTCGGTTAGCTTGACTTCGTAAGAGTCCATTATTAAAGATGGATTGTGGAGTATCTGGAATTGCATGATAAAATAGGACTGAGTCAGCACGGCTTTGTCAAGGGGAGGTCATGTCTGACAAATCTGTTAGAATTCTTCGAGGAGGTGATGAGGAAGTTAGATAAAGGAGAGCCAGTGGACGTGATCTATTTAGATTTCCAGAAGGTCTTTGACAAAGTGCCAAATAGGAGTCTGTTAAATACATTAAGAGCCAATGGCGTTAAGGGTAAGATCCTGGCATAGATAGGAGATTAGCTGAATGACAGAAGGAACAGAGTGGGGATAAAGGAGTCTTTTTCAGGATGGCAGCCAGTGACTAGTGGTGTGCCTCGGGGTCAGTATTGGGACCACAACGTTTCACAATATACATTAATGATCTGGAATACGGAACTGAGGGTATTGTTGCTAAGTTTGCAGATCATACAAAGATATGTAGAGAGACCGACTATTGAGGAAGCAGAGGGGCTACAGGAGAACTTGGACAGACTAGGAGAGTGGGCAAAGAAGTAGCAGATGGAATACAATGTGGAAAAGTGTGAGGTTATGCACTTTGGTAGGAAGAATGGAGGCATAGAATATTTTCTAAATGGGAAAAGACTAAGGAAATCAAAAGCACAAGTGGGACTTTGGAGTCATCATTCAAGATTCTCTTAAGGTTAATGCGCAGGTTCAGTCGGCAGTTAGGAAGGCAAATGCAACTTTCGCATTCATATCAAGAGAGCTAGAGTACAAGACCAGGGATGTACTTCTGAGACTGTATAAGGTTCTGGTCAGACCCCATTTGAAGTATTGTGAGCAGTTTTCAGCCCCGTATCTCAGGACGTATGTTCTGGCCTTGGAATGGGTCCAGAGAAGGTTCACAAGAATGATCCCTGGAATGAAGAGCTTGACATATGAGGAGAGTTTGATGACTCTGGGTCTGTACTCGATGGAGTTTAGAAGGGTGAGGGGGGATCTTATTGAAACATACAGGATACTGAGACTCTCAGACAGAATGGACGTGGGGAGGATGTTTCCACTGGTATGAAAAACTAGAACTCGAAGCCACAACCTCTGACTGAAGGGACAATCCTTTAAAACAGAGATGAGGAGGAATTTCATCAGCCAAAGGGTGGTGAATCTGTGGAACTCTTTGCCGCAGGAGGCTGTGGAGGCCAAATCACTGAATGTCTTTAAGACAGAGATATATAGGTTCTTGATTAATAAGGGGATCAGAGTTATGGGGAGAAGGCAGCAGAATGGGGATGAGAAACATATCAGCCATGATTGAATGGCGGAGCAGATCTGATGGGCCGAATGGCCTATTTCTGCTCCTATGTTTTATGGTCTTGTGGTCTTCTAATATGATGTTTTCTCAGTGCATTGTTAAGACTTCCTTAATAATAGATTCCAGCACTTTCCCTGACTAATGTCCGACTACTTGATAAAGTTCTGCCCCCATATCTCCATCGTGGCTATTAAATCAAACCTATCTTCTGTGCAATCAATTTGTGTAATTTTTGTGGCTGCTTTGCACATTCCGTTAGAGCACCCTTAGCCTTGACTTTTAATTTTTCTTGGTGGCACTTTAATCACTACTTACGCAATATAAATCATTAGAATTCCTGCAGTATAGAAGGAGGCCATTTGGCCCATCGAGTCTGCACCGACCTTCTGAGAGAGCACCCCACCAGGCCCAAACCCCACCCTATCACTATATCCCCTTCAGACCTGAACATCTTTGGACACTAAGGGGCAATTTAGCATGATCAATTTGCCTAACCTGCGCACCTTTGGATTTTTATCTTTGGATCTTTATCATTCTCACAGTTCCTTGCTGATACACTCTGCCCATTTTCTGTTAACTCAAACACTGCCCTGCTCCGGAGCCTTGATATTTCTCTTGCCCTTTTCTGAATCCTCCAGGCCTTTCTAGCCCCCTGCTTATTAATAATAATAATAATCACTTATTGTCACAAGTAGGCTTCAATGAAGTTACTGTGAAAAGCCCCTAGTCGCCACATTCCAGTACCTGTTCAGGGAGGCTAGTACAGGAATTGAATCTATGCTGCTGGTATTCTTCTGCATTACAAGCCAGCTGGTTAGCCCACTCTGCTAAATTAGCCCTTATTCAATTCAACAGGCTATTGATTCCAGACTGCTTTCCATGGAATTTATCCCAATGGATCAGCTGCCTCCTACCCCAATATTGGTACCAATGGTCCAGTAAGAGAACTCCCTGCCTCCAAGAGCATGCTGTGAGCCATGACTTTAACCTTCTAATCTGTTTCTCTTTATTCTATTTGGCGGATGAATCAGTTAACAGTCCAGAGATTATTATTTTTGAAGTCCTGCTCTTCAATTCAGACCACAACTCTTCAAACACTCTTAGTTGAATATCATTCCTAGCTCTACCTATGTCGTTGGTGATGCGACCATCAATTCACACGAGACGGAGAGTTGAAGTGAACAGTGGCTTTAATCAGCTAAAACTATGCCTGCCTGCGACTGCTCTGTACTGAGTGCCGCCAACAGGCTGCAGATCTATATACCTCCCCCGAGGGGGTGGAGCCAGAGGTGGGGCCCACAAGGGCACCAACATAATACAATGTAATGTAATGTAATACAATGGTGGGCCACATGCAGAGCCCACAAGGGCATCAACATAATACAATGTAACGTAATGTAATACAATGGTGAATGATAGTCGTAATACATTCACCACAGTTGGCTCCTACAACAACTGAGTACACCCCCTTCCTCTCCAAGTCCTTCCTCTTCGACCACAAGGGGATATTTTTAAACCTTGCCACTGGGCAGGAATCCCAATTATGGTTAACAGTATCTATCCCCATGACTATACCGGCCCCACCACAGTCACATTCCTTTTCATGCCTCACACTTGAATAGCATCGTTCTATTGTCAAATTACCTTAATAAATGTGCTGTTCGAAATCTGAGGAACAATTTTACTAATATCTCTGCTAACTTATTTTACTTTGAGACCAATTTCTCTTTGGTAATGTTTGTTCCTTACTTGTTGGAATCCTGTTCGCTGCCTTGATAAAATGTTGGGCAGGCTTTTCAAATAGAAGAGCACGATGTGAAACCTTATTTTGTTCGGAGTCAAATCCACACACACACACACACATACCTCCAGGAAAGATTACAGAATAATCTGATTCAGGAATCCTCGCTGAGTTTTTATCCTTGTGAGGTTTGTGGGCAGCAAAATCACTGATCAAATAGTCAACCTTAAAAGCTTATTGACAATCAAGCATTCTAACAAGAGGCTTCAATATAATTAACAGCTGCTGCCAAATATTTAGAAAGTGCCAAAATATAGGGTCAATGAGGAGAGAATCTGCGGGTGATAAGAGATCACTTGTCTCGCAGACTGATCAAACACAAGCCATTTTACGAGGAAAAGGAGCAATTAAGTCAGAATAAGAGAGATTATCCTTGTTTCATTCACCCTTAAATGCTTGTATTAGATATTTATGCCAATTAGCCTTCTCCATGAACATAAATATTTTATTGAAAAGACATTGGAACTTACACATTTGTTCTGATATTTTGCTCCCTCCAGCAATGGTCTTCCAAAGCAAGACTTCAGAGCATTCATCCAGCTTTCATATCTATAATTCCTTATATCCAATATATTTCCCATAACACAGTGGAAGGTTGTCGCAATTTGATCGTTGTCAGTCTGTGTACGGCTGAGAACATCATGAGCTGCTCCACCAAATCTCATGAACCTCTGGTATCCTGAAGATAAAATACCCAGGCCTGAAGTTCTCCAGTTGGTGTGAGATGATTTTAGCTCCAGGCAGAAAGCATCGCGAGTTCAATGCTCAGCTCAGAGTCACAGGTTAGAAAAAAATCACATAGATAACCACAGGGGAGGGAATGTGAGGAGCAGCAGGATGGGGGAGGAACCATTCATGATAACACCCCCATCACTCAATATGTTACTGAGCTGGATTCTCCGTTCTGATACTTAGTGTTGACGCCAGGGCAGGATTCAAGGACTTCTGTAACAGCAAAACCGGCGCCAGTCCTGGACCGATTCAGCTACTATTAAAGGGCTAGCACTAGCATCCAATGAGAAACGGTGCTGGATTTGCCAGGTCCGTGATTGACACTCAGGAGGCTGACAAGCTGCAGCCGAATATAAAAACTTCACTCTCCACACATACACATACACCATCCCAGCCAACAAGATGGCAACAAGACACATGGCCCAGAACTGGAGACCCTGCTAGACACCATGGAGAAGAGGCAAGCGACCCTGTACCCTAAGCAGGAAGGAGGCTGCCAGCCGCCGCCGTTCCCCAAGTCTGAACACAGGTGGCAGAGGTGGTCAATGCCATGGGCAACACCATTTGGACTGGCCTGCAGTGTCAGAAAAAACAGCACAACCTCCTCAGGGCGGCCAGGTTGAATAGGGCCTTGGATCCAAACTCCATCCCCCATCCCACACACCGGTACCCAAATCACCCCCCACTCCCACCCCCCAACCCCCACCTACCCCCACAACTCAGCCCGAAGGGCGGCCGAAACCCACCCTTCACCACATGCCAGCACCCATACCGGCTGCCATGGCTGGGTGCCCTGGCCACTGAAACCACCAGCCACCCACCTCCTGAGCTGCATGTGTTGGATGTCTAACGTTGTGCATTTTCTGTTTGCACCCACCCCAGGAAGAGGCCGCCCGTAACCGCCGGGAAGAGGAGGGAGACTGCCAGGCCTGCGGCCCCTCACCGCAGCGGGGCAGAGGGCCCTGGACATGGTCGGCAGGCTTAAGGAAAGGGCATTCGCCAGGGTGGAGGTTGGCTCGGACGAGGAGGTGAGACCCTGCTGAGTTGCGGTTCCCCATGGCACGTGTGTCACTCCCCACCATCCCACACCTCACTCACCCCCACACTACCCTCACACCTCTGCTCCACCCTGACACCCTCCTCCCAAACGAATCCTATTTTTCAACTCAATCCAATCACCCCCACTCCAACCCGGCCCGGAATCATGCTTCATGTCTTCTGTCTTGCAGGAGTTGCTGGTGATGGAGCGCAACCTTCTGATGTCCCCCGCCCCCTAAGCCAGCCACAGCCAGGACCCCCGGTGCCAACCAGTGATGAGGACGACACTGACACAGACGGGAGCCCTCGGCCCAAATCCCAGGACACCCCGGAGCTTGAGTCCGGTGATGACACATTTCCCGTTACAGCTGTCTCCAACACCCTCCACCATCCCAGAGACTCTCACCTCGGTTAGACATGTTAGTGAAGAAGCTCCTGGGGCCCTATCTGGGGTACACACATTCTCCGGTACAGCAGGAGGAGGGAGGAACTCTGGAAGGGGTGGATGGTCGGAGGGTGGTCCGAATCCAGGGACCAGCTGCCATCCAGAAAGGTTTGGGGCTTCTGGAACAGATGATCCCACCGATTGGGAGATGCAGTCATACAGCCAGGGATTGCATGAGGAGTTGTCGGTGAGCCTCCATTACCTGCAGGTGTAGTTGGAGAAGTCCAATTGCATGCATAAGCAGGAGGTGGTGCCTACCATGTGTGCCACCAAGGCAAACACCGCATGGGTGGCGTCTAGAGGCCTTAGGGGTGAGGGTTTCGACCATGGATCAACATATCCAAGGCCTGGGGCACTCTGTGCGGGCGGTGGCCAAAGTCCAGGACAGGGCTTCCCTCTCACAGGCAGCCATGTTCCAGGGCCAGCTGGGCATTGCAGCGCCGCTCCTGATCATGGCCCAGTCACAGCAGGCTATGGCTGAGAGCGTTGGTAGCATTGCCCAGGCACTGGCCGACAGGGCACAGACAAAGAGGGATGTGGCCCAGTCCCAGAGGGAGATGCACAGTCACTGACTGATGTGGCACAGACTCAGAAGGTGGTGGCACAGTCACTGACTAATGTGGCACAGACGCAGAGGGAGGTGGTCCACTCCCTGTGCTCCATGGCCGTGAGCATGCAGAGCCTGGTCGAGACCAGAGTGGGCCTTCAGGACTGGCAGCGCCAGGCGGCAAGGAAGCCTCGGGGGTTAGCTCTGCTCGCACCCACGCCCCATGGAGTAGCCCGGGGGCCTTCGGGCACCCCGAGGGTGGAGGACGTGATGGGACCTGTGCTGGTGACTCCCGCAGGGGAGGATCCAGATGACCGCAGCACTTCGTGCTCCCCCTCCTGTCCCTGGCGCATCACATCGGCAGTGGCCAGAACAGGGCAGCACAACGGCATCTGGGACACCGGAGCAGCAGCTGGCTGTTACTGCCAACCAAGGGTCCACATCCTGTTGTGTATGAATCACATATCACAAAGGGGACTGCAGGTGGGGTGTGGGGGGTGGGGTGGGTGGGGGGGTATGGCCCTGGATGGATTTGCGGGTGGGCTGCGTTGTCAGTGCCCCTGGCAAGTACCCCACCCCCCCAGTTGGTGAACCTGGAGGTGATCAGAGTTTCCCGTGCACATTATCCCTGACACACACGTTGTGTGGCCTCGCATGCCTTGCCCTCACTCACATCCTCCTCGCTGGGTGAGGACTCATGTTCATCCTCATCCTCCAGCACATCGCTCCTCTGCTGCGCGATGTTATGGAGGATGCAGCAGGCCACCACGATATGGGCGGCCCTCCCAGCGTCATACTGGAGGGTCCCTCCAGAGTGGTCCAGGCACCTGAACTGCATCTTCAGGATGCCGAAGCACCGCTCGATCACACCTCTGGTCGCGGCATGGGAGTCATCGTTGCGGGTCTCCGCATTGGTCTGTGGCCTCCGGATAGGCATCATCAGCCATGACCTCAGCGGATAGTCCCTGTCACCCAGTCGCCAACCCCTCAGCCGGGAGTGCTCTTTGAAGAGGCCAGGAACCATCAAGTGTGCCAAGATGAAGGCGTCATGCATACAGCACAGGTATTGGGCGCAGATGTGCAAGATGCGCATCAGATGGTCACATATCCGATGCACGTTCATCAGGTGGAACCCCTTTCAGTTTGTAAAGGTCGGCCTGTCATCTGCAGGTGCTCGTAGGGCGACATGCATCCCATTGATCACGCCCTGGACTCTGACATCTGGGCAATTGCAGTGAACCCCGTTGCCTGGGTATCCTGGTGGGCTTGGTCTACATTGCAATGAATGGATTGTGCCGACAGGCATATCGGGCCTCTGAGATGGCGTGGATGTACCTGTGCACTGAGCTTTGTGAGATCCCGGACTGGTCCCCACTCTGTGCCTGGAAGGACCCTGTGGCATAAAATTCAGGGCGATAGTCATCTTGGCGGCCACCGGGAGCCTGGGAGTCCTCCCCCATTCTCCCGCGGCGCCATGTGCACCATGAACTGGCAGATGTGTCGTACGTCCCTCTGCTCAGCCGGAGTGTTGGACGGCATGCCCGGTTTGGTAGGTTCGAATGATAGGCGCTGCCGTTACATGCAAGGCCTCATGCAGCACCTCCATTCACCTCCTCCTCCTCCACCTCAGTCTTTTGGGCAGCCGACTCTCCATCCTTAGTGGCTGTCTCCTGTTTCTCTGGGGCAGGCTCTGCTGCTGCAACTTCCTCCACATCGAGCAGCTCCAGCTTATATCGCTGTAGTGAATCCTCCAGGGTTCCGGCAACTAACAGGAAGGCCACCATTTCTGGTTGAATTCCAATATCCATTGTCTGCAGGGGGTTGAAGGCTACACGGTGGCCCCAGTTGTCATGCGGACCCTGCCTCCACATGTCCACCCTCCCTTATCCCCGCACTCCTGGCCCCATCCCTGCCCAGCACCGTGGGGGCCTCTGGCCCTGGTGCCCGTCCCTGTTGCGAGCGGTACGCTAAGTGGCCCCCATCCTGCTCCCCCTTGTAGGGGCCGATGTGGGCATTGCCCTTGAGCGGACTGCTTGATGCCCCGCCGGCAGGTGCCGGCCAGATGGGAGTGTGGTATGGCAGAGGGTGGGGGCTGTTTTATTACACTTTTAGTAATATGTTATGTTATACTACTGAATGTAATATAGGTTACTCAATACTGTTGTTGATGAGATTTTCTGAATCTTGATGAAAAAGACTCGAAGTCGTCCAGTAGTAACAAAAGATTTATTGAGTGACTAAAACAATAATTTTGTGAGTTCTTTACTTTAATATTAATACTGGCAATAGGGTTAACAAGATCTAAATACAGTAACTATGTTTATCTACACTAACACTCTGAGTTAATCTACACTCCTGTCATCTCGTCACAGTACACCTAAAAGAGAGAGAGAAGCAGAATGAGGTTGTTTTTATATCCCTGTTGATACTGCAACGGAGAACCCCTCCCACTGTTCATCATTCTATTCTGCGACCTTAACTACCCGCAACCTTCCAAATGTTAAAAATTTTCTCGGCTTGTTTGGCCTTGCTCAGCTGCCAAGTCAGGACACACAGGGCTGGATTCTCCGTTTTGGAGACTAAGTCCCTACACCGGCGTGAAAACAGTGGCCTTTTACGCAGGAAAGCTTGCGTCAAAAGGCCACCGATTCCCCTTTTTGCTGGGGGCTAGCAGGGAACCAGGGCAGAGCTCGCAGCTCTGGCTGCCGATATGGCCCGCAACGTTTCCAGTTCAGAGGCCACGTCTGCTCCATGGTGGACTCAGCCCGGGGACCTGGACCGCCAAAGTAGTGCCCCGCATCGGCCGCACGCGTGCCCCGGACCACCCGCACACATTGGCCCAGTCCCGAATGGAGCCCCCCCCCCCGCCCGCCGATCGGCCCTCCCCCGGCGTACTCCTAGAGTATACCGCTTCTCAGGGGGCAGAGAATTCAAAAACTGACGCCACTCCCGATTTTGGCGCCAAAAGGGATTCTCCGCCCCATCGCCTAACGTGATTTCGGCATCGGGAAGCGGAGAATCCAGCTAATAAAGTCAGGCAGTTACGCAACTCCCCGAATTCAACTAGGTAGAAACTTCCGCAAAGGCCATATCTTTGTTCTGAGGGAGACAGGTGCACCTAGGAATTTGTCCTACCACTCTGGAAACGGTGTAGAGGATTTGCCGAGTGCTGAGGCATGTTTGGTGCTCTCAAAATATGTCCCACTTGTAATAGGAATCTAGCTTGGCATGCTAGCCCTCACCAATCACACACCCCTGTCACCAGCACATTTTCCATTTATGCCAACTCATGCTCACCTTTGCCCCTCTACCCACCCCCATGCTCCCTCACACCCACCAGGCCAACCCGTGCCACTCTACCCATCCTCCATGACCCCTTATAGTCCCTCTTCCAACTTAGTGCTGCTTCATACCAATCAAGCCCCTCACTCATCCACATGGCCCCTTACAGCCCCATGTTCAACTTAATGCCAACTTATGCCAACTCATGCACTCATCCACCACACTTTCGCATATGACGCCCATGTCAACACAGCCAGTATCCGGGTTTCGCCTCCACAACGTGCAGGCTAGGTGGATTGGCCATGATAAATTGCCCCTTAATTGGAAAACTGAATTGGGCACTCTAAATTTATTTTTTAAAACTCAGCCAGTAGCCACAATGCTCATGCCTCAGGAGCCATTCGGAAATGAAAAAGTACCTGTTACAGATCTCACTATTTTTTAAAAAAACACTCTCACGGATAAAAACCCATTCAAAACATGTTAATCCTTTCAAGTACTTCGGCCACATGATATTGACAAAGGCTGATATCAGGTGAGAAAAGCAGCATTGAAGCCACCAATGGCAATGCCAACTTTCTCTGCCATATTGTGCAGCACTTTGAAAGGTTAAGTTCAAGTCACAGGTTCCACAACATATCGCTGGTGGGGCGTGTAATGATATGTATATATGTAGACAAGTAAAGGGTTAATTATTACATCTCAGTTTACCACAACCACTAGAAGGCATCACTAGATATGAGAATCAGTGGATCTTGGGTACTTCTAACCAGGAGTTTCTAAAAGGTAGAGTGTAAGAGAGATACATCACAGCAGCACGTGTAGTTTAAATTAGTTATTGCTTAAATATATATTACTTGATTACTAGTTATAGTTCTGTGGAGTGTGCAAACTCAATATTAATCAAGTTAGAGATTGGTGGGTTATTTATAATCTCACCATCAAACCATTCTGGATTGCAAAGCAAAGAATAACAATATATTACCAAAGAGTAATGTAACATGGTGCCAGGTCATTGGCTACAGAAACTAGCTAGCGTGAATTAGTAAGATTAGAAAAAGAAAACACTAAGAAGCTATTCGACTTGCGAAGTACCAGCCCAAACCTCAAGAACTTCGACGAATCCAGGATCGATGGATAAAGCTCAAGCTCCTCGACATCTAAGGATCACCGGTAAACTAAATGTAAACTGGCATTTCTTCAAGCAGCAATTCCGAATTTATTTAGAGGCTTCCAATTTGAATAAGGCTACCGATGCTTGGAAAATTGCTTTTTTATTAACTATGGCTGGTCCACATGCCATTGAGATCTATAAATCTTCCCAGTACACGGCGGATCATGATAAAACGAAGATTGATGTAATTCTTGCAAAATTTGATAACCATTGTAAAATCCAAACTAATGCAATGTTTGAGTGTTTTATCTTTAACAAGAGATTGCAAAATAAGGGTGAATCGATTAACTGCCTTGTTATTGATCTGAGACTGCTAGCACAATCCTGTGACTTCTCCGCACTGAATGATTCCATGATAAGAGACCAAATTGCCTTTGGCACTAATGATGAAAAACTTAGAGAAAGATTACTTAGGCAAAAAGGTCTAACTCTAGAAATCGCGATTGAAATGTGTCGTGTTCATCGGCAATCGAAAAATCAATACCAAGAGTATTATCTCCATGAAAAGGGTGCAAACATTCACCATGAGGTAGAGTGTGTTAAGGCAGTGTCGCAGATGAAGAAGATGCATGGTTCCGACAGCAGCCATTTTGCACACACGCATTCTAACCCTGCACAGGTCCACTTCATAAAAATATGCGAGACAGACAAAGCCGATCTGCGCATGCGCGAAGAAGTGTTGTGCATAATGACGTCAACGTAATGATGTGTTTAAGGTGTGGAACCTCCCATTTTCAAAAAAAATGCCCTGCTAGAGGAAACAATGCTCACAATGTGACAAATTAAACCATTTTGCTCCTCAGTGCAGATCCTCACTCGCATTTAAATCTGCAACACCTAATACAAGACAGATTAATGTACAAAGTGTTGAATCCAAGGAAGAAGAATTAGAACAGAATTTTTCAACAGACACAGATGTTTACTCTCTTTCTTTGTAGGGATCATAGAGAAATTTGATAACACCACTGAAGTAACATCTCCGCTTAAATTAATCAACTGCATTAATTCGGACACAGAATGGAACACAGTATTAAAAGTAAACAAATGCCCAATTAAATTCAAGTTGGATAAAGGCGCTTGAGCCAATTTGCTTACAAAGCTCGATCTCACAAAGCTTATGCAAACCCCTAAAATACTTCCAACAGCCTGTAGATTAAAAGACTACAATGGCAATTCAATCTCATCAATTGTATCATGCTATGTGATAGTTTCCAACAATGATATTGCAACTTCACTAAGATTCAAGATTTTCAAGTCAGGTAAATCATCACTCTTAGGTGCACAAGCCTGCAAGGAGTTACACCTAATACAGCAAATTTATACTGCAACTTTGTCTCAACTCATACTGCATGATGATATCCAAGGTTTACTAAACCAATATCCAGGTGTCTTTGAAGGCATGGGTACTCTCCCATTACATTACAAAATCTTGTTAAGGACGGATGCCAAACCTTTGGTACATCCTCCTGGGAGAATTCCTGCTCCACTTCGAGAAAGATTAAAATTTGAATTAGAAAGGTTATAACAACGAGGAATAATTTCAAGAGCCACTGAACTGACTGACTGGGTCAGTCCGATGGTATGTGTGAAGAAACCTTCAGGTGATCTGCGGATATGTATAGATCCCAAGAATCTCTACAAGAACATCATGAGGGAACACTATCCCATTCCAAAATGAGAGGACATCACTAGCGAGATGGCTAATGCTCGCAGCTTCACCAAATTAGATGCATCGCAAAGTTACTGGCAAATGCAATTGGATGACTCAAGCAGAAAGCTCTGCACCTTCAACACACCTCTTGGCAGATTTTGCTTCAATAGATTGCCTTTCGGAACAATTCTGCATCTGAAATCTTCCACCGCATTATGGGACAGATGACTGAGGGCATAGAAGGTGTTTGTGTCTACGACAACGACATTATCATATGGTCATCAGCAAAGGAAGAACATCTTTCAAGACTGAAAAAAAATGTCAACGAATTTACAAGTATGGTCTAAAGCTGAACCAATCCAAGTGTAGCTTTGGCACTTCCACGCTCAGATTTCTGAACCTGGTGTGCAACCCGACACTGACAAGATTGCAGCCATTCAGGGCATGAAAGTCCCAGAGGACAAAAAAGCAGTACTACGGTTTCTAGGTGTTGTCAATTTTTTAGGCAAGTTCATACCTAATCTATCAACCAGAACAACAGTTCTTAGAAATGTGATCAAAAAGTCAACCACTTTCGAATGGACAAGTGACCATCAAAGAGAATGGCTTGATTTAAAAGCACGACTAACAACTGCACCTCTTCTCGCATTTTTCGATCTAACCTGAGAGACGAAAATTTCCACTGATGTGAGTCAGGATGGAATAGGGGCAGTACTGTTGCAAAAAGATGACGAGCTTTACTTGGGTCCCTGTGGCATATGCATCCAGAACAATGACACCAACAGAACGCCGATATGCTCAAATTGAAAAAGAATGTCTTGGACTTCTAACCGGTACATTAAAGTTCCATGGATTTGTCTGTGGACTCCCCACTTTCACTGTAGAAACAGATCACAGACCGCTGGTGCATATAATACAGAAGGATCTCAATGACATGACTCAATGACTCCAAAGAATTTTGACGGAACTCGGAAGGTACCACTTTGACCTCATCTATACACCTGGAAAAGACCTGATAATAGTAGGTGCGTTATCACGCTCCATCACGTCAGAAAGTGAATCTTTTGAGTTCATACAGCATGTAGAATCTCAAGTACAGCTGTGTGCAGAAATTCTTCTGGCCTCGGATGAAAAGATCAACCTCATCCGAGAAGACAGTAAGAAGCCTTACAACACCAGGTTAAGGTCCAAAAAGTTTGTCTCAAATCACTAGCTTTCGGAGCACTGCTCCTTCCTCAGGTGAATGAAGAGGTAGGTCCCAGAAACATATATATAGACAAAGTCAAAGATGCAAGACGATACTTTGAATGCGAGCATTTGCAGGTAATTAAGTCTTTACAGATACAGAGAGAGGGGTAATTCAAATCTGTCATCAAAGCAAGTAAGGAAACTTTCGCCGGACATGGAATACCTACCCCAATCATGTCAGACAATGGACCATGTTTTGACAGCAATGACTGGGCTGAGTTTTCACGACTCTACAACTTTACACATATAACGTCAAGACCACATTACCCACAGTCGAACGGGAAAGTAGAAAAAGGAGTCCATATAATTAAACAACTAATAAACAAAGCTTTGGATTCTTGTGCTACTATCCTACAGAGCAACTCCTCTTTCAACTGGACTATCACCAGCACAAATGCTAATGAATAGAGATCTGAGAACAACATTGCCATCAATACATCTTCCAAATCCAGATCATCTGCCAGTGATACAGAAAATTAAACAGCAGCATGAACGACAGAAAATGTATTATGATCAGCATACAACCAATCTGGACTCATTACTTCCAGATGACACCATCAGGATCAAGATGGTCTGCTCCTGCCAGAGTCATCAGACAAGCAGCACCACATTCGTACATAGTTCAAACAGCTGAAGGAAACATACTTCGAAGAAATCATCAAGCACTTCAAAAAATTAAGCTACACACCAAAATATTTCCAGACTTACAACTTCATGAGAGCATTTTTCATGATGCTCTAACCAACACTCACGTTTGGGATGACCCACAAAGGACTGTAAAAACTTCAACGTCACCTCATCAAGGAGATCCACGAGAAGCAGAAGAAAGCATCATAGACTGAATTTGTAAATAATTTACAGTAAACCTTGTGATCGTTACTCATTTTGCTATGTACAAAGATATTCATATCATGCTTTGTTATAATATTATTCTCCATTTTTCCTTTTGTTGCACATCAGAAAGAAATGTTTAAAAAGGGGGATGTAATGATATATAAATTGTAGACAAGTAAAGGGCTAATTACTACATCTCAGTGTAACACAACCACTAGGGGCTGGTTTAGCACAGTGAGCTAAACAGCTAGCTTATAATGCACAACAAGGCCAGCAGCGTGGGTTCAATTCCCGTACCGGCCTCCCCGAACAGCCTCCGGAATGTGGTGACTAGGGGCTTTTCACAGTAACTTCATTGAAGCATACTTGTGACAATAAGAGATTATTATTATTATTAGAGGGCACCACTAGTTCCCACTACAAATATAAGAACACAGAGGATCTTGGGTACTTCTAACCAGGAGAGTATAGACAGTAGAGAGTAAGAGAGATAGATCACAGCATAGTTAAAGCAGCACGTGTAGTTTAAATTAGTTATTACTTAAATGTAGATTACTTGATTACTAGTTATAGTTCTGTGGAGTGTGCAAACTCAATATTAATAAATCGTTATTCAACAAATCCGTTTTGCTACAAGTTAGAGATCGGTGGTTTATTTATAATCACACCATCAGAGTATTCTGGATTGTGAAGCAAAGAGTAATGATATATTACCAAAGAGTAATAATAATAATAATCAATATTGTCATAAGTAGGCTTCAATGAAGTTACTGTGAAAAGCCCCATTTCGCCACATTCCGGCGCCTGTTCGGGGAGGCCGGTACGGGAATTGAAACCATGCTGCTGCCTTGTTTTGCATTACAAGCCAGCTGTTTAGCCCACTGTGCTAAACCAGCCCCAATAATATAACAGGGCGGTCTTTGATTTGCCATAAGCTTAGACACTTGATGATCCAGGGTGCCATTTTAGAGGCCACCCCACCACACAGCAGGCAAACTAGTTCACCCAGATGCACCCCCAGGCATCACCCTGGAACTATCTAGGCCCAGGTAGTGCCTATGCCTGATCCTTTCCCCTCTGAGTGCTCCACTCACCTGAGCTCCCCTGGGAGGTCTGCTCATCAGTGCACGTCTTCGAAGACCAGTTGTGCTTTGCATCCTCCCATTGTGCCACTCTAGTGCCTTTTTTAAATGGAGGGATGATTTCAGCATACAAGCCTGACAATGATAAATAAATTTATTACAATGATATAACTGATGTGGAATATTGGGGAATGTGGCCCCCCACTGTTGGAGGGAAGGGTCAACTGCATCATGCTTTCAAGTAAAACGCCACTTTGCACTTCTCCCTATATCTTCTGTTCCCTTTGCCGAACCCGTCCAACACGAATGGGTGCGGAAAAAAACGGGAGTTATAAAAACAAACATTTGTATTCATAGCCCCATATCAAAGACATCTAGGCAAAGTAAAGTGACCACATTCCCAGATGACCATAGGCCGCTTTTTCCTTTGAGGGGTGCAACTGACTGGTGGTGTTTTAACATGAAGATCACCACACCTCAGGTGAGGGGAAAGGTTGAGAAGTCAGGGCCTTCATGAATAACCTCAACGAGTTTGGCTCTGCATCACAAACCAGCTGTCGAGCTAAGTGAGCTCAACCAGCCCCATGACATTTAGCCCTTTGATAACCTATTGGGACTGTCAATGAAACTGTGAAATTAGAGCTCCGAGCATTTTTGGATAAGTCGAGCAGGGCGAGCAGGTGCATTAAAAAAAACATGGGGCAGGATTCTCCGCTCCCCGCCGCCAAAATCGGGAGCGGCGCCAGTTTTTGTATTCTCCGCCCCCTGAAAAGCGGCATACTCCAGGAGTACGATTAACCACCACCTCAGGCCATTGCCTGAGGCCTATCCCACGATGCTCCATCTCCGACCGGCCAAGTTCCTGATGGCATGGGTTACGTGTGCTCACACCATCCGGGAACCTCGCGTGGCGGCTGCGGACTCAGTCCGGGCTCGCCACGGTCGGGGAAGGGCCAATCCGTGGGCGGGGGGGGGCGGCATTCGGGGCTGGGGGAACTGTGGGTGGGCGGTCCAGGTCCGCGGCCAAGTCCGCCATGGAGCACGGCGCGGACGCTGCAGGCCGCCATCATGCGCATGGGTGGCCATGGAACCGGAAGTACACGGTTGTATCGGCAGCTGGAGCTGCGGGCTCTAGGCTGCCTCCCTGCTAGCCCCCAGCAAAACGGTGAATCAGTGGCCATTTTATGGCAGTTTCCCTGGTGTAAAAGACTATCTTTTTCATGCCGGCATGGCGACTTGGTCTCCAAAACAGAGAATCACGCCCATGGATTATGCCAGCTCCAGATTGGCACTTCTCTCAGGGTATAATGTTTTAATATTTTTTTCTGATGAGGAAGGTCCTCCAGAACCTTGGGCAGCACAGTAGCACAGTGGGTAGCACAGTTACTTCACAGCTCCAGGGTCCCAGGTTCGATTCCCAGCTTGGGTCACTGTTTGTGTGGAGTCTGCATATTCACCCCATGTCTGCGTGGGTTTCCTCCGGGTGCTCCGGTTTCCTCCCACAGTTCAAAGATGTGCAGGTTAGGTGGATTGGCCATGATAAATTGCCCATAGTGACCAAAAAAGGTTAGTTGGCGTTACGGAGGATAGGGTGGAGTTGTGGGAATAGGGTGGAGGTGTGGGCTTGGGTAGGGGGCTCTTTCCAAGGGCCAGTGCAGATGCGATGGGGCAAATGGCCTCCTTCTGCACTGCAAATTCTATTATTCTATAACTTAACTATAGTTTCACCTTGGTTTTAAAGGGTAAATGCGATTTGCATAAAGTTGTTTCACGTAAAGTTGCAATTTTCAGGAATGTAACTACAACTTTAAATGAATACTTACTGTAACTGTTCTTTCTTTGATTCCTAGTATCTAAATATTTGACAAAAATAAACTTCTTAATTTGAGAAAATAGAATACTCAGAATAGTCATTTCTAAAGTACCCTTGCAAAAGAAATAACCAGGAAACATCAACAACATCATGACCTGGATTCTCCATTTAAAGACTAAGGGCTGGATTTGGTATTGGGCAACGGAGAATACCGCCCTAAGTGCTCCCGCCAGCGGAGAATCTAGACTGGTCTCTGCTGGTGATCGGCGCAGAGCCCAAGTCTGAGTCCCTCTCTGTAACCATGCAAATATATGCATGGTGGAGAGTTAGTCTGGTTCTGTCAGAATCCCAATATCGCCATTCTGAGCAGCACTCCAATCCCAAAGTTCAGCGGCCTGCCCCCCCCCCCCACCCCCATGCTATTCCTGCTGCCCTGCTCACAAGGAGGGGTATTCTTCCCCCAGCACTGGAATAACTGGTCACCCTCCACAGCACACACACATGGGGAGAGTGAGCTGAACTCCCAGCCCCTCCGCATCAGACCCCACCATCAGAAACCCCCCTCCCCATCAGAGATCCCCATCAGTTACCCCATCATAGACCCCTGATCAGGCCATCCATCAGACCATCCATCAGAGACCTCCACCTGTGACATCCATCAGAGACTCCCATCAAAGACACCCACCTGAGACCCCCATCAGACAGTCCTTCCTGAAAGTTGAAGAGAAATCCAGACTGTACAGTGAAATATCACTGCATGTTCACTTATCCGTCCCTAACATCTGCTGCCTTAGGCAGAAGTGTTTAAAGCAGCAGCTGTTATAAGTGTCAGAGGCTACTTTAAATGCCAAGTACACTTGAAAAGGCTTTAAATCTCCTGTCAGCCTTTGAAAATGCAAAATTCTCATTCAGTTTCACTTAGCAATATATTACATTAGCCAGTGATTGACAGTTTTGTTAGTCCATGGACAGGTGCTTGGTGGATTGTTTATCTATCTTTCCATTCATGCTTGAATGCATCTCAAGTATCCAGCTTTGATGCTAACCACAATGTTTATAAACATTCTTGCCATTATTGACTGCTCCGCATCACATCAAAATGAGTTAAGTGGTTTCACTTTCTCTTATTCACAGCAGAAAGCTAATAAAACTGTCAACCACTGGCTAGTGAAAGATACTGTTGTGTGAAATGGATTGGAAGATTTTAATTTCAGAGGTTGTCGGGGATTTGAAGCTCTTTCAAGTGTACTTGGCTACTGAGGAAGCCTCAACAATTTCCCAGTCACCATGGCAGAATGGAATGGATCACGTGAGCTGGGATAAATAGTTGCAATTGTTCTCTGTTAAATGAGAAATCACATCGGGAACATTTGGGCATTTTGACATGCCTTAGCCTCTTTTTGTGAGGGTGTGTTATATCCATCTAAAAGACCAGTTAGAAGATTCTGTACTGCACTAATCAATGAGGCTCTGGTTAAAAGGGATGCCAAGCTCTTGCCAAATAATGTATGCAGAAACTGAGCAGGAAGAAACAGAAACTTTTTGCACAGGTTCTATTTATATATTTTGATGTTATCTCGGTATTTTTAGTGTATTCAATTGACCTGTTTATGTTTAATTTAAAAGATGCTCATTTATATTTTGATTTCTAATAACATTTGCAACGCACAGAATAAAAGATCAGCTTACAGCGAGCTCAGGACATTCTTCATTCTTTCATGGGATATGGACAACAATGGCAAGGCCAACATTTGTTACCTGTTCCTAATTGCCTTTGGTTTACGGGGCCATCTAAGAGTCAAGCACATTGCTGTAGGTATGGATTCATAGGCCAGACCAGGTAAGGCAGCAGATTTCCTTCTCGAAAGGACTTTTGTGAACGAAGTTTTTTTACAACAATCAACCATGATTTTATGAGCATCATTATTGGCTAGCTTTCAATTCTGGATTTTTTAATTAATGATATTTAAATTCAACTAGCTACTATGGTGGGCATAGAACCCCTGTCCACAGAGCAGAAACCTGAGTCACTTGGTCACTAGCCCAGTGACAATACCACCTTCTCACTATCTTCCCTATTACATATCCTGCAAATCATTGTAATTCTTTTCCTCAACTTCTCAACGATGTCCTGGTCCTTGTGTGCCCAGCCTACTTTTCTAGATGCCAAGTGGCTAGACGGCCTGCTTTTCCAGATGCCAAGTGGCGAGACGGCCTTCACCTTTCAGCCACAATCTCAATCCAGGGTAGTATGAAATATCAGGGCTGAAATTAAATTTAAAATGATGTCTGGGGACTGAGGTTTCCTGCGTTCTGCTGTCAAGTGTCACAATTTGCTGCATTTTATAATAACATTTAGGCTGGACGTCTCCGGTTGTTGGGATTCTCTTTTCCCACTGGCAGCGCACCTCCGCCTATGGGTTTCCCTGCGGCTTGGGGTAGTTTCAATGGGAAATCCCATTGACAAGCGGCGGGAAGTGAGAATCACGCCACCAGTGAGAATCAGCCTCGCCGGGCTGCTGAGAACCACGTGACTGGGAGAGTGGAGAACATCGCCCTTCATGTGTAGAGGTCTGCAGCTCCCTGAGACAACTCTACCGCAACCAACCACCTTGTGGGTGTCCATTGGAAGCACCAGCCTGCACCCTCACTTTTCTTAGTGTCGTCCCTCTCGGCAGTGCTGAGCCTTTCACAATGCGTGTTTCTCACTGACTGGCAATTATTTGGTAATCCAGCATGAAATTGCATTCTGGGGTCGATCATGGCCGGAAGCACTTTTTACATTTGCTTCCAGGCTTGCCGAGTACGCTTACCCGATAGACGCAATATTCAGGCCTATTTTACCTGTAAATATGGTGGCTCAGGTTCAGAGGAGTAATGACACTGAATGATTAAATTCTTCCATTATTACAACCCCAAATTTTATGGAATATATACAGTTCTGTGAACAACATTAGTGAGGTGGTGGACAACACCCAGATAGGGTTACGAGGTAAAACTGCTAACGCGAATAGCAGGAAGAAGCTAAGCTAAGTTCCTTTGTCATTCATCCTTTCTCATAATCTAATGTGTGATCTTTTACCCTTGGACACCTGCAGAGAAACAGAAATGCACGTTAAAAAGTCAATAATTTCTGAAACAAGTCAATCCGAAGAAGGCTCAATCGGCTGGAACACAATCAACACACACACTTCGCTCGCTCTCCGGAAGCAGATCGAGGGGTGTCATTTATTCTGTACTTTGTTCCTAGCACTTTGAGCATTCTGCTCAAATTCTCACTCACTTTATTTTAATGTAATGGTAAGCATGTACGTTTTAAACCTTGTTAGTGTCTTAAATTCAAGCAAAGTTGAACTGAATTGAAACGCAGTAACCCATGACCAGAGAAATACCGCACAGAGGACAACATTCACCTTAATTAGTTCTTGATTATGAAAACGTTGTTAGCATTAAACAGCTTTTATATGAAAATAATGCAGTGGTTATTTAATGAAATGAAAAGAAAATCGCTTATTGTTACGAGTAGGCTTCAATTAAGTTACTGTGAAAAGTCCCTAGTTGCCACATTCCGGCGCCTGTTCAGGGAGGCTGGTACGGGAATTGAACCGTGCTGCTGGCCTGCATTGGTCTGCTTTAAAAGCCAGCGATTTAGCCCAGTGAGCTAAACCAGCCCCTGTAATGTACAGATAATTATTTTTATATTGAAATAAAAACATTGTGTGACTTCCCTGATAAATTTGCTATTGACTGAATAAAAGCAAATTCATATCTTCTAAAAAGAATAAAATGTATATGAATTTGCATATTAGTTGAAATGAGGGGCGGGATTCACCGACCCCCCCCCCACCGGGTCGGAGAATCGCCGGGGGCTGGCATGAATCCCGCCCCCGCCAGTTGCCGAATTCTCCGGCACCGGATATTCGGCAGGGGTGGGAATCGCGCCGTGCCGGTTGGTGGGCCCCCCCAGCAATTCTCCGGCCCGCGATGGGCCGAAGTCCCTCTGCTGGAATGCCTGTCCCGCCAGCGAGAATCAAACCACCTCTCTTACCAGTGGGACAAGGCAGCGTGGGCGGGCTCCGGGGTCCTGGGGTGGGGGGGCGCGGGGCGATCTGGCCCCGGGGGGTGCCCCCACGGTAGCCTGGCCCGCGATCGGGGCCCACCAATCCGTGGGCGGGCCTGTGCCGTGGGGGCACTCTTTTCCTTCCGCCTTCGCCATTGTCTCCACTATGGCGGAGGCGGAAGAGACTCCTTCCACTGCGCATGCGCGGGGATGCCGTGAGCGGCCGCTGACGCTCCCGCGCATGCGCCGCACGGCAAAGTAATTTCCGCGCCAGCTGGCGGGGCACCAAAGGCCTTTCCCGCCAGCTGGCGGGGCGGAAATCAGTCCGGCGTGGGCCTAGCCCCTCAAGGTGAGGGCTCGGCCCCTCAAGATGCGGAGAATTCCGCACCTTTGGGGCGGCGTGATGCCGGACTGATTTGCCCCGTTTTTGGCGCCGGTCAGCGGACATTGCGCCGATTGCGGAGAATCCCGCCCGAGATAACCAATCTTTTTTGCATGTTGCATTCTGGTCTGGAGCAGAGCAGGTTTAAGGATGGGATATTCACGGTGACTTTATTGCAGTGTTAATGAATATCAGAAAGGGCACAAAATGGGTGTTAGTTATTAAACCAATACTAAAGACACAAAATGGCTGAACTTAATCTACCTCATGAGAACCAGGCGTGGGTATGTACAGGGTGTATTTTAACAGCCACTGATAACAGTTTCACAAAACAAGGAGTGCAATGTATCCTTGATAAAGCTCAAGGTCCACAGCTGCGGACAGGACATATCCTTGTGATAGTTTTGAATGACTTCTGTATGAAGTTAGGGGTGGGTAAGACAACACCCACTTTAACCATATATGTGATAACTGGGATGCTAAGAAAATTGATTGACTGCATGTAATGAATTGTAAGGCGAATATAGTTGATTGATTGTATGTAAATAAGAATACAACTAATTCCGCCCCTTGATTCTGTATATTAACCCAATGCGAACCTTAGCTCCAGTGAGAAAGAGGATTGCGAGACTGTGTAGTCTCCAAATCTTTCACCCATAATAATAAACTGCTTCTTTACACTCATCCTCAGGCCTTCATGTGAATATTCTCACCTCTAACATTTGGCGTAGTCTGGCAGGATGTTGCTGAGCCGGACGCCGCTCAAGCTGGTAGACAAGGCGAGTAGTCAAACCTTTGACCGCCAGAAATTTGAGTCACACGGCGAGACGGACAGATGGTGAAGCAACATCCAACGAATCTGGTATCATGGCCAAGTGAGTAAAAGACTCCGTTTAAAATTTGTTTTTTGGGGTTTTGTTTTGTTGGTCCGCTATACCATTTAATTTAGTTGTAATCGGCTGTTCGAGGACCCATGCTGAGCCTGAATTCAGGGGGCAATTGAGCTCTCACGTGAAGGCCAGAGTTAGTTGGGAATCCGAGATGTACAGACTGTTGAGTGTTAACGGTCGCCGAATTTGCCGTGACATTGCCAAGCCAGGACCACCACCCTACGGGAGTGGATGAAAGGTAAAAGCCTCTGAGCACAGTTGCCTAGGCACACCGGATACGCGGGTGATAGAGATGATACGGTTAACTCATCATGGAAAAGAAAAGAGAAGCACAAGGCCGCTTTTCTGGAGTCCCCGGGGATCCAGGAGTCTGGTGTACGGATAAGAGCAAAATACTCTGGTACAAAAAAAACAATGATCAGAGATGGGTGGGATCCCGATGCAGCCCCCGTAGAACAAAGAAACTGGTGGGGTAAACAAAAACGAGATACGGCAAAAAAAAATAAGGCAGGAGTCATCTTAGTTCACCAGTTAGAAGAACAAATGATAGAAATTAAGTGTGCCCTCGTGCACGCTAATAATGTAAATGACAGATATAAAGCCTTCACACCGTTTGAAAAACAGGCTATTTTAAAGCAATTGAGCTCACACTCTCCCACATTCACACCAAATCATTTTAAGCATAGCAATAAAGCAAGAAAAGATAGCGGCAGTACAGATTGTGCAAAAGAATCACAGGAAACTGCTACAATTATGGCTAAGGACTGTAGTGTAAAGAAAGGGAGCTGTAAACGTTGTGAGAAATCTAACTCAATTAGCCCAAAAGATCATGCAGCATTCCTGGAATGTCTCAAGGAGAAGGGAAAGAAACAGGCTCCCTGGGGATGGACCTTTTAAATTAACTAAAAGTTTAGACATGTCCAAAGGAAAAGAAAAAAATCAAATATAGTAAAATCCAAAAGATCAGACCATGTGGTCATTGAGGAATGAGATGGGGAAGGTACAATGTTGCTTTTGCGCACCCAGAAACATTGTAACCCAATTAATCAAATGTGGAAGCCGGGTGGATTTCAATAGGACACTCTGCGGCACAATTTAAAAAAACAAAAAAGGGGGCTGAAAAGCTCCACAAGCTTTTGTTCAGAAATATCAGAGGATGACAAATCCCTCTCCCAAAACACACAAAAAAAAGGGGAGTAAGGTAAACACAAGATTAAGGTTAGAAACATAACAATGGTCGGACCGTCCAGATAAACTCGACAGTAATTCAATTCATTTCAGTTTTTTAAAAATCCCAGTAATATCTCTTTCAAACATTGGTTAAATAGCGAACATTGAAAATTGAAATCAGTTTAAAGAACAAGAAAGAAATTTGAGTAACATTAAAGGGAAGAATAACTAAAGTTTGAAATCACGTAAAAGACGCAAATGGCATCATTCCAAGTTCTCCGCTTCCTTCAGTTCTGTACAAACTTTAACACTTTCGGCAAGCAGGTCATCTGTAAAAAAAATTTTATACGTCTCTAAGAATAGCTAATGCCTATAAAATCAATCAGTGGAAATTGACTTAAATGGAATAAAACAGATAAAGTTTTATGATGAAAGGGAATGGAGGATCTTGTTCAGTATATTAATTAAGCAATTGTGTAACTGCTGTCTCTTTGAGAATCTGTAGCCATGAGAGAGGGCTAACATTGTGAGAATGTGTGTGTTTGGTCTGTGAATGTTCATATATCCCTGCTAAGATTTATCTTCTGAGGAGTAACCTTGAGTTTATAAATTGCAACTTTAGAATAAGTTCCAGAAGGATTTGTAACTAACTTATTTTGGTTAAAGCACTGAAGTGCTAGGTTTCCTTTGTGAATGTGGTGATATTTGTGTGTCGTCTGACATTGTGATTTAAAGATCATAGTTTTAACAAATGTTTCTTTTCAAAGGTTATCATTGACATTTCCAGGGTAATTTTGATACACGAGGAATTTTAATCAGGGTACAAAACCTGTAAGAATAAGAAATGATTAGTTTTATGGTGTTCATTGGAAGTTCAGATAGTTGAAATACATATGATCAATCCGGTGTTTCATTAGTTCAGGGTTAAACCTTCCCTGACACAACGCAGATGTATTAATTCTGAGATTGCAGAATTAAGTGTAAAGGACAAATGGGTAAATAAAATATGTCCATGATCATGTTTCTTGTTTAAACAAAAGAAGGGTGGTGACAAAATGACGTGTGGTAGAGAACTCTTACTCCACCCCCTTTTCAAACCAGCAGAGAATTGGCCCGTGCTTGTTAATGCCTGGATTTGGTACGTGTCTCTTGTGGGGAACATGAATTTGTATTCAGTTGAATTCGTTTTTGGAGCAGGCGAGGCGCTGGATTAGGGGTTGAGCTCTGGCTTTGTAATTCTGATTAAGTAATTTAAAAAAAACAGCTGAAGATGTATTTTTAATTGGAGCTTAAAAATCTTAAGTTTTGACTTCCGGGTGCGGCGATGACCAGCTAAGTCGCACGTTTCGGCAGCTCCCGTTGGAACGGACTTTTGGGCTCTTGATAAGAGCCCCAACGGCAATTTTAAACGGCCAAAATCACTGTGCGGTGAAATAGAAGGGAATCCCCCCGGATATTGATGGAAAAAGGAGAGGATAGCGGCAGGATTGCAGTGGATCCTTCGGAGCAACGGCAAGGAAGGGAAGCTCGAAGCAAGATGGCGTCGGAAGGTGGCCGTTCGATATGGGGCCCGGAGCAACAAGAGTTCCTGCAGCGCTGTGTGGAAGAGCTGAAGAAGGAGGTGTTGGCCCCGATGCTACAGGTGATTGAAGGGCTAAAGGAGGCGCAGAGGACCCAGGAGCTGGAGCTTCGGGTCATGAAGGCAAAGGCTGCTGAAAATGAAGATGAAATTCAGGGCCTGGTGGCGAAGACAGAGACACGAGGTGCAGCACAAGAGGTGTGTGGAGAGGTTGGAAGCCCTGGAGAATAATTCGAGGAGGAAGAATCTAAGAGTCTTGGGTCTTCCCGAGGGTGCAGAGAGGGCGGACGTCGGGGCATATGTGAGCACGATGCTTCACTCGCTAATGGGATCGGAGGCCCCGACGGGCCCTTTGGAGGTGGAGTGAGCTTATCGAGTTATGGTGCGAAGACCAAGACCTCGAGCCATAGTGGTGAGGTTTCACCGCTATAATGACAGAGAGATGGTCCTAAGATGGGCGAAGAAAACTCAGAGCTGAGGTGGGAGAACGCGGTGATCCGCGTATACCAGGATTGGAGTGCGGAGGTGGCGAGAAGGAGGGCGAGTTTCAATCGGGCTAAGGCGGTGCTTCACAAAAAGAAGGTGAAATTTGGAATGCTGCAACCGGCGAGACTGTGGGTCACATACCAAGGGAAGCACCATGACTTTGAGACGGCAGAAGAGGCGTGGACATTCATTGTGGACGAGAAGCTGGAATAGTCTGGCGAGAGAAAGAGCTTCTGGGACAAAGTGGTGGGGTGAATATGTGGGGCGAGGAAGGGGGGGGATGATTTTTCAATTGTTAATTCTTTAATCCTGTAAATTTTCTCTCTTCCCCTCGTTTGGGGTGGGGGGGGAGTATGAGGAACTGTGGGCGCCGGTGGGTAGGAAAGCGGGGCTGAGTGGGAAACGCGGGCCTCGTTCCCGCGCTATGGTAATTATGGCGGGAACAGGGGCGCAGGGAGGTGGGGGCCTCGCACAGTGAGAGGCCGAGGGCAAACGGGGAAGCCGAGGTCAGCCAGATTTCACTGACTTCTGGGAGCAACATGGGGGGTGTAATTACGCTAGAGGGGGATCTAGCGGAGGGGGGGTGGAGGGTGCTAACTGGGTTGCTGCTGCTAAGGGGAAGGGGGAGCTGTTATGGGGCGGGGTGGTCGAGGCGGGAGGGCACCGTCGGGGGGATATACGGGTACGTGGGAACCGGGTGAGGAGCTGGGGTAAAAAAGGGGATGGCTAGTCAACAAGGGGGGGGTGGGTAAAGAGCCCCCCAACCCGGTTGATCATGTGGAACGTGAGAGGGCTGAATGGGCCGATTAAAAGGGCACGGGTACTCGCACACCTAAATAAATTAAAGGCAGATGTGGTTATGTTGCAGGAGACGCACCTGAAATTGACAGATCAGGTCAGACTACGCAAAGGATGGGTGGGACAGGTGTTTCATTCGGGTTTGGATGCGAAGAATAGGGGGTGGCTATTTTAGTGGGGAAACGGGTACTGTTTGAGGCAAAGACCATAGTGGCGGACAGTGGGGGTAGATACATGATGGTGAGTGGCAGACTGCAAGGGGAGGCGGTGGTTCTGGTGAACGTGTATGCCCCGAACTGGGATGATGCAAACTTCATGAGGCGTATGTTGGGGCGTATCCCGGACCTGGAGGCGGGAAAGTTGATAATGGGGGGAGATTTCAATACAGTGCTTGATCCAGGGCTGGACCGGTCGAGGTCCAGGACCGGGAGAAGGCCGGCAGCGGCCAAGGTGCTTAAGGACTTCATGGAGCAGATGGGAGGAGTAGACCCTTGGAGATTTATCAGACCTAGGAGTAAGGAGTTCTCATTCTTCTCCCATGTTCACAAGGTATATTCACAGATAGACTTTTTTGTCCTGGGAAGGGCACTGATTCCGAAGGTGACAGGGACGGAGTACACGGCCATAGCCATCTCGGACCATGCTCCACACTGGGTAGATCTGGAGGTAGGAGAGGAAAAGGAACAGCACCCACTCTGGAGAATGGATATGGGCCTGTTGGCGGATGAGGGGATATGACTTAGGGTGAGGGGGTGTATCGAAAGGTACTTGGAGCTTAATGACAATGGAGAGGTTCAGGTGGGAGTGGTCTGGGAGGCGTTGAAGGCGGTGGTCAGAGGGGAACTGATATCCATAAGGGCACATAAAGGGAAGCAAGAGAGTAAAGAAAGGGAGCGATTGCTGAGAGAACATCTGAGGGTGGACAGGCAATATGCAGAGGCACCGGAGGAGGGACTGTACAGGGAAAGACAAAGGTTACATGTGGAATTTGACCTGCTGACCATGGGTAAGGCAGAGGCACAGTGGAGGAGGGCACAGGGTGTGCAGCATGAGTATGGAGAGAAGGCGAGTCAGTTACTGGCCCAACAATTGAGGAAGAGGGGAGCGGCGAGGGAGATAGGTGGGGTGAGGGATGAGGAGGGAGAGATGGAACGGGGAGCGGAGAGAGTGAATGGGGTGTTTAAGACATTCTATGAGAGGTTGTATAAGGCTCAGCCCCCGGAAGGGAAGGAGGGAATGATGCATTTCCTGGATCAGCTGAAGGTAGAGGAGCAGGAGAGGGCGGGACTGGGAGCACAGATTGATGTGGAGGAGGTGGTAAGGGGGATTGGGAGCATGCAGGCGGGGAAGGCCCCGGGACCGGATGGGTTCCCGGTGGAATTTTATAGGAAATATATAGACCTACTGGCCCCGCTTTTGACGAGAACCTTTAATGAGGCCAGGGAAAGGGGGAAGTTGCCCCCGACTATGTCAGAGGCGACAATATCGTTACTTTTGAAGAAGGATAAAGACCCGCTGCAGAGTGGGTCCTACAGGCCCATTTCCCTTTTGAATGTAGATGCTAAGCTCCTGGCCAAGGTAATGGCGACGAGGATAGAGGATTGTGTCCCGGGGGTGGTCCATGAGGATCAAACTGGGTTCGTTACGGGGAGACAGCTGAACACGAACATACGGAGGCTGCTAGGGGTGATGATGATGCCCCCACCAGAGGGGGAGGCGGAGATAGTGGTGGCGATGGATGCCGAGAAAGCATTTGACAGGGTCGAGTGGGACTACCTGTGGGAAGTGTTGAGGAGATTTGGTTTCGGTGAAGGGTTCATTGGATGGGTACAGCTGCTATATAGGGCCCCGGTGGCAAGTGTTATCACGAACAGGCAGAGGTCTGACTACTTCCGTCTTTATAGAGGGACGAGGCAGGGGTGTCCACTGTCTCCGTTACTGTTTGCATTGGTAATTGAGCCCCTGGCCATAGCACTGAATGGGCTCCAGGAAGTGGAGGGGAGTACTCAAGGGAGGAGAAGAACACCGGGTATCATTGTATGCAGATGATTTACTGCTGTATGTTGCGGACCCGGTGGAGGGGATGCCTGAGATAATGCAGACGCTCGGGGAGTTTGGGGAATTCTCGGGGTACAAATTGAACATGGGGAAGAGTGAATTGTTTGTGGTACATCAGGGGGAGCAGAGCAGGGGAATAGAGGATTTACCGCTGAGGAAGGTATCAAGAGATTTCCGGTACTTAGGGATTCAGATAGCCAGGAATTGGGGAACCTTACACCGGCTTAATTTAACACGATTGGTGGAACAGATGGAGGAGGATTTCAAGAGAAGGGACATGGTGTCCCTGTCACTGGCAGGAAGGGTGCAGGCGGTTAAAATGGTAGTCCTCCCGAGATTCCTTTTTGTGTTTCAGTGCCTCCCGGTGATGGTCACGAAGGCTTTTTTCAAGAAGATCGAGAAAAGCGTTATGAGTTTTGTGTGGGCTGGGAAGACCCCGAGAGTGAGGAGGGGGTTCTTGCAGCGTAGCAGGGAGAGGGGGGAACTGGCACTACCGAGCTTAAGTGAGTACTATTGGGCCGCCAATATTTCAATGGTGTGTAAGTGGATGGGAGAAGGGGAGGGAGCGGCGTGGAAGAGATTGGAGATGGCGCCCTGCAAAGGAACCAGCCTGCAAGCAATGGTGACGGCACCGCTGCCGTTCTCCCTGAAGAAATACACCACAAGTCCAGTGGTGGTGGCAACACTGAAAATTTGGGGGCAGTGGAGGCGGCATAGGGGAATGACGGGAGCCTCGGTGCGGTCCCCGATAAGAAATAATCATAGGTTTGTCCCGGGGAGAATAGATGGGGGATTTGGAGCATGGCAGAGAGCTGGGATTGTGCAACTGAGGGATCTGTTCTTGGACGGGACGTTTGCGAGTCTGGGAGCGCTGACGGAAAAATATGGGTTGCCCCAAGGGAATGAATTTCGATACATGCAACTGAGGGCTTTTGCGAGGCAACAGGTGAGGGAATTCCTGCAGCTCCCGATGCAGGAGATTCAGGATAGAGTGATCTCAGGGACATGGGTGGGGGATGGTAGGGTGTCAGATATATACAGGGAAATGAGAGATGAGGGGGAGAACATGGTGGATGAGCTGAAGGGAAAATGGGAAGAAGAGCTGGGGGAAGAGATTGAAGAGGGGCTGTGGCCAGATGCCCTACGTAGGGTAAACACTTCGTCCTCATGCGCCAGGCTTAGCCTGATACAATTTAAGGTTTTGCACAGGGCACACATGACCGGAGCAAGGCTCAGTAAATTTTTCGGGGTAGAGGATAGGTGTGGGAGATGCTCGAGAAGTCCAGCAAACCACACCCACATGTTTTGGTCATGCCCGGCACTGCAGGGGTTCTGGGTGGGGGTGGCGAAGGTGCTTTCAAAGGTGGTGGGGGTCCGGGTCGAGCCAGGCTGGGGGCTGGCTATATTCGGGGTTGCAGAAGAGCTGGGAGTGCAGGAGGCGAGAGAGGCTGATATTTTGGCCTTTGCGTCCCTCGTAGCCCGGTGAAGGATACTGCTTATGTGGAAGGAAGCCAAGCCTCCGGGCGTGGAGTCCTGGATAAACGACATGGCAGGGTTTATAAAACTGACGGATAAAGTTTGCACTAAGGGGTTCGGCTCAGGGGTTCACCAGGCGGTGGCAACCGTTCATTAACTACCTCGCAGAACGATAAAGGAAATGGGAAGGTAACAGCAGCAACCCGGGGGTGGGGGGGGGGGGGGTGGGGGGGGAGGGGGGGGAGGGGCTCAGGTGGGTCCTCAGGGGTGTTTTTGTAAAGATATTGGTACTTGGTTATGTATATTGAAATGCTGATTTTATTATTTGGGAGAGCTATTATTTTTGTTATGGCAGTTGCCATTTAGTTTATATATTATTTATTTATTTGTTAAAATACGGTCACGGTTATTTATATTGTTTTGCTGTTGTAAAAAGGAGAAAAACTTTTGTACTGTTTTGTATGGCCGAAAAAGTTCAATAAAATATATATATATTTTTTTAATCTTAAGTTTTGAATTGTCAGATATATTCAGATTAGTTAACCCACTCTGTCCCATGCAGAATGGATCTTTTGTGTTTTACTTTACAAGTGACTACAAGTGGCACAATATTTGCAGTGGCTTCAGGAATTTGAGATAGTTGAGTTATTGTAAACTGGCTAATTAACCAGGCAAAAGCACGTCAGGGTCGGGTTTCAGCGTAACAGAATCAGGCGCGTAACCACGGGGAAAATAGATGTGAAAAGGTTGTAATATATGAGAACTACTAACCCCTGAATAACACACGTGTTCGGCCCATACAGGAAAAGCTTTATACGGACAACATCTAACACCTGGTGATGACCAGGACACTTTTCTGCTTTTTCTTTAAATTTTTAGATTAAACGTTCAATAAAGGCTGGAACGACAGCAGCAGCTGTGGAGACTCGTGATGGCTCTTGAGATCTCAGAACAACTACAAGCACATAAGAGTGCAGGAACATCACTGATTTCACAACAGACACAGGATGAACGTAGCTATATGAACTATGGTGCTTTATATAATTATATTGACGGGATGTTCATCCCAGCAGCCAGAGACTGGAACAATGATATAACTTTTTTTAATGCGTGGCTGCAGCTACATTCGGGGAAAGACATCAGATGCGTATACAAATTGTGTCTGTACTTCTCGCGCGTTCCGGTATTGTTTATAATATGAAATGAATATGTATTGTTTGCACTGAGTGCTGAATTTGGTGCTTTTTGAGTGCGATAGTGAGAGTTTGGTGACCGAGGGAGTATAAGGCTTCATTTTTATCTAAAGTTTAGTCTTTTTTTTATTTAGTTAATTAACTTAAAAGTTGCTGTTTGGTTTAGAAGAAGGTGAATTTTCAATCAGCTTTAAACAGGCTTCTACTTCTAGGCACTTGCAGCTGGAGCTTGTTAATTAGTTAATTGGATTAGGCCAGTTTTTCAGAGGCTAGATTCACAGTATAAAAGTGATCCCCTACAGTGCAGACTTTGTTTGCAGTGAGTGCTGAATTTGGTGCATTTGAGTGCTATAGTGAGAGTTTGGTGACTGAGGGAGTTAGATGAGGAGGGAGTAAGGCGCTCCTTTCATTTTGTTTCCGACATTTCCGCAAAGAGTGCGAAGAGAGCCAGGAGTTTACAGGAAGTGTAGCTGACTGGGAGCAGAGTCGGAGGGCGGAGATCTAGTTAGTCCACACAGCAGCTATATTCTTTAAGGTAAGAGGGGATGGAGGCTAGGCCAGTTACATGCTCCTCCTGTAGGATGTGGGTGGTGAGGGATACCACCGGTGTCCCCACTGACTATACCTGCGGGAAGTGCACCCAACTTCAGCTCCTCAAAGACCGTGTTAGGGAACTGGAGCTGAAGCTGGATGAACTTCGGATCATCCGGGAGGCAGAGGGGGTGATTGAGAAGAGTTACAGGGAGGTAACCACACCCAAGGTACAGGACAAGAATAGCTGGGTTACAATCAGGGGGAAAAAAACAAACAGGCAGACAGTGCAGGGATCCCTCGTGGCCGTTCACCTTCAAAACAAGTATACCGTTTTGGATGCTGTTGGGGGGGATGACCTACCGGGGGAAGGCCCTAGCGGCCAGGTCTCTGGCACTGAGTCTGGCTCTGGGGCTCAGAAGGGAAGGGGGGAGAATAGAAAAGCAATAGTTGTAGGAGATTCAATGGTTAGGGGAATAGATAGGAGATTCTGTGGTCGCGAGCGAGACTCCCGGAAGGTATGTTGCCTCCCGGGTGCCAGGGCCAGGGATGTCTCGGATCGTGTCTTCAGGATCCTTAAGGGGGAGGGGGAGCAGCCAGAAGTCGTGGTGCACATTGGTACCAACGGCATAGGTAGGAAAAGGGGTGTGGAGGTAATAAACAAGTTTAGGGAGTTAGGCTGGAAGTTGAAAGCCAGGACAGACAGAGTTGTCATCTCTGGTTTGTTGCCGGTGCCACGTGATAGCGAGGCTAGGAATAGGGAGAGAGTGCAGTTGAACACGTGGCTGCAGGAATGGTGTAGGAGGGAGGGCTTCAGGTATTTGGACAATTGGAGCGCATTCTGGGGAAGGTGGGACCTGTACAAGCAGGACGGGTTGCATCTGAACCAGAGGGGCACCAATATCCTGGGAGGGAGGTTTGCTAGTACTCTTCGGGAGGGTTTAAACTAATTTGGCAGGGGAATGGGAACCGGATTTGTAGTCCAGCAACTAAGGTAGCCGATATTCAGGATGCCAAAGCATGTAATGAGGCAGTGGGGAAGGGAACACTGACAAAGGAGAGTATTTGCAGGCACGGAGATGGGTTGAAGTGTGTATACTTCAACGCAAGAAGCATCAGGAATAAGGTGGGTGAACTTAAGGCATGGATCGGTACTTGGGACTACGATGTGGTGGCCATCACGGAAACTTGGATAGAAGAGGGGCAGAAATGGTTGTTGGAGGTCCCTGGGTATAGATGTTTCAATACAAAGAACAAAGAACAAAGAAATGTACAGCACAGGAACAGGCCCTTCGGCCCTCCAAGCCCGTGCCGACCATACTGCCCGACTAAACTACAATCTTCTACACTTCCTGGGTCCGTATCCTTCTATTCCCATCCTATTCATATATTTGTCAAGATGCCCCTTAAATGTCCCTATCGTCCCTGCTTCCACTACCTCCTCCGGTAGTGAGTTCCAGGCACCCACTACCCTCTGCGTAAAAAACTTGCCTCGTACATCTACTCTAAACCTTGCCCCTCTCACCTTAAACCTATGCCCCCTAGTAATTGACCCCTCTACCCTGGGGAAAAGCCTCTGACTATCCACTCTGTCTATGCCCCTCATAATTTTGTATACCTCTATCAGGTCGCCCCTCAACCTCCTTCGTTCCAGTGAGAACAAACCGAGTTTATTCAATCGCTAAGATTAGGGAGGGTGGTAAAAGAGGTGGAGGGGTGGCATTATTAATTAGAGATATTATAACAGCTGCAGAAAGGCAGTTCGAGGAGTATCACCCTATTGAGGTAGTATGGGTTGAAGTCCGAAATAGGAAAGGAGCAGTCACCTTGTCAGGAGTTTTCTATAGGCCCCCCAATAGTAGCAGAGATGTGGAGGAACAGATTGGGAAACAGATTTTGGAAAGGTGCAGAAGTCATAGGGTAGTAGTCATGGGTGACTTTAACTTCCCAAATATTGAGTGGAAACTCTTTAGATCAAATAGTTTGGATGGGGTGGTGTTTGTGCAGTGTGTCCAGGAAGCTTTTCTAACACAGTATGTAGATTGTCCAACTAGAGGAGGGGCAATATTGGATTTAGTACTGGGTAATGAACCAGGGCAAGTGATAGATTTGTTAGTGGGGGAGCATTTTGGAGATAGTGACCACAATTCTGTGACTTTCACTTTAGTAATGGAGAGGGATAGGTACGTGCAACAGGGCAAGGTTTACAATTGGGGGAAGGGTAAATACGATGTTGTCAGACAAGAATTGAAGGGCATAAGTTGGGAACATAGGCTGGCAGGGAAGGACACAAGTGAAATGTGGAACTTGTTCAAGGAACAGGTGCTACGTGTCCTTGATATGTATGTCCCTGTCAGGCAGGGAAGAGATGGTCGAGTGAGGGAACCATGGTTGACAAGAGAGGTTGAATGTCTTGTTAAGAGGAAAAAGGTGACTTATGTAAGGCTGAGGAAACAAGGTTCAGACAGGGCATTGGAGGGATACAAGATAGCCAGGAGGGAACTGAAGAAAGGGATTAGGAGAGGTAAGAGAGGGCATGAACAATCTTTGGCGGGTAGGATCAAGGAAAACCCCAAGGCCTTTTACACATATGTGAGAAATATGAGAATGACTAGAGCGAGGGTAGGTCCAATCAAGGACAGTAGCGGGAGATTGTGTATTGAGTCTGAAGAGATAGGAGAGGTCTTGAATGAGTACTTTTCTTCTGTATTTACAAATGAGAGGGGTGATATTGTTGGAGAGGACAGTGTGAAACAGATTGGTAAGCTCGAGGAAATACTTGTTAGGAAGGAAGATGTGTTGGGCATTTTGAAAAACTTGAGGATAGACAAGTCCCCCGGGCCTGACGGGATATATCCAAGGATTCTATGGGAAGCAAGAGATGAAATTGCAGAGCCGTTGGCAATTATCTTTTCGTCCTCACTGTCAACAGGGGTGGTACCAGGGGATTGGAGAGTGGCGAATGTCGTGCCCCTGTTCAAAAAAGGAACTAGGGATAACCCTGGGAATTACAGGCCAGTTAGTCTTACTTCGGTGGTAGGCAAAGTAATGGAAAGGGTACTGAAGGATAGGATTTCTGAGCATCTGGAAAGACACTGCTTGATTAGGGATAGTCAGCACGGATTTGTGAGGGGTAGGTCTTGCCTTACAAATCTTATTGAATTCTTTGAGGAGGTGACCAAGCATGTGGATGAAGGTAAAGCAGTGGATGTAGTGTACATGGATTTTAGTAAGGCATTTGATAAAGTTCCCCATGGTAGGCTTCTGCACAAAGTAAGGAGGCATGGGATAGTGGGAAATTTGGCCAGTTGGATAACGAACTGGCTAACCGATAGAAGTCAGAGAGTGGTGGTGGATGGCAAATATTCAGCCTGGATCCCAGTTACCAGTGGTGTACCGCAGGGATCAGTTCTGGGTCCTCTGCTGTTTGTGATTTTCATTAATGACTTGGATGAGGGAGTTGAAGGGTGGGTCAGTAAATTTGCAGACGATACGAAGATTGGTGGAGTTGTGGATAGTAAGGAGGGCTGTTGTCGGCTGCAAAGAGACATAGATAGGATGCAGAGCTGGGCTGAGAAGTGGCAGATGGAGTTTAACCCTGAAAAGTGTGAGGTTGTCCATTTTGGAAGGACAAATATGAATGCGGAATACAGGGTTAACGGTAGAGTTCTTGGCATTGTGGAGGAGCAGAGAGACCTTGGGGTCTATGTTCATACATCTTTGAAAGTTGCCACTCAAGTGGATAGAGCTGTGAAGAAGGCCTATGGTGTGCTCGCGTTCATTAACAGAGGGATTGAATTTAAGAGCCGTGAGGTGATGATGCAGCTGTACAAAACTTTGGTAAGGCCACATTTGGAGTACTGTGTACAGTTCTGGTCGCCTCATTTTAGGAAGGATGTGGAAGCTCTGGAAAAGGTGCAAAGAAGATTTACCAGGATGTTGCCTGGAATGGAGAGTAGGTCTTACGAGGAAAGGTTGAGGGTGCTAGGCCTTTTCTCATTAGAGCGGAGAAGGATGAGGGGCGACTTGATAGAGGTTTATAAGATGATCAGGGGAATAGATAGAGTAGACAGTCAGAGACTTTTTCCCCAGGTGGAACACACCATTACAAGGGGACATAAATTTAAGGTGAAAGGTGGAAGATATAGGAGGGATAGCAGAGGTAGGTTCTTTACCCAGAGAGTAGTGGGGGCATGGAATGCACTGCCTGTGGGAGTAGTTGAGTCGGAAACATTAGGGACCTTCAAGCAGCTGTTGGATAGGTACATGGATTACGGGAAAATGATATAGTGTAGATTTATTTGTTCTTAAGGGCAGCACGGTAGCATTGTGGATAGCACAATTGCTTCACAGATCCATGGTCCCAGGTTCGATTCCGGCTTGGGTCATTGTCTGTGCGGAGTCTGCACGTCCTCCCCGTGTCTGCGTGGGTTTCCTTCGGGTGCTCCGGTTTCCTCCCACAGTCCAAAGATGTGCGGGTTAGGTGAATTGGCCAATGATAAATTGCCCTTAATGTCCAAATTGCCCTTGGTGTTGGGTGGAGGTGTTGAGTTTGGGTAGGGTGCTCTTTCCAAGAGCTGGTGCAGACTCAAAGGGCCGAATGGCCTCCTTCTGCACTGTAAATTCAATGATAATCTATGATTAATCTAGGACAAAGGTTCGGCACAACATCGTGGGCCAAAGGGCCTGTTCTGTGCTGTATTTCCTATGTTCTATGTTCTATATTCTATTGTGTTTTAAGTGAGGTTGTTATGAAGCAGGCTGCCAATGACACGGGTGCCACTAGATTGTGAGGGCATAGGAACCTACACAGGGTTAGAATAGGCATAATCAATGATGCAGTGACATGACTTTAACACATAAACTTCGATGGTAAAGTCACTAGACATACAAAGGTTAAATGCAAAGGTGGAACAACTTACAGGAATAAGGAAGAGAATATCAGAGAAAGCAGAGAAAGGTCTAGCCAGCTTTGGAAAAGAGGGCCTGGGTATACAATTGAATAGGACAACAGTGTTAGGGACACGCTAAGACAATCAACAATAATTAACAAACTCATCGACCGAGAAAGGGAGACAGCCAGACGGCTCTGACAGGGGCAGCTAGGACACAACCTTGATCTGATCTAAAGGGGGGAGGTGCCTGATTGATAGACAGCCCGCAACTGGCTAAGCTAGCCAATGACAATGGACGCTGGACAACTATACTCTCAAGGTACCAGAGTATACTTAGTGATCCCCGACTGCAAAATGGATGAGATAACGGGGGTAGAGATGGTCCTGATGATCCCTATCATCACACCGGACTCAGGGCCATACCCTCACAACCAACTGGAGGACATTAGAATCGTACGGGCTAACACGTCCCTCAGGTACTATCTCACTGAGGCCCGGTGGGACAGGGAGAGTTGGATGAATGTCAGTTAATCAGAACTCATGGTTGTGTCTTAGGGATTACACCTACTCCCATGCATTTTAAGTTTACGGAGGAAAAGGAAAATACTGCATCTCCTGTCGCTATAACTTGTGTACCCCTTAGGTCCACCACTGTAGGCCTAGCAAAGATCATTTGAGTTAGGGTTGTAAATAGCCAGAGATGGTCCCACATCTTGCAGAAACTCTGAGGGAACGAAGACTCAAGATTGGTCAATCTGTTAAGCTTTACCACCAGTTAATAAAAAATCCATGCTTGACACAGACACACACAGAGGAACTACTTCAGAGTGAAAGTTAGTGGCAGAGAGTGTGGGACTGTTAGATGAGCTTACTTGAAAACTGCTATGAATAACATTATTTGATGACAGACAGCAGAGTTAGTAAGGGAGGCAGGAATGATTGATATCAAGATATTAAATGTGATATACATGGGTTTGTTTGAGGGGCGATCTTTGATTCACATGCACGGTGTACGTACGGAACATCTGCGAGGTTACATGCCCCAAAGGCCATATTAAACACACCCTGCTGCCCTCATATCGAATCATTGTTATCATCTGGGATTCAGTAAACTTCTTCCAGGATCAAAAGGGGGAAGTGTTGGAGGGCATTTTCTGACTGGACTATGATATAAATTATAGGTGGCTCTGTAACTACATTTGTGCTCCTATATTACTTTTGAATAGTTCTGATGTGACAAAAGGTACTCATTGGCTTAGATGCCTGATTAGAAGAGGCAATTTGTAGAAATAGATAGTGTATACACAATGCTTGTGAATATCAGAAAGGACACAAAATGACTGTTAGTTATTAAAGCAATACTAAAGGCACAAAATGGCTGAACTTAAGCTACCTCATGAGAACCAGGTGTGGGTATGTACAGGGTGTATTTTAACAGCCACTGATAACAGCTTCACAGAACAAGGAGTGCAATGTATCCTTGATAAAGCTCAAGGTCCACAGCTGCAGACAGGACATATGTGTTAGTTTTGAACGACTTCTGTATGAAGTTAGGGGCGGGTAAGACAACACCCACTTTAACCATATATGTGATAACTGGGGTGCTAAGAAAATTGATTGTCTACATGTAATGAATTGTAACGCGAATATAGTTGATTGATTGTATGTAAATGAGAATACAACTAATTCCGCCCCTTGATTCTGTATATTAACCCAATGCGAACCTTAGCTCAAGTGAGAAAGAGGATTGCGAGACTGTGTAGTCTCCAAAGCTTTCACCTAGTACTGAAATAATAAACTGCTTCTTTATACTCATCCTCAGGCCTTCGTGTGAATATTTTCACCTCTAACACAGTTTATCACTTTATTTGTCAGCAGGGCAGCTAAGGGATAATTAATTGACATAATGAAACTACAAGTTTTTACAATGTAAATTTGAATGACTGATTATGTCATTTAAGTTGATGCCGTTCCAGAAAATTCTGAAAAATTGAATTACTTGATTTTTTTTAACCAAGAAAGATGAAAAAGGTGTTTTGTTTTATTTGAAAATTGTTAACTCAATATAACAATCATTGAGATTGCCACAAATAGTATTGGTAAGTGTCACTTTACAGGCCTATTATAACTAAAGTTAATTACCTCCTGGTTAGCTGTGTATGGATTAAGTATCGTCGGCATAGTGTACAGAACGGATTCATGTCACGATCAAAAAGTGTGGTTCAAGTGCCTTCAATCAAGACTCGAGCCACAAAAGAAGAAATAAAGAAACCAATTTCACAGTTAAAGGCTTGCTGCGCTTCTCAGTTCAATATCTGAACACTCACCCATCTTCCTTTGCCAGGACTCTTGCACCTGAGTGATAATGAATGTCAAGAGTGGTAAAAACATCTGACGTTGACAAGGCAAAAACAATCAGTCAACTCAACCAGCTATCTGTGACTCATTTTTCTGAGAGCTTACATCGCACGATTCACAAAGAGCATTGAGTCATGCATTCAAAAGAAACCAAATGATTAGGCTAAGGTTACCGTGCAGCTTTCAGTCTCTGGCTGCTTAACCACAGCATGCAATGTGTATCCAGTGGTCCGGTCTCACAATAAGGTCAACCATAAAGGTGCTTTGTCCACGTCTGGATGCATCTGCAGGGCTCCATTTCCCGAGTGTCCAACACTTGATAACATTAGAGTGCAGAAGGAAGCTTCGCTTCTGAATGAAACAAAAATGAAATGAAATGAAAATGAATTCTCTCACAACATTGTCCAAAATGTCATCGAAAGCTGCTTTAGAGTCTTAGAAGAGTTTAACTTCACATTAAATTTGTTCAAGTTAAAGCCAAGGTGAAATATCACGCTGATGGACATCTCTCACTGTGCTGGCTTTAGTATGTACAGGATCCCTTACTTACAGGAACACTTCATGCATTCAAAACTATCTTATCTGAGGAATTAATGGCATCTTGCTATCAGCAACAAGGTGAGGTGCACACTGTTGACTGCGTTTAAAACTATGTTCCTATCATTTTCATGGCTGCAGTGAGAACTAACTCTCCAGGCTGTAGCCTAGATCCATCAGCTAGGTGACTAGGGAGGCCTAGTGGTGAGGTGTAATTCCTGGTGCAGCCACAGCCTCTTTGATGCCATGAACTGAAGGCATGGCCTTTGAGGTCTTCAGCCCAGCAACAGTCTCTGAATAATTGGCCAGTCTGCTGAGCTTTGGTCAGTGCTTTTTCTTCATTTGTGGTCTTCATAGCGGCAAATGTCTCAGTGCCAGCCACTACTGGGACTGTAAGATCTGGGCCATAGAAACGTAAAACGTGTACTGCAGGGAAGGAGGTTATTTTGTCCATGGTGTATGTGCTTGCCAGAAGAGAGCTATCCAGTCTAATCCAACTTTGATTAGCTTTAGTCCTTCCCTTACTGCCACTATGATGGAGAATCTGTGGCACTCAGTTTCCTGCCGAGACTGAGATTGGACTGCTTTTCCCGATTTGTCAGCTTTTGCTCCAGTCTGGGGATAAGTGCACATGCATCTCTGCTGCCTCTGCATCATATGGTGAACTTCAACTTTGTTGTTCTCTTTCTGGCTTGTAACTGATTCTGCCCACATGCTGGATCTTCATTCCAATGAGAATTCCTCAAGCAAACCCTTCACTTGCCCACCTAACCTGTCTCCAAACTCCAGTAACTTCAATGCTCCACATGTCCTTTGACGTACACATTTTAGCTGCCATTCCAGATCCGAGCCCATCACGTTCATTTCCACTTTATTATTTTCCGCTCTCTTTTTACTTTTTCCTCTCGACCCCTCCCAGCCCCTCTCTTCTGCTGTTTACCCTCCTTTCATTTCTCCCCTCTCTGCTTTCCCAAAAATCCACCTCAACCACATGACATTGATACTCTCCAGCTATTCTCCTAGGCTTGATTTCCTCTTAATTAGACAGGCCCCCAATTTCCTTCTGTATCTGCCTTTGTATTGTCGAAAGGACCCAGCAAGGTACTCGTCGCTGCTTCCACACAAGCAGCAACACCATCTGCTCTTTCACTAACCTATCTGCCCTGCGCAGTGGCTTTTCCAAAACGCCTCCTAGTCTAATTCAATAGTTCAGTTAATTGCAGTTCACTTGTGCCAAATTACATTACAACTTAGTAAAATTGGCCTTTCCTCAATTTAGAACTCCTACTTTTGGTCTGTATGTGTCCTTTTTGATAACTACACTAAATCTAAATCAATCCAGATCACGACAACCATTGATATTCTTTCCACTTCCCAGAATTATTCTCAGAACCATGTCCAGAACTGCCGCTTAGCTTGTTGGACTTGCAACTTACTGGCTAAAAATGTTCCTGATTGCATGTGAGCTCTCCAGAGCTTTTACCCTGATTTTAACCCAGTTGACATTACTATCATTGAAATCTCCTCATGTTACTGTCCTACTGTTTCTGCAAATCTCAGCAATTTGCCTACATATCACAGAATCTTTACAGGGGAGAAGAAGGCCATTCAGCCCATTGAGAATGTACTGGCTCACTGAAAGAGCTTTCTACCAAATCCCATTCCCCTGCCTTATCCCTGTAAACCTTGCGCATTCTGTCTTTTCAGATAGAAATCCAATTACCTTTTGAATACCTCGACTGAATCTGCCTCCAACACCCTCTCAGGAAGTTCATTCCAGACTCTGGCCCTCTGGATAAAATCATTTTTTGTTGCATCACTTTTACTCCTTTTGTCCATTATTTTGAATCTGTGCTCTCTATGTTTTAATGTGCTATTGAAAGGGAACAGGGGCGAGATTCGCCGACCCCCCGCCGGGTCGGAGAATCGCCGGGGACTGGCGTGAATCCCGCCCCCGCCGGTTGCCGAAGTCCCCGGCACCGGAGATTCGGCGGGGGCGGGAATCGCGCCGCGCCAGTTGGCGGGCCCCCCCATGCGATTCTCCGGCCCGGATGGGCCGAAGTCCCGCCGCTAAAATGCCTGTCCCGCCGGCGTAGATTAAACCACCCACCTTACCGGCGGGACAAGGCGGCACGGGCGGGCTCCGGGGTCCTGGGGGGGGCGCGGGGCGATCTGGCCCCGGGGGGTGCCCCCACGGTGGCCTGGCCCGCAATCGGGGCCCACCGATCCGCGGGCGGGCCTGTGCCATGGGGGCACTCTTTCCCTTCCGCCTCTGCCACGGTCTCCCCTATGGCGGAGGCAGAAGAGACTCCCTCCACTGCGCATGCGTGGGAAGTTGTCAGCGGCCGCTGACGCTCCCACGCATGCGCCGCCCGTAGATGTCATTTCCGCGCCAGCTGGCGGGGCACCAAAGGCCTTTTCCGCCGGCTGGCGGGGCGGAAATTCGTCCGGCACCAACCTAGCCCCTCAATGTTGGGGCTCGGCCCCCAAAGATGCGGAGCATTCCGCACCTTTGGGGCGGCGCGATGCCCATCTGATTTGCACCGTTTTGGGCGCCAGTTGACGGACATCGCACCGTTTCCGGAGAATTTTGCCCCTGTTTCTCACTATTTACCCTGTTCATACCCCTCAGGATCCTCAATACCTCTACCAAGTCTTCTCTCAGCATTCTTTTCTCCAAGAAAAATTATCTGCTCTTTTCCAATCTATCCCCATAGTTACAGTTGTTTATCCCTGGGATAATTCTTGTGAGTCTCCTTAGTACTCTCTCCAAAGCCTTCACTTCCTAGCCCAGTGCCCAGAACTGAATGCAGTACTCCAGCTGGGGCCTAACTGGGATCTTATACAAGTTCAATATGACGTCCTTACATTTGTACTCAATGCCACCATTCATAAAACCCAGGATACCATATTTTATCAACTGCCCACTCATATTTGCTGTCCTATCTCCCTCTAACTGTTTGGTGGTCAATAGTACATCCCTGGCTGTGTAATTGCCCCTTTTTTGTTCCTCTGTTCAACCCATACTGCCTCATTTGATGATTCTTCTAGATAACATTCCTCCTCACAGCTGTGATTGTTTCCTTATCCAATTTCCCTACCCCCACCCCCCATCCATCCTTTTATAACCCCATCTGAAAACCCGACAATGAGGAATGTCGATCTGTCACTTCTGCCCTTCTTTCAGCCAAATGTTTTCTTCCCTGATGGGTTGAATTATGGCTGCAGTTCAGGCATTAAAATGCAAAGCCTAACCATCAAACAAAGTTGATGAGATGGAATAAAGCATGGTGGATTATCTACCTATTGCAAATCTCATAATCAGATTCTGATCATGCAAAATAACACGTTTCAGGGACAAGTTTGGCTCTTAGTTGCATTTCCAACAAATGTATCATTCATCGTATGTTAAACTTGACACAAAAGTAAATCTAAACAGCTAAAGAAATTTTCAAACAATTATTGGGCCATTCGGGAAACAGCAATAACAATCAATATCATGGAATCTATTACAAAGAACAGACAGAAAAAATGGCCAAATATCAGATCTCAAGAATCAGAGACACAGACGTAAAAAGGAAAATCATACTTAAAAGAAAAACTTCCCTTGACCTCTTTGAGAAGGTTATAGATTTTTTTTTTTAATTTAGTGTACCCAATTTTTTTTTTCCCAATTAAGGGGCAATTTAGTGTGGCCAATCCACCTAACCAGCACATCTTTAGGTTGCGGGGGTGAAACCCACGCAGACATGGGGAGAGTGTGCAAACTCGACACAGGCAGTGACCCAGGGCCGGGATTCGAACCCGGGTCTGGGATCGAACCCGGGTCCTCAGTGCCGTAGGCAGCAGTGCTAACCACTGGGCCACCATCCTGCCCTCGAGAAAGTTATAGATAAGGAGATAGAATGACACCCTACAGTATAAATACTTCATTTTTAGAGGGTCTGCAACCAGAAGATTTAAGATGATTGCTAAAAGAATCAGTGGGGAGGTGAGGAGTACTTTTTACGTCGTGAATTATTTTGAAAGCTTGTTGGAAACAGGTTTAATAGAAACGCCTCTTTCAAAAGAGAATTGGGATACATTTGCACAAACGATTTCTAATTAAACTAAAAGCCAGTGGAACCTCAGATGGAATGTGAGATGCACTAACGAGCTGGCCAAATCATATAACAGAAGTATTGAGGACAGGTAGAACTTCATACTGGGAGTGTGAGAATTCTGGAGTGTCCAACTGGATGCAGAGTCTTTGATTCTCGTTCTTATTAATCTATGCAAACTACCTGGATGCAGGCCTATCTCTAATTAGGCAGTGGCGCAGTGGTAATGTCGCTGGATTAGTAATTCAGACACCTAGGGTAATGCTCTGGGAATCTGGGTGCCATGGTAGATGTGAAATTTAAATCCAATAAAAGTTTTGAATTTAAAGTCGAATGATGACCATGGTACAATTGTGTAAAAACCTGTCTGATTCACTAATATCTTTCGCGAAAGAAATCTATCGTCCTTACCTGGTTTGGTCTAAATGTGACTCACAGCAATGTGGTCGACTCCTAAATACCCTCTGGGATGGGCCAGTCAGCCACATGCCCACACCCCATGAACCAATTCTTTAAAAAGTCACTAAGCAGCAGAAAGCAGTTGAGACATTTGCATTGATTTTGCAATTGTACAAAAAAATTTAAAAAGCTAAATTTCACCAGGGCCATAATTAACTTTTCCCACACAGACATTAAAATGTTGGTCAGGCAGAGTGCAAAGAGAAATGTGGAAGGGCACATACCAGCAACAGAATCCAGTTTTCCCTCTCTTAATTGTAACCTGGCGATAGGAATGCCTGGGTCATTTGGACAAAGGTCATTTGGACATAAGAACATAAGAACTAGGAGCAGGAGTAGGCCATCTGGCTCCTCGAGCCTGCTCCACCATTCAATTAGATCATGGTTGATCTTTTGTGGACTCAGCTCCACTTTCCGGCCCGAACACCATAACCCTTAATCCCTTTATTCTTCAAAAAACTATCTATCTTTATCTTAAAAACATTACAGAAGGAGCCTCAACTGCTTCACTGGGCAAGGAATTCCATAGATTCACAATCCTTTGGGTGAAGAAGTTCCTCTTAAACTCAGTCCTAAATCTACTTCCCCTTATTTTGAGGCTATGCCCCCTAGTTCTGCTTTCACCCGCCAGTGGAAACAACCTGCCCGCATCTATCCTACCTATTCCCTTCATAATTTTATATGTTTCTATAAGATCCCGCCTCATCCTTCTAAATTCCAACGAGTACAGTCCCAGTCTACTCAACCTCTCCTCGTAATCCAACCCCTTCAGCTCTGGGAATCTCCTCTGCACACCCTCCAGTGTCAGTACGTCCTTTCTAAGGTAAGGAGACCAAAACTGAACACAATACTCCAGGTGTGGCCTCACTAACACCTTATACAATTGCAGCATAACCTCCCTAGTCTTAAACTCCATCCCTCTAGCAATGAAGGACAAAATTCCATTTGCCTTCTTAATCACCTGTTGCACCTGTAAACCAACTTTTTGCGACTAATGCACTAGCACACCCAGGTCTCTTTGCACAGCAGCATGTTTTAATATTTTATCATTTAAATAATAATCTCTTTTGCTGTTATTCCTACCAAAATGGATAACCTCACATTTGTCAACATTGTATTCCATCTGCCAGACCCTAGCCCATTCACTTAACCTATCCAAATCCCTCTGCAGACTTCCAGTATCCTCTGCACTTTTTGCTTTACCACTCATCTTAGTGTCGTCTGCAAACGTGGACACATTGCCCTTGGTCCCCAACTCCAAATCGTCTATGTAAATTGTGAACAGTTGTGGGCCCAACACTGATCCCTGAGGGACACCACTCGCTACTAATTGCCAACCAGAGAAACACCTATTAATCCCCACTCTTTGCTATGAACTGGATTATAAATTTACAATGAATGGAATTAAACTAATAAGAGCGGTGGTAAAAGTGCGTGAACATTCCTTTTCAATGTCGAGAAAATGTATGAAATTAATTAAAATATTTCAACATTGAGTTCAACAACTTTAGACTGTGACCTTTCTCCTCCATCTTACTTCTTTAGTATAAATTTAAAGTACCGAGTTCTTTTTTTCCAATTAAGGATAAATTTAGTGGAACCAATTCACCTTTCTCCTCCATTTTAAACCCTTTTTTTAAATCATAGATTTATTGTCTCAATGCCAACCACCCCACCCACCCTCCCTCAACTCCCACCCCACCCTACATTGGGCCAACCTTCTTTAGTTCTTAACTTTGCAGGAATCTCTCCCAGCTGCAGTATAATAGTCAACACATTTCTCCCTCTCTTTATTTCTGATGAAGAGTCAGGCAGACTCGAAGCGTTGGGCGCGGGTTAACAACATTTCTAAGTGTCATTTTGGGCGCGATTGGCTGGAATTTTCTCACCGGCCGCATTGGCAAGACCGCAGCCCGTACGTAACAGCGTTTGGTGCAAAACATGAGCCCCCACGAGCTCCTCACCATGCCAGGCTGTCTTGCCATCTAATTCACCATACTCGCCCCTCAGCACCTCATCGCTAACAAGGGGGAATTGCTTTTAAATGCTCCCTCACCAGTCAACACACAATCATTTTTTTAATATATATAAATTTAGAGTACCCAATTATTTTTTTTCCAATTAATGGTCAATTTTGCTTGGCCAATCCACCTAGCCTGCACATCTTTGGGTTGTGGAGGTGAAATCCACGCAGACACGGGGAGAATGTGCAAATTCCACACAGACAGTGACCCAGGCCAGGATTCAAACCCAGGTCCTCAGCGCCATAGTCCCAGTGCTAACCACTGCGCCATGTGTCACCCTAATCAACACACAATCATGGCAGCATACAGACCTGCTCCTCGCTTTGGCGATGCCAACCTAGAGTGGCTTCTTGACGCTGTGAATGAGAGAAGAGGCATCCTATTCCTCCGGAGGTGTCAGAGGACCAGCAGCAAGACCACCAATGCCACGTGGGAGGCAGTGGCAGTGGCTGTCAGTGCGGGCAGCATGACCAGAGGACCAGCCTCCAATGTTGGAAGAAGACCAACAAGCTCCACCGAGCTGCAAGTGTAAATGACCACCTCTCTCCTGGCATCAATTCCGGCTGCCACCCCTCAAATTCCAAATACCTGCCCCCCACAAATCACTGGCTCTCACCTTACACTCTCTCTACACCTGACCTTTGTGCTTGTTGCCCAGTACTCCTTGACACCCACCAGCACAACTCCTTCATGTCCAGTTGCCGTGCTCAGGCATATCACTCTGATCCATCAAGCACGCAGCTCATAATGCACTATCTTTATCCCCGCAGGAGAAGCTAACCCATAATAAGCAGGGAAGGGCCAAGATGGGGGGCAGAGTACCATCTGAGACCTCACCCCCATGAGGAATGGAACTGTAGATGGCGGGGTTGTCCGAGGAGAGATCAGTCACCGAGTGCGAGGTTGGTCGCCCCACTGCTATGTCAGGTTATCGAGGGCACAGCAGACCAGCACAAAGCAGGAGACCCCCTGGGGATTGTACTGCAGTGCATCACCAGAATAGTCCAGGCACCCGATCCACATTTTGAGCAGTCTGAGGCACCGCTCAATTACAGCATGGGTGGTACCTTGGGCCTTGTTATATTGGTTCTCTGCCTCAGTCTCCGACCTCCCCAGTGGCATCATCAGCCAGAACCTCATCCCCACTCATCCCCCAAGAGCCAACCCGTTATCCTGGGGTGTTCCTCGAAGAGACAGAAGATCTCGTGTGTCCCAGGATGTAGATGCACAATAACTGGGAAGCATGCACACATGTACATGATCTGAAGCAGTGGTCGCACACAAGTTGAACATTCAGGGAGAGGAATCTTTTCCTGTTAATGAATGGCACTCACTAATATCCCAGTGCTTACAAGGCGACATACATCCAATCAATTACCCCCTGGAACTGGGGTCCAGCTCTTGAGTGTTTGATTGTTGGTGCTTGCTCTATGGTGCTGATGCTTCTAGAGGTCAGGCAAACTATTCAGGCTTCCACGTTTGATAGAAATACAATGTAATAATCATCGACTGAGACATGGCACGTGACGCATGAGAAGCCACTTGGGAACTGTGAAGTGCTCTCACCACTAACAAGGCCAATTCCTTATTTGCAATAGCCTTCAGCTATGAAGCTAGAGGCTGCTCACAGTCAAAGGGAGTTTAAGTGACCTTCAGCATAGAACCAAGAGCAGGGCTCTTTCCTGAAAGCTTTTGGTCGGTCAGACAGGCAGCAGCTGTAGTTGCCCATGTTAAGAGGGAAATCAGGAGGGCAAAAAGGGGACATGAAATTGCTTTGGCAAATAATGCAAGGGAGAATCCAAAGAGATGCTACAGATACATAAAGGGGAAAAGAGTAACTAGGGACAGAGTAGGGCCTCTTAAGGATCAACAAGGACATATATGTGCAGAGCCACAAGAGTTGGGTGAGATCCTGAATGAATATTTCTCATCGGTATTCACGGTGGAGAAAGGCACGGATGCTAGGAAACTAAGGGAAATAAATAGTGATGTCTTGAGAAGTGTGCATATTACAGAGGAGGAGGTGCTGGAAGTCTTAAAGCGCATCAAGGTAGATAAATCCCCGGGACCTGATGAAATGTATCCCAGGATGTTGTGGGAGGCTAGGGAGGAAATTGCGGGTCCCCTAACAGAGATATTTGAATCATCGGCAGCCACAGGTGAGGTGCCTGAAGATTGGAGAGTGGCGAATGTTGTGCCCTTGTTTAAGAAGGGCAGCAGGGAAAAGCCTGGGAACTACAGACCGGTGAGCCTAACGTCTGTAGTAGGTAAGTTGCTAGAAGGTATTCTGAGAGACAGGATCTACAAGCATTTAGAGAGGCAAGGACTGATTCGGGGCAGTCAGCATGGCTTTGTGCGTGGAAAATCATGTCTCGCAAATTTGATTGAGTATTTTGAGGCGGTGACCAAGAAGGTAGATGAGGGCAGTGCAGTAGACGTTGTCTACATGGACTTTATCAAAGCCTTTGACAAGGTACCGCATGGTAGGTTGTTGCAGAAGGTTAAAGCTCACGGGATCCAGGGTGAGGTTGCCAATTGGATTCAAAATTGGCTGGACGACAGAAGACAGAGGGTGGTTGTAGAGGGTTGTTTTTCAAACTGGAGGCCTGTGACCAGTGGTGTGCCTCAGGGATCGGTGCTGGGTCCACTGTTATTTGTGATTTATATTAATGATTTGGATGAGAATTTAGGAGGCATGGTTAGTAAGTTTGCAGATGACACCAAGATTGGTGGCACAGTGGATAGTGAAGAAGGTTATCTAGGATTGCAACGGGGTCTTGATCAATTAGGCCAGTGGGCCGACGAATGGCAGATGGAGTTTAATTTAGATAAATGTGAGGTGATGCATTTTGGCAGATCGAATCAGGCCAGGACCTACTCAGTTAATGGTATGGCGTTGGGGAAAGTTATAGAACAAAGAGATCTAGGAGTACAGGTTCATAGCTCCTTGAAGGTGGAGTCGCAGGTGGACAGGGTGGTGAAGAAGGCATTCGGCATGCTTGGTTTCATTGGTCAGAACATTGAATACAGGAGTTGGGACGTCTTGTTGAAGTTGTACAAGACATTGGTACGGCCACACTTGGAATACTGTGTGCAGTTCTGGTCACCCTATTATAGAAAGGATATTATTAAACTAGAAAGAGTGCAGAAAAGATTTACTAGGATGTTGCTGGGACTTGATGGTTTGAGTTATAAGGAGAGGCTGGATAGACTGGGACTTTTTTCCCTGGAGCGTAGGAGGCTTAGGGGTGATCTTATAGAGGTCTGTAAAATAATGAGGGGCATAGATAAGGTAGATAGTCAACATCTTTTCCCAAAGGTAGGGGAGTCTAAAACTAGAGGGCATAGGTTTAAGGTGAGAGGGGAGAGATTCAGAAGGGCCCAGAGGGGCAATTTCTTCACTCAGAGGGTAGTGAGTGTGTGGAATGTGCTGCCAGAGGTAGTAGTAGAGGCGGGTACAATTGTGTCTTTCAAAAAGCATTTAGATAGTAACATGGGTAAGATGGGTATAGAGGGTTATGGGCCAAGTGCGGGCAACTGGGACTAGCTTAATGGTAAAAACTGGGCGGCATGGACTGGTTGGGCCGAAGGGCCTGTTTCCATGCTGTAAACTTCTATGATTCTATGATTCTATGGGTCTCTACAATATTTAAAGGCGGCTTGAATACTTCATGGATGAAAAGCCACTCACCTCCCCTCCCCCCTCCCCCCCCCCACCCCCTCACGCCCAGCCCAAGAGTGACCCCTGACCTGGAACGCTTCAGACCCCCCCCCCCCTCCCCGACCAAGCCCAAGCCCCCTGAGGGGTCTCCCACCAGCCCCCACTTACCCCCCTCCCCAACCGAGCATTGGAGCTGCAGCTCCAGTGCCCTTGAGCTGCATGCCGGAAAATGGAAATGGCTACTCACCTCCTCAGTTCCCTCAGCAGCCATTGCGCCAGCATCACTTTTTAAAAAAGGAGTACGAAACAACGTCCACTTGATTTCTCGCTGGGGAGCCAGTTAATTCCAGGGAGCCCATTACATTCGACTTCAATTTCGCTCATGAGATTGAAATTAACTCAAATGAGGGTCAGTGATATGCTCACCATGTTTGAGCATGATCCGGAACTCGCCATCGAGAGAGGGCTGGTTAGATAGCAAATTGATTCATGCCCGACGTGAATCTCAATTTTGGCCATTCCCACTATTTAACTGGCGGGTCTAGATCCGCGCCAGGCACAATGCGGTGGTTAAATCTCGCCCGTTATCTCTGTTTTCTCCCTCTACAGATGGTGCCAATCTGCTGAGGTTTCCCAGCAGTCTCTGTTTTTGTTTCAGATTCTAGCAACCACACTATTTTGCTTATATTCAAATATTTAATAAATTGTTTGTTTATACAGCCAGACTTTGTACACACAATTGCCCATTGCAGCCCCAAATCCTCACCTACCTGTGATGTGAGCTACCTATAACCGATATTGCGCGTGAGTGTGTGGGTGTGTGAGATGACAACAGGGGGATAAAGCAGTTACAGGTTAGCTATGTTTGCACTCACATTTGTATCGAGATGTTTTTATAAGAGAGAGAACGTTAGTCAAACAGAATACGCTTCTCCCAGTTGTTACAGTTTGTCTCTTTGTTTGCTTTCGGCTCATGCTCAACCAATGTTGTAGTGGTAGCTTCAACGCCCTCGTGTAAACAGGAGGGAGAGAGGGAATGTGAGAGAGAGAGAGAGAAAAAGAGAGAGCCAGCAGCTGCAGCAATTTCTTCTTCAATCCTCCTGTCACTTGCACAAAAACAACCATCAACAGAACAACAAGGTGGAGTTACTGGGCTAAGGGGATGTGTGGGCTTAAGTGGGGCGCTCTTTCCAAGAGCCAGTGCAGACTTGATGGGCCGAATGGCCACCTTCTGCACTGTAACTTCTAGAAACAAGCAACAACTTTTTAAATATACAACTTCACTCCACCCAAAACGATCCTGAGCTGGGGAAAAGAGAGAACCCATTAGAACATGGAACATATAGTGCAGAAGGAGGCCATTCGGCCCATCGAGTCTGCACTGACCCACTTAAGCCCTCACTTTCACCCTATCCCTGTAACCCAGTAACCCCTCCTAACCTTTTTGACCACTAAGGGCAATTTATCATGGCAAATCCACCTAACCTGCACATCTCTGGATTGTGGGAGGAAACTGGAGCACCCGGAGGAAACCCTCTCAGACACAGGGAGAACGTGCAGACTCCACACAGACAGTGACCCAGCAGGGAATTGAACCTATGACCCTGGCGCTGTGAAGCCACAGTGCTAGCTACTTGTGCTACTGTGCTGTAGAGAGTGAGAGAAGAGAAAATGGAGGCTTTAAAAGGGCTGCTGGATGGATGGGGTCCTGGCATTTGGCCATAGCAAACGTTAGGAAGAGGAGAAGTAAGGGAGTTAAATAGAAGGATTACAGGTGGCGTGGGTTTTCCCCACATTGGACAATAATGTGATGTGGTCAATAACCTCGAGAAAGAGAAAGAGAGAGCGAGAGAGACACGCCTAGTCTGTTAAACCCCACGTTCTTATCTCGCTCCCTGTAATGGTGGAGCGAAAGGAAATGGCTTGGGGCTCAAGCTGTGCTTTTTGCTTTTGCTTTTCTGTCATGAATGTGACATTATACAAATGTACAGCATGTGAAGAGTTAATGTTATGTTAAGCCTCACCACTAGAGGGAGCTAAGGAACAGTACAATAAATTGCACTGGCTCTTAAGCTAAGGGGAGGAGTTTAGACTGGAGCTGAAGGAGATAAGATTCATTGTGTATTGCAGAGTTAGTTAAGATATAATAGTTATAATTAGTAGATAGAGATAGTGTTAATGATTATAGTTTAATTCCTACATGAATGTTTGCTAATCAGAATAAGTGTCGAAGTCAAATTTAGCAGTGTGAATAAAATTTGTTTAGTTCTTCAAAATAGCTTTGTTTATCTTTGTGACCACTGCGCCTTCCATTCTGGAAAGCCCTCACAAAAATCACCACATGGTACCAAGGGTGTATTCCTGAAAAGCAAACAGTAAGAAAGAAGAAATCAGTCCATCTCTACACATCTGAAAATCTGCAAAGAACAAAGAAATCCAAGACCAACATGGCTGCTGTGCAAAACATGCTGTGCAAAAGCCAGAGAATTTCGAGATGTCAGGTAAACTAAGTTTAAATTGGAAAAACTTCAAGCAGCAGATTGAAGTCTTTCTCTCTGCCTTTGCACTTGAATCAGCTCTTGACACGAGGAAAATAGCTCTCCTACTAAATCTGGCAGGTTCACAGGCATTTAAACTCTTTAACTCATTTGATTTCTCAGAAAATGCAGTTAAAAATAAGTATAAGAAAGTAATGGAAAAATTTGACCCTCATTGCAAAAAACAGTTCAATGAGGTGTATGAGAGATACATGTTTTTTTAAAAGGTGCAGCTAAAAGGGGAATGTTTTAACTCTTTTCTAACTGATTTGAATGGTGACATTTAAATTCCACTTGATTTTGAAATTATAGATAACACAAAATTTTCACTTATTGGAGTAGATGCATGTATCCAGTAAACTTGATGCAGAGAATTCACACTGCCATATCTTTCCCTGGTCGCAAAGATTTAGTACTTGCAGATACATTATCAACAACGTATTCAGTTGTCAGGGTAACAAAAAATGTATTTGCCAGACAGGCCATACCAGTTACTGTTGTCACAGACAATGGACCGTGTTTTATCAGCCTGGAGTGGTTATAATTTGCCAATGACTATAACTTCACACATGTAATTTCGGGCCCACTATACCCGCAGACAAACGGGAAAGCTGAGAAAGGGGTGGAAATTGTGAAGCAGCTTCTCAAAAAAGCTATGGAGGACAGAAAGGACTTTGACTTAGTTCTGTTAGCATACAGGGCTACACCATTGTTATCGGGGCTTTATCCAGCACAACTATTGATGGGATGAAGAATACATACTACGTTACCAACTCTAATAGTTCCAATCAAAGATGAACAAGTTGTGCATCAAAAAATGCAGCAACTGAAGAGTAAGCAAAGAAGTATTATGATTAAAAACTCCAAACCACTATCTCCACTCAAAGAAGGTGATATTATAAACATTCATAATCCTGAAGGTGGATGGATGGAGATTGCAAAAGTACTCAATGAACTCACACCGAGATCGTACGTGATCAGAACAGAATCTGGATAGATTTTTCGCAGAAACATAAGGGACTCTTGAAACTCAAACAACCTGTTACATTCACAGAATCAGCTACCACGAGTCAACAGCTCATATATCGTACAAATGACTTTCCAAAAGCTATATTGTCAAACGTACCAGCCAATTCAAATAACACTGTTGTAACATTAAAAAGGTCTACAAGGCTTGAGAAATCTCCAAATAGATTAAATCTGTAAATCTAACATTAGTTCTATCATTGTTGACATACTGTATAATACTGTAAACAAGAAAATGTATAGCCAACATTCTTTCTCAAAGAATGGGAGATGTGAGATTATACAAATGTACAGCATGTGAAGAGTTAATGTGATGTAAAGCCTAGCCACTAGAGGGAGCTAAGGAACACTACAATAAATTGCACTGGCTCTTAAGCTAAGGGGAGGAGTTTAGACTGGAGCTGAAGAATATAAGATGCATAGTATATTGCAGAGTTAGTTCATAGAATCATAGAATTTACAGTGCAGAAGCAGGCCATTCAGCCCATGTTGTCTGCACTGGCCTTTGGAAAGAACACCCCACCCAAACCCACACTTCCAACCTATCCCTGTAACCCAGTAACCCCACCTAACCTTTCTTTGGACACCAAGGGCAATTTAGCAAAGCCAATCCACCTAAACTGCACATTGTTGGACTGTGGGAGGAAACCAGAGCATCCGGAGAAACCCACACAGACACAGGGAGAATGTGCAGACTTCGCACAGACAGTGACCCAAGCTATGAATGGAACCTGTGATCCTGGAGATGTGAGGCAACTGGGCTAACCTCTGTGCTACCGTGCTGCTAGTTATAGATATAAGATATAATAGTTATAATTAGTAGATAGAAATAGTGTTAGTGAATGTAGTTTAATTCTTACATGTATATTTGCTATTCAGAAGCAGTGTCAAACTCAAATGAAATGAAAATTGCTTATTGTCACAAGTAGGCTTCAATGAAGTTACTGTGAAAAAACCCTAGTTGCCACATTCCGGCACCTGTTCGGGGAGGCTGTTACGGGAATTGAACCGTGCTGCTGGCCTGCCTTGATCTGCTTTCAAAGCCAGCGATTTAGCCCTGTTTAGTCGTGTTAAGAAAATTAGTTTCGTTCTTCAAAAGAGCTTTGTGGATCTTTGTGATCACTACACCTTCCATCCTGGAAAGCCCTCACAAAGATCACCACAATCAAAAAATAAACAAGAAAATAAATAAGGAGGAAGGGGAGGGGGTTAGAGAGAGAACCGTGTGTAACAGTGAAAGGATCAGCTGGTGCCTTCAGTGCAGGAAATTCCCCGAGAGAGAAAGAAACAGATAAACATCCAGATTTCAGGTGGCTGGAACCAATTCACTCCAATTATAAAGTATGTTCACAGTTCAGGATTTCGTCCTTTGCGAGAATTCATGGGAACTACCCTCCGTGAACAGTGGAACTTTACGATATATCCACTGTACAAAGGAAAAATGGTGCATAAAATGGTGTACAAAACAATACCACTGTGAATCTCCAGAGTGTTACTTAGTTTTAATAGAGAACTACCCTGAGGTAGAACCATCCTCTTCTGTGGGATGTCTTTCCCTCATGCAATTCATTAAGAGGCCAGCATTTCTTTGCTAATTAATTACAACATTTTAGAGTTTCCCGGTGGAAAGTCTCACAATTTAAGTACATTATAGGCTGAAGTGAAAGGCATTCCTCATGAATTGCTATCACTTGGGCCGATAGCTTGAAAGCTTGTCAGCCCACACAAAAGATGTAAATTAGATTTGAGATTATTACATTATATTGCCTGTGCAGGTGCTAATCTCCTATGTGGTGCTCAGATTTTTCTAATGAGCACCAAACCTCATCAGGAGAAATATCAAACAGTTCCACTCAAAGACTACAAATGCCTTTTCGAATATGCAAGGTACGATCTAAGTGCAAAGTTGATAATGGAGTGATCAGCCAGAGAGCAATCTTGACACTATTTAATATAATCTAAATTTCAAAGTAGTTTAAGCCAGCCATTATGAAGCAAATTATGCCATCTGAGAAACCTGGCTTCTCACTAATTGGTAGAGAGACAGCTCAGAACTTGAAGAGGATATAAGCAAGCACCTCATAGAATCATAGAATCACTACAGTGCAGAAGGAGGCCATTCAGCCCATCGAATCTGCACCGACTCTCTGAAAGAATCCCAGTGCCCCCACCCTATCCCCATAGCCCAGTAACCCCACCTAACCTTTTGGTCACCAGGGGCAATTTGGCATGGCCAATCCACCTAACTTGCACACCTTTGGACTTGGGAGGAAACCGGTACACCTGGAGGAAACTCAGGTCGACATGGGGAGAATGTGCAGACTCCGCATAGACAGCGCGACCCAAGCTGGAAATGGACCCGGGTCACTGGCACAGTGAGGCAGCAATGCTAGGAAATACTCTCCATTTTCTTCTGATCGTTCATACCGTGACTCTGCTTTTCATTCTTCACTGCAGGATTTATACTAGCCAAGTAATAGCAGGATCCATTCAATGTTTCATGATCTTTGGCTAGACTCTCCGTTTCTCCCGCTGGAGCTGAATTGCACAAGCTTTACAATCCCCTTACGAGGGATTCCCGGGGGAATCCGGATATACGGCCGTCATCTTGAATGGGCCACCCGATTGCAGAGTCTCACAGACGGCACCGCCCCCCCCCCCCCCCCACAGCAAATCGGTCCTGACACATGTTATGGGCCAGGGTTTAGAAAACTCCAAAGTATATTATGGAGTTCACCTGATCTACAACTGTTCATTGATTTTGGCTAGGATAAGCAGACGAGCTGCCTTTCAGGGGTTATTCAACAGAGTTCTTGGGCGCTTTTAATCACAAAAGCAAGCTTTATTCTAAGAATTTAGTTTAGCATTTGTATAAACACACACGTAAGAATTATTATCAATTACAAACGTAAAGACCCCACACAGCTACAGTAATCTATGTATAACCCTTAATGAATTCCCCCTTAACTGTTCCAATTCAATAACAAGATCCCATAAACCAAAAACCTCTTTTTACCAAAACAGTAGGTAACTATAATCATCGGGTTTCTTCCTTGGAATAACTCTTTAAAATTGAAAACAGAGACACAGGCCAAAATGCTTCTCTATCTGAGTCTACAGCAGCCAAATGTGAAAACAAAAGTAAAATCTCACAGAGCCACAGCCCAGCTCCACCCACACAATGACATCACTGAAGTCATGCGATAAGACAAAAACATTTCTTAAAGGGGCACTCCTATGGCACATCACCCACACCATATGACAGCGTCCCACTCCTGGATGCCTGGGCACCCCCACCCCCAAAGGCAAGGGTGATACAACCCACACCCCTTGTACCTTGTAATAAGGGGACCCTCAAGGGACCACTGTAATAGGCAACCCCCCCCCTGAGCACAGCTGCACAGCTGCACAGCTGCCACTGCAACAGGGGCAGCTGTGCCTGAGTCTGGTTCCCAGAGATCCACTGTCTGCAATCCATTCATGGCTTTCAGTGGTGGTTTGTGATTGACAGCTCGTAAAAATCATCTTCAGCGTAGATCCACTCATATCCCTTCATGCTTCAGTGGCCTAAGTGGTGAAACCCTAACGTTTGCAAACATTGACCACAACAAAGAGAGGGAAGTGCAGTGAAATCACATGCTTGAGTGATTGGAATGCTTGGAGTTCTTGGAGAGCTTTGACAGGATTATAGGGATACTGGGGGCGTTTAGTTCATTTTCGGGTATAAGCTCAACATGGGGAAGAGTGAGGTATTTCTGATCAATGTGCGGAGGCAGGGGAAGAGCTTGGAGAAACTGCCATTCTGGTTGGTAGGGGCGAGCTTTCAATACTTGGGAATACAAGTGACGTGTGGATGGGTCCAGTTGCACAAGTTAAATCTGACAAATTTGGTGGAGGGGATGAAGGAGGACTTTAAGACGTGTGGAGCCTTACCGTTATTGTTAGCTGGAAGGGTCCGGACAGTAAAGATGATGGTGTTGCTGAGGTTTCTGTTCATCTTCCACGACCTGCCAATATTTATGCACAAATCCTGTTTAAGTAGGGTCAAAAAAATAATTTAAGTGTTCATCTGGGCGGATAAGGCACCTCGGACAAGGAGGTTCTTCCTGGACAGAGATAGAGATGGGAGTTAGCGATGCCGAGTCTGCCGAATTACTACTGGCAGCGAACGTCGAAAAGTCAGGAAATGGGCAGTGCAGGGGTGGTCGGTGTGGGGATGGATGGAGGAGGCCTGGTGCAGAGGATCGAGTTTGAGGGGGGCCTCTTTTGTTTTTGCCAGCTGAGTACGCCACGGACCCTGTAGTGGTAGCAGCGTTGAGGGGTTGGAACCAATGCTGACAGCATTTCAAGATAGAAGGTTGTCACTGTGGGCGCTGATCTGTGGCAATCTTAGATTTATCCCGATCGGATAGACTCGGTTTATCCCAACCAGATTAGACTCTACGTTTAGTTTGTGGGACGGGGGTGGCGATGAAATGTGTCAGGGAACTGTTCATATGGGGGAAGTTGGCGGATTTGGAGGTGGAGTACCAGCAACCAAAGGGGAATGGGGTTCGATACTTGCAAATTAGGCACACTGTTAGGAAGGAGCTGGCTATGTATCCAAAATTGCCATCTACAAGATAAAATTGCGTCTGAGGACAAGGTAGGGGAGGGCAAGACTTTGGTCATATATGGGAAGCTGATGGAGAGACAAAGAGAGAGAGAGATCCCCGGTGGAGGACGTCAGACAGAAATGGGAAGAGGAGTTGAGGGGGGGGGGGGCATTGAGACTGAGATCCGGAATGCGGCTCTGCAAAGGGTTAACTCAACCACTTAATGTGCGAGATTGAGTCTCATTCAGTTCAAAGTGATGCATGGGACACACATGGTGTCAAGGATGAATCAGTTCTTTCCCGGAGTAGAGGATAAGAGTGGCAGGTGTGCCAACGGACTGGATAACCAAGTCCACATGTTCTGGGCTTGTCCAAAGTTGGGGGAGTTCTGGAAAGTTGCAGAGACAGTGCCAAAGGTATTGAGGGTGAAGGTGGCTCCGAGTCCGTGGCTGGCAATATTTGGAGTTTCGGAGGATACAGGAGTGCAGGTTGGGAGAGAGGCATCCCTGTTGGCCTTTACGTCCCTGACAGCCCAGAGGTGGATATTGCTGGGATAGCGGGACGCTGAGCAACCAAAAGTGGCGGGGGGGGGGGGGCATGGGTGTGAGATTTGGCAGAGTTTCTGCTCCTAGAAAAGATTAAATTTGCCATCAGAGGCATGGATGAGGAGTTCTTCTCGAGGTGGAGGCTAGCCATCGACTTCTTTAAGGAATGGTAAAACGTTGGCATAGGGGGAGTAGTGAGGGGACAGCGGGGCTTTCTTCATTTTGGGGTTTGGTTCTATGATTAAAAAAAAGAGGGGGCTATGGAGTGGTCTATGACAAAGAGATAGAGTAGTTAGGATGTGGTTACTGTTTGATGATTATTGGTATTATTGCTTTCTCCTTTTGTTTCTGCACATACTTGAACATGCCTCCAATAAAAATATTTACAAAAACAGAAATATTACTCTGACAAAGAAGATTTATGAAGAGACATTGGGTAAATCACATTTCACAAATGAGGATGAGTAATTTAAGATAGCAGGAAGTGTAGAATCAAAGTGTAGAAGCAAACGGACGTCATTGTTGTTTGTGGGACCTTGCCGGTTTCTCTTAGTACTACAGTGTCTACATTTCAGTAAAGCAGTAAAATACTTTGCGATGTCCAGATACATTTGTAGTCATGAGACAGATGCCTTCCAACTGCTCAGCACATTAATTGCCAGTGAAAACCAACATCCTTTCTTCAAAGGCTGTCAGTATGACAAGTTTTGGGATCCCTTCTATGTCCACTTTTTCCCTTTGAATTAGCACTCATAATCATATGGTCACCACAGCAAGACCCATTCTTGCCACATCAGCTTTCCTGCCATGTACAATGTATATGTGCGATAAGATCCGTTTTTGAATAAACTCCATCTTCCTTAGAACATACGTACTCCTTGATATCTGTATCAGTACAAAACTATGGGACAGACTTCCTGCAGCGGTTCTCTTGATCTCTGATTGTAACGTTGATGAAAGATTCATGGAAACACTGTCGAAATAACTTAAATGTGGTTTAGGCCATTTCTCGTTGTTTCCTGCCAAAGCTACAACAGGAGGTTGGAGAAGCCCAACAGCAACTTTTGGTGAACCCCATTTGAAGCAGTAATTGGAAATGGTACATTTGGTACTTACTGTTCATGCAAAGACATCTGCAGCATTTACAGTTCCATTTTAGGGGGAGGTTGTGGCATAGTGGTATTGCCACAGGATCAGTAATCCAACGTAATGCTCTGGGGACCTGGATTCCCGCCATGGAAGATGGTGAAATTTGAATTCAATACAAATCTGGAATTAAAAAGTCCAACGATGGCCATAAAGCAGTATTGATTGTTGTAAAAACCTATCTAGTTCACTAATGTCCTTTAGGAAAGGAGATCATAGAATCGTAGAACCTCTACAGCGCAGAAGGAAGCCACTTAGCCCATTGGGTCTGCACTGACATTCCGAAAGAGCACCCCACCCAGGCCCAATACCCTGCTCTATCCCCGTGACCCCACCAACCAGTATATCCCTGGACATAAGGGGCAATTTAGCTGAGTCAACCCATCTAACCTGCACATCTTTGGACTATGGTAGGAAACCCATGCAGACACGGAGAAAAGTGCAGACTCCACACTGACAGTCATCGAAGGCCAGATTTGATCCCGGATCTCTGGCGCTGTGAGACAGCAGTGCTAACCACGGTGCCAGTGTGCTGCCCATCTATCATTCTTCAATGGTCTGGCCTACATGTGACTCCAAATCCACAGGAATGCGGTTAACCTATCTGCCCTCTGAAATGGTCCAGCAAACCACTCAGTTCATGAGCAGTTGGGGAAGGGCAACAAATTTTGGCCCAACCAGTGATGCCCATATCCCACAAAATAATTGAAAATACTTTCTTGTTGTATTGTTACCTATCTCCCGGCTGGGGCATTTGTTCTCGAAGTTTTGGATCCGGCACTGACACAATCAGTAATCTAGATTCAGGAAACGTGGCACCAAACCTCATGAATAGGATTCCCTGAAGATTTAGAAAGTTCACACTGTTTTCTATGGAGCCCATCAAAATAATAGTCAGGTCATGACCAAGGTTTGGAAAGAGTGAATGCATGTCTTTCACAAGAAATGGTGATGTGACTGCTCATGAGGTGTTTGCAAAGTGTGGCATTGTGCAGGTAGTCACCAAGTGTGATTACTGAATTGCTGAACGGTCAATTCTTGACCGGTAGAAAGATAATCTATCACTTTGAGTGACAATTGTTATTCACAGCTAGAAAGAGCACTTCACTACTGAATCTCTAGATGAAGAATTAATACACTATTGTCCATTTAAAAAAATATTCTGGTATAAATTTAAATGAATTTTTCAAATGTCAAGAAAGTATATCGCTGACGCAATCAAATAAACAGAAGTAAAATAAGCCTGCAAGAAAAGGTCATTGTCAAAATCTGCCCAAAATCTACACATTTTATGTTGGCAAATAATATGGTTTGCCATTCCTGAGCTCTGTTTTTATGCAGGTTTTTAAAAAAAATCTTAGAAGTTATGATTGTTCTGTATAAACATGCTTGATGGAGCTTGTTGGGAGGTGAGTGAGGCATGGATTGGTGGGGATGATGCTGGTGAATGGAGCAATGTGAGCCAAGCCTCACACTCACACACTTAGCAGTATTAGAAAGCTCAAACACATGTCACAGCTTGCACGCACTGCCAGCCAGTAAACTGTGACAGGCAATGGTCCATGTGTAAGGAAAAGGCACGTGAAAATGCAATCACTAACTTCAACCACTCAAATGAGGTCACTGAATCAGTATGGTCATTGGTCACTGCACCCAGACCTTAGGGGCTAGACGCCTGGAATTGCTTCTCCCACCGCCTTCCACAACATCAGCCTGGAGGGCTGGCTGAATGAGGATCTCCCTAGAGCATCTCGAAAACAAGGACTCCTACATTAGACTCCTATTTATTGACTACAGCTCTGCCTTCAACACCATAATCCCAGCCAAGCTCATATCAAAGCTCCAAAACCTAGGACTTGACTCCCCACTCTGCAACTGGATCCTCGATTTTCTGACCAACAGACCACAATCAGTAAGAATGAACAACAACACCTCCTCCACAATAGTCCTCAACACCGGCGCCCCACAAGGCTGCGTACTTAGCCCCCTACTCTACTCCCTGTACACACACGACTGCGTGGCAAAACTTGGTTCCAACTCCATCTACAAGTTTGCTGACGATACGACCATAGTGGGCCGGATCTCAAATAACGATGAGTCCGAATACAGGAGGGAGATAGAGAACCTAGTGGAGTGGTGTAGCGACAACAATCGCTCCCTCAATGCCAGCAAAACTAAAGAGCTGGTCATTGACTTCAGGAAGCAAAGTACTGTACACACCCCTGTCAGCATCAATGGGGCCGAGGTGGAGATGGTTAGCAGTTTCAAATTCCTAGGGGTGCACATTTCCAAAAATCTGCCCTGGTCCACCCACGTCGACGCTACCACCAAGAAAGCACAACAGCACCTATACTTCCTCAGGAAACTAAGGAAATTCCTATGTCCACATTAACCCTAACCAACCTTTACAGATGCACCATAGAAAGCATCCTATCGGGCTGCATCACAGCCTGGTATGGCAACTGCTCGGCCCAGGACTGCAAGAAACTTCAGAGAGTTGTGAACACCGCCCAGTCCATCACACGAACCTGCCTCGACAACGGTTCAAACACCTGTGTCAGACAGAGGGAACGTCACCTTTGAAAAGCACGGCCTGGTTTTCAGTACAGGTGAGAAAAGCAGTGCTCTCCTTGTATAATCTTTAGCCCCCTGCTGAGCTTTGCATCCACTGAGCAGCACATTTAGCACTGGCCTGAATGAAGCTATCATTTCAACTACCAAGCGGCGTGTGGTGTGTATTACTACAAAACTGGGACGGGTTAATCAAACATCCCCACCCCTGCAACCGTGCTTGTGGTGCCATCAATGTTTATCCCTGTGCGTTTTCCCTCTTGCTTCTCTTTATTCTTCTTTATATTTAAAACAAAAACTAGCTATCGTTAATATCTTTCAGTTTTGAAACATCAGCCTGTCTGTTTTCTCTACCGATGCGACCTGACCTGTGGAGCATTTTCCGACTTGTGCTTCAGGTTTGAAGCATGTGCCCCATTTTAAACATGTTGGTTGCACTATCGAGTCACACGCTGCATTAAATAGACATCAGAGACGTCATTCTCCGACGCCCCAGCGGGTCGGAGAGTGGCCGTTGGCCGCCGTGAATCCCGCCCCCGCCGGTTGCCGAAGTCTCCGAAGGGAGAAAAGTCGGTGGGGCGTTAATGGCACCGCTGACGTCGGAGAATGGCACGGGTCTGCGCAAGGCAGCCGATTTTCGGCCTGCCGATATTCTCCCTTCCGGATGGGCCGAAGTCCCGTCAACGTGATGACCGTTCACGTCGACGTAAATCAAACCTCCTTTTCATCGTCGTGAACCTGTGCTCCAGGTTCACGCCGACCAGCGTGGAGGTGGGTGACGGCCTGGGGGGTTGGCCGCTGGGCAGGCGATGGCGTGGCCGCAGTCTGAATGTGTGGGGAGAGGTGTGTCTCGGGTTGTGTGTGTGTGTGTGTGTGTGCGGCGGGGGGGGTGGTTAGAGTGGGCTGGGCTCCGGGGGAGTGCCGGGAGGGGGGTCCGTGCCGGGGAGGATGATGGGGGGTCCGTGCCGGGGAGGAGGTTGGGGTCCGTGCCGGGGAGGAGGTTCGGGACCGTGCCAGGGAGGAGGATGGGGGGGTCCGTGCCGGGGAGGGGGATGGGGGGTCTGTGCCGGGGAGGAGGATGGGAGGTTGGCTCCGTGCCGGGGAGGGGCATGGGGGGGGGGTCCGTGCCGGGGAAGGGGATTGGGGGGGGTCCGTGCCGGGGAGGGGGATGGGGGGTCCGTGCCGGGGAGGGGGATGGGGGTCCGTGCCGGGGAGGAGGTTGGGGTCCGTGCCGGGGAGGGGGATGGGGGGTCCGTGCTGGGGAGGGGGATGGGGGGTCCGTGCCGGGGAGGGGGATGGGGGGTCTGTGCCGGGGAGGAGGATGGGAGGTTGGGGTCCGTGCCGGGGAGGGGGATGGCGGGGGGGTCCGTGCCAGGGAGGGGGATGGGGGGGTCCGTGCCGAGGAGGGGGATGGGGGGTCCGTGCCGGGGAGGGGGATGGGGGGTCCGTGCCAGGGAGGAGGTTGGGGTCCGTGCCGGGGAGGGGGATGGGAGGTCCGTGCCGGGGAGGGGGATCGGGGGTCTGTGCCGGGGAGGGGAATGGGAGGTCCGTGCCAGGGAGGGGGATGGGGGGTCCGTGCCGGGGAGGAGGTTGGGGTCCGTGCCGGGGAGGGGGATGGGGGGTCCGTGCCGGGGAGGAGGTTGGGGTCCGTGCCGGGGAGGAGGATGGGGGGGTCCGTGCCGGGGAGGGGGTGGGGGGTCTGTGCCGGGGAGGAGGATGAGAGGTTGGGGTCCGTGCAGGGGAGGGGGATGGGGGGGTCCGTGCCGGGGAGGGGGATGGGGGGGGTCCGTGCCGGGGAGAGGGATGGGGGGTCCGTGCCGGGGAGGGGGATGGGGGGTCCGTGCCGGGGAGGGGGTTGGGGTCCGTGCCGGGGAGGAGGATGGGGGGGCAAGTGAGTTGGTCCACCTGGCCAGGTGCCAGCCTCCAACAGTTGGACCCATGCGGTCCATGCCACCTGGCTGGGGGGAGGAGGGGGTATGGGCAATGATGACATGTCGTCGTTCCCCCCCCCCACCCCAACCAGGCCGTCATGTTTTCCGATCAGCCAGCGATGTTGGCCGCCGTGGTGGCAGCCGCTCATGTCTATGTTGCCCTGGATGAGGAGGAGGAGGAGGAGGAGCGTGCCAGAGAGGCGGCGCAGGCTGCCGCAGAGGGGCAGGCGGCAGCCGCCCAGGCTGGAGGGACACCTGACCGACAGGACGAGGAGGGGGAGGAGGACGTCGCGGCCCCACGGCAATGGAGGCACCCGAGGGCGCCCCATGTGTACCGGCCCCGGCAGTCATACCAGGACCTCACAGACCGGGAATGCAGGAGGAGACTCCGGATTAGGCGGGAAACCGTGGCACACATCTGCCACCTGTTGGCACACCTGTCACTGCGTGGCACTGGTGGGGGACACCCTCTCCCCGTGTTCGTCAAGGTTACGGTTGCCCTGAAGTTTTATGCAACGGGGTCATTCCAGGCACCGAGTGGGGACCTGTCCGGCATATCGCAGACATCGGTGCATCGGTGCATCCGGGCAGTGACAGATGCTCTATATGCCATGGCGCACCGCTACATCCGCTTCCCTGTGGACCGGGCCAGCCAAGATGCCCGGGCCGTGGGCTTCTCTGCCGTGGCCGGGTTCCCCATGGTCCAGGGCGCGATCGATGGGATGCACGTCGCCATGCGGCCACCTGCAGATAACAGGGCCGTGTTCACCAATAGGAAGGGGACCTATTCGATGAACATACAGGTGGTCTGCGACCACCGCATGATGATCCTGCACGTCTGCGCCCGTTACCCAGGCAGTGTACACGACTCATACGTGTTGTCACGGTCATCCATCCCCGGCATGTACGAGGGACGCCATCCCCGGCTGAGGGGCTGGTTGCTGGGTGACAGGGGCTACCCATTGCGATCGTGGCTGATGACGCCTGTACGGAGGCCATGCAATGAGGCGGAGAACCGCTACAATGATGCCCATGTAGCGACAAGGGGAGTGATAGAGAGGTGCTTTGGCGTGCTGAAGATGCGTTTCAGGTGCCTGGACCTCTCTGGGGGCGCCCTCCAGTATCGGTCAGATAGGGTCGGCCGCATCATTGTGGTGTGCTGCGTCCTGCACAACATAGCCCAACAGAGGGGCGATGTGCCGCAGGCAGAGGAGGGTGGAGTGGAGGAGCAGCAGGAAGAGGCGCAGTCCTCCCCAGATGAGGGGGATGGGGGCAATGGTCAGGGCAAACGGGCTAGACACAGGCGGGTGGCTGTCCACCGTTACCGGCTGACCCAGCGGGCACGGGACAGACTGATAGCCGCCCGCTTCACTGACTAGATGGGCGTGGGAATCGGGTAGTATGGCCACAGACCGCACACCATGGCAACAACCGACCACCCACACCCCCCACCCATCCACCCACCCAGCACCCTCACCCCCCTCCCCAACCCCACCCACCCCACCCGCATGCACACCACCACCCCCCCCATTGCCGATCCACCTGCGGCACAACGGCCGGGCTCACACAGTTGCGGGTGGACGCGTGTCTATTGCAGGCCATGAAGGATGATGACAACCCGCCCTGTGGTGAGCTCCTGGCTCCACATCGTTGGACTATGTCTGACCCATGGTCACAGTACCACCATCCACCCGGACCATCCCTGCATGCGGCTGTGACACTGCAGCGCACGGTCCCGTCGTCTACCCGGGGGGATGTTGATGGCGCCCCAGGGGGAAGGGGGCAGACTCACCTGGGGCTGAGGTAAGACCACCCCTCACACACACACTTGCGCTCAACGTACATGACACCCCCGCACGCTTTGGACAGAGCACAAAGGCAGCTTCTGTAGGTGAAACATTGACTTTAATAACCAAACGAGTTCATGCACGTGCCCTAGCCCCTAAAACTCATCTGTGCCCTGCACCCGTGCCAACTTACTCAGTGTCTAATTGTTTGGCCTTACAGGCCCTTTGACTACGTCTACGTGGTTCCCCAGACGGTACAGCAGAACTGGAGGTGGACTCCTGTGATTCCTGCCCTCTGACACTGGATCCCTTTGACGGCCGTTTCCTGGGGTGTCCTGGCCTAGATGGGCCAGGGCGACTGGGATGGCGTGCTGCCAGCCTGTCCTGCCCGTTGCCCACCCGATACACCTGGGACGGAAGGGGGGGAGTCCGAGGTGTCGCGGTGTTCCAGGACCTCCCCTACAGGGGGAGCCGGGACGGACCACACCACCTCCTCCTCCCTCGGGGTGCCCGATGGCCCCCAGGCCTCTACATGGGTGGGGGATGCGAACGGACTGGCCATCCGACGCCCCCCTGACATCTGGTGCTGCCAGTCCTGGAGGCCCGTGCTGGTATCGACAGGGGTCTGCAGGTTTGCAGCCATGGAGCCCAAGGGGTTGGCAAACCCTGTCTGTGACAGTGCGACGCCGGCTCGCACATGGCCACTGGCGCCGATGCCCTCAGCGATGGCCTGCAGAGACTGGGCCATGGCCTGCTGAGACTGGGCCATGGCCTGCAGAGACTGGGCTATGGACTGCTGAGACTGGGCCATGTCGTTGAGCGCCTCTGCCATCTGGCGCTGGCACTGGCTCATGGCCTCTTGTGAGAGGGCAGCCATGTCCTGGGCCACAGACGCCGCCTGCACGGAAAGCCCCAGGCCTCGCAAACCGTTCCCCATGTCTGACACCGTCGCACCCATTGCCTCCACCGCGGACGCCACCCGTGCGGTGTCGGCCTGGTTGGCACGCATGACCGGCACCACTTCCAGCTCCTGGACACGGGTGGACTCCTCCACCTGCGACTGCAGCCGCCGCAAGCCGGCCGTCACCCTCTTCGCTCGTCTCCGGGTCGGTGGTTGCATCGGATCTATGGGTGGGTGTGGTAACTCCAGGAACCCGGGATCCATCTGGACGGCAGTTGTTCGCTTGGGCTGGACTGCCCTCCGACCGCCCGGACCCTCTGCTGCTCCTACCTCCATCTGCTGTACTGGGACGGCTGTGTTGTGCGCACCAGTGAGTGTACCAGACGCCTCATCACTAAAGTGCCCAACCGAGGTGAGTGTTTCTGCGATGGTGGAGGGTGTTGGTGACAGCAGTGGCGTTGTATCGTGCTCTTCATCCCACTCTGAGTCCATGGCACTTTGGGGTGGGGGTTCGTCTCCACCCATCCACTCTGAGTATTTCGTCTTCCTGGGTAGTGCTGACCCGGGTAGGGGTGTCCTGGGCAGTGCTGTCCCGGGTAGGGGTGTCCTAGGTAGTGGTGTCCTGGGTAGTGGTGTCCTGGGTAGTGGTGTCCTGGGTAGTGGTGTCCTGGCTCGGATGTGACGGGGGCCAGTGGCTGCTCCCCTCGTCGCTGGGTGGTACACGCCTGCCTCGTCACTCCCGCACGTGATGGGGGTGTCGTCTCCCTGTTGCTCCAGGTCTCTCCGTCTCCCGTGGTGTTCGAGGGGCATCCTGCGGGCATCGCATGCCGGAGGGTCCGGGTCTCTCCGTCTCCCGTGGCCTCCGAGGGGCATCCTGCACGCATCGCATGCTGGAGGGTCCGGGTCTCTGCGTCTCCCGTGGCCTCCGAGGGGCATCCTGCGGGCGTCGCATGCTGGAGGGTCCGGGTCTCTCCATCTCCCGTGGCCTCCGAGGGGCATCCTGCGGGCGTCGCATGCCGGAGGGTCCGGGTCTCTCCGTCTCCCGTGGCCTCCGAGGGGCATCCTGCGGGCGGTCTGCATCTGCGGGGATGGGTGCCTCGACGTTTGCTCCTGCGATACACAATGAAGCATGCATGGTTAGACACGCAGGCAGTGATCAGGTGATATGGGGGAGGGGGGATATGGGGGAGGGGGGATATGGGGACGGGCTGTCGGTGGCTCACTTGCTAGTACGCCCCCGACCTCTGCATCAGCAACCTTCGGTCGTCAGGTCCGCCAGCCAGTTCCAGGGCCCTTTCCTCGTGTTCAGTCAGTGGCCTCTCATCAGCGGGACCTCCTCCAGTCCTCACATGCTCCCTATTGTTGTGTGCGCGCTTCTCCTGTGGCGGGGGGGTGGGTGGGGGTGGTGGCAGAGGTCGGCAGGGGTAAAAGGCAACAGTGTTAGGCAGGTATGTGAATGCACGCCATCGGTTGCGCGTGCATTGCAGAGGTTAAGGATAGGGCTGGATTCACTTGGGGATATGGGGGATATGGGGGTGGGGGGATATGGGGGAGGGGGGTTATGGGGGATATGGGGGAGGGGGGATATGGGGGAGGGGGGATATGGGGGATTTGGGGAGGGGGGTATGGGGGAGGGGGTATATGGGGGAGGGGGGATATGGGGGAGGGGGGATATTGTGGGGGATATGGGGGAGGGGGTATATGGGGAGGGGGGATATGGGGGAGGGGGGATATGGGGAGGGGGGATATGGGGGATATGGGGAGGGGGGATATGGGGGAGGGGGATATGGGGGAGGGGTGATATGGGGAGGGGGTATATGGGGGAGGGGGGATATGGGGGAGGGGGGATATGGGGGATGGGGGATATGGGAGGGTTATGGGGAGGGGGGATATGGGGGAGGGGGGATATGGGGGAGGGGGGATATGGGGAGGGGGGATATGGGGGAGGGGGGATATGGGGGGGTTATGGGGGATATGGGGGAGGGGGGATATGGGGGATATGGGGAGGGGGGATATGGGGGAGGGGGGATATGGGAGGCTCACCCTGCCTGCTCTGACGAGGTCGTTCACCTTCTTGTGACACTGGGTGCCTGTCCGTGGTGTCAGGGCCGCAGCGGTGACGACCTCTGCCACCTCCCTCCACAGACGCCGGCTGTGGCGTGGGGCAACTCTGCGGCCGTGCCCAGGATACAGGGCGTCCCTCCTCTGCTCCACTGCGTCCAGGAGCGCCTCCACGTCCCGTGACTCGAACCTCGGGGCTGAGCGGTGGCCAGCCATCCAGTCGGAAGTTCCGGTCGGGTGGGGGGGAGCAGCACGGCCTTATGAGCCGTCACGCCGTGCATGACGCTGCACGGCATGAACCACGTGCGCAAGCGCGGATCCCGTCACATCACTGCTAGCCCATTTCGGGCCAGAGACTTTCGAACCATTTTTCCGACGTGACGCAAGTCGGATTTGCGCCGTTTTTTACGCCGATCGGCGGACTTTGCGCCGATAACGGAGAATTTCGCCCCAGAATTCAGAAGGTAAAGTGGGAAAAACAATTATACAGTGCAGAAATGATTTTCTGGTAATTGTATTCACAAACTGACTCCTTTACAGGTGCTGCCAATTGCTGTGCTCATTCAAGCAAATGAAGTTAGATGTCATTTGAGAAGAGATAAAGATAAAGGACAGCTTCTTTCACAAATTATTTGAATAAACAGATTTTGACACTGGCACAATGGGGCTTACATTTTTGAATCATTTCCCCCCCCCCCCGCCAGGTCAGTCAACAACTTAAATACATCAGCCTGAAGCATTAATACACACTTGTGTCCCAGGGTGACCAATATTGTTGTGTGTGGGGGAGGAGTGTGTGTGTGTGTTTGGGGGGGAGGTGAAGAGAGAGGTGTCTTCTACATTTTAACAATTATATTTTATTACAACCTTCTGGAATTTCAGTGCAAAAATATTAAAACATTCATTCTGATTAGCAGTTAGTGCACTAATTGGTCATCACCTGTTGATCAAGAGTTTTAACGTGCAGTGTCAGCCTGTGTGATTTGATTCGCAGAGTCAGATCGCAATCAGAAGTCGGATTGCCTCAGTGTGAGAGCGTCTCAGGGGAGCTTGAGTTTGGACATGATGCCCCCACAGTTTTACTCCAATGCAGCGCTGTCATCAAGCCAGGCCTGTTTTAGAGTGTTTGGGATTTTTTTTCAACAAGCTTTTAAGATTCTTCAACACATTGGGCTAATTCAATAATTAAACAATTAACAGCGTGGTAAACAGAAGCAGAATTCTGTTTTAAAGGCTTGAGTGTGGAATGAAACATCTTCAAGGGTTGGAGCTAGTCTCAGAGGAGGCCCTCAGCCATTTGTTGGATGCTGTGGGGAGAGGTGGGGCATAATATAGCAGTGTTCAGTGCCAGCAGCCTCACCTAGAGGGTAGGTGTGCAATGTAGGAAAGAACGAATGACCTACTCCAATCAGCCAGGGTAAATTCTCCCTGTCTCCTTTCTGCATTCCATCCTTCTGTAAACCCTGGGATATCACCTCAATCACACATCCGCCATCTCACAGGGCCCCAGCACCCAACCTCCTTCCAGCATCCTCAAACCCCTCTGCACACGTTTGTTTTTCAGCTTCTGGACATGCAAAGGCAGAGCCGGGAATACCAGGAGAGGGCGTCACCAACATTCCTGTGACTGAAAGGCCGAATGGAGGAGTCCCAATGCCTTCTGTCGTAGGAGATTTTGCACACCGTCCAACACTCCAGGGTGGCAACCGCGGTGGAAATCCTGGTCCCTCTGCACAGCAGCATGATTTAATATTTTATCATTTAAATAATAATCCCTTTTGCTGGTATTCCTACCAAAATGGATAACCTCACATTTGTGAGGGGCAAATGAATGTAGTAATGAATCACATTCATACATGAATAGGAGAATCAGCGTGTTGGCAGTAGCCAAACAGGAGTCAGACATAAACAATAGCTGAGGAGCAACAAGACCATTCCCCATTGCGAATTGTCATCATTGCATTGACTGGGCAGCAGGCACTCAAGGACTCCCCAGCCCCAGCACCCTGATGAGTAAGATACTGCAACATTCAGCCCCTGGTCGCATAGGGGTCATACCATCCTGGGAGGGTGGGGGCAAGGTGGGTCGGACAACATGCTGGTGCTAGTCCATGAAGCGGGAGGTCATGAGGGCATTTCTAGCCCTCCTACCCATGTGCGCCCTTGCACCCACCTGGCCGCCATCCTCCGGACCCACATCCTCAACACCCTCCTGAACATTTCCTCATCCGAGGACAAATGTCGCTCCTCCAGATCCTCCTCATGAAGATCATCAACCTGCAGAGCCAGGTTATGTAGGGCACAGCAAACCACCATAATGTGGGAGACACTCTGGGGGTTATACTGGAGGGCCCCACCAGACCTGACGAGGCAGTGGAAGCGCATCTTCAGGAGCCCGATGCACCGCTCTGTCACAGACTGGATGAGCTTCGCTGTACGGCCCTCTGCTGTGATCTCTGGCCTCCGCACTGGCATCATCAGCCAAGACTTCAGGGTATATCCCTTGTCCCCTACAAGCCATCCCTGCAGCCTGGGGTGACCCTTGAAAATACCCAGAGATCTGCGATTGCTCAAGGAAGTAATTCCCATGCACGCTCCCTGGTAAAGGTGCACACACGTGCATAAATCACATCTGGTAGGCCCACAGTCCGCTTCCCATGCTGAAATATCCCCCCCTGTACAATATACTCTTATTTTGTGTCATAATGTTTTATGTGGCAGCTTTTCAAATGTCTTTCAAAAATCCAAATACTTCTGGTTACCCTTTATCTACACTGCTTGTTACATCCTCAAAGAATTCTAATAAATGTGTCAAACATGATTCCCCTTTCATAAAACCATGTTGACTGTACCTCTTTAATAATGGATTCCAGCATTTTCCCAGTGATAGACGTTAGACAAATTGGCCTATAGTTTCTTGCCTTCTGTCTTCCTTCTCTCTTAAACAGAAGTGTTACATTTGTGCTTTTCCAATCTGCTGGGGCCTTTCCGGAATGTAAGGAGTTTTTGAAGATTCCAACCAATGCATCCACTATCTCTGCAGCCGCTTCTTTTAAGACCCTCAGATGCAGGCCATTATGTCCAAGGGGACTGTTAGCCATTTCTTAACAAGTTCATTGTTATTTGTCTGTAAACTACATCACACAATCAAATTCTTGCATCACCAACTGAATAAACAATACAAATTATTAATCTCTCCACCAATGCTGCAGGGATAATACAACAAATCATTTAGCCATGCAAAATGCATGTTTGCAGGTTCAATTTCAACAGCAGCAGCAGTTAACATTTTCAACAGTACACCTTGCGACCTCTGGGTGAGAAGAAGGGGAAATGCATAAAAAAACCTTCAGCTCATTGCTATTCAGCAACCTTTGCCAAAAGTGAGAGTTGGTGGCTGTTGGGTATTGAGAGGGTAGCGTGCAGACTCAATGGGCTGAATGGACTCCTTCGGCGCTGTAGGGATTCTATGATTCTATGATTCTCGCCTCAGGGACCTACAATCCTGGTATGCATTCACTTTTTGCTTATATGATGAATGGAAATGCTGGCAAAGGTACTTGAGGGCTAGAATCATCTGTGAAACCAGCAAAAGACTCAAGGAAGGTAGGAAATGTATGTTGCATGAAACTCACTTTCAAATAAATAGGAATACTTCATTTTTCTTCCTTTGACATAATCACCGCAGCAAAATGCTCATTCTGCGACTATGACATTTTGGGGTTCTTTCACTCTTTCTCACTCTTGGGTGGGGTTTCCCACCACACCTCACCGCCGCAGCATGTTTTCCGACGGCAGAGGCTGCTCACCATTGACCATCAGCGGAATCGTCCGGTCCTGCCAATATCTATTGTGTTTTATGTGGCTCACCCATCCCGCCCCCCAGGGAACCAACCCATGGGAGTCATATTTGGTGGGACCAGAATCCTGCCAGTGGGAAGGGCTGGAAAATCCCAAACCAGATATCTCTGGCTTGCATGATTCAGACACCCCTTGTGGGTCAGTCCTATGTTTTTGTTAGGCCTTGTTGGTGTTGCCTTAGGAAGATATGGGTCAGGATTCTACGATCGGAGTTCGCCCCACCACCACTGCCAACGATAATGGAGGATTTGGTGCTCAGCCACTACTTCATTCACTGCGCTGGTACGGGAGAATTCCGCCGGCGTGAATGGTTGGAAACTTTTGTCCATTGTTACACTTCAAACCAGCCTCAGGCAAGGATAACACATCATTCATCATCACTATCAATCAACACACCAGGCTCCAGAGCTATCCACTGAAGTCTTATCAATACAGAAGCATCCTCCAGGACTGCCAAAGGCAGCTAGTGTCGTTTGGCAAACTCAGTGAACACCTTAGAGACAAAGAGTGGCATCCGCCCGGAGACCAAACTCAATAAGCCTAGTTATGCCTGTGAAACCTCGACAACACATGCTTGTTACACTAAGAAACTGAGATGCTTCCATCTAAGCAGCCTGAGATGACTAAGAGAGATCAGGCAGCAAGGTGAAATTCTCCAAGGTTTTTAACAAAGCTCATATCCTAAGCATAATGCCCTGATCATGAAATGTGGCTATGCTGGTCAGGTCATCAGGTGTGACTGTCTGAAGACTGAATTCTGAAGAAGATCCTTGATGCCACATTGAGAAGTGAAAATAAAGGTCAGCAAATGAGATATCACCACTGCTTAAAAGCGATTCTGAAGCAGTGGGAACATGTTGCTCAAGATAAGAGAGCATGGCATCCATGAAGACTCCTCTGTCACCTTGCTGTTGTTGAATGTAAGTGCTAGTTACAGATGTCTCACATTTTAAAAAATCATAATTTCCAACCTGGTGTACCTGGGATGCATTGTCAAATCTGCAGTCACACATTCAGGGCTAAAGTAGGTCACATCAGTCATAAAAACTGCCAAAAAAAGAGATAACATTCGAATTGGCAGCTTTAATATTGAATGACAAATAGCAGTTACTCAAATTGACAAAGAGCTGAGTTGATTTATTCTCGAGCATCAAACTAATAGAAGAATATAAAATAATGAAAGGGTTGGATTATATGTTTATTGCTCAATTCATTCAGTATATCTAATTGGGAAGGACGCGGGATATACATTTAAACTATTTGCAACAGTCAGAACAGGCTAGCTGTTAGACAGTCCTTCTTCGAGTAGTTCAGTGAGCCATTGGAATGCACATCAGCTGGTGAGTTTGTTGCTGAGTCTCTGTATGCCTTCAAGAGGGAGATGGATCAATTCTTGAAAGATCATATCATAAAAAAGGTAAGTGGATCAACAGGTAACAGTAACAACAACAATAACATGTATTAAATCATCCACAGTGCTTCGTAGGAGCATTATCAAAACATGTGTCAATGTGGCCTGCTGGACTGGTTTAGATCATCTGAGTGAGAGAGCAAGTTTCCAATAATTTTTCCCCCCATTTATTAGCTCTGTTTTTCTGCACGGCCTTTTACCTTTCCCAGAAGATTGCATGGCTCTCCATTCTGATACTCCCGTCAACCCGTAAACTGAAACAGAAAGCCAAATTAGAGCCAGACCTACCAGGAGTAAAATTAGGAAACGCCTTTCTCTGTGAAGAATGGTGTAATTTTGGAACTCTATTTCGTAAATGGCAATTGTGCCAGACAGATTATTAACTCTAAAACTGAGATTTTTGTTATCCTAAGGTATTAAGGGAAATGGGGCAAAGACAAGGAAATGGAGATAGCTTGCAGATCAGCCATGAACTCATCGAATGGCAGAATAAGCTTGAGAGGCTAAGTTGTCTAATCCTGCTCCATTTTCCTACATTTGCTTTTCACTAAACAGGGCACCTTTTCACCTACATAAATATAAGTTAAGAAACACAAGGTTCATTCAAGTACAGTGTTAATTTACAATTTGAGTGCCGGTTTAGCTCAGCTGGTTTGTGATGCAGAGCAAGGCCAGCAACGTGTGTTCAATTCCTGTACCGGCTGAGGTTATTCATGAAGGCCCCAACTTCTCAACCTTGTCCCTCGCCTGCGGTGTGGTGATCCTCAGGTTAAACCACCACCAGTCAGCTCTCCCCCTTGATGTGTTGGGTGTTCTGGATCACAAACAGGTCACCAACACTGGAAGTGGTGCAACTCTATTTTATTATAATGTTAACTATATTAACATACTTGAACTGTGGGTAAATGCAATACCATCTTTAACTGTTGACCCTTGCCTAGTCCTAACCAGGTGATGCACTCAGCACATGGTGAATGTCTGTGTTGCAGGCTGTGAGCTCTGTGCTCCGAGCTGGCTGCTTCTAGAATGAGTGGGAACTCTCCTGTCCCCTGTCTTTATAGTGCGTGTGCTCTCACTGGTGATTGGCTGCGGTGTTGTGTATGCTGATTGGTCCTACTGTATGTCCATCAGTGTGTGTGTGTGTGTGTCTGCACCATGATATACTGGTGTATATTATGACACCCCTCAAAAGAGAAAGCCGCCCATGGTCATCTGGGACTATAGCGACTTTAATAATTAATTTACAATTTATCGGCTCCATGATTTAGGCTACAGCAAAAAGAAAAATGCGTGCGCCCGGTCACATTCTCCGAATTTCTGGAACAAATGCACATCAATTAATTCTAACTGTGTATTGCCATGCAAGTTTGATGCAAGATTTGTATCAACATAAATCCGGCACAAGATTGGTGTTAGACAGCATGCAGGACTGGAGCAATTACCACATCAATTCTGGCAGTACAAGCAGTTTGAAGTGCTAATTAGTATGTTAATTTTGCGAAGTGCTAATAACACCAACACCATCAAAGCTAAACTCAATTTACAACAGTACTTTTGTTCTCATTGCAGTGTTCTCCTCAATCATTTTCCAATTATTTCTTAGCAACTACAACTTGTAAGATCAGTCACAGCAAGACACCAACAACAAAGAGACACCATCTGCGCTTTGATTTTTATCCGGTACGGCAGAGCAACAACACTCAGAAGTATCTCAAAGAAGGTTTTCAGGATACATTACTAATACGAGAGGTAAGCAACAAAATGTTTTCCAGCTCTGTAAATTATGCCAGGTTCTTTACACCTTCCAACATGTTGCATTAAGTAGAGTTACTATGTGCTGATGGATGCACTAGAGGTTAGGCAGCCGCTATGAAAGTGCAATGGGAAGGCCTTTAAGCCTTAGTACACAAGGGGCTTGAAATTACATATAACGTCTTGGGCTGCATGCCCGATGTGGAATTTATGGCTGGAATTCACTGGCGATGACCCACGGGTTTCCTAGTGGCCCGCGGAGGCTTCAGTGGTAGGATAATCCCTCCCTATATTGTAAATATCAAGACTATTGTGATCAGATTGAGAAACTGGAGTGAAAATTGCTATCTGAAGAAAAGTTGAATTTTATTGCACTTTCTATAATATTCAATTTTAAATGTTTTGGAATATATTTTTACAAGTCCTATGAATAGAGCATATTTTTTGAAAAAAATGAATGGAATAGAATGTCTGCATCAAGAACGGACTTTTCAGGCCAACTGGTTAATGCTGCTGTTCATGCTCCACTGGAGCCTCTTCACATCCTATTTAATTTATCCCTAATGTACTCACCTAACTTCCTCTTCAAAGACATCTTTGCTATTCACCTCAATTACACCAGCAAGTTCTACATCCGAACCACTCTCTGATTGAAGACGTTTCTCCTGAAAGTTTTATTGGATTTATCAGAAATTATGTGATTGTAATGACACCCAGCTTTGGACTCTTCCACAAGGGAAATATAGACACATGGAAACATGTTCGTCTCCACCCCCAGATTCCTCATATGCCACACAAAGCTCTGCCGCGGTTACAAAACGTTGTCAAATCTGGGCAAAAATCTTACTCTCTCTCAAACACTTGACTTTTCCTCACAAAGATAGCTGAAAGATTTTTTAGCTTGAGCAAAGTATGACAACAAAATGCAAATAAATGCAAAGGAAAAAAAGTGCTAACATCTTTTTAAAATAAATTTAGAGTACCCAATTCATTTTTTTCAATTAAGGGGCAATTAAGCAGGGCCAATCCACCTATCCTGCACATCTTTGGGTTGTGGGGGCGAAACCCACGCAAACACGGAGAGAATGTGCAAACTCCACACGGACAGTGACCCAGGGCCGGGATCGAACCTGGGACCTTGGTGCCATGAGGCAGCAGGGCTAATCCACTGCGCCACCATGCTAGTGCTATTATCTTTTAAAGCATCCAAACAAAACAACATTGCCATATTAACCAAACTAAATCATCAACATACATTCTTGATTAAATGTACAGACAAACGCCACATTATTGCAAACAAACTTTTATAATGCATGTAGTTCAGACGTAACTCCATTACACCTCATGTTGGTATTTATAAGTCATGGTAATTTGCTAACTGTGTCTCAATGATGGGCTCATTGTTGAAATGCTTTGTTATAACTCAATATAAAATAAGCAAGCTAGTTGTTTGGTGAACCAAGGTGCTAATTACTTTGACTGATCTCCAAACATGAAGGATTTCTTGGAATCCTTTATAATTCATCAAATCACTATTCAGTGCATAACTGTCACTTCTACTTGTTATGCTTGGATCTTGATACATGCCACTGATTAAATAGCAGCCTCATTTCTTCTTGTTTGTGGCCTGTGTAACAGAACTTCTGCCATTAGTTCAATGTATAGCTCCTGTTTTACAACAACAGCAAAACTGCTGAGTTGTGCCTGCAAAGCATTGGACTGATCAAGCCAACTATTGCCAAACTAGTTTCATCCTTCTTATATTAATGTGTTTGTTTATTTCTGTTAATAGTATTACATATGGGAAACAAAAGAAATAGGCTGACCAGCAGGTGTGTTCACTTATGATGAGAAATATGACATGGTATTAATTCTTAAAAGGTAGTTGTTCGTATAGTATACTGCATGTTAGACTAAGTTCTACAAAGGAAGGAAGTGACATATACCCATGTGATCTGAGAGTCTAGGAGAAGGCAGGCAAGCAACAACCTAGTGGAAGGGAGCCTTCTTCTAACTGTAAATATGTTACCATAAAGTTAGGGTGTTGGCAGCTGGCTATCTTCAAGAGTTATTGAAACTACACCAACCCAACAACACAATAATATAAGACAGTGATAAAAAAATCTCTACCTCTACCAGAAATTGTGATAGATCTAGGTTATTCCGGACCTGATAATATTTTATTAATAACCTATGCTCTAGGTTAACCCACCAAAAGAGGGAAACCTGTTTTCCTGCCAAGACTCAGAATAGATCTCACAAAGGGAGAATGCTTTTCCGGGTCTCAGACAGTTAAACAGGATTTCAGTTACTTTTTATGGGGAAAGTTCAGATGCATCACTCATAACTAAATCTTTACCTCTATCGTCGTGGGTCCTCGCCATTTAAGGCTTCCTAAATGAGTGTTGAGGAGTTTAAACTTTGAGAGTAATTCTTACACAGTATAATTTTAATCAAAGTATTTTTATTGTATAAATACTCCCAATAGATACATACAGAATTGCAGAGTTAAAAATATAAATTGATTAACAGTCTTTAGTTATCTGTTAATAATATAAAATCGTTAACAGTCCTATGTTTTCTGCTAACACACTAACTTCTCTCAATAGAATGAGATATCTGAAACATGGAAAATCCTAAAGTATCTCCTATCAATTTCTTAATACATTTCTAAGAAGTTAAACAAAAACATGCTTACAAAACCTGAGGTTTTGTCTAACGAGGCAAGCTTGAAGAACAGAGCTTTGACCGACACTCCTGCAGGGGAGTGAGAAAGGTACCTCTCTGCTAAAATGCCCCTCTTTTTATGTACATAGAATTCTCTTGTCAGTCAAGGACTGTATATGTTAACTTGTTACTTATTGTTGGTTAATTACCTATAGCCAAATGGCTAATGGGATGTATTATCATCAATACATATTTTAATGATCGTAGTGCCTGTGTAAATGTCAGGTGTCTTAAGATATATTGGCAAAGGGGACTCGTTTAGAGGCCTGGCTTTTTTCAGTGTTGTCATGTTCTTTAGATACCAAAACAGACACTTTTTGTGAGGGTATTTATTCTAAGTGTTAAAAGGTATAGTTAGGAAGGATTTGTGTGTTATTTATCGTAAGAATTTTCTGCCTCATGGAATATTTATAGGTGTAGGGAGTGATCCCAAAGAATTTATGGTGTGTCAAAGGAAGGTCTTTCTTATCCTGTAATTGATTGAATTAATGAGCCTTTGAAACCAGCTCTGAGTTTCTCCCAGCGGATGGTAACCTCTACATGACCTTTAGCTGAAGTGGTTTTATTCCACTTTGAATTAAAATGCTGTTTGTATTAACGCCTTATTTTAAACCGAATTCTGCGGCGAACGTGATATTCATCACAAAGTTTGAGGCAGACCTAAATCAGGCCAAAATGGCACAGAGGATTCATGCCATTTCAGACCACATTGGGTCTCGTAGTAAAGCCAAACTGTGAGCAGGTCAGAGTTGAGGCAGTTGCAGACCTAAATTAAGCTGAAGCATGGCCAAAATGGCATAAGAGAGTCATGTAATTTCAGGTCTCGTAGCGACGCCAATCTGTGAGCAGGTCAGTCCACTTATGCACGCAATGGGAGAATGTGCTGAGTTACCCTGGGGATTGATGAGGGTAAAACCATAGATGCCAAAGTCATTGATGCATTGGCGATATGCTTCAATCTCAGCAAGAACACCATCGTGGATTGTGCAAAGTTCAATAAATGTGCCCAAAGACACAGTGAAATCAATGGCCCATTTATTAATGATTTGTACCAATTAGCAGAAAACCCAGAGTATAGAAATAAAAAAGAGGAATTAATTCATGACAGGATAGTGGTTGGAATTGTAGATGATGCATTATCAGATAACTTGCAGTCCCGAGATGACTTGGCGGTGCAAAGGCAATTCAATTAAGTAGGCAGGCCGAGATCAGGAAACAAAACGGATCGGTAGTCAGAGGACAGAGCGAGAGAGACAGCCCGAATCCCAAAGTAACTGATATAATTGAATTTGTCAGACGCAATAAAGGGAAAAATCGAAAGAATGACAGGCATTAGGCATGAAAAGAAATTAATAGTGGCAGTCCAGACTAGCTATTGCTGGTATGGAGATAACTGCATGGTCAGAGGAATTGTCCCGCCAAAGAAGCACAATGCCATTGGTTCAAAAAGATGGAACATTTTCAGCCAGTATGCCAAAGTAAAATAAAAATGGGCAGAACACTCAAAAAGAGAAAGTTTTTTTAAAAAGAGTCTGTCAAGTTGCAGATTCATAAGATATTGAGTTAACCTTCTTTGGGGAGATTAAAGAATTAAATGGTTTATGTACTGTATGTCTCGCCTGGCTTGCCGTACTTTGCAAGCCAGTGCATTATGGGATTGTAGAATCCATGTTGTTTTGTTAGTTTGGTTGCTGAAGCAATAAACTGCAGTTGCAATGTTAATCACCTCCTGTGCGTTCACATCTATAGATTAATCTTTGAAGGTACCAGTATCAAAACATAACAGGCGGGAACTATTGGAGTGCAGATGTCTTGGTAGAAGCTCACAGGACACACTTGAAATTAAGTTTGCAGCATCTTTCAGATGGTTTAACCATGGTTAAACAAGAGAGTTTTTTAACCATTCTAAAAAATGGAAAGCAATTACTGTATGTAATTCAAGATCAGATTTGCTCACTTTTAAGTAGAAAGGCATGTATGGAATTGAATCCAGTTCACAGAATAGCTGAAATAAAGAATGGTGAAGGTCAATCAGGAGACTTCATAGCAGAATTTGCAAAGTTCTTTATGTCGTGTTAGGTACACTGGTCTAACACTGGCTGGAACTGGATGCAGTTTTGATCAGAAAGATACTCCAGACCTTGAAGTTAGTTCAATCAGGTTTATTGAACTAATAGCACAGTTAGCACAGTTCTCTGTGAGTTCGACTCTCTGCTAACTTAAGTGTGGTTACTCTGTCTGACTGAACCAGGCTAGCTCTTAGCCACGTGGTGGAGGTGTGAGATTGTAACAACACCCTTGACTGACTCTCTAGATGTTCATCAGTGGAAAGAGGTGGAGAGTGAGTGCCTTGTGTTTTTTATAGTCAGATCCCACCCCTGAGTGTCCTGCCTGCTTATTGGTCATGTCCTGTTCTCTGTGTCCATTAGCTGCTTGTCTGTATATCATTTTGTGTGTGTCTGCATATCATGACACTTTACAGGATTGGGAGAGCTGATAAACAGCATGTGTTATGACAATAAGCCTTGAAGTGAAACCAAAATGCTGGATATGCACCCAGTAAGATCTCGCAACCATTACTGGAAAGCAGGACCTTGACTCAATGGTGAGGCAATGGGTCATTTCACCCTTAAAAGAGCCAACGAGTAGGTGCTCAGTGATAGTGCCAGTTCTGTAACCAAACGGTTTTCCATAAGAATTTGTATTCATCCCACACTGCTCAGTAAAGCTGTGAAAAGAGATAATCCCATGGTATCAGTAGATGAAAGTTTAGCTAAATTATGGAGGAGTTCAATATTCTTTAAATTAGTTACAAACAGCGGATTCTGGCAAGTACCATCTCACAACTTTCATAACGCCATTTGGAAAATTCAGTTTTATCAGGTTACTCTTTGGAATAACATCAGCCCCAGAGATCTTTCAAAGAACAATTTCAAAGGGCGGCATGGTGTCATGGTGGTTAGCACTGCTGCCTCACAGCTCCAGGGACTGTACTTCTGCACTGTAAATTCTATGAAATCATTTGCAGGCCTTACACAGAGCTGTCTGTCACATGGATGACACGTTGCTACATGGGTCCACTCAAGTTGAGCATGACATAAGAGTGAGACCAGTGCTGAGAAACCTGCAAGAGGCAGTAAGTGTGCGTTTTTACAGCCAGCAATCAGGCTTCCTGTGTAGAAGCATTTTCAGTATTGAGCTTGCTTTTACGTGGGGGACTTCCCCTCTAATTATGGCTCAGCTAACACAAAGACTCGCGGAGACAGGAACTCTGGTTAAGACGGCTTTACTTTTGAAGCTTGGTCAACGTATCACGGTCAGTGATTTGAATAAGTGCCAAAACCAAATCTTCTTTACATTGCTTTATAGTTATATAATTTCCAAAGATCAATAGTGTCATGATATGCAGACAATGATATACAGACAGGCACAGACAGCAGCTAATGAACACAGAGAACAGGACATGACCAATGAGCAGGCAGGACACTCAGGGGTGGTATCTCACTATAAAAGGCACGAGGCACTCACACTCCGCCTCTTTCCACAGATGAACGTCTACAGAATGAGTCAGGGTGCATTTACAGTATCACACCTCCAGCTCGTGGCTAAGAGCTAGTCTGGTTCAGTCAGACAGAGTAACCACACTTAGGTTAGCAGAGAGTCAAACTCATAGAGAACTGTGCTAACTGTGCTATTGGTTCAATAAATCAGATTGAACTAACTTCAAGGTCTGGAGTATCTTTTGGTTAAAGCTGCATCCAGTTGCAGCCTGTGCTACCCCAGAGTCCATGTCACAGCATGCTACCAGGAGATTTATAATCGAGGTGGTTTATCTCAGTCCATTCCGTGACGACCAGCGAATGTATCCCGGCACCATGGAGAAGATTCAGGCTCCTCACCAGCTCAGGACCTCCGGCAATCTCAGTGCCAAATGGCGGACATTCAAGCAAAAGTTTCTGCTGTACATCGAAGCTTCAGACCTCGTGTGTGCGTCTGATGCAAGAAAGATCGCGCATCTCCTCTCAACAGGGGGTGAACAAGCAATCAAATTCTTCAAATCTTTTCACTTCACCGAAGGCCAGGACAAGACAAAGTTTCAGACCATCCTGGACAAGTTTGACAGTCACTGTGAAGTGGACACCAATGAAATCTTCGAGCGCTACATATTCAAACAGCGTCTGCAAGGTAAAGATGAATCTTTCAACTCCCTCTTAACTAATCTCCGCCTGCTAGCGCTATCCTGCAACTTTGGTGATATTGCTGACTCCATGATCAAAGACCAAATCGTTTTTGGAGTTCACTCTGAACCTCTGAGAGAGCAGCTACTGAAAATCAAGCATATGACCCTGCCAGTCGCGATTGAAACATGCACAGTGCATGGACACGCAAAAAATCGCCATGCCCAGTACAAATCGGCTATAATGAGAAACTTGCCTCCCACGAGGCAGAGAGTGTGCAGACCATCCCCCGGATGCAGCGCCTCAGCATTGATGAAAGCGGCCATTTCGCGCGCTTTTCCCGGGGCCCCACGCATGCACGATGCGAACGGGATAACGAAGCGGCTGACACCCGCACTACGCATGTGCAACGACATGCGGAGCGTCCAGATGCCGACATCATGATGTGCTCGAACTGCGGCAACGCCCACTTAAAGAAACACTGCCCTGCAAGCGGCAGGCGATGTTTAAACTGCGGGAAGCATGGACACTATGCAGCCTTGTGCAGGTCTGCACCACCAGTCAGGGGCCAGCGCTCTCAATTCTGATGACGGCGTGTTCAGAGTGTGCAACAACGGTTACAGGATTCTGATCCTGGCAGCACAACGGATCCAGAGGAAGAATGCCTGGGCTCCGCCTACTGCGTGGGCATCATTACCAAATGTGAATATGCCACATTCAACTCATCACAAATTCAATCGATCCTCGCTGTGGATTCTGCGGACGAATGGCGTGCGGTGATGCAGGTCCACCACTGCTCCATCCAGTTGAAGCTTCTGCCAACCTCCTCTCACAGGCAGATTTCAAACACATCAAGAATCCCTCCACGGTCCTTCCAGCAGCCTGCAGGCTCCGGGACTACAACGGAAATGCCATCACGGCACTGGGATCCTGCCATCTACTCGTCTCCAACTGGAGCACCCATGCACGGTTACATTTTGAAATTGTCAAGCCAGACAGGGCATCGCTGCAAGCAGCTGAACCTCGTGCAGCGGGTTTACACAACAACATCCTCCAATGTGGATCTTCAGGCCGGCATTGACGACACCGTCGCTCAGTATCCGGATGTGTTTGATAGGGTGGGCACGCTGCCATATCGATACAAGATTCTGCTACGACCTGATGCCAAGCCAGTGGTCCACGCACCACGCCGGGTCCCGGCTCCGCTGAGTGAGTGCCTGAAGGCACAGCTCAAGGATCTTCAGCAACAGGGTATCACTTCCAAGGTAACCGAACCGACTGACTGGGTCAGCTCGATGGTATGTGTTAGAAAGCCTTCGGGAGACCTGCGCATCTGCATTGATCTCAATAAGAATATAATGCGTGAACACGAGCCCATCCCGAAGCAGGAGGAACTCACCAGTGAGATGGCACACGCTTGTTTTTTCACCAAGTTAGATGCGTCACATGGACTTTGGCAAATCCAGCTGGATGAGACCAGCAGAAGGCTCTGCACCTTTAACACGCCTTTTGGCACATACTGATACAATCACATGCCGTTTGGCATTGTCTCGGCATCGGAGATCTTCCATCGCATCATGGAGCAGATGATGGAGGGCATTGAATGGGTTTGTGTGTACGTGGACGACATCATCATATGGTCCACGACCCCTGAAGAGCATGTTTCCCGTCTCCAGCAGGTATTCCGCCGTGTCCATGCCAATGGCCTGAAGCTGAACAGGTCCAAATGTTGCTTTGGCGTGTCGACACTCAAGTTCCTCGGTGACTAGATCTCTCAGCAGGGCATGTGCCCGGACACAGACAAGGTTAAGGCCATCGAAGCCATGAAGGTCCCTGAAGACAAGAAGGCGGTGTTGCGCTTCCTGGGCATGCTCAATTTTCTGGGCAAGTTCATCCCAAGCCTGGCCTCACCCACCACGGCCCTACGAAACCTGGTGAAAAAGTCCACTGCCTTTGAGTGGAAGGCAGCACATCAGGCAGAGTGGTTGGAGCTGAAAGCCAAGCTCACCACTGCACCCATCTTGGCATCTTTCGACCCAGACAGGGAGTCGAAGATCTCAACAGATGCGAGCTAGGATGGCATCGGTGCGGTGCTGCTTCAACGCGATGACACTTCATCCTGGGCACCGGTAGCCTACGCATCGAGGGCCATGACGCCCACCGAAACACGGTATGCGCAAATAGAGAAGGAATGCCTGGGTCTTCTCACTGGAATTCTCAAGTTTCACGACTATGTCTACGGTCTGCCGACATTCACTGTCGAGACGGATCATAGGCCTCTGGTCCACATTATCCACAAGGACCTGAACAACATGACGCCTCGGTTGCAGCGCATCCTCCTCAAACTCAGAAGGTACGACTTTGACTTAGTGTACACGCCTGGCAAGGAGCTCATCATCGCTGATGCATTGTCCCGCTCCATCACATTGCCTAGTGAACCGCTGGAAATCATCCAGCAGATTGAATCACAGGTGCAGCTGTGTGCTAGCACCCTCCCGCCGTCTGATGAGAAGGTGGTTCATATCCGCGAGGAAACAGCACCGTGTCAGGCACCACCTCGCCAATGGCTGGCAGAAATGGCAGTGCCCTCAATTTTACAATGTAAAGGACGACCTGAAGGTGATTCATGGTATCCTCCTCAAGCTGGACCGGATTGTCATTCCACTCAGTCTCCAGAGCTTGGTGCTCCGCCAAATCCATGAGGGACACCTGGGTGTCGAGAAGTGCAGACGCAGAGCCAGGCAGGCTGTCTACTGGCCCGATATTAGCCAGGACATCTCGAACATGGTCCTCAACTGTGCAACCTGTCAAAGCTTCCAGCCAGCGCAGAGCAAGGAGACACTCCAGCAGCATGAAATTGAGACCTCCCCGTGGTCCAAGGTTGGCATCGACCTCGTTCGTGCGAATGGCCGTGGCTACGTGTTGATGATTGAATATTTCTCCAATTACCCTGAAGTCGTGAAGCTCTCAGACATCACATCTCGGACCGTCATCAAGGCCTGTAAGGAGACGTTCTCCAGGCATGGTATCCCAATCACTGTCATGAGTGACAATGGCCCGTGTTTCAACAGCCACGAGTGGTCTATGTTTGCCAAGTCATACCATTTCAAACATGCCACTTCCAGCCCACACTATCTACAGTCCAATGGGAAGGTTGAAAAAGGGGTGCACATTGTGCAACAGCTCATCTGCAAGGCCGCGGATTCTGCTTCTGACATCTACCTCGCGCTGCTTGCGTACAGGGCGACCCCACTGTCCACTGTCATGTCGCCGGCTCAACTTCTGATGACGACACTTCCAGCCATACACTTGCCCAACCTGGATCACCTCCCAATGCTGCAGAAGGTGCAGCAGCTCCGAAACCAGCTAAAGCAGGGCTATGTGCTCATGCCACCGATTTGCCCGTGTTATCCCCTGACACTGTCAGGATCAAGATACCGGATGGTGGCTGGTCTGCTCCAGCTGTCGGTATTCAACAGGCTGCGCCCCGCTCGTATGTTGTACGTATGGCTGATGGTTCTGTTGTGCGACGAGTCAGACGGGCACTGCGCAAGGTTGCCTGCCCGCAACCGCTTTCTTCTCCGTTTCCGTCCGTTGGTTTGCCACCTCCTGATACCTCAGGAGTGGTGACTGAGGCCACCAGTCAAGCTTCCATCCTGTCTGTCAAGGCGCCGTAGTCCCCACCACCACCTCTCCGGCGGTCGACAAGGATCAGACGCAAGCCCCAGAGACTGGACTTATGAACATTTGTTTTGTTTGCTGTGTTCTGTTTTCTCACATTAGACACCTGTCTTGACATGTAAATACATTCACATATGCCACCGCTTATAAATATGTTAATATATGCCACCACATGTAAGTATGTTCCCGTGTGCCAACAAAACATAAAAAAAGGGGAGATGTCATGATATGCAGACCTGTAGATAATGATATACAGACAGGCACAGACAGGCAGCTAATGAACACAAAGAACAGGACATGACCAATAAGCAGGCAAGACACTCAGGAGTGGTATCTCCCTATAAAAGGCATGAGGCACTCACACTCCGTCTCTTTCCACTGATGAACATCTACAGAGTGAGTCAGGGTGTATGTACAGTATCACACCTCCAGCACGTGGCTAAGAGCTTGTCTGGTTCAGTCAGACAGAGTAACCACACTTAGGTTAGCAGAGAGTCAAACTCATAGAGAACTGTCCTAACTGTGCTACTGGTTCAATAAATCAGATTGAACTAACTTCAAGGTCTGGAGTATCTTTTGGTTAAAGCTGCATCCAGTTGCAGCCTATGTTATCCCAGAGTACATAACACATCAAGTAGCATTGGATGCGGTCCAATCCTTGAAGATGTAGTTTGTACCTTGAGCAATAAATTTTACTTTAGGCAGCATGCTGCGTGATCAGATTATGGTGTAGTCGTGTCCTGCCCACTGACCATCTGTTGTTTTTCAAGGCCCCCCTCATCCACTGTCCTTCCCTCTCTGGCACTCCCATTTTCTCTTATCATAGTGTGGTTCCTGGCTGTACCATTGTCTGTCTCTGTACGGAATGTCTGGGGTTGCTGATATGAAGTGCTTCCTCTGAATGTGTTTCTGCTGACCACATTATTTCTGTATGATTCTGTCTTTCTCAGGAATGTGGTTAAGTTAGTGAGCTTAAATTCCACCATACATTATGGCCATTACCATGAGCAAGAATGTAAATGCTTGTTACTGCTATGTTCTATGAATACATGTTTAATGGGTAATAATGATTACTGGATATATTTTCTATAGTTAGTTTCAGTTCTCAATAAACCAACTTCTGTGCTCTATTCTAATGTTATCCTAGCTATCAGGTTTTAAGGGGTCTCCTCTCAGGATGCCCACCCCCTTCATCTTGGTCACGTAGTGAGTGCATCAGAAATAAACGTTGATTCACAGAAGCCTAGAGTTGTAAAAGAGCTTGCAGTTCCGTGGAACACCACAGAGTTACAAGGGTTTAAGCAAATTGTGAATTTAGTGCAAGATTTTAAAAAATAACTTAGCAGAGCTCCACAAACCACAACGTTGGTTACTATCGTGGAATCACAGTCTGTACTGCCTCTCCGAATGAACAATCTATCTAGTGCCATTCCCACACCTTCTCCCCATAACACTGCACAGTCTTCCTTTTCAGATAAAGGCCTGATTCCCTTTTGAATGCTTCAATTCAACTTACCTCCACCCATTCTCACAGGCAGTGCATTCCAAACCCTAACCACTCGCTGTGTGAAAAATCCTTTTCTCACATCATTTTTTCTTCCTTCACTAACTACTTTGAATCTGTTCCCTCTCATTCCCGACCCTTTCATGAGTGGGAATAGTTTCTCCCTATCTAATCTAGCCAGACCCCACATGATTTTTGAACACCTCTATCAAATCTCCTCTCAGTCTTTCTTTTCTCGAAGGAAAACAATCCTAACTTCTCCAATCTATCCTCATAACTGAAGTTCTTCATCCCTGAAATTATTCCCATGAATCATTTCTGCACCCTTCCTAATGACTTCATATCTTTCCTATAGTGTGGCATTCAGAACCGGATGCTGAGGTCTAACTAGTGATTTTACAAGTTCAATTTAACCTCCTTGCCCTTATACCTAGATACCTCTATTAATAAAGCCTAGGATACTGCATGCTTCATTATCATCCTCTCAGCCTGTCCCATCACCTTCAGTGATATTTATACCTATACACCCAGGTCCCTCTGCTCCTGCACCCCCTTTAGAGCTGTACTCTTTATTTAGATTATTTCTCCATGTTCTTCCCACCAAAATGATTCACTTCACATTTCTCCGCATTCCATTTCATCTGGCTCCTGTCCCCCATTTCACCAACTTGTTTGCACCATTTGAAGTTCTACACTAACTTCCTCACAGTTCACAATGTCATGTGAGAGTACCTTTAAGAAATGGGTGTTTATAAATGAGTGTGTATATAGTATCTGTAGTGAGAGTACCTTTAAGAAATGGGTGTTTATTACTGCAGTGATGTCAGAGAGTGGGTGGAGCTGGGCTGTCTGTCAGCTTTTTACTTTCGCTTTAGGCTGTATGCTGCAGGGCGTGTTTTAGTTTCGTTTTCAGAGTTGGATAGCTGCAGTCACAGCCAGAAGGTGTATGAATCTCTCTCTGTAATCTAAAGACTGTAAATCGATCCTGGTGATTTAAAACTAATAACAGTCGTGACTTTAACCTGGTGTGCTTCTGGTAAAAGGTGTTTTAGGTCTTATGGATGTTAAAAGGAAAGCTTAAAGGATTACTTAGTGTTGTATTCTTTGGGGGTTGTATTTGAATTAATGGTTGCTAAGATGTTCACTGTATGTTTTAAAAAGGTTAACTTGAATTCATAGAATAAACCTTGTTTTGCTTTAAAAAATACTTTTCCATTTCTGCACTACCACACCTGTAGAGTGGACCATGTGCTCCCCATACCACAATCTATTGAAAGTTGTGGATCAGGTGAACTCCATGATACACTTTGGGGCACTCTAAATCCTGGCCCATAACAACAATGCTTCCAAGATTTGTAGTGTCTGCTATATTGATATTGTGGCCTGCACACCAAGGGCTAGATCATTCATATGTATCAGGAAAAGCAAGGTTCTCACCACTGACTCCTGGGGAGCTCCACTACAAATCTTCCTCCAGTCTACAAATCATCCATTAGCCACAACTCTGTTTCCTGTCACTCAGCCTATTCTATATCCAGGTTGTTACTGTCCTTTTTATTCTATGAGCTATGTGCACGACTTTCCCACCACGTTGCGCCCAGCACCATCCTGCTATTCTCGGTCAATAACGGGAGAGGCCAAATTCGGATTTTGTGCCAGGCACCGAGCCAAGCGCAATATACCTGACCCATTCTGCCCAACGTGATATGGATCGGGCCCTCATTGGGCGTGATCCAGGTCAGCATATTTAAATAAGTCATTCAACAACCTAGCGGCAGGATAGCACTGCCTGAGTGTCAGGGGCACTGCCCGGGTGCCAAGGGCTCTTCCAACGGGCAGGGCCTGAGAGGATCATGCCCATGAAAGGGGAGGATGAAGGAACTGCATAAAGGGATGGGCCTGAAGGGGGAGGCCTGAAGGGGTGTATGAAGGGTCGGGGAGTGAAGGATGAGGTAGTTAAGGCAGGGTATGAAGGATGATATGAAGGGTGGATGGGGTGGGGATATATGAGTTGGATTATGAGGAGTTGTGCAGTGAATGGTCATCCTCAAACCAGGGGAGCACTGAAAGGGGGAATGGCCTTAAAGATGGGGACCCTCAGTGACCCCCATAGAGGGGTATGCTCACTTAGGTGGGGGGGGGGGGTGGGGAGGATGCCCTAATGCCGATGAGGCTGAATGAGGGTGGGACCAGGTCACTCTCATGCCTGGGTGGTGTGGGGGAGGGTCATGCGGACTGATAGTGATGCGGGAAAGGTTGCCCCTCGAGGGTTTAGGGTCAGAGGTGTTGCTCATGTCTACAGGATATCTAAATGTCTGTGGGTTGGGGATTGTGATGGTGTGATGGGCCCCCAACCTTACTTTGAGTTCTGGGCACCCTTTAAAAATGGCACCCTGATCTTGGAGGAACTAGTCTTGCCAGTGTCTTTCGTTCCCCAGAAGGGCGCAATTCAGCAGAAAAATTTAAAAGTGTCATTTTGAGCGAGTTTGGCGGGTGTGTTTCTCTTTGGCTGCGTTGGCAAGATCACCGCCTATATTCAACCACACTTAGTCCTGAAAATGAGCTCCCACTAGAATCTTGAATTACTGGCTCGATTCATCCAACACGCGCCTAAGTTAGCAAGGGGGAGCTGCTTCTCGATGCCATCGATGAGAGACGGGGCAACCTGTTTTCCCAAGGGGGTCGGAGAACCAGCAGCAGGGCCTCAGCCCTTGTTCCTGTCCAACAGATATGAGATTCTTGCTCTTGTGTGGACAAGAGAGGGGGCTGTAGGGAGTATGAGCAAACTGACTTGGTTCAGGGAGTCAAAGAACAAAGAACAAAGAACAAAGAAATGTACAGCACAGGAACAGGCCCTTCGGCCCTCCAAGCCCGTGCCGACCATGCTACCCGACTAAACTACAATCTTCTACACTTCCTGGGTCCGTATCCCTCTATTCCCATCCTATTCATGTATTTGTCAAGATGCCCCTTAAATGTCACTATCGTCCCTGCTCCCACCACCTCCTCCGGCAGCGAGTTCCAGGCACCCACTACCCTCTGCGTAAAAAACTTGCCTCGTACATCTACTCTAAACCTTGCCCCTCTCACCTTAAACCTATGCCCCCTAGTAATTGACCCCTCTACCCTGGGGAAAAGCCTCTGACTATCCACTCTGTCTATGCCCCTCATAATTTTGTATACCTCTATCAGGTCTCCCCTCAACCTCCTTCGTTCCAGTGAGAACAAACCGAGTTTATTCAACCGCTCCTCATAGCTAATGCCGTTAAAGTTGGCATGAAAAAGACAAACATAGTCGTAGTTGGGGATAGTATATTCAGGGGAATAGATATTTGTAGTGTTACCTGCATGGTCGATAACACGTGTTACTCAATCCTTGGCTGATGGTGGGGTCCTCTGAATCTTGTTGAAGAAGACTCGAACCCGTCCAGTAACAACAAAGGTTTATTGAGTAACTATAACTATTAATGCATGAGTTCTTTACCTTAACATGGGAACTAGGAATTGGATAACAAGATTTAACAATTGTAACTAAATGTAACTCCACTAATTGTCTATGTGATTCTGATGTTTCCCTGTTCACAGCACACCCGAAAGAGAGACAGAGACCCCGTGTGGCTGTCCTTTATACCCCTGTTGGTCCAGCCCTCTGGTGATCATGTGGTGCTGCTATCTACCCATTAACCCCTTGTGTGCATGCACCTACAGAGATCACTACATCTCCCCCTTTTTAATGTGCTGCAGGTTTTCTGAATGGTGTAACGAAAACTAAACAAACATAATAAATTAAGTCAACTGGGAACAGATAAAACAAGTAACGCTGTGTACAGAATGGGATGGTATTAATGACTGTACAAAGTCAATCAACGTTTAAAAAGTCAAATTCCAACGAAAAACTTTGTGAGTCCAGACTGTATGCGTTTGATCAGGTGGGTTGATCCTTTCGCCTGTCGTTGAGGTGGCAGTGTTGATGGCGCCAAGTCGTTGTGACCGTCAGTGTTTATGTGTGTCCGTGAGGACATCATGAGACATCAGAATGGTCGAAGTAAGTTGACGTTAGCAGCGGACTTTGTTTTGTGCTTGCAGTGTTGACCCCGTATGTCATCTTTTTTGCAAGCTGGGTTGGGTGATTGCTGCGGTGCAGACACAAAATCACGAGATCTGTTGTTGTTGTTGTTGTGGTTTTGTTCACTGCTTTGATCAACAGTGGGTAGACATTTAATGTCTGCTGCTGGCTGCTCATACAAGGCAGATAGACCATCATAGACTTCCTCGTTCACGGCTGTCGCTCCGGAGTCGTCGCTTGTGCCATTCTGGAGCCTGTCAACGAGGTCGCTATGGAGGCCGGTATCACTCCCTCAGCGGAGTCAATCTATGCTCTCTGCATGGCGTCGCCTTCTGCTGGGATATATGACATGTGGTTGTCATCCATTTTGTCGACGAGCTGCCATGTCGTCATGGTACTGAATTCTCCCACCATGATGCTGCAATGACCATCAGATCCGACGTCGTGATCCTGCTGGTCATGGCCGCAGATGGTGACGTTGTCGAGGTATGGGAACGTGGCCCGTAAACCGTGCTGGTCAACCGTTCGGTCCATCTCCCGTTGGAAGACCGAGACTCCGTTAGTGACGCCGAATGGAACCTTTAAAAAGAGGTAGAGCCGCCCGCCTGCTTCAAAGGCAGTGTACTTGCGGTCGCTCAGGCAGTTGGGGAGCTAGTGGTAGGCGGACTTAAGGTCCACGGTGGAAAAAACCTTGTACTGTGCAATCCGATTGACCATGTCGGATATGCGGGGGAGAGGGTACGCATCTAGCTGCGTGTACCTATTGATGGTTTGACTATAGTCTACGACCATCCTCTGCTTCGCCCCGGTATTTACAACTACCACCTGAGCTCTCCAGGGACTACTGCTGGCCTGGATTATGCCTTCCTTCAGCAGCCGCTGGACTTCAGACCGGATAAATGTTCGGTCCTGGGCGCTGTACCGTCTGCTCCTAGTGGCGACGGGTTTGCAATCCGGGCTGAGGTTCGCAAACAAGGAAGGCGGTTCAACCTTGAGGGTCGCGAGGCTGCACATAGTAAGTGGGGGTATAGGGCCGCCGAATTGGAACGTTAAACTCTGAAGGTTACATTGAAAATCTAACCCCAGGAGAGTGGGAGCGCAGAGGTGGGGGAGGACATAAAGTCGGTCATTCTTAAACTCTCTCCCCTGCACCATTAGATTCGCGATGCTGAACCCTCTGATTTCTACGGAATGGGATCCCGCTGCCAGTACTCGGGTGGATTGAAAGAAAACAGCGTCTTACCGTATCCGGATGGATAAAACTTTCCGTGCTCCCAGAGTCGATCAGACATGGCGTTTCGTACCCGTTAACTAGCACCGTCGTCGTTGCCGTTTGGAACATCCGGGGCCGCGACTGGTCCAGGGTTACCGAAGCCAGTCGCGGTTGCTGCATCGGGGCGTTTTCTTCAGGCCCCGTGAGGCCATCCATGCTGGGGTCCTTGGCTGTCAGCCAAGATGGCGGCGTCCACGGATCGCACGCGGTCGGGGGCGGACAAAATGGTGGCGCCCATGAATCGCACGCGGCCGGCGGGGCACAAGATGGCGCTGCCCATTCCCCCCCGCATGGAGTCCGGGACCCTGTGGCGCACAAAGACTCCGTGAGACAAGCAGAGTGAAGTCGATGAGGCTTTATTAAGCGTGTCTGTTCCCCAGCAGCCCGATGGTAAACTGGCATGCGGGGGAAGGCACCGGCTTCTTATACTTCGCCTTCAGGGCGGAGTATGAGGTCAACGGCCAACCAGGACCCGGGATCTGTCAGCCAATGACATTAGGGCTTCCAGTCCCACATGACCCCCAATACATACTACCACATTCACCCCTTGTCAAAAATGAACCCGGCGGGGTGATGCTTCGTATGGTGGTAAGGGTTTACAGTACTGGTCCTGGGAGGAGAGAACAGTTACATGGTAGGACCGTATTGGACAGTATCGTCCTGTTACAACTATTTACAGAGGATATATGAAAACAAAATGTTCATTGGACAGTCCATCTTTGTTTTACATCGACGCCACAAGTCGGTCGGGCGGTCTGGTCATCCGTGTCGATCGCCTCGGCCCCGGCGGTGGTGGTAGTGCTTGTACCAGCGTTGTCGCCTCCGGGAACCGCACGGTTTTAGCTGTCGGTGCAAAGGGGAGGGGGGCTGATCCTCCTGGGAAGGGGGCGGTCGCGGGGTGCGGCGGTGGCAGGAAGGGGGGCGGTTGGGTTGATGGTGCCGGGGGGGTGTGCGTGGTGCCGGCGGGCGCCAGATCCCGCAGGGAGACCGTGTCCTGTCGGCCGTCGGGGTACTCCACGTAGGCGTACTGGGGGTTTGCGTGGAGGAGGTGAACCCTTTCGACCAACGGGTCCGCCTTATGTGCCCGCACGTGCTTTCGGAGCAGGATGGGTCCTGGGGCCGCCAGCCAGGTCGGCAGCGACGTTCCAGAGGAGGACCTCCTAGGGAAGACAAGGAGACGCTCGTGAGGCGTTTGATTAGTGCTCGTACATAATAACGACCGGATGGAATGGAGAGCGTCCGGGAGGACCTCCTGCCACCGTGAAACTGGGAGATCCCTGGACCGTAGGGCCAGTAGGACGGCCTTCCAGACCGTGCCGTTCTCCCTTTCTACTTGCCCGTTCCCCCGGGGGTTGTAGCTGGTCGTCCTGCTTGAAGCTATACCCTTGCTGAGCAGGAACTGGCGCAGCTCGTCACTCATGAAAGAGGACCCCCTGTCGCTGTGGACGTATGCGGGGTAACCGAACAGTGTGAATATGCTGTTCAGGGCTTTAATGACTGTGGCCGCGGTCATGTCGGAGCAGGGAATGGCAAAAGGGAAGCGGGAGTATTCGTCCACTACATTAAGGAAATACGCGTTGCGGTCGGTGGAGGGGAGGGGCCCTTTGAAATCGAGACTGAGGCGTTCAAAGGGATGGGAAGCCTTAATCAGGTGCGCTCCATCTGGCCTGAAAAAATGCGGTTTGCATTCTGCGCAGATGTGGCAGTCTCTTGTGACTGTACGGACCTCCTCTAAGGAGTAGGGGAGATTGCGGGACTTGATGAAGTGGTAAAAACGAGTGACCCCCGGGTGGCAGAGGTCCTCGTGGAGGGCTTGGAGGCGGTCAATTTGTGCGTTGGCACATGTCCCGCGGGATAGTCGTGAGACAAGCAGAGTGAAGTCGATGAGGCTTTATTAAGCGTGTCTGTTCCCCAGCAGCCCGATAGTAAACTGGCATGCGGGGGAAGGCACCGGCTTCTTATACTTCGCCTTCAGGGCGGAGTATGAGGTCAACGGCCAACCAGGACCCGGGACCTGTCAGCCAATGACATTAGGGCTTCCAGTCCCACATGACCCCCAATACATACTACCACAGACCCAAAATGGCGGCGGCCCGTTGGCCTCACATGGATCGATGGGGGGTTTGAGTCTGTGATCCCAGTTCTCCCCCGGAGATTCCGGCGACCCCCCGGGACTGGCACACCCCTGAATAATGCGCCTTCTTGCCGCAACTTTTACAGATGGCCGAGCAGGCCGGGCAGCGCTGCCGGGGGTGTTTCAATTGCCCGCAAAAGTAGCAGCGGGCTCCCCCCGGGTGGTCTGGTGCTCTGGCGGCGCAGGCTTGCAGGGGGAATGGGGGTACCGGGGAGTCGGTCGCGGAGGGGGTCCACGGAGCCCAAGGGGCTGCCGCGCAGTCGGGGGCATAAACGCGGGCATTCTGCCATGCCACATCGAGGGAGGCCACAAAGACCCGTGCCTCCGTGAGCCCCAGCGAGTCTCTTTCCAGCAGTAGCTGGCGAATTTGGGATGAGGTCATACCTGCTACGAAAGCAGCCCTGATTAGGAGTTCTGTTTGTTCATTAGCCATCACCGGTGGGCAGTTGCAGCTCCTTCTCAATATTAGCAGTGCGCTGTAGAACTCGTCCAGCGATTCTCCGGGGATTTGCCATCTCATCGCGGGTTGGTGGCGTGCGTAGACCTGGTTTACGGGCCGAATGTAGAACCCTCTCAGCATAGTTAGTGCCGTCGGGAAATCCTCCGCATGTTCGATGAGCGTGTAGATCTCCGGACTCACCCTGTAAGGCAGGACCTGCATTTTCTGGTCTTCTGTAGGTCTGCTGGGGGCCGTTCAGAGGTATCCCTCAAAGCAAGCTAGCCAGTGTTTAAACGTGGCCGCTGAGTTTGCTGCATGGGGGCTGATTCGCAGACACTCCGGGGCGATCTGCAGCTCCATAGTCCTTTAAAGTGTGCGTAATAAATTGTAGCACAATCAATCACTCACGAAGCGAGAAGAGATGAAGTCAATCGATGGCTTTATTACGCAGACTTGTTCCCCAGCAGCTCGGTTACAGAATGCGGCTGCTGGGAGAACCCGGATTCTTATACTCCGCCTTACTGGGTGGAGCCAACAGGCGGCAGATCCAATCAGGACCCAGTGTCTGTCCACCAATAGCCTCTCGGCATCACTGGGCACCGTACTACCCCTAATACATACCACCACAGGAGTTCCCGGTCAGATAATTAGCTATGGCTGCAGAGGATACCTCTGGTGTATGGGTGGCATTTGGCACAGTGGTTAGCACTGCTGCCTCACAGCACAGGGACCAAGATTCGATTCGAGCTTTGGGTGACTTTGTAGAGTTTGTACCTATTCCCCATGTCTGCGATTGTGTCCTCCGGGTTCTGATTTCTCGCACAGTACAAAGATGTGCAGGTTAGATTGATTAGCCATGCTAAAATTGCCCCTTAGTGTCCAGCGATGTGCAGGCTGGGTTAATGGGTTAAGGGGATGGGCGGGCGAGTGGGCCTAGGTGGGGCGCTCTTTCAGAGGGTCTGTGCCAACCTAACAGACCAAATGACCTCCTTCTGCATTGTGGGGACTCTATGGAGTCATTCTATTCCTCTAAGCAATGGAGTTGAAATGAGTAACCCTAATCGTCAAATAAGGAATCAGTCTATACTGGCTCTTTCAAAGTAATCCAGCTAATCCCCCTCCTCCACTCTTTCTCCATATCCCTGATCTATTTTCTCTTCGAAGTATTTATCTACTTGCCTTTTGTTGGCTACTATTGAATCTGTGTCCACACATCTGTATCCACCACCTTATTTGGCAGTGCATTCCAAATCCTAACCATTGTGTAAGAATGGCTCATGTCACCTGCTTCTGTTACCAATCACTCCAAACGTGTTCCCATGGTTACTGCCATTCCTGCCAGTGAAAATAGCTTCTCTTTATTTCCATTATTTAAACCTTTCATGCTTTTATACATCTCCATTGAACCTCCTCTGAGCCGCTTCTGCTTTAAGTACAACCTGAACTTCCTCACTCTATCAACATAACTGTGATCCCTCACCCCTCGAATCATTCTGGTAAATCGCTTCATCGCCCATCCTAAAGTGCCGTGCCCAGAATTTGGCACATGCTCTTGATGGAGCCAAAATAATGTTCTGGTTAAATTAAACACAACACCCGGCTTTCTATGCTGTGCATCTATTTCTAAAGCCCAGAATCTCTCTTTTCTTGTACCCTCTTTAAAATTGGAAAATGTTTTCTCTCCACATTCTTCCTACTAAAATTAATCATTGCACATTTTTTTGTGTTGAATTTCACTTGCCATGCGCCCACCCATTCCAAACTCTTGTCATCTGCTATGCCGTGGGATCTTGGGAATAGCGTCACAGGATAGGAGTTCTTCGTGTTTTTGAATAAATGCCTGTGTTCCACAAGGAAAATGGTGTCATTGTCTGTGATGAATTGTCTGTCAAATTCTTTCTTGCTAGTTACATGCTCAGGTTTGTAATTAATGACAGTCGACAATGATTTTATGGTCATCATTAAACTTGTGTTACCAATGACCCAAACGCTGTAAAGAAAAACTGCAGCTGGTCACTGCTGAGAAGCTTAATACGCAAATGTCTTCAAATGCAAAGCCTTCGCTTTATTCTGTCCAGCAGTGTCTGTGATAGCTGTGTGTCTGACGCTAAATTTCCTGCAAAAGCAGGTTAGAACAGATTCCGTACCCAAACAATCCATAGAACAGATTGACCAAGTACCCAAAAACGAATTGAGGTATGCAATTCCAAAGCAAACATTTTCTGTTGAGCTGACCATCTAAATATAGTTAGAAAGTTTTATTCTTTTCCTTTGGCATATCAATCAGTGAATTTCAAATATAATTCTATTCATAATTGGTTTATATATATATGTATATTTCTCACCAACATGCTCAGTGATATCACAACGTGAGGTGCCACATGTACCCTGACAAACTCATCACCAGCAACCCCAAAACTCCTCTACTGTCTTGAATATGTCACACTGATTGTCTGACCTCCAATATTAGACGAGCAGGGATTTCCTCCAACTAAATTTTGGGAAGTCTGAACTCACCAGTGAAGAAATCTGTTTGCCTCGTGCTTTTTAAAAAAAAATTTGGGGGGCGATGTAGGTGTCACTGGCGAGGCTACGAATGTTGCTTATTCTAAATTGCCCTCGAACTGAATGGCTCACTCGACCATTTCAGTGGGCAGTTAAGAGTCAACGACATTTCTGCGTGTCTGGAGTCACCTGTAGACCAGACCATGTAAGGACAGCTTTGTTTCCTTCCCTATAGGACCTTAGTGAACCAGTTGGGTTTTTACAACAGTCAATGATAGTTTCATGGTCACCATTATTCAGATCATTTTTATACTCCAGATTTATTAATTGAATCCTAGTTTCACCAGCTACCATGGTGGGATTTGAACCCATGTCCCTAGATCTTAGTGTTGTATTAGACCTGGAGCTGAGTTCCTGACCACACACAAGACTGCCCACCTCCATAACATCACTTAATTCCAACCTTTCCTCAGCTCATTGCTGCCACTGACACCTCTAGACTTAACCTAGATCACTTGGCCAGCTTCCCATCTTCCACCCTACATAAACTAGTGTGCATCCAAAACTATGATTCCTGTACCTTAAGTCACTCTTATGCATTCCTTTAGTATCTGTCTTTAATATGCCTTTGTCTCCTTTGATGCTCTTATAAGGTTCTTCCCCCATGGCTGCAGAACGTGTGGTTAAAAGCTGTAGATCTTCAAATGAGGAGGCTAGAGATGTCCTTGAAGGGTGACCTCAAACAGACCTGGATCTAGAAGACACGACTTCAGATTGTACCATCTCGGCATGACCATCAATAGTCTGGGCTGGCTGGCTGACAAGTAGCAGGAAGGCACTGGCAGAATGGTAGTGGTGGGAGGATGAATGCTATTATCTTGGGAGAGAAGTGAACGTTCAACAGATTTGCCACCGCCCTCCCAGGATTATTGCAGAAATCCCAGTAATCTAGTAGAGAACAGATTGATGGTCCACTGTGACACCCTGAAAGATCCTTTGAACTCCCATCCAGAATCATGATAGCAGCAGGCTGGGTATTTAATGCAACGTTCAGACCTTTTATGGAAAGAGCTTGTACTGTAAAGAAAGGTGAGACATTGACCATCAGACACTGCATCAGAATTGGTTCCGTGGCTATGCTGATGGAGGTGACTGCTCATTCCATGAGGGAAAGGATGGGCTCCAAGCTCCACACAAATCCATGTGTCAAGTTGGTGCTGGATTCCTCCATGCTCTTGGCATTTTCTGCAGGTTTTCTGTCAAGAGCAACAAGCAAATATGGGCCGACACCCATGGCCTTCTTCTATGGCCTGGCCCATCAAAATCTTCATCCAAGTCCTCTGCAGCAGAACTCATGTGTGACCTTGCCCTTCAGCGTGCTGGCACATGCACTATGCTCCCCCTCCCCCCCCTACCAACACTTCCCCCCCCTCCCCTCCACTCTGGCTCCTGGGTGCTTATACCCAATGTTGTACCACATCTAGATAGCCCCTCGCTCCTATGCTGTAAAATACATGCAATATGAGTCTCTGTTTCTGGCTGCAAGCGTAAGATCGAGTGACCCTTGCTGTTTTCTCCCTCTTCCTTCACTGTTTGAACAGGTTCCAGTTCTTGAATCCTTGTGATATCAAGAAATGCCTGAAAGTGCTGGATACGGAAAAGGCCCTGACAACCTCCCAGCAGTAATACTGAAGACTTGTACAGAACTAGCTGTGCCCTAGCCAAGCTGCTCCACCGCAGTTGCACTGTTGGCATCTACCCAACCATGTGGAAAATTGCCGAGGTATTTCCTGTCCAAAAAAAACCAACATATCCAATCCAGCATATTACCATCCCATCAGTATTTTGTTACTATCCTCTTAGGGACTGTTAACATTTAGAGAAGAAATGTGAATACCCACAAATTAACCAACAGAACGTGCCACAAGAGTTTGCACATTTTTCACAAAAACAAGACTTATTGTAACTATTTTAAAAAATCATTAAAAAATTAGCAATTATCACTATAGCTTATGAGGACGTCTTATAAACTCAGCTCTACTTTTTGCTCCCACACCACCTCCCCCAACTAAGAGTTCCTAACCTTATGAAATCTTGAAGGCTCATCAATTTTCCTCCATCAACCCAAAAAAGGTGTGCCACAGGCCTCTGGAATTTACTTCAGTATTCCATCTATCCCTTAAGGTACAAATGCTTCCATTAGCTTTTGGCTAAGTAATCCTCCAATTTTCATCAAAAAGCTCATGGCTATGGATTCTTCAACTCCGTGGGCAGGATTCTCCCCTACCCGGCGGGGCGGGGGGTCCCGGCGTGATGGAGTGGCGGGAACCACTCCGGCGTTGGGCCACCCCAAAGGTGCAGAAGTCTCTGTACCTTTAGGGGCCAAACCCTCACCTTGAGGGGCTAGGCCCGCGCCGGAACGGTTTCCGCTCTACCGGCTGGCGAAAAAGGCCTTTGGTGCGCTGCCTTGTCCCGCCGCTCAAAAGGTGGTTTAATCCACGCTGGTGGGACAGGCATTCCAGCAGTGGGACTTCGACCCATCGCGGGCCGGAGAATCGTTGGGGGTGGGCCCGCCGACCGGCGCGGCACGATTCCTGCCCTCGCCGAATCTCTGGTGGTGGAGACTCCGGGACACAGCGGGGGTGGGATTCACGCCAGCCCCCGGCGATTCTCCAACCTGGCGGGGGGTCGGAGAATCCCGCCCTTTGTCTTGGTTCTGGACATGCATAAACTGCTTTTTCCCCGGTCTGCTCTCACACCTTCTCTACAGCTCTTTCAAACTAATTGTTCAAGAAAATTGTTTTGTGCCATTGGGCTCCGTCAGAACCATTGTAGATTTCATTCACTATCTGCAAGCTAGAACAAATCTTCCATTTGCTTTTCCCTCATAAAGTCCAAACAGAACTGTCTGCTTCTGTCAGCAAACACCAACAGGTCAATTAAACAAAAGAACCTTCTAAGAAAGGTTCCACTCTGAATGATTATCTCCATGAAAACGTGGTATGCATTGGGCTGATTCAAACCAAAATGCAACCAAAGTATTTTATCCTCAACAAAATGATTTGGTTCTACAACCCTGATGAATAATTTCTATCTCTAATCGAGTTTTATGACCCTCGTTCCCAGAACTCCTCTCTGAATGATAGACACCCTTATCTTTAACAAGAGGTATTAAATTGGTTATATATTCTTTAAGTATTTTCTTTTAACTTTGAGCTTTAATCACAGATTGGCTGTAACTGTAATTAATTCCAAGCTTGTTTAAATAGCATTTACTTCAGGGTTATATATCATTTCAGGTGTGTAATGGAATATTCTCCACATGCCTGGATGAGTACAGCTCCAACAACATTCAAGAAGCTCTCCACCATCCAGGAAGGACAAAGCATGCTGCTTGATTGCTCCGCCATCCACAAACATTCAAACCCTCCACCATTGTTGAATAGTGGCAGCAGTGTGTACCATCTACAAAATGCACTGCAGTAACTCACCAAGGTTCCTCAGACAGCACCTTCCAAACCCACAACCACTGCCATCTAGAAGGACAAGAGCAGCAGATACCTGGGAACCCCACCACCTGTAGGTTTCCCTCCAAGTCACTCACCACCCTGTCTTGGAAATATATCGCCGATCCTTCAGTGTCATTGGGGCAACATCCTGGAACTCCCTCCCTAATAGCACATTGGATGTACCTACACTTCAAGGACTACAAAGGTTCAAGAAAGTAACTCACCACCACCTTCTGAAGGGCAACTAGGGATGGGCAATAAACGCTGGCCTAACCAGTGATGCCCACATCCCATAGATTCATTTTTTTAAATGTTTCAACGTCAGATGCCCTAGTTTCTAGTTAAAACTTTAATTTCTGAAACTAAAATTTATATCCAATATATGTGAATTATATTCAGAGCATATTCACAGTGCTGGGGACCTGGGTTCAATTCCGGCCTTTGGTGACTGTGTGGAGTTTGCTTTTTCTCCCCATGTCTGCGTGGGTTTCCTCCGGGTGCTCCGGTTTCCTCCCACAGTCCAAAGGTGTGCATGGTCATTCTACATTTCCCGTTAGTGTCCAAAGATATGCAGGTTAGGTAGGGTTGCGGGATAGGGCGAGGGAGTGAGCCTAGGTCGGGTACTCTTTCAGAGGGTGATGCAGAGTTGATGGGCCAAATGGCTTCCTTCTGCACTGTCGAGATTCTGTGGATCTATAAATGGGATTTTCACAACACTATTCACAAACATCAGCAAAGTGACAGAAGTGCTATCAAGTGGCATCGACACAGCAATAACCTACTCATCAACGTTCAGTTTGGGTTCCACCTGGGTCACTCATCTACAGACCTCATTAGAGTCTTTATTTAAACATGGAGAAAGAGCATGAAGGACAGGAAGCATTTGACCAAGTATGGCATCAAGGAACCCAAGAAAAATTGAAGACAAAGGAAATTGGGGGGAAATTCTCCACTGGTTGGAGTCCAGCACAAATGAAGATAGTTGTTGTTGTTCGAGGTCACTCAATGTATTCTGAGGGCACAGCTACAGAAGATTCAGGATTGTGTCCTAAGCCCAACCATTTTTAGCTGCATCAGCAATTACCTTCCCTCCATCTTAGGGTCAGAAGTGGGGTGTTTGCTGATCATAGAATCCCTACAGTTCAGCAGGAGGCCAACTGCACAATGCACAATGATCACCACCATTCGTGACTCCTCAGACGCTGAGTCCATGTCCAAATGCAGCAAGACCTGTACAACATCAGGCTTGGGCTGATAAGTGGCAAGGAATGTTTGCGCCGCGCAAGTGCCAGGCAATGACCATCTCAAGAAAGAATGCAACCATCTCCCCATGACATTCAATGGCAATACCATTGTTGAATCCTCCACCATCAACATCCTGGGGTTACCATTAACTAGAAACTGAACTGAACCAACCATATAAACAGTGGTACTTGTTTAATACTTGGGTCCGTAATGTACTACAGCAGCAAATAAAATCCCTTCACCAACAAATATGTATTTGTTGTGATTGAAGGAAAGGATTCCACATATATATAAACAGTGGTACTTGTTTAATACTTGGGTCCGTAACGTACAACAGCAGCAAATAAAATCCCTTCACCAACAAATATGTATTTGTTGTGATTGAAGGAAAGGATGAGCAGAGCGATCTCGGTGTCCATGTACATAGATCCCTGAAAGTTGCCACCCAGGTTGAGAGGGTTGTTAAGAAGGCGTACGGTGTGTTAGCTTTTATTGGTAGAGGGATTGAGTTTAGGAGCCATGAGGTCATGTTGCAGCTGTACAAAACTCTGGTGCAGCCGCATTTGGAGTATTGCGTGCAATTCTGGTCGCCGCATTATAGGAAGGATGTGGAAGAATTGGAAAGGGTGCAGAGGAGATTTACCAGAATGTTGTCTGGTATGGAGGGAAGATCTTATGAGGAAAGGCTGAGGGACTTGAGGCTGTTTTCGTTAGAGAGAAGAAGGTTAAGAGGTGACTTAATTGAGGCATACAAGATGATCAGAGGATTGGATAGGGTGGACAGTGAGAGCCTTCTTCCTCGGATGGTGATGTCTAGCTCGAGGGGACATACCTTTAAATTGAGGGGAGATAGATATAAGACAGATGTCAGAGGTAGGTTCTTTAATCAGAGAGTAGTAAGGGCGTGGAATGCCCTGCCTGCAACAGAAGTGGACTCGCCAACACTAAGGACATTCAAATGGTCATTGGATAGACATATGGACTATAAGGGAATAGTGTAGATGGGCTTTAGAGTGGTTTCACAGGTCGGCGCAACATCAAGGGCCGAAGGGCCTGTACTGCGCTGTAATGTTCCATGTTCTACACATAGCCAGACAGACAGGATACAACTAGATTAATTCTTCTACTACTACTCGATACAATACTCCCTCACTCTCCACTCCTCCTCAGGGTCCTCTTCCCTGACCTGCTCCCAGGCCGGGGTTTATACCCTGTGGGGATCCTCCAATTGGGAAGAAGCTCCGCCCTCTAACCACCTGGGGAAATCATATTCCAAGATGTAGGTGGGGAATCTAATACAACGCAGCTGCGAGCCCCTTTGGGAGTCATAACAGTATTTATAAAATGTTGAGTGGGCTTATTGCTTTAAAGGAATTCCAAACATTTTCTGTAGAACAGAATACATCTTGGTAGAACTTATGTCTTTTAATTTAATGTTATAGTTCAAAATTAATAGGTTATTTTCTATCATCACATCAGAAAAGTAATATTTAATACATTAGCATATCTTTCCTGGTGCTTTCTGATATTATGTTTCCTCTTTAGGATGAGGAGAGATGATGTCTTGAGTTTCTCTGCAGGCTCATAAAGCTCTGCTGACTGGTACAAGCTATTATGAGGTCAACGTCTGATAACTAGTTCTACATGCTTCTGTTTGTAATTTTAAAATTACTTCTGAAGACCTGAAATTTTCAGTGTTATTTAGAGCGTAAGTACATAAGCCATAGGCCAAACAATTCTACGTGCTGGTAGGGTTTCATTACTGTCTTTAGGTATTTGCAAAGTAGTGTTGAATGTGTTGAAAGAACTGGCAGCATTTTCTCAATGTGGGAACCTTGGCTAAGAGGCCACCCTGTTCACCATTAAAACTACATCAAGACTCATGTGGTACATAAACACCAGTACAGCTGGTTGAGATGAAATGGGCTGTGGCTGCATCTATATAGAGTCTGTGTGCATTCATTCATTGTTAACTGAATCTGTTAATTCCGACAACAAATTTCTGATACCACCTTCCTGTTCATCTCCAAACAAAATCAACATATTGCAGGGTTGGCCAGAAATTCTTGATGTTGACTAAAGCTTCACAAAAGAGTGCTTTCCAGCTGCTTGGGGGAGTTAGTGGCACTGTCTCGTCCAAATCGCCATCTGTTTGATGATGAAGTAAAGCTGTACATTTGTGCATCAGGCTTTGCTGCCACAAAATACTTATCCTGCAATCATACAGAGAGGGAAATAAAACATTGCAATGCTTAAGTCATTCAGGAAGGGCAGACGTCAATGCCTCTTTGCAGACACGTTTGCAGCTTCATAAATCATCTGCAAAACTATAGGTTATTAAATGTTATTCATCTCTTTCCAGCCAACACAAATATATCCCAGACATATGCATTCTGTGTTAATACAAGATTTTATCCACATTATAATGGGTAAAATGGGATTATTTCTCTCCTTTGTTGTTCTATGAAAAGAGAGAGAAGAGGGAACCGTGTTCCTGTGACTATTACTGAGATATTCCAACGCTTTCCAACGCTATTCCAAAGCCTTTCAGAAAATAACCTGAATTTCAAGTAATTTCCATTGTTAACATTTTGCTTCTAATACCTTTCATTCCTTCATTTCAAATCCAGAAACTAACTTTGTATTTTTTCAATTCTTTAGAAACTATTCTATCACCTGAACTATTCTGTTCTGTCATCAATTGAATAGATGGTGCAAGGGTGACAGCTAAAGTTACATTTATGTGGCCAATAATGAAATATTCACTGAGAAGAAGTTGAAGACATAGAATCCCTACAGTGCAGAAGGAAGCCACTGTACTGACACTCCAAAAGAACACTTGGCCCTGCCTAGACCCATGTCCCCACCCTATCCCTGTAACATAGAATTTACAGTGCAGAAGGAGGCCATTCGGCCCATCGAGTCTGCAGCGGCTCTTGGAAAGAGCACCCTACCCAAGGTCAACACCTTCACCCTATCCCCATAACCCAGTAACCCCACCCAACACTAAGGGCAATTTTTGACACTAAGGGCAATTTATCCTGGCCAATCCACCTAACCTGCACATCTTTGGACTGTGGGAGGAAACCGGAGCACCCGGAGGAAACCCACGCACACACGGGGAGGATGTGCAGACTCCGCACAGACAGTGACCCAAGCCGGAATCGAACCTGGGACCCTGGAGCTGTGAAGCAATTGTGCTATTCACAATGCTACCGTGCAGTAACCCCACCTAACCTTTTGGACACGAAGGGGCAATCCAACTAACCTGCACATCTTTATGTTATGTTCTGTGTTGTGGCCACAGTACAGATGCACACAGAACATCTGGTTCCTTGACTAGTAAGATACTTTATTAACAGAACGAACATGTGGAAAGACAACTGATGAACTATGATACAAACGGTAACAAAATAAATTAATTCAGTGAATTCTCCTGGAGCGACTTCTCGTGTGACTATCCTCTTGTGTGACTTACTACCAACTGTTGGGTATCTCGAGTCACATGGCAGACCTCTATCGTCACCTGCTGGTTGGAGGTCATATTGATAACTATATACATTGATAGATAACAAAACTGTGCACAGGCATATCACCACACTTTGGACCGTGGGAGGTAACCGGGGCACCCGGAGCAAACCTGTGCAGACAAGTGGAGAATGTACAAACTCCACACAGTCACCCAAGACCGGAATTGAACCCAGGTCCCTGGCGCTGTGAGGCAGCAGTTTAACAAAAAAAACGTAAAATATATATAAAGCGTTTTAGAATTTCAAATATTTTTATAACTGACCAATTAGACTCTAGATTGATAAACGTCAATGCTACCCATTTTATCTGAGGGCCTGTTTAATTATCAATTAGCAGATTAGGAATTAATACCATTAGAGGAATTAATAGTTGAAAATTTATGGCATTTTCAAACTCCACCTCTACCTCAGCTAATCTGCTGATGAAACCCTCATCCATGTATTTGCTACCTTCTAGGCTGAACTATTTCAAATCAATCCTGTGCCGTCTCCCATATTTCAGTCTCTACAAAGCTCTTTCCAAACTCTGCTGCCTGTATCGTAACTTACATCAAATCTAATTCACCCGTAGCCCCTGTGCCCACCAATCCATGTTGGCTCCCCATGAAGCAATGCCTTGATGTTAAAGTTTTCATTCTTGTCCTTAACACCTTCCATGGTCTCAGCCTTCCCTACCTCTTGAATGTCCTCCAACCCGCCAACCCTGTGATCTCTGCACATCTCCAATTCTGTCCTCCAGTTCATCCCTGATTTTAATCACTTCACCATTGACAGTGGTGCCTTCAGCTACCTTCAGTTAGGTAATTGGACATTCTGAATTCTCCCTCCGTGTACCCGAACAGGCGCCGGAAAGTGGCCACTAGGGGCTTTTCACAGTAACTTCACTGCAGCCTACTTGTGACAATAAAGATTATTATTATATTATAAACTGGCTGGGTCCTTCACTCTGGAATTCCCTCTCTAAACGTGTCTGCCTCTCTGACCATGCTGCTTAAAACCTACCTTTTCATAAGCTCCTGGTCAACTGTCCCCTCAATGTCAAATTTTGTTTGATAATGCCGCTGTGAAATGCTTTGGGATATTTCATTATTATTTTAAAAGTGCAAGGTAAATACAAATGACTGTTTCTGTTAGTGTTATCGAAAGATGGGCAACCATCAGCCTCAGGAATCTCACACTAAGGGCGGGATTTACCGACTGTTGCTAGTGGGAAATTCCGGTCCCATGCTGGCGCACGGGCTTCTCGGCGGCAAGGGGTGCTGTCACCGCGAAATCGTGTTGACAACTGCAGGACCAGTCAATCCCGCTGAAAAACACGCAGCGGAGTGGTCGGTAAATCCTGCCCAAAATGTTTTGCCATCTTTCCTCTCTCATGCTCATGTACCTCTTGCTGCTGTCTATTTTTTATTTGGGTTGCAGCATACACAGTGTTTTCTATCCAGATTCAAGCCATCATTCCAAAACGCTAATGATGTTTACAGAAGAATATTGAGATGCACACAGAACAAATCAAAAGACTCCTTTACATCCACAAGTAAAAGAAAATATCAATTTTTGCTTTGTAAGTGAGCCATAAATATGTCTGAACCAATAAAATCTAACAAATTATTTCAACAGCACTGTAGAAAGTACTGGGCTGCAATAACTGGCAACAAGGGACTGACAACTATGAAGGTTTATTAACAGTACTGAGGAGCAGCTCTTACATGCTGTATGCCTGCCCGCACCCAGGGAAGAACTCCTGTGCCACAGACCCGTGACCCATTTTGTACTCACATTATCTCAGCGTCCATGTCTTCCCCATTTAAGTTGGACAACTGGCAGTACAGAGGTGTAACAGTGTAAGGCAACAGTTACAGGGTGTAAACAATTTGCAGCATACAAAGTTAAACAGGGCTAACAAAGCATAATTATTTACATTGTGCAAAGCACTGATTGTGCTGCTGCAGCTGGCACATGGCACATCATGTCCCTTCCCCATCCTTTTAGAAAACCAAGTCCGTCTGTAGACTAATTCGTCACACAATCCTTGAAACATATTTGGTTTACTCATGCGCCTTGAGAATGCAATTGTGCGAGTTGGCTGTGCTTAAGATACCCTCGGGTTGGTGTTCTCGGTGTGGATGGCATTGGGTGACCTTGCAGTGTAACCAGTCACTGCAGGATTGCCAAGTTGGCCTCTAGAGGATACTTCATTTCCATTGGTGTAGGGGGCCTAGATTGTAGGCTGGATGCATTGGCTCCTGTGGAGGTTGACGGTGCTGATTCAGGTACCTGCAATAGGTGACACCGGTTTCTTAGGTAATGAGCACCATCCGAGGCACCCGCGTAGCTGTTTGGTTGAGAGATGTAGCTGTGTACCACCACCAGTTTTTGTTCTGGATCCTGATCATTTGACCAGGTTCTGAAGGGAAGAGGTGTGAGTGTAATACCTGTTTCCCCTTCATCGATGCTGCATGAAGGAGCCACCCACATTGGTTTCCACTTCTGGTTGCAAGAAGGCCTTGATGAGAGGGATCATGGCCCCTGGCGTGGCTGAAAAATATCCATTGTGCTGATGAGGGCAGGCCCTGTCTCAGCACATTTTGCAGGCTGAGGAGTGCAGCATCGAAACCTGTGTTGTCGTGGGTACACTTCTCAATTAAGTGCTGGGCTGAGCATATCACCTGTTCTGCCAGGCCTTTGGACTGTGGGTATAGGGGCCTACTCATGATGTGCTCAAAATCCCATGTGTGTAAAGACCCTGAACTCCCTGGAGACAAACTGTCCATCATTATCCTCTGAGTGATGCCATGTATGGTAGTGTCTCTTGAGCTTGCCTATGACAATGCTGTTCTTCATGTCTGGCAGGTGGTCAGCTTTGAACCAACCAGAGAATGAATCATCAAGGACCAAGTGTAGTTTACCATTCCATTTGAGATATCAGCTGCCCTGAGCAACCATGGGAGTTCTGGGACCTCATGGGCGTGAAATGCTTCTTTCACTTGCTGTGGTTTGAGTCCATTGCACGGTGCACACCTGGATACTTCCCTCTCATGACCGCATACAGAGCCAGTATAGGGATTCCTTTTGCCCTGCACCTGGTTGCTTCCAACCCTGGGTGATATTGGTGCAGTTGTTGGATATAGTACCGCTGCATGGAGATGGGGATGATTAAGGTGATTAAGAAGGCATGTGGCATGCTTGCCTTCATCAGCCGGGGCATTGGGTACAGGAGTTGCGAAATCATGTTGCAGCTATATAACACCTTGGTTAGGTTTTTGGAGTATTGCATACAGTTCTGGTCATCACATTATCAGAAGGACATGTCAGCTTTGGAGAGAGTGCGAAGAAGGTTCACCAGGATGTTACCTGGTCTCGGGGAGAGGTTGAATAAACTAGGATTGTTTTCACTGGAAAGACAGGTGAGTCGCAGACAATGGAGAAGTCCATTGACCTCGGGCGGGATTCTCCAATTGCCGGACGGTCACGGCGGAGAATCCCACCCTATGAGAGGCATAGATAGGGTGGATAGCTAGAAGCTTTTTCCAAGGGTGGAAGTGTAAATTACAAGGGGCCACAGGTTCAAGGTGAGAGGGGAAAGTTTAAGGGAGATGTGCAGGGTAAGTTTTTCACACAGTGAGTGATGGGTGCCTGGAACGCGCTGCCAGAGGAAGTGGTGGAAGCAGGCATATTAGCAACATTCAAGAGGCATCTGGATGTGTATAGGGAGGAAGTAGAGGGGTACGGACCGAGTAAGGGCAGAAGGTTTTTTTTAAAAAAAATTTAAATTAGGGCATCATGATCAGCACAGACTTGGAGGGCTGAAGAGCCTGTTCCTGTGCTGTACTTTTCTTTGTCCTTTGTTCTTTAATTGTTGACCACACAGCATCCATCCATCGTGTACGGTTAACTCCTCTCTCATAAAAAAGTAAATACGGAGCTCGTGGGGAATCTCCTTTGTGGACTCAGGCCAGTGAGATCCACCTGTAGGGCAGCTTTGAGTTCCTCAATTCGAGGAGACAAGAGGAGCTGTATGGTCATGATGCCTATGTCCACCTCACAATCTGCCTAGTTAGTGGTGGATAGGAAGGTTCTGGATAGAGCATCAGCAATGTACAGCTCCTTACTGCATTTGGAGATGATACAGTGGTACAGCTTGATCATCATGCATTGTAGTCATGCAGATGCAGTGTGAAAAGCCTTTTTAACAATAGCTACAAGTGACTGGTGATCAGTTTCAACACTTACATGACTACCATAGATGAAGCCATGAAAGCGAAGACTAGGGCAATGATTTACCAGAACCAGCAGTTTGCATCCAAGATACTGAATACTTTGCCATTGAGCATATCAGCATATCTGTTCAACACTCTTCATGGGCTGATGAGGGCAGCACGGTAACATAGTGGTTAGCACAGTTGTTTCACAGCTCCAGGGTCCCAGGTTCGATTCCCGGCTTGGGTCACTGTTGGTGCGAAGTCTGCACGTTCTCCCCGTGTCTGCGTGGGTTTCCTCCGGGTGCTCCGGTTTCCTCCCACAGTCCAAAGTTGTTCAGCTTAGGTGGATTGGGCATGCTAAATTGCTCTTAGTGTCCAAAAAGGTTAGGTCGGTTACAGGGATAGGTTGGAAGTGTGAGCTTAAATGGGGTGCTCTTTTCAAGGGCCAGTGCAGACACAATGGGACGAATGGCCTCCTTCTGCACTGTAAATTCTATCTATCTGTCTCAGCAGTGCCCTGATTAGGTGAACTGGTTCAATGCATATCCTGACCGTGCCGCCTACAACTGCCATTACTGAAACGCACTCTTTGGCCTCGTCAATGGGAGCTGTGACATCCAGTCTTGTCATCTGATCCAGCTAATCACTACTCTCTGCTTCATGGGCACTCTTCTCGGAGCACAGACCGTGGGTAATGCCATGTCATCTAGTCTCATATGATGTATGACAGGTAACTTCCCATCACAGTTGAACGGGTCTTTATATACTATCATTTCTGCGGCCTGACACTGTACAGTGTGCACATCTGGGCCTAGGGAATTACAATGAAATGAGAATAGAGTTGTCTATCCTGAGCAGATAGATTAGCAGGAAAGACAGTAAACAAGCAATGGCAGATATTTAGGGAGGTATTCATGACTCTCAGCAAAAATATATCCAAGGAGGAAAGATTCTAATCGAGGGATAAACCAACCATGGCTAAGCAAGGAAGTTAAGGCGAGTATTAAGTTAAAATAAAAAGCATACAAGAAGGCAAAATTCAGTAGTCAAAGTGAACATAGGCCCCTTAGAAAATGAATCTGGGGAAACAGTTATGGAAAAAGGAAATAACAGGAGTTAAACAAATATTTTGCATCAGTCCTTACAGTGGAAGATACTTCAGTCACCCAATAAAACTAAAGAATACAGGGTTGGAATTAATTACCATCATCATCACTGGAGAGCTAGTATTAGACAAACTAATGGTGCTGAAGGCAGATATGTCCCCGACCCTGATAGCTTGCATCTTTAGATCCTGAAATAAGTAGCTACAGAGATAATAATAATCATTATTGTCACAAGTAGGGCTTACAATGGGTGCATTTGTCATAATTTTCTAAAAATCCTTGGATTTTAGAGAAGTACCGGAAGATTGGAAAACTGCCAAGGTGACACCCGTATTCAAAAAAGGAGGGGCCTTTGATTCACTTAACCTCAATTGTTGGAAAAACGTTGGAATTAATTATAAGCAACACATTTGGAAAATCATAATCTAATCAAACATAGTTAGAATGTCTTCACGAGAGGGTCCATGTCTGACCAATTTATGAGAGTTTTTCGAGGAAGTCTTAACCAGAGTGGATAGAGGGGAACCAGCATTTGGCCTTTCAGAACGCATTTGACAAGGTACGTCACAAAAGGTTAAGTAATAAGATAAGAGCCCTTGATGTTGGAAGTAGGATATTGGCATGGATAAAGAATTGGCTAATGGGCAGCAAACGGTGAGTGGGGATAAGGAGTTCTTTCTCAGGTTGGCGACCTGTAACCAGTGGGATTCGACAGGGCTCAGTGCTGGGACTGCAGCTGTTTACAGTGTATATTAATGACTAGGAGGAAGGAAGCGAACGTACTGTAGCCAAATTTTCAGATGACACAAAAATAGGTGGATAGGCAAGTTGTGAGAGGAACACAAATTATTTGCAAAGAGATATTGATAGGTTAAACAAGTGGGCAAAAAATTGGCAAATGGATTATAATTTCGGAAAATGTGAAGTTGCTCATTTTGGAATGGAGAATAAAAGAACAGAGTATTATTTAATTGGGGAAAACTGCAGAAATCTGCAACACAAAGTGATTTGGGGGGTGACTTGTCACAAAACACAGAAAGCTAGCACACAGGTGCAGCAGGTAATCAGGAAGGCTAATGGAATGTTAGCCCTTATTTCAAGTGGGTTGGGGTATAAGAGTAGGAAAGTCTGCTGTAACTGTACAAGGTCTGTGAGACCACATCTGGAGTACTGTGAGCAGTTTTGGCCTCCTTATTTAAGGAAATATATTCTTTCATTGGAGACAGTTCAGAGAAGGTTCACCAGGATGATCCCCAGTATAGAAACATAGAAAATAGAAGCAGGAGGAAGCCGTTTGACCCTTCGAGCCTGCTCCACCATTCATTATGATCATGGCTGATCATCAAGTTCAATACCCTGATCCTGTCATTCCCCTCCATATCCCTTGATCCCTTTAGCCCCGGGAGCTATATCTAATTCCTTCTTGAAATAACACAACATTTTAGCCTCAACTGCTTTCTGTGGTTGTGAATTCCACAGATTCACCATCTCTGTGTGAAGAAATTCCTCCTCACCTCAATCTAAAAGGTTTACCCCTTATCCTAAAACTATGACCTCTAGTTCTGGACATCCCCACCATTTGGAACATTCTTTCTGAATCTACCCTGTCTAATCATGTCAGAATTTTATTAGTTTCTATGAGATCCCGTCTCACTCTTCTAAACTCCAATGAATATAATCCTAACCAACTTAGTCTCTCCTCATATGACAGTCCCGCCATCCCAGGAATCAGCCTGGTAACCCTTCGCTACACTCCCTCCACAGCAAGAACATCCTTCCTCAGATAAGGACACAAAAACTGCACACATACTCCAGGTGTGGCCTCACACATTTGTAGTAAAACATTTCTATTCCTGTACTCAAATCCTCTTGCTATGAAGGCTAACATAACAGTTGCCTTCTTTATTGACTGCTGCACCTACGTGCTTACTTTCAGCGATTGATGCATGAGGACACCAAGGTCTCACTGAATTGAGTATTCACCTCTCTCAATTTACACCCATTCAAATAATAATCCGCCTTCCCATTTTTGCTAACGAAGCAGATAACCTCACATTTATCCACATTATACTGCATCTGCCATGCATATGCCCACTCACTCAGCCTGTCCAAATCCCGCTGTCCAAATAGCGGGCTCTTTCCTGCCGTTGCAGCGCCGGGCACAATCCCAATAATCCCACCCATCGGATTCTTAAGGGACATGTCAGGGTAAATGCTGAGAGAATAGCATGGTAACACGTTGGTTAGCACTGTGGCTTCACAGCATCTACGTGGGTTTCCTCCAGGTGCTCTAGTTTCCTCCCACAAGTCGCGAAAGATGTGTTGTTCGGTGAATTGGACATTCTGAATTCTCCCTCTGTGTACCCGAACAGGCGCCAGAATGTGGCGACAAGGGGCTTTTCACAGTAACTTCATTGCAGTGTTAATGTAAGCCTACTTGTGACACTAATGAAGATTATTATTATTATCTCCCCTCATGGGAGAGTCTGGGACCAGAGGGTACAGTCTTAGAATAAAGGGGTGCCAATTTACGACTGAGGTGAAGAGAAATGTCTTATCCCAGGGGGTTGAGAGTCTTTGGAATTCCTTGCCACAGAGAGCTGTGGGGGAAGAGTCCTTGTGTATATTTAAGACTGAGATAGATTTTTGATCAACAAGAGAATCAAAGGTTACAGGGAAAGGGCAGGATAGTGGATGTGAGGAAAGTCAGATCAGCCATGATCCTATTGAATGGCGGAGCAGCCTCGAGGGGCCGAATGGCCTACTCCTTTTCCCATTTCTTATGGTTTTATGATCCAGATGAATGTGCAAGGTTCTAAATCCTGATTTCCTAAACAACATTCTTCTTTCAACCATCAAACTGGCTCGTCATTTATCTAATTTTGGTTTGTATTCAGTTGGTTGCGGTGTTTACCTATGTAACAACAATGATTGTGCTATAAAAGTAATGACTCTGAAGCTTTTTAGAATGTCCTGAGGATATGATGAGATGTTATATGATTGAGTTCTCTCTCTTCAGGGAGTAATCCACGAAAAATGATTAGAGAAAGTGAAGTGAAAGTGGTGTTATTGAGCTATATAAAATATATTAATTGGTATACATAAGGTACACCCGGGTACAAGGAAAACATTTTCTGTGCTCAAAGACTGATAAATGTTTGGAATAGTATGACAGGCAAAGTAATAGAGACAAGGCATGAGGGCAGTTTGTTTTGTTACATGCTGGACGGACAGCTTGACACTCAATGGTCTTTTCTCATCCTTGATTGGCGCTGCAAAAATGTTCTTTTCTTTGGTCTGAGTGCAATAAGGCTAGTAGATGCACTGTGATATGGCTAAAAGAGTACCACAAGGCTATGACATCGGGCCCTATATCAATCTGTGATGTAGTAAAAGTCATGACACATACTGGGCAGGATTCTCCATCGGCCGACCGTGAAATTAGAAAACGCGGTTGGGCGGAGAATCGGCTCCGATGCCGAAATCACGGAGGGCCCCGATTTGATGCCAAATTGCGATTCTCCATCGCCTCGACAGCGGAGCAATGCGTTCCATAATGCATGTACAGTAAACACCATACAGTAAACCCCAGTAGAGGGCCTGACCTGGTATTCTCCGGGGCCTCCGCGATTCTCCAACTACAATGGGCCAAATTCCCGATGAAGCGGTTCACTTGAACTTTTAAAAATTGTAAAACTGGCATCGTAGCTGATGAGGGAAATAGAGGAGGTAGGACACGGAGAGAAGCAACTGTGAGCAGGGAGGGGTGCCTGCCATGGCTGAGGGTGTGTGTTGGTGGAACAAGCCAATTGGCCGGGGTGATCCCCCATGGGACTGTGGCGGTGCCCAGCTACAGACCACCATTACCACATCTGCAAGGCAGCCATCTTGCTGCAAACCCCACTGACCAATCATCTTGGCTACTGGTTCTGCAGAGTGACACAGGCCATATGGATGCCCCCAGCCCACCACCCCATCACCCTACGACGGGGCATGAGGCAACCCACCCAGGACAATGTCCACTGTAGCCCCTACGAGGACACCAGATGGGGGCCAAGAGGTGTACCGGTGGCAAGGGGAGCGCCAGCTAACGTTACCCCTGGCAGCAAGAACAGGCGGCAGGCCAAGAGGGCCCCATGGTGCCGGACATCCACAGGGCCAGTGGTGCAGAGATGGGAGGGGGCAAGCGGGGACAGAGTCCGCAGTGCCAATGGGGCACCATGTAGCCCATTGGACCTGGTTGGGCAAAGAGGCACACACCATGCTAACAAGTGCACCATTCACCCCCTGCAGAAAATGGATATTGGAATTCAACCAGCAATGGTGGCCTTCCTGCTAGTCGCCACAGTCCTGGGAGATGCCCTGTGGTTGTATGAGCTGGAGCTGCTCGCTGAGAAGGAAGTTGTAGCAGCGGAGCCTGCCTCAGATGAACAGGAGGCTGCCGCCCAGGATGGAGAGCCGGCCGCCCAACAGGTCAAGGAGGAGGAGCTGCAAAGGAGGCACTGCATGAGGCCTCACATGTTCTGGCAGCACCTGTCATTCGAGGACCTGCCAGACTGGGCATGCCGTCGAAGACTCTGGCTGAGGAGAGAGACGATGCAACATATCTGCCAGATCGTGGCACACCTGGCACCACAGGGGAATGGGGGAGGACACCCGCTCCTGGTGGCTGTCAAGGTGACGGTCACCCTGAACCTTTATGCCACAGGGTCCTTCCAGGCACCGAGTGGGGACCTGTCCGGGATCTCACAGACCTCTGTGCACAGGTGCATCCGTGCCATCACGGAGGACCTATATGACCAGGCAGATCAATACATCCATTTCAATGTGGACGAAGCCCGCCAGGTTGCCCGGGCAGCGGGGTTCGTCATCATCGATGGGATGTCCTGGATCCAGGAGGTGATCCGACGGGATGTATGTTCCCCTATGAGAGTCAGCAGCTCTACACAAACTGAAAGGGGCTCCACCCGATGAACGTGCAGCTGATATGTGACCATAAGATGCGCATCATGCACGTCTGAGCCCAATACCCGGGCAGTCTGCACAACGCCTTCATCCTGTCACACTCGGCGATTCTTGACATGTTTGAGTCGGCTCCCCGACTGGGGGGCTGGCTCCTGGGTGGCAGGGGTTATCCACTGTGGCATGGCTGATGATGCATCTTCAGAGGCCACAGAACGATGAGACCCGCTACAATGACGCCCATGCCGCGACCAGGCGTGTGATCGAGCGGAGCTTCAGCATCCTGAAGACGCGGTTCTGGTGCCTGGATCGCTCTGAAGGGGTCCTCCAGTATGACGTTGAGAGGATCGCCCGCATCGGAACGGCCTGCTGCGCCTTCCAGAACATCACGCAGCAGAGGGGCGATGTGCTGGAGGAGGAGAATGAACACCAGTCCTTATCCAACAAGGAGGATGCAGAGGAGGGCGAGGATGGGAAGAAAATGAGACCTAGGCAGGTATGGCAGGCCGCACGACGTGTGCGCATGGGCCAACGCTCACAGGGTGCTCTGATCACCTCCAGGTTCACCAACTAGGCGGGGAGGGCGGGGGGGGGAACTGGCGAGGGGCACGGACACCGTGCCTGAGGACCGGTCCGCGATTCTCCATCCCAGACCGGCCGAGTTCCCGACGGCTTGGGATCCGTGTAGTCGGGAACTCAGCGTGGCGGCTGCGGACTCATCCAGCGCCACAATCGGGGGAGAGCTGATCTGGGGGCAGGGGGGAGGCATTATTCGGGGCTGGGGGCACTGTGAGGAGGTGGTCCTTGGGAAGCTGGTGGTGTGCTGCATTCTTGAGCCACTGCAAAAACATCTGGAGGTCTTTCGTGTCAAATACTCATTGCCGAAGTTTGTGGCAGGCTGAGCTGGTGCAGTTTCTCCGGTGTTGGCTTTCCTCATCAAAGCCAGCCTTTAAAGAGAGGTGTCTGCTGAGGTATGCCAGAGTTTCCCCTTCAACGTATGTGAGTGATAGTGATAGAGTCATATAGTTTTACAGTCCAAAAAGAGGCTTTTCAACTCATTGTATCTGCGTCGGTCATCAAACACCTATCTATTCTAATCCTATTTGGTCCATAGCCTTGTATGCTCATCTCAAGTGCTCATCTAAATGCTTCTTGTAGCGCACAAAGACTCCGAGAGACGAATAGAGTGAAGTTGATGAGGCTTTATTAAGCGTGACTGTTTCCCCCGCAGTTCGGTGGTAGACTGCCTGCGGGGGAGAACTCCAGGTACTTGTACTCCGCCTTCAGGGCGGAGCTAGAGGTCAACGTCCAACCAGGACCCGGGATCTGTCAGCCAATGACATCATGGCTTCACAGTCCCACATGACCCCTAATGCATACTACCACACTTCTTAAAGGTTGTGAGGGTTCTCACCTCTACTGCCCTTTCATGCAGTGAGTTCCACAATTTCACCACCCTCTGGATGAAATGGTTTTTCATCAAATCCCTTCTAAATCTCCGGTCCCTTACCGTAAATCTATGCCTCCTTGTTATTGATTCTTCCACTAAGGGGAAATGTTCCTTCCAGCTACCCAATCTGTGTCCCTCATAATTTTATACCCTCAACAGGTTCCCCTCAGCCTCTCTGTTTGAAGGAAAACAACCCCAGCCTAACCAACCTCCCTTCATAGCTGAAACCCTTCAGCCAAGGCAACATCTGGTGAATCTCTTCTGCACCCTTTGTAGTGCAAGTACATCTTTCCTAAATTGTGGTGACCAGAACTGCACACAGTACTCCAAATGTGGCCTGACCAGCATCTTATACAATTCCATTCTCACCTTCCGGCTCTTATATTCTATGCCTCAGCTAAAAAAAAGGCAAGTATCCCATATGGCATCATAGCCACCTTATCTGCCTGTCCTGCTGCCTTCAGGGATTTGCACCTGTGTATTCCCTTGTCTTTTTTGTCCTCCCAAAATGCAACACCTCATGCTTTTTAGGGTTAAATTCCATTTGATATTGCTCTGCCCATCTGACCAGCCCATCTATATCGTCCTATAATCTAAGGCTTTCCTCCTCACTGTTTACCACACCAGCAATTTTCAGGCCATCTGCGAACTTACTAATCATACATCCTTCTCGGGGTGGAATATTTGTCTGACCAATCAACTGTGTCTGGATTCCCAAAAACTATCTCATCCATCAGGTCCTCTTTTCTCAACTCTCAAATAGCCTACACTCCAATAGAGGACAGAGAAGACACTTCTCTGACACTTCAAAGATAGTCTGAAGCTCTCCTTGAAGCACAGCAGCACTGACATTAATAACTGGGGGGAACTTTCTATTCACCCTTCAGAATGGCGACAACTTGTCTGTCAAGTTGCATCATGCTTTGAGTCACAACATCTTAATAATGAGCCAGAGCAGCAGCAGAGAAGGAAATAATAGGAAGCAAATCCTGTGCCCTGGATCCCACTGCCCTGTGGGATAACCTGCCCCATGTGCCCAAAGATATACTTGTTGTGTTATGCTGCTTTGGACAACACAGGCTGCTACTTGATGCAGTCTTAACTAAAGGATGCTCCAGACTCTGAAATGAGTTCAACATGTTTATTGAACTATTAACACAGTTCTCAAATGAGTTCGACTCTCTGCTAATCTAACTGTAGTAACTCAGTCTATCTGTACCAGCTTGCTCTAAGTCATGTGCTGGGGTGTGATGCTGCTGATCAACTCTGTCTAACTCTCTAGATGTCTGTCTGTGGAAAGAGGCAGGGTTTGAGTGCCTCATCCCTTTTATAGTGTTTATGTCATGCTCCCTTGTGGTGATGCCATCTCTGAGTGTCCTGACTGCCCATTGGTTGTGTTCTATTCTGAGTGTTCATTGGTTGTATGTTTGCATATCATGACATCTCCCCTTTTTTTCAGTTTTTTTTCAGGTGTATATACATGTGAATGTGTCTGTCTAATGTGACTGACTGAGGAATACAGAACAGAACAAACAAAACAAATCCTCATAAGTCCAGTCTCTGAGGCTTGCACCTGATCCTCGTCGACCGCCGGAGAGGTGGTGGAGGGGATGACGGTGTCTTGACAGGTTAGTGGGAGGCAGGACTGGTGGCCTCGTGGTTCGAGGTGTCTGGAGGTGGCAATTCGACATGTGGAACTGGAGGGGAAAGTGGTTGTGGGCAAGCAACTTTTGGCAGTGCCCTTCGATTCCTTCGCACAATGGAGCCATCAGCCATACGTATGACATAGGATCTGGGCGCAGCCTGTCGAACAACGACAGCCAGAGCAGACCACCCACCATCCGGTATCTTGATCCTGACCGTATCTGCCGGGGATAGCACGTCCAGATCGGTGGCATGTGCGTCATAGCCCTGCTTCTGGCTGTCGCGAAGTTGCTGCATCTTCTGCAGCACCGGGGAGGTGATCATGATTGAGCAGATATATGGTTGGAAGCATCATCTGCAGGTCCCTGTTCATCAGCAGTTGAGCTGGCGACATGCCAGTGGACAAGGGAGTCGCCCGGTACGCAAGTAGTGCAAGGTGTATGTCGGAAGTGGAGTCCGAGGCCTTGGGGATGAGCTGCTTAACGATGTGCACCCCTTTTTTCGACTTTGCCATTGGACTGCGGATAGTGCGGACTGGAGGTGACATGCCTGAAATTGTAGCTTTTGGCAAATGTGGACCATTCTCGACTGTGGAAGCACGGGCCATTGTCGCTCATGACGGTGTACGGGATGCCTTGCCGTGAGAATGTCTCTTTACACGCTTTGATGACAGTCCGTGAGGTGAAGTCTGGCAGCTTCAGCACCTCAGGATAGTTCGAAAAGTAACCGATGATTAAGATATAGTCGCGACCATTCACGTGGAATAGGTCAATGCCAACCTTGGACCACGGAGAGGTCTCTAGGTGATGTGGTTGGAGCATCTCCTTGCTCTGCGCTGGTTGGAACCTCTGACAGGTTTCGCAGTTCAGGACCATGTCCGTGATGTCCTGGTTGATGCCGGGCCAGTACACAGCTTGCCGGGTCCTGCGTTTACACTTTTCTACACCCAGGTGTCCCTCATGAATCTGCTGCAGCACCATGCTCTGGAGACGTAGTGGAATGACTATCTTGTCCAGCTTGAGCAGGATGCCGTTGATTAGCGTCAGGTCATCCTTGATGTTGTAGAATTGAGGGCATTGCCCTTTCTGCCAGCCATTGCTGAGGTTGTGGATGACTCGCTGCAACAGGGGGTCTTTGGCCATTTCTTCTCGGATGAGAACGATCTTCTCATCTGTTGCCGGGAGAGTGCTTGCACACAGTTGTACCTGCAATTCAATGTGCTGGGTGATCTCCAGTGGTTCACTGGGTGAGTTGACGGAGCGGACAATGCATCGGCGATGATGAGCTCCTTGCCAGGTGTGTTCACCAAATTGAAATCATGGGCGTCATTCTCCGACCCCCCGCCGGGTCGGAGAATGGCCGTTGGCCGCCGTGATTCCCGCCCCCGCCCCCGCCGAAGTCTCCGAAGGGAGATAAGTCAGCGGGGCGTTAATGGCGCCGCTGCCGCGGAGAATGTCACGGGTCTGCGCAAGGCAGCCGATTTTCGGCCTGCCGATATTCTCCCTTCCGGATGGGCCGAAGTCCCGTCGACGTGATGACCGTTCAAGTCGACGTAAATTAAACCTCCTTTTCATCGGCGTGACCCGGTGCTCCAGGCTCACGCCGACCAGCGAGGAGGTGAGTGACGGCCTGGGGGGGTGGCTCTGGGCAGGAAATGGCGTGGCCGCAGACTGATTGCGTGAGGAGAAGTGTGTCTCGGCTTGTGTGTGTGTGTGTGCGGCGGGGGGGGGGGGGGGGGGGGGGGGGGGGGGGGGGGGATGGTTAGAGTAGGCTGGGCTCCGGGGGAGTGCCGGGAGGGGGTCCGTGCTGGGGTGGAGGTTGGGGGTTGGGGGGGTTCCGTGCTGGGGTGGAGGTTGGGGAGGGGGTCCATGCTGGGGTGGAGTTTGGGGGTTGGGGGGGGTCCGTGCTGGGGTGGAGGTTGGGGAGGGGGTCCGTGCCGGGGTGGAGGTTGGGGGTTGGGGGGGTCCGTGCCGCGGTGGAGGTTGGGGAGGGGGTCCGTGCCGGGGTGGAGGTTGGGGAGGGGGTCCGTGCTGGGGTGGAGGTTGGGGGTTGGGGGGGGTCCGTGCTGGGGTGGAGGTTGGGGGTTGGGGGGGGTCCGTGCCGGGGTGGAGGTTGGGGAGGGGGTCCGTGCCGGGGTGGAGGTTGGGGAGGGGGTCCGTGCTGGGGTGGAGGTTGGGGGTTGGGGGGGGTCCGTGCTGGGGTGGAGGTTGGGGGTTGGGGGGGGTCCGTGCCGGGGTGGAGGTTGGGGAGGGGGTCCGTGCCGGGGTGGAGGTTGGGGAGGGGGTCCGTGCTGGGGTGGAGGTTGGGGGTTGGGGGGGGGTCCGTGCTGGGGTGGAGGTTGGGGAGGGGGTCCGTGCTGGGGTGGAGGTTGGGGGTTGGGGGGGTCCGTGCTGAGGTGGAGGTTGGGGAGGGGGTCCGTGCCGGGGTGGAGGTTGGGGGTTGGGGGGGGTCCGTGCCGGGGTGGAGGTTGGGGAGGGGGTCCATGCCGGGGTGGAGGTTGGGGAGGGGGTCCGTGCTGGGGTGGAGTTTGGGGGTTGGGGGGGGTCCGTGCTGGGGTGGAGGTTGGGGAGGGAGTCCGTGCCGGGGTGGAGGTTGGGGGTTGGGGGGGTCCGTGCCGGGGTGGAGGTTGGGGAGGGGGTCCGTGCCGGGGTGGAGGTTGGGGAGGAGGTCCGTGCTGGGGTGGAGTTTGGGGGTTGGGGGGGGTCCGTGCTGGGGTGGAGGTTGGGGAGGGGGTCCGTGCCGGGGTGGAGTTTGGGGGTTGGGGGTGGTCCGTGCTGGGGTGGAGGTTGGGGAGGGGGTCCGTGCCGGGGTGGAAGTTGGGGGTTGGGGGGGTCCGTGCCGGGGTGGAGGTTGGGGAGGGGGTCCGTGCCGGGGTGGAGGTTGGGGAGGGGGTCCGTGCTGGGGTGGAGGTTGGGGGTTGGAGGGGGTCCGTGCTGGGGTGGAGGTTGGGGGTTGGGGGGGGGTCCGTGCTGGGGTGGAGGTTGGGGAGGGGGTCCGTGCTGGGGTGGAGGTTGGGGGTTGGGGGGGGTCCGTGCTGAGGTGGAGGTTGGGGAGGGGGTCCGTGCCGGGGTGGAGGTTGGGGGTTGGGGGGGGTCCGTGCCGGGGTGGAGGTTGGGGAGGGGGTCCATGCCGGGGTGGAGGTTGGGGAGGGGGTCCGTGCTGGGATGGAGGTTGGGGGTTGGGGGGTGTCCGTGCTGGGGTGGAGGTTGGGGTTGGGGGGGGTCCGTGCCGGGGTGGAGGGTGGGGGTTGGGGGGGTCCGTGCCGGGGTGGAGGTTGAGGAGGGGGTCCGTGCCGGGGTGGAGGTTGGGGATGGGGTCCGTGCTGGGGTGGAGGTTGGGGGTTGGGGGGGGTCCGTGCTGGGGTGGAGGTTGGGGGTTGGGGGGGGTCCGTGCTGGGGTGGAGGTTGGGGGTTGGGGGGGGGTCCGTGCCGGGGTGGAGGTTGGGGAGGGGGTCCGTGCCGGGGTGGAGGTTGGGGATGGGGTCCGTGCTGGGGTGGAGGTTGGGGGTTGGGGGGGTCCGTGCTGGGGTGGAGGTTGGGGGTTGGGGGGGTCCGTGCCGGGGTGGAGGTTGGGGAGGGGGTCCGTGCCGGGGTGGAGGTTGGGGAGGGGGTCCGTGCTGGGGTGGAGGTTGGGGTTTGGGGGGGTCCGTGCTGGGGTGGAGGTTGGGGAGGATGTCACGGGTCTGCGCAAGGCAGCCGATTTTCGGCCTGCCGATATTCTCCCTTCCGGATGGGCCGAAGTCCCGTCGACGTGATGACCGTTCAAGTCGACGTAAATTAAACCTCCTTTTCATCGGCGTGACCCGGTGCTCCAGGCTCACGCCGACCAGCGAGGAGGTGAGTGACGGCCTGGGGGGGTGGCTCTGGGCAGGAAATGGCGTGGCCGCAGACTGATTGCGTGAGGAGAAGTGTGTCTCGGCTTGTGTGTGTGTGTGTGCGGCGGGGGGGGGGGGGGGGATGGTTAGAGTAGGCTGGGCTCCGGGGGAGTGCCGGGAGGGGGTCCGTGCTGGGGTGGAGGTTGGGGGTTGGGGGGGTTCCGTGCTGGGGTGCAGGTTGGGGAGGGGGTCCATGCTGGGGTGGAGTTTGGGGGTTGGGGGGGGTCCGTGCTGGGGTGGAGGTTGGGGAGGGGGTCCGTGCCGGGGTGGAGGTTGGGGGTTGGGGGGGTCCGTGCCGGGGTGGAGGTTGGGGAGGGGGTCCGTGCCGGGGTGGAGGTTGGGGAGGGGGTCCGTGCTGGGGTGGAGGTTGGGGGTTGGGCGGGGTCCGTGCTGGGGTGGAGGTTGGGGGTTGGGGGGGGTCCGTGCTGGGGTGGAGGTTGGGGGTTGGGGGGGGTCCGTGCCGGGGTGGAGGTTGGGGAGGGGGTCCGTGCCGGGGTGGAGGTTGGGGAGGGGGTCCGTGCTGGGGTGGAGGTTGGGGGTTGGGGGGGGGTCCGTGCTGGGGTGGAGGTTGGGGAGGGGGTCCGTGCTGGGGTGGAGGTTGGGGGTTGGGGGGGTCCGTGCTGAGGTGGAGGTTGGGGAGGGGGTCCGTGCCGGGGTGGAGGTTGGGGGTTGGGGGGGGTCCGTGCCGGGGTGGAGGTTGGGGAGGGGGTCCATGCCGGGGTGGAGGTTGGGGAGGGGGTCCGTGCTGGGGTGGAGTTTGGGGGTTGGGGGGGGTCCGTGCTGGGGTGGAGGTTGGGGAGGGGGTCCGTGCCGGGGTGGAGGTTGGGGGTTGGGGGGGTCCGTGCCGGGGTGGAGGTTGGGGAGGGGGTCCGTGCCGGGGTGGAGGTTGGGGAGGAGGTCCGTGCTGGGGTGGAGTTTGGGGGTTGGGGGGGGTCCGTGCTGGGGTGGAGGTTGGGGAGGGGGTCCGTGCCGGGGTGGAGTTTGGGGGTTGGGGGTGGTCCGTGCTGGGGTGGAGGTTGGGGAGGGGGTCCGTGCCGGGGTGGAAGTTGGGGGTTGGGGGGGTCCGTGCCGGGGTGGAGGTTGGGGAGGGGGTCCGTGCCGGGGTGGAGGTTGGGGAGGGGGTCCGTGCTGGGGTGGAGGTTGGGGGTTGGAGGGGGTCCGTGCTGGGGTGGAGGTTGGGGGTTGGGGGGGGGTCCGTGCTGGGGTGGAGGTTGGGGAGGGGGTCCGTGCTGGGGTGGAGGTTGGGGGTTGGGGGGGGTCCGTGCTGAGGTGGAGGTTGGGGAGGGGGTCCGTGCCGGGGTGGAGGTTGGGGGTTGGGGGGGGTCCGTGCCGGGGTGGAGGTTGGGGAGGGGGTCCATGCCGGGGTGGAGGTTGGGGAGGGGGTCCGTGCTGGGATGGAGGTTGGGGGTTGGGGGGTGTCCGTGCTGGGGTGGAGGTTGGGGTTGGGGGGGGTCCGTGCCGGGGTGGAGGGTGGGGGTTGGGGGGGTCCGTGCCGGGGTGGAGGTTGAGGAGGGGGTCCGTGCCGGGGTGGAGGTTGGGGATGGGGTCCGTGCTGGGGTGGAGGTTGGGGGTTGGGGGGGGTCCGTGCTGGGGTGGAGGTTGGGGGTTGGGGGGGGTCCGTGCTGGGGTGGAGGTTGGGGGTTGGGGGGGGGTCCGTGCCGGGGTGGAGGTTGGGGAGGGGGTCCGTGCCGGGGTGGAGGTTGGGGATGGGGTCCGTGCTGGGGTGGAGGTTGGGGGTTGGGGGGGTCCGTGCTGGGGTGGAGGTTGGGGGTTGGGGGGGTCCGTGCCGGGGTGGAGGTTGGGGAGGGGGTCCGTGCCGGGGTGGAGGTTGGGGAGGGGGTCCGTGCTGGGGTGGAGGTTGGGGTTTGGGGGGGTCCGTGCTGGGGTGGAGGTTGGGGAGGCGGTCCGTGCTGGGGTGGAGGTTGGGGAGGGGGTCCGTGCTGGGGTGGAGGTTGGGGGTTGGAGGGGGTCCGTGCCGAGGAGGGTGATGGGAGGGCAAATGAGTTGGTCCACCTGGCCAGGTGCCAGCCTCCAACAGTTGGACCCATGCGGTCCATGCCACCTGGCTGGGGGGAGGAGGGGATATGGGCAATGATGACATGTCGTCGTTCCCCTCCCCTCCACCAGGCCGTCATGTTTTCAGACCATCCAGCGATGTTGGCCGCCGTGGTGGCAGCCGCTCATGTCTATGTTGCCCTGGATGAGGAGGAGGAGGAGGAGGAGGAGGAGCGTGCCAGAGAGGCGGCGCAGGCTGCCGCAGAGGGGCAGGCGGCAGCCGCCCAGGCTGGAGGGACACCTGACCGACAGGACGAGGAGGGGAGGAGGACGTCGCGGCCCCACGGCAACGGAGGCACCCGAGGGCGCCCCGTGTGTACCGGCCCCGGCAGTCATACCAGGACCTCACGGACCGGGAATGCAGGAGGAGACTCCAGATGAGCCGGGAAACCGTGGCACACATCTGCCACCTGCTGGCACACCTGTCACCGCGTGGCACTGGCGGGGGACACCCTCTCCCCGTGTCCGTCAAGGTTACGGTGGCCCTGAACTTTTATGCAACGGGGTCATTCCAGGCACCGAGTGGGGACCTGTCCGGCATATCGCAGACATCGGTGCACCGGTGCATCCGGGCAGTGACAGATGCCCTATATGCCATGGCGCACCGCTACATCCGCTTCCCTGTGGACCGGGCCAGCCAAGATGCCCGGGCCGTGGGCTTCTCTGCCGTTGCCGGGTTCCCCATGGTCCAGGGCGCGATCGATGGGATGCACGTCGCCGTGCGGCCACCTGCAGATAACAGGGCCGTGTTCACTAATAGGAAGGGGACCTATTCGATGAACGTACACGTGGTCTGCGACCACCGCATGATGATCCTGCACGTCTGCGCCCGTCACCCAGGCAGTGTACACGACTCATTCGTGTTGTCGCGGTCATCCATCCCCGGCATGTACGAGGGACGCCATTCCCGGCTGAGGGGCTGGTTGCTGGGCGACAGGGGCTACCCATTGCGATCGTGGCTGATGACGCCTATACGGAGGTCACGCAATGAGGCGGAGAACCGCTACAATGATGCCCATGTAGCGACAAGGGGAGTGATAGAGAGGTGCTTTGGCGTGCTGAAGATGCGTTTCAGGTGCCTGGACCTCTCTGGGGCCGCCCTCCAGTATCGGTCAGATAGGGTCGGCCGCATCATTGTGGTGTGCTGCGTCCTGCACAACATCGCCCAGCAGAGGGGCGATGTGCCGCAGGCAGAGGAGGGCGGAGTGGAGGAGCAGCAGGAAGAGGCACAGTCCTCCCCAGATGAGGGGGATGGGGGCAATGGTCAGGGCAGACGGGGTAGACACAGGCGGGTGGCTGTCCACCGTTACCGGCTGGCCCAGCGAGCACGGGACAGACTGATAGCCGCCCGCTTCACTGACTAGATGGGCGTGGGAATCGGGTAGTATGGCCACAGACCGCACACCATGGCAACAGCCGACCACCCACACCCCCCACCCATCCACCCACCCAGCACCCTCACCCCCCTCCCCAACCCCACACACCCCACCCGCATGCACACCACCCCCCCCCCAATTGCCGATCCACCTGCGGCACAACGGGCCGGGCTCACACAGTTGCGGGTGGACGCGTGTCTATCGCAGGCCATGGAGGATGATGACAACCCGCCCTGCGATGAGCTCCTGGCTCTACATCGTTGGACTATGTCTGACCCATGGCCACAGTACCACCATCCACCCGGACCATCCCTGCATGCGGCTGTGACACTGCAGCGCACGGTCCCGTCCTCTGCCCGGGGGATGTTGATGGCGGCCCAGGGGGAGGGGGCAGACTCACCTGGGGCTGAGGTAAGACCACCCCTCACACACACACTTGCGCTCAACGTATATGACACGCCCGCACACTTTGGACAGAGCACAAAGGCAGCTTCGGTAGGTGTAACATTGACTTTAATAACCAAAGGAGTTCATGCACGTGCCCTAGCCCCTAAAACTCATCTGTGCCCTGCACCCGTGCCAACTTACTCAGTGTCTAATTGTTTGGCCTTACGGGCCCTTTGACTACGTCTACGTGGTTCCCCAGACGGTACAGCAGAACTGGAGGTGGACTCCTGTGATTCCTGCCCTCTGACACTGGATCCCTTTGGCGGCCGTTTCCTGGGGCGTCCTGGCCTAGATGGGCCAGGCTGCGGCCCGGGCGACTGGGATGGCGAGCTGCCAGCCTGTCCTACCCGTTGCCCACCCGATGCACCTGGGACGGAAGGGGGGGAGTCCGAGGTGTCGCGGTGTACCGGGACCTCCCCTACAGAGGGAGCCGGGACGGACCACACAACCTCCTCCTCCCTCGGGGTGCCCGATGGCCCCCAGGCCTCTACATGGGTGGGGGATGCGAACGGACTGGCCATCCGACGCCCCCCCGACATCTGGCGCTGCCAGTCCTGGAGGCCCGTGCTGGTATCGACAGGGGTCTGCAGGTTTGCAGCCATGGAGCCCAGGGTGTTGTCAAACCCTGTCTGTGACAGTGCGACGCCGGCTCGCACATGGCCACTGACGCCGATGCCCTCAGCGATGGCCTGCTGAGACTGGGCCATGGCCTGCAGAGACTGGGCCATGGCCTGCTGAGACTGGGCCATGGCCTGCAGAGACTGGGCCATGGCCTGCAGAGACTGGGCTATGGCCTGCTGAGACTGGGCCATGGCCTGCTGAGACTGGGCTATGGCGTTGAGCGCCTCTGCCATCTGGCGCTGGCACTGGCTCATGGCCTCCTGTGAGAGGGCAGCCATTTCCTGGGCCACAGATGCCGCCTGCACGGAAGGCCCCAGGCCTCGCAAACCGTTCCCCATGTCTGACACCGTCGCACCCATTGCCTGCACCGCGGACGCCACCCGTGCGGTGTCAGCCTGGGTGGCACGCATGACCGGGACCACTCCCAGCTCCTGGACGCGGGTGGACTCCTCCACCTGCGACCGCAGCCGCCGCAAGCCTCCCGTCACCCTATTCGCTCGTCTCCGTGTCGGTGGTTGCATCGGATCTATGTGTGGGTGTGGTAACTGCAGGAACCCGGGATCCATCTGGGCGGCAGAGGTTCGCTTGGCCTAGGCTGCCCTCCGACCGCCCGGTCCCTCTGCTGCTCCTACCTCCACCTGCTGTACCGGGACGGCTGTGTTGTGCGCACCAGTGAGTGTACCAGACGCCTCATCACTAAAGTGCCCAACCGTGGTGAATGTTTCTGCGATGGTGGAGGGTGTTGGTGACAGCAGTGGCGTTGTGTCGTGCTCTTCGTCCCACTCTGACTCCATGGCACTTTGGTGTGGGGGTTCGTCTCCACCCATCCACTCTGAGTCACTGTCCGGTATTTCGTCTTCCCGGGTAGGGGTGTCCTGGGTAGTGCTGTCCCGGGTAGTGCTGTCCCGGGTAGGGGTGTCCTGGGTAGTGCTGTCCCGGGTAGTGCTGTCCCGGGTAGGGGTGTCCTGGGTAGTGCTGTCCCGGGTAGGGGTGTCCTGGATAGTGGTGTCCTGGGTAGTGGTGTCCTGGCTCGGATGTGACAGGGGCCTGTGGCTGCCCCCCTCATCGCTGGGTGGTCGCTCCCGCACGTGACGGGGGTGTCGTCTCCCTGTTGCTCCAGGTCTCTCCGTCTCCCGTGGTGTGCGAGGGGCATCCTGCGGGCGTCGCATGCTGGAGGGTCCGGGTCTCTCCGTCTCCCGTGGTCTCCGAGAGGCATCCTGCGGGCGTCGCATGCTGGAGGGTCCGGTTCTCTCCGTCTCCCGTGGTCTCCGAGGGGCATCCTGCGGGCGTCGCATGCTGGAGGGTCCGGGTCTCTCCGTCTCCCGTGGTCTCCGAGGGGCATCCTGCGGGCGTCGCATGCTGGTGGTCCGGGTCTCTCCGTCTCCCATGGTCTCCGAGGGGCATCCTGCAGGCGTCGCATGCTGGAGGGTGCGGGTCTCTCCGTCTCCTGTGGTCTCCGAGGGGCATCCTGCGGGCGGTGTGCATCTGCGGGGATGGGTGCCTGGACGTTTGGTCCTGCGATACACAATGAAGCATGCATGGTTAGACATCAGGCAGTGATCAGGTGATACGGGGGAGGGGGATATAGGGGAGGGGGGATATGGGGACGGGCTGTTGGTGGCTCACTTGCTTGTGGGCCCCCGACCTCTGCATCAGCAACCTCCCGGTCCTCAGGTCCGCCAGCCAGTTCCAGGGCCCTTTCCTCGTGTACGGTCAGTGGCCTCTCATCAGCGGGCCCTCCTCCAGTCCTCACATTCTCCCTATTGTTGTGTGCGCGCTTCTCCTGTGGGGGGGGGGGGTGGTGGCAGGGGTAAAAGGCAACAGTGTTAGGCAGGTATATGAATGCACGCCATCGGTTGCGCGTGCATTGCAGAGGTTAAGGTTAGGGCTGGATTCACTTGGGGATATGGGGGATATGGGGGAGGGGGGATATGGGGAGGGGGGTTATGGGGGAGAGGGGATATGGGGGAGGGGGATATGGGGGCTATGGGGGGATATGGGGGAGGGGGATATGGGGGAGGGGGGATATGGGGGATATGGGGGGATATGGGGGAGGGGGGATATGGGGGATATGGGGGAGGGGGAATATGGGGGAGGGGGATATGGGGGAGGGGGGATATGGGGAGGGGGATATGGGGGATATGGGGGAGGGGGGATATGGGGAGGGGGATATGGGGGATATGGGGGGATATGGGGGAGGGGGGATATGGGGGAGGGGGGATATGGGGAGGGGGATATGGGGGAGGGGGGATATGGGGAGGGGGATATGGGGGATATGGGGGATATGGGGGAGGGGGGATATGGGGGAGGGGCGATATGGGGGATATGGGGGAGGGGGGATATGGGGGAGGGGGGATATGGGGGATATGTGGGAGGGGGATATGGGGACGGGGGATATGGGGGAGGGGGATATGGGGGAGGGGGATATGGGGAGGGGGGATATGGGGGATATGGGGGAGGGGGGATATGGGGGAGGGGGGATATGGGGGATATGGGGGAGGGGGGATATGGGGAAGGGGGATATGGGGGATATGGGGGAGGGGGGATATGGGGAGGGGGGATATGGGGAGGGGGGATATGGGGGAGGGGGGTTTGGGGGAGGGGGGATATGGGGAGGGGGGATATGGGGGAGGGGGGGATATGGGGGATATGGGGAGGGGGGATATAGGGAGGGGGGATATGGGGGAGGCTCACCCTGCCTGCTCTGACGAGGTCGTTCACCTTCTTGTGGCACTGGGTGCCTGTCCGTGGTGTCAGGGCCACAGCGGTGACGGCCTCTGCCACTTCCCTCCACAGACGCCGGCTGTGGCGTGGGGCAACTCTGAGGCCGTGCCCGGGATACAGGGCGTCCCTCCTCTGCTCCACCGCGTCCAGGAGCGCCTCCACATCGCGTGACTCGAACCTCGGGGCTGAGCGACGGCCAGCCATCCAGTCGGGTGTTGCGGTCGGGTGTTCCGGTCGGTTGGGGGGGAGCGTATGACGCTGCACGGCGTGAACTACTGCGCAGGCGCGGATCCCGTTACGTCGCTGCTAGCCCATTTCAGGCCGGAGACTATCGTCCCATTTTTATGACGTGACGCAAGTGGGATTTGCGCCGTTCTTTGCGCCGATCGGCGGACTTTCCGCCGATAACGGAGAATTTCGCCCCATACCTCCAGAGTTTGAGCAGAATTCTCTGCAAATGAGGCGTCATGTTGTTCAGGTTCTTTTGGGTGATGTTTACCAGAGGCCTATGATCGATCTCAACAGTAAATGTTGGCAAGCCGTAGACATAATCATGAAATTTGAGGATGCCGGTGAGAAGACCTAAACACTCCTTCTCAATCTGCGCATATCTGGTCTCAGTGGGTGTCATTGCCTGTGACGCGTATGCTACTGGTACCCAGGATGACGTGTCATCTCTTTGAAGCAACACCGCCCCAATGCCATCCTGACTCGCATCTGTGGATATCTTGGTCTCTCGGTCTGGGTCAAAGAATGCAAGGACGGGTGCAGTGGTGAGCTTGGCTTTCAGCTCCAGCCACTCTGTTCGGTGCTCCGCCTTCCGCTCAAAGGCGGTTGATTTTTTCACCAGGTTGCATCGGGCTGTGGCGTGTGTGGCCAAATTTGGGATGAACTTGCCAAGCAAGAGGGTAGCCAGGGAAAGGGTTGGCCCACTGAAGGATAGGCAAGGGAATCTATGTATGGAGCCAGAGGAAATGGGCGCGGTACTAAATGAATACTTTGCATCAGTATTCACCAAAGAGAAGGAATTGGTAGATGTTGAGTCTGGAGAACGGTGTGTAGATAGCCTGGGTCACATTGAGATCCAAAAAGACGAGGTGTTGGGCCTCTTAAAAAATATTAAGGTAGATAAGTCACCAGGGCCTGATGGGATCTCCCCCAGAATACTGAAGGAGGCTGGAGAGGAAATTGCTGAGGCCTTGACAGAAATCTTTGGATCCTCACTGTCTTCAGGTGATGTCCCAGAGGACTGGAGAATAGCCAATGTTGTTCCTCTGTTTAAGAAGGGTAGCAAGGATAATCCAGGGAACTACAGGCCGGTGAGCCTTACTTCAGTGGTAGGGAAACTACTGGAGAGAATTCTTCGAGACAGGATCTACTCCCATTTGGAAGCAAATGGACGTATTAGTGAGAGGCAGCATGGTTTTGTGGAGGGGAGGTCGTGTCTCACTAACTTGATAGAGTTTTTCGAGGAGGTCACAAAGATGATTGATGCAGTTAGGGCAGTGGATGTTGTCTATATGGACTTCAGTAAGGCCTTTGACAAGGTCCCTCATGGTAGACTAGTACAAAAGGTGAAGTCACACGGGATCAGGGGTGAGCTGGCAAGGTGGATACAGAACTGGCTAGGTCATAGAAGGCAGAGAGTAGCAATGGAAGGATGTTTTTCTAATTGGAGGGCTGTGACCAGTGGTGTTCCGCAGGGATCAGTGCTGGGACCTTTGCTGTTTGTAATATATATAAATGATTTGGAGGAAAATGTAACTGGTCTGATTAGTAAATTTGCAGACGACACAAAGGCTAGTGGAATTGCGCATAGCGATGAGGACTGTCAGAGGATACAGCAGGATTTAGATTGTTTGGAGACTTGGGATGGAGTTTAATCCGGACAAATGTGAGGTAATGCATTTTGGAAGGTCTAATGCAGGTAGGGAATATACAGTGAATGGTAGAACCCTCAAGAGTATTGAATGTCAGAGTGACCGAGGTGTACAGGTCCACAGGTCACTGAAAGGGGCAAAACAGGTGGAGAAGGTAGTCAAGAAGGCATACGGCATGCTTGCCTTCATTGGCCGGGGCATTGAGTATCAGAATTGGCAAGTCATGTTGCAGCTGTATAGAACCTTAGATAGGCCACACTTGGAGTATAGTGTTCAATTCTGGTCGCCACACTACCAGCAGGATGTGGAGGCTTTAGAGAGGGTGCAGAAGAGATTTACCAGAATGTTGCCTGGTATGGAGGGTATTAGCTATGAGGAACGGTTGAATAAACTCGGTTTGTTCTCACTGGAACGACAGAGGTTGAGGAGCGACCTGATAGAGGTGTACAAAATTATGAGGGGCATAGACAGAGTGGATAGTCAGAGGCTTTTCCCCAGGGTAGAGGGGTCAATTACTAGGGGGCATAGGTTTAAGGTGAGAGGGGCAAGGTTTAGAATAGATGTACGAGGCAAGTTTTTTACACAGAGGGTAGTGGGTGCCTGGAACTCGCTACCGGAGGAGGTGGTGGAAGCAGGGACAATAGCAACATTTAAGGGGCATCTTGACAAATACATGAATAGGATGGAAATAAAAGGATACGGACCCAGGAAGTGTAGAAGATTGTAGTTTAGTCGGGCAGCATGGTCGGCACGGGCTTGGAGAGCCAAAGGGCCTGTTCCTGTGCTGTACATTTCTTTGTTCTTTGTTCTTTGAAATTGACCATTCCCAGGAAGTGCAGTGATGCGCAATCAATTGCACAAAGATGCAGATTGGGTACAACTGTGGCTTTATTGCAGTCAGATGCGTGGCCTCCTGCTGCAGCTGGCGAAATGGCAGGGCACTGCAGGTCATGCATATTTATACAGATCTTAGTGGGCGGAGACAGCCGGTTGGGGCTACCGGCGAACCTGTAGTGCAGGTCCTACCTTACATTCCATAATACAGTGGTTCACCACATTCACCCCCTATTCAAAATGAGTCCGGCGGGAGTGATGTGAAACTATATACACATAGTGCAATTATGTACAGTATTAAGAATGAGGAAAACAAGGAAGAAAAAAAAGAAAAGTCCATGTTGACGGTCCGGAGTCCGTCAAATGTTCAGCCGATCCGGTGTTTTGGTGCTTCGTTGGGAGCGGCGTAATGGTGGCAGTGAAGTCGGTGCTGGCGGTGGTGGAGGTGGCACCGATGGCGGTGGTGCCGGTGCTGGCCAGTCATCAGGGAACTCCGGGAGCATGCCAAAATCCTCTCCGTCCTCTTGTGCGGGAAGGGGGGAGGGATTGGTCTGGTGGGTTCAATGTTGGCGGCGTGGTGGGAGGGGGGGGGCGCGCATGGGTGGAGGAGTGTGTTGGGGTGGAACCTGATGGTGCCAGGTCCCTGAGTAAGGCAGTATCTTGGCGGCCGTCGGGGAACTCCACGTAGGCATATTGAGGGTTGGCGTGGAGCAGGTGAACCCTGTCCACCAAGGGGTCCGCCTTGTGGAATTGGACATACCTACGGAGAAGAACCGGTCCTGGAGCTGCAAGCCAAGTCGGGAGCGACACCCCGGATGTGGACTTCCTGGGGAAGGTAAAAACACGTTCATGGGGTGTGTTATTAGTGGCGGTGCACAATAGTGACCGGATGGGGTGTAGTGCATCAGGGAGGACCTCCTGCCAGCGAGAGGCTGGGAGGTTCCTGGACTGTAGGGCCAGCTGGACGGCTCTCCAAACCGTCCCATTCTCCCGTTCTACTTGCCCGTTTCCCCGGGGGTTGTAGCTAGTCGTCGTGCTGGAGATGATATCCCCTGCTGAGCAGGAACTGACGCAGCTCATCGCTCATGAATGAGGATCCCCTATCACTGTGGATGTAGGCGGGGAAACTGAACAGAGCGAAGATGGTGTTGAGGGCCTTGATGATGGGAGCAGGCGTCTTATCGGGGCATGGGATGGCGAAGGGGAATCTGGAGTACTCATCGACCACACTGAGAATGTACGTGTTACAGTCGGTGGAGGGGAGGGGCCCTTTGAAATCCATGCTGAGGCGTTCAAAGGGGCGGGAAGCCTTCACCAGGCACGCACGGTCCGGCCGGTAGAAGTGCGACTTGCACTCCGCACAGACCTGGCAGTCCCTGGTGACTGTCCTTACTTCCTCGATGGAGTAGGGCAGATTGCAAGCTTTGACCAGATGGTACAATCGAGTGACCCCCGGGTGACAAAGGCTGTCGTGTAGGGCCCGCAGTTGGTCCACTTGTGCGCTGGCACATGTACCTCAGGAGAGGGCGTCTGGGGGCTCGTTGAGTTTACCGGGGCGCTACAAGATCTCGTAATTATAGGTGGCGAGCTTGATTCTCCACCGCAAGATTTTATCATTTTTGATCTTGCCCCGCTGTGTGTTATTGAACATGAAGGCTACCGACCGTTGGTCAGTAAGGAGAGTGAATCTCTCACCGGCCAGGTAATGCCTCCAATGCCGCACAGCTTCAACGATAGCTTGGGCCTCCTTTTCGACGGATGAATGTCGAATTTCCGAGGCATGAAGGGTGCGGCAAAAGAATACCACGGGTCTGCCTGCCTGGTTTATAGTGGCGGCAAGGGCGACGTCTGAAGCGTTGCTTTCTACTTGAAAAGGCAGCGACTCATCCACTGCGTGCATCCCGGCCTTGGCGATGTCTGCTCTGATGCGGGCAAAAGCATGTTGTGCCTCGGCCGCGAGAGGGAATTGGGTGGACTGAATGAGTGGGCGGGCCCTATCCGCATAGTTTGGGACCCACTGGGCGTAGTAGGAAAAGAACCCCAGGCAGCGTTTGAGGGCCTTGGGGCAGTGAGGGAGGGGAGATTCCATGAGGAGGCGTATGCGGTCGGGGTAGGGCCCGAGAAGTCCGTTTTGGACTACATAGTCGAGAATGGCTAACCGGGTCGTGCTGAACACACACTTCTCTTTGTTGCAGGTCAGGTTGAGAAGAGTGGCTGTGCGGAGGAATTTATCGAGGTTGGCATTGTGGTCCTGCTGGTCATGGCCGCAGATGGTGACATTATCTAAGTACGGAAAGGTGGCCCGCAAACCGTACTGGTCGACCATTCGGTCCATTTCCCTTTGGAAGACCGAGACCCTGTTTGTGACGCTGAAAGGGACCCTAAGGAAGTGATAGATCCGACCGTCCGCCTCGAAGGCTGTGTATGGCCTGTCCGACTTCCGGATGGTGGTCGGCGGATTTCAGGTCAATTGTTGAGAAGACCCGGTACTGTGCAATCTGATTGACCATATCAGATATGCATGGGAGGGGGTACGCGTTGAGCTGCGTGTACCGATTGATGGTCTGGGTGTAGTCCACGACCATCCTGTGTTTCTCCCCAGTTTTAACCACTACCACTTGGGCTCTCCAGGGGCTGTTGCTGGCCTCGATAATATCCTCCTTAAGTAGCCACTGGACTTCGGACCTGATGAAGGTCTTGTCCTGGGTGCTGTACCGTCTGCTCCTGGTGGCGACAGGCTTGCAATCCGCAGCTAGATTGGCAAAGAGGGAGCGGGGGTCAACCTTGAGGGTCGCGAGGCCGCAAATGGTAAGGGGGCGGTAGGGGCCTGACGAATTTGAGGGTGAGGCTCTGGAGGTTGCACTGGAAGTCCAGGCCCAACAAGAGTGCAGCGCAGAGTTTAGGAAGGGCATAGAGGCGGAGGTTACTAAATTCTACGCCCTGGACAGTGAGGGTGACTCGGATCGGGACGGAGTGGGATCTGGAGGCTAGGGAGATCCTTTGATTGGCAGGATGGACCGCGGGGGTGCAGCGCCTTACCATATCTGGGTGAACACAGCTTTCGGTGCTCCCAGAGTCCAGCAGGCATGAGGTCACGTGGCCGTTGATTTTCACCGTCGTCGACGCGGTGGCCAGGTTGTGCGGGCGTCAACGAAGCGAGCTGCGGCTAGTCGTCGGATGCTTCGGATGGTGAGCGTGTGCCGTTCCGATTTCGGGTGTCCGGAGATCCTGTGGGGAACAAAATGGCGGCGCCGATGGTGCGCACATTGCGGGGTCGGGACAAGATGGCGGCACCCATGGGGCGCACGTGGCCAAAGGGGGACAAGATGGCGGTGCCCATTGGTCGCACATGACTCCGGGAGGAGAAGATGGTGGCTCCCATTGTGCGTTTGGCGTGGGGGAGAGGGCAATAGCGGGCACGATCGCAGTGACTGCGCGGGCCTGGCACACAGCCGCAAAGTGGCCCTTCTTACTGCAGAATTTACAAATGGCAGTGCGGGCCGGGCAGTGTTGGCGGGGGTGCTTTTGCTGACCGCATCAGTAGCAGCAGGGACCCCCGGGGTGTGCGGATCGGTGTGCGGCGCAGGCGTATTGGGAAGGCAGGGCCTCAGCTGAGGAGGTCGTCGGCAGGGCCCAGGAGGGGTAGGAAGGGGTAGAATGGTGGGCAGTGCGTTGGGAGGGGTAAGACTGTACATTACGGGATGCGACCGTCATGGAGAGCGCCAAGGTTTTCGTCACCGCCAGTTCGAGCATGGCCCCTTCCAGTAATCGTTCTCGGATGCGGTCCGACACAATCCCCCTCTCGAAGGCATCGCGCATGAGGAGATTCACGTGTTCAGCGGCCGTAACGGCCTGACAGTCACAGTCCCGGCGAGTGGAATTAGGGCCCGCCAGAAGTCTTCGATAGACTCACCAGATAGTTGCGAGCGGGTGGCAAGTACATGCCTGGCGAAGAGCGTGTTCGCCTTCTGTGTGTAGTGTTCTTTAAGGAGTGCCATTGCTTTCGCGTAATGCGAGGCGTCTTGGATCAACGAAAACACGCTGGCGCTCAGTCTGGAGTACAGGACGTTTATCTTCTGAGCCTCCGTTGGCGTGGGGTTTGCAGCGTTGATGTAGGCCTCAAAACAGGCTAGCCAGTGAGTAAAGTCTTTTCTGGCGTTGGGCGAGTGCGGATCCAGCTGCAAGCGATCTGGTTTGATTCTGATATCCATTCTGTGGAAAATATCTGACTGCAATAAATTGATGCGCAATCAATTGCACAAAGACGCAGATTGGGTACAACTGTGGCTTTATTGCAGTCAGATGCGTGGCCTCCTGCTGCAGCTGGCGAAATGGCATATTTATACAGATCTTAGTGGGCGGAGCCAGCCGGCAGGGGCTACCGGCGAACCTGTAGAGCAGGTCCTACCTTACATCCCATAATACGTGGTTCACCACACGAAGTACTGCCTTCTTGTCCTCGGGGACTTTCATTGCTTCGATGGGTTTAATTTTGTCTGTGTCCGGGCGCACACCGTGTTGCGAAATCTGATCGCCCAGGAACTTCAGCGTGGATGTCCCAAAACAGCACTTGGACCTGTGGACTTGAGGCCACGTTCATGTATGCGTCGGAATACTTTCTTGAGTCGTGACACATGTTCCTCTGGGGTTGTGGACCAGATTATGATATCGTCAACGTAGGCATGAACCCCTTCTATTCCCTCCATCATCTGTTCCATGATGCGATGGAAAATCTCTGATGCCGAGATGGTGCTAAATGGTATTCGGTTGTAGCAGAATCGGCCAAAAGGCGTGTTGAAGGTGCAGAGCCTTCTGCTGGATTCTTCAAGTTGGATTTGCCACAATCCTTCGGATGTGTCCAATTTTGTGAAGAAGCGCACGTGTGCCATCTCACTCGTGAATTCTTCCCTCTTCGGGTTGGGGTAATGTTCCCGCATAATGTTTTTGTTTAGATCCTTGGGGTCAGTGCAGATGCATAGGTCCCCCGAAGGCTTCTTTATGCACACCATCGAGCTGACCCAGTTGGTTGGTTCAGTGACCTTGGAGATGATGCCTTTTTGTTATAGACTCGTGAGCTCTGCCTTCAGGCGCTCTCTCAGTGGAGCAGGGATACGTCGTGGTGCGTGGACCACTGGCTTGGCATCAGGCCGCAGTAGATTCTTGTACTGGTACGGCAGCATGCCCATCCCGCTAAATACATCTGGGTACTGGGTTAGGATGTCGTCGATGCTGGCTTAAATATCCGAATGGGACGACACCGTGGTGTAGACCCTTTGAATGCGGTTCACTTGCTTGCAGGCGTGCACACCTAGCAGGGACGTCTGGTTTAACAATCTCGAAGCGTAAGCTTGCTTGTGTGTGTCGGCTGGAAACCTGCAGATGGCAGGACCCCAGTGCCTTGATTGCGTTTCCATTGTAGTCCAGGAGTTTGCAGGCAGCTGGAAGGATTGTGGGGTCTTCTTGATTCTCTTGAAGTTCACCTGCGAAATCAGGTTGGCGGAGGCACCTGTTTGAACTGGATGGGGCAGTGGCTGCCCATCATCACTGCATGCCATTCATCCTCGGAATCCACGGCCAGGATTGATTAGACTTGCGATGTGTCCGTTGGCGGTATTCGCACTTCGTAATAATGCCCACTCGGTAAGTGTTGTCCAGGTATTCATCATCTGGATCCGTCGCACTGCCTGGATCAGAGTCATGCATTCGGTGTTGCACACTTCTGATGCGCCGCTGTCGGAATTGGGAGTGCTGGCTCCTGACTGGTGGTGCAGATCTGCACAGGGCTGCACAATGGTTTGGTTTCCCACAGTTTAAACAGATTTTGCCTCTTGCAGGGCAGTTTTAAAAAAAATGGACGGTGCCGCAGTTCACACACGTCATGACGGATGCTCAGTGAATAGTTGCGCATGCGCGGTACGGTTCTCAGACGTCTGCACCTGCGCAGTGCAGTTTTCGGCCGCTCCGTGTTCCTGATCGCATTGCGCATGCGTCAGCTGCATCCGGGTGATGGCCTGAACACTCTCCACCTCGTGGGAGGCTTGTTTTTCACTTTCTGCCGTTTTGTACTGTGAATAGCGGGTTTTAGAGTGCTCATGCACAGTACACGTTTCAATCGTGACTGGCAGGGTGATGTGCTTGATTTTCAACAATTGCTCTCGCAGAGGATCAGAGTGGACTCCAAATCCGATTTGGTCTCTGATCATGGAGTCAGTGATATCACCAAAGTTGCAGGATTGCGCTAGCAGTCTAAGATTAGTTAGATAGGAGTTGAAGGATTCATCTTTACCATGTATCCTCTGCTTGAAGATGTCACGCTCGAAGATTTCATTGGTGTCCACCTCGCAGTGGCTGTCGAATTTGTCCAGAATGGTTTGGTACTTCGTTTTGTCCTGCTCTTCGGAAAAGTGAAAGGAGTTGAAGATCTCTATCGCATGGTCACCCGCAGTGGTGAGTAGAAAAGCTATCTTCCCTGCATCGGTCGTGCCATTGAGATCGGATGCTTTCACGTATAGTTGCAATTTCTGCTTGAATTATCGCCAGTTGGCACTAAGATTGCCGGTGGTCCTGAGCTGACAAGGAGCCTGAATCATGTCCATTGTGCCTGTATTCAGTAGCTGGTTGTTACGGATCTTGCTGAGTTGAACTAAATAGATTGAACAGTCACTCCTGGTATCATGTTGTGTTATGCTGCTTTGGATAACACAGGCTGCTACTTGATGCAGTCTTAACTAAAGGATGCTCCAGACTCTGAAATGAGTTCAACGTGTTTATTGAACTATTAACACAGTTCTCAAATGAGTACGACTCTCTGCCAATCTAACTGTAGTAACTCAGTCTAACTGTACCAGCTTGCTCTCAGCCACGTGCTGGGGTGTGATGCTGCTGATCAACCCTGTCTAACTCTCTCGATGTCTGTCTGTGGAAGGAGGCAGGGTGTGAGTGCCTCTTCCCTTTTATAGTGTTTATATCATGCCCCCTTGTGGTGATGCCACCTCTGAGTATCCTGACTGCCCATTGGTTGTGTCCTATTTTGAGTGTTCATTGGCTGCATGTTTGCATATCATGACATTACTGAGCAAGAATTGGCCTCTCCAGTCCATGACCCATGGCAGAAATCTACAACCTTGCAGAGACTTTTAGATGTCCTCCTCAACTCGAGTGACAGCTGTCAATGCTGATAATTATAAGTTGTTGTTGAATGGTCATTGGTATATTTTAGATTGACTGAAATTGAGTCAACTTTACATACAGCTTACCTGGGTTAGTTTTTTGGTGTAATTTCAGGAATAAACTTCATAAATTCCATGAATGTTCAATGATTGAATCTGAAGTGCAGACAGTGCGGCAGGACAGGGTTGAGTAAACCCCTTTCTGGGAGGATGGGACTTCCCCCCGCATACGCCTTGGATCCTGTCCCAACCCTGATCAAGGATTGTTATGGGGCTGATTTCCATTTATATTGTCTGCTAACACTCACAAAGCCGGTTGCACAGCATTTTAATGACTAATGCTTGACCTCGTGCCCTCTCCTAACTTCAACCAGCTGTTTGGGAATAAACACAGCTTTTGCAGAGTATTTTGTGCATCAGTTGAAGTTATGTCCCATTTTACTGTTCACTTACTGCTAGAGGTTTGAAGCACATTGGAACACTTTTTGAGAAATTTTGTCAGCATTGCACCAACAATAAATCAACAATTAAATTCTGGAAGCTCTGAAGATTTTTTTTAAATAAATTTAGAATATCCAATTTTTTTTCCAATTAAGGGTCAATTTAGCATGGTCAATCAACCACCCCGTGCACCTTTTTGGGTTGTGGGGGTGAGACCCATGCAGACACAGGGAGAATGTGCAAACTCCACACAGACAGTGACCCGGGGTCGGGATCGAACCTGGGACCTCGGCGCTGTGAGGCAGCAGTGCTAACCACTGCGCCAACATGCTGCCCATAGCTCTGAAGACTTCACCGAAAATGAGTGAGTGATGTCCTTGTTGGACACCTTATTATAGTCATAGTAAAGGAGTGCTTTGCCATTGGTATTTTGTTCGGAGTCTCGCTGAGTCTGCAAGAGGAATGGGAGGAAGAATGGGGTGAGGTAGAGTAGCACCAGCTGTTATAGGAGAGAGGTTCAGGAGGAAGGTCTTGGTGCCGCAGTACTGGACCTCTGGACCTCCTCCAGCAGGATATCTAGTGCCGTTTCTGAGAGCCTGTGCAACCTCTCACTCAATCCCTGAGCTACCCTGAATCTTTGTGCCAGGCAGCACACACCTTCAGTAGAAATGAATGAATGGAGCCCACTTCTCATGCTCTACAAAAAACGTCATCGCATCAGCACTTCAGTGCAAAACCTGAAGGTGTCTGTTCTAGTCATTCCAGGCAAGTGCAAATTATGATATTCAGCAATTAGGACCAAAATTGCATGCTAAACCCATTAATGCTTTCTTTACGAGAGACTTTACCCTATGCATTATCAGAGCGTGATGAAGCTTGAACTCAATTATATCAAATATCTTTGTTCACGGGGCAGCACGGTGGCGCAAGTGGTTAGCACAGTTGCCTCACAGCGCCGAGGTCCCAGGTTCGATCCCGGCTCTGGGTCACTGTCTGTGTGGAGTTTGCCCATTCTCCCCGTGTTTGAGTGGGTTTCGCCCCCACAACCCAAAAAGATGTGCAGGCTAGGTGGATTGGCCACGCTAAATTGCCCCTTAATTGGAAAAAATTAATTAGATACTCTAAAAAAAATTTTAAACCACTTTAACTGAATGGTTATCCCACTTGGGTCAACATCTCAATTAAAGTAGCAAACAAAAGAATTTCGTATCAAGGTCTTAAACATTTGCACCTGAATACTGAGGACTGTATGTTTTGGTTAAAGAAACTAAGTAGCAAAAACTGAGTTCATAACTGTAATCGGTTTTTCTTTGTGAAAAGTAACCAGCAGGTCAGAGACAAAGAGATTGACATTCAAAGTCTCACATCTTAAGTAGGTTGCAGGTTTAGATCTGCTGTATTTTGATCTGGCACATCTGGATTTTATTAATGAGAATTTGTCTGATATTCAATCCACTTAGAAATATGACTCTCAGTTGAGTCAACTTTTGCTTGAAAGTAACATTAATTTTATTCAACGCCAACATATGTTTCCCCTGAAGTCAGATAAGAAAAGCTTTCAATAGCCTACTGCTTCATGCAAACACAATAAATGGTACCAAAATGCCATTGTGATATACTGTCAGTAGAGTATCCTCTAATTGTATCCCTATCACTTCCTTCTTTTGAGGTGTTTGGTTTGCTCACATTTACACAGAAGAGACAGCAATTTAATATTCCAGTGATGAAGCACTTTTCCACAGCCGTTTACTTAAAAAGAATTGCCAATTGAGATAAAACATGTGCTGCATCTTTAAACAGTTGATGGTGGTGTTGAATTGCCAGCTATATGGATTGAGATATCAAGAGTGCATTTGCATGCATGATCTCTATGTACATGAAACTACAAAATTGGAGCAGGAATAGGCTGAATCAGTTCCGCCATTTAATAAAATCATGGCAGATTCTCGATTTCAACTACTTGGAAGAATCCTGTGGAGGTGATGGAGGTCTCGGCTACTGGCAGGAGAGCGTGTGAGACCTCCGCATTACTAATCTTCAAGAAGGCCGTCATCAGCAGCTTGTACCATTCGGGCACTTAACAGGACTCCAGGAACAGAAGCCCGTCTTCCAGGAGCTGCCAGCCAATTAGAATCTTTATCAGCAGCAGCCACCCAATGGTGCTGATTGATTGATTGATTGATTTATTGTCACATGTACTGAAGTACAGTGAAAAGTATTTTTCTGCAGGCGAGGGAACGTACACAGTATGTACATAGTAGACAAAAAGAATAATCGACAGAGAACATTGACAAACAGTACATCGACAAATAGTGATTGGTTACAGTGTGGAACAAGGTGCCAAACAAAGCAAATACATGAGCAAGAGCAGATTAGGCCATCATGAATAGAGTTTTTACAAGGAACAGATCAGTCCGAGGGGGAGTCGCTGAGGAGTCTTGTAGCTGTGGGGAAGAAGCTGTTCCTATGTCTGGATGTGCGCGTCTTCAGACTTCTGTATCTTCTGCCTGATGGAAGGGTCTGGAAGAGGGCAAAGCCTCGGTGTGAGGGGTCTCTGACAATGCTGTCTGCCTACCTGTAGCAGCTGGAGGTGTAGACAGAATCACTGGGAGGGTGGCAAGCTTGTGTGATGCATTGGGCTGAATTCATCACACTTTGCAGTTTCTTGCGATCTTGGGCCAAGAAGTTGCCATACCAAACTGTGATGCAGCCGGATAGGGTGCTCTCTCTGGCACATCTGTAGGGGTCGATGCAGACATGCCGAATTTCTTTAGCTTCCGTAGGAAGTAGAGACGTTGTTGGGCTTTCTTGACTGTTGCATCAACGTGAGTGGACCAGGACAGACTGTTCGTGATGTGCTGCATGAGCAGACCTCGGATCAAAAGTGACCCAGTCACAGGTGAGTTATGGTGGTGGAGTACTTATCAAGGGGAGGGGAGGGTGAGGGGGCTTTATGAATGAAGATCCACAGGGTTCTGTGCTGCCGCCTCAGTTACTTACAATTTACATCAATTACTTTGATAAGATGAGCAAAGGCATAGTTGTTAAATTTGCAGATAACTAAGAGATAGGTAGAAAGTATGTTGTGAAAAGGACATAAGGAGGTTGCAGCAAAATATAGCTAGGTTGAGTGCATGGACAAAAATCAGGCAGGAGTATAATGTGGGGAAATAGGAAGTTGTTTACTTTGGCAGTAAGAATAAAAAATAGAAATAAGAACAACTGCAAAATTCCAAGTTGCAGAGAGACCTAGGTCCTTTAGTGCCTGATTCACAAAAAGCTAGTATGCAAGTTCAGCAGGTAGTTAAGAAGGCTAATGGAAAGCTATCCTTTATTGCAATAAAAGTCAAATGTTATACTTCAGTTAACGGCATTGGTGAGACCACGAAGCGTCTGGAATGACCCGCTAGAAACAGCATTTTATCTTGTTTTTGTGCTCCAGTGGGAACCCCCCACCGCCCCCCCCCCCCCCCCCCCCCCCGAGGCCACACAGCATAATTTCTTGCACTGAGGAGCTCTGCTCACCGATGAGCGAAGCTCCTCAGTACAGGAAGAGATTAGGACACTATTTGTAAATGCCGCCTGATCTCTCGACTCCCCGACACAGCCCCAGATAACCCGCAGAGCACCAACTCACCTGTTGTAGGGGGGTTCCTGGCGATCCCCCTGCACCCCATCACATATGGGCAGGGCACTCCTGGGCCCGATTACAGGAGCGGGCGCAATGCCAACCTGGCACCCTGGCAGTTCCCTGGGTGGCACTGTCAGGGTGACAGGCTGGCAGTGTCAAGGTGCCCGGCTGGCACCAGCAGTGCTAGGGTGCCAACCTGCCCAGAGGCCAATCACGCGGGGGCTTCCGATCGCCTGTGGGGAGATCCCCACAGGTACTGTTTCACCTGGTTCCTGATATTGGAACCAGTACTCAATGGCTGGGGTGCCCTCTGTGAGGCCGATGGATGCCAGGTAGCTATTCAATCCGGCGTCAGCAGGGCTAAGTAGGTTCTTACACTTACCTAGCTATGCTAGACTGGGCCCCGCCCATTGTGGGCGGAATCCAGATCGTGGCATCTCATGAGATCTGGTTCGATCTCGCAAGGCATAACGCCCATTGGGGATCCAGGGGAAGGCCTGTCCCGAGATCTACCAGCCACGTCCTGCCTCAATTCGAATTTGCGTCCCATATCTTGAATGTCGTGTGCAGTTTTGGTCTCCTTATTTAAGGAAGGATGTAAATAAGTTGGAAGTGCTTCAGAGATTTACTAGATTGCTACCTGGAATGAGCGGGTTGTCTTGTGAGGTTGGTTAGACATGCTGGGCACGTTTCTACTGGAGTTTAGAAGAGTGATGGGTGACTTTATTGAGTATATAAAATCTTGAGTATTGAATGGCCTTGAGAAAGTGGTCATGGAAAACTTGGGCGGGATTCTCCATTTCTGATACTAAAAGCTGGATTCTCCAATCGGCGACGCCGAAATCACATTCGGCAATCAGCCGGAGAATGCGTTTTACGCTGGAATCGGGTGCGGCGCCATTTTTCCGATGCTCTGCCCCCTCAAAAAACTCGAGGAGTACGCTGCACGCCATTGGGACAGCCTCAGGACGCCACCTGAGGCCCTCCCCTGATGGGCCGAGTCTCTGATGGCGTGGGGTGCGTGTCCTGGCAACTTTTGGAGATCTCTCGTGGCGGCTGCAGACTGTGTCCAGCGCCGCCATAGGCGAAGGGGGGGGAAAACTGTTCCGCTGGTAGCTAGGGCTTCGGCAGGGGCTGTGGGGACTGGTGGGGTTGGTCCCGGGGTGATGAGCGGGGCAGTTTTTGGCAGTCCGGGTCCTCGTGCGGCCGGCGCCACGTTGTACCGGGCGGAGGATCAGTGCGGGGACGGCGCTGACTTTTTGGTCGTAAGACCACATGAATCCTGCAGACAGCCCAGAATCAGACAATCCAGCCCTAAGTGTTGATGCCGGCGCAGAATTCGTGGAGTTCCATGTCGGTAAAACTGGCCGCACCTGGACCGATTCTGCTACTGTTAAGGGGCTAGCACTGGCGCTACCTGGAACACAATCGATTCTAATGAGAAACGGTGCTGGATTTACCAGTTTCCCGATTGACACTCAGGAGGCTGACAAGCTGCAGCCGCACATCCACACTTCACTCCCCACACACACCATCCCAGCCAACAAAATGGCAGCAAGATTTGCGGCCCCACGCTTCAGTGATGCCGAGCTGGAGACCCTCCTGGATGAAGTGGAGGAGAGGCGGATGACCCTGTACCCCGGCCTGGGGAGGAGGCTGCCAGCCGCCACCATTCGCCATGCCTGTGTGCAGGTGGTAGAGGCGGTCTGTGTCGTGGACAACACTGTGCGGACCGGCCAGCAGTGCCGGAAAAAACTGCTCGACTTATTTAGGGCAGCCAGGGTGAGTAGGCAACACTGTGCCCCGAGCACTAACCCCGTCCCACACACCCGTAACCGTACCTCCGCACCCCCCCCCCAATCCTCGCTGCACCACATGGTGGTGCACATACCGACCGCCATGGCCGAGTGTCCTGGACACTGAGGCCACCAGCTACCCATCCCTGGGTTGCATGCGTCGGTACGTCTTACACTGTCATTTTCAGTTTGTGCCACCCCATAACTGCCAGGAGCGGGAGAAGACAGGAGGCGGACCGCCAGACTAGCGGCCCCTCAGCATGGCAGAGCAGAGGGCCCAGGATGTGGTCAACTGCCTGGAGGAAAGGGAGGTCGCCGTGGTGGAGTTTGACCGTGGGCGAGGAAGTGAGACACTGCTGAGTTGCGGTTCCCCTTGACAGCTGTGTCAACATCCCCCCCCCCCACTCTCACCCTCACCCCCCACCCTCGCCCCATACCACCCTCACTCTCACTCCCACCCTCACCCCACACCACCCTCACCCCCCACCATCACCCTCACCCCAACCTCACCCCCACACCACCCTCATCCCCACCACCCTTACCCCCACCACACTTCCCCCACCACCCCTCACCCCCACCACCCTCACCCTCAACGATACCCTCACCACCTGCACTGACACCCTGCCCGCTGTCTAATCATGCATCGTGTCTTGTGTCTTGCAGAAACTCCTGAAGATGGGGCGGGCCTATCTGGTGTCCCCGTCCCCAGCCAGTGCCGGAGCCCCCCCGCGAGCCGAGCACCGATGCCCGAGACACAGGACACTCACAAATGATGGCCACTTCTTAAGCATCCTTATGTTGAAATATTCAGTAATCACAATCTTCATCATGTGAGAGACGTGACTCTAGAATTGGACATTATCAAAATCAGATGGGGGACTGATTTCCACATCCTTAAATGCCTGTGACCGTTGTAGCAAATAGCAGCAAGGTGATAATCAAGGTACACTTCCAAACAGTGCAAGTGAACAAGTTCCAAAACTACATACAATGATTATATACCCATACTACCTACATGTCTCAAAAAACTCTTGACCTTTTTCTCCCCAATCACTATGTCTAGGTGCAGCACTGACCTCCATTCTGGGTTGCTATGTACAGTTGACTGTGATGTCTTTGGCAGGCATCCTCAGGTGGCCCAGGGTCTCGAGGGCCCCATCTTGCTTAGGGTCTCCTGTTCAGGTGCAGATGCACCTTCCTTGGCTTGATTTGCTGGAGGTGATTGGATCACTGGCAGAGGGGAGGTGGAACAGAAGGGAACCTTTGGAGTGTCCTGGGATGAAATCTCTGGGGTGCCTGGGCCTGGTAGGTGCTCCTCCTCCTGTGGGTGCCCAATGGCATTTGCCTGACTCCTTGAGGAGGAGGCACACCCGGAGAGAGGTTGAGAAGTCCCATTCCCCCTCTGATGTACCCACTGCTGCCCTGCCTCCATGGTTAGCGTGACAAAGTACAGTCTGAGCACATGCCCAGCAGCCAATGTGTGTTAGTCTCGACATGGGTCCCCAAGACAGCTGCCACACTTCTAAGAAGGCAGCCAAGCGCTTGCATGCTGGAGCCATGACAGCAGACAGAGTATGGACAGACTCGTCCAGCCACGGCCCAGCCTGCACGTGGCCTCTGCCTTACCTTTCCTGTCTCTGCATCTCCAACTTGGCTCTTAGGGCTGAGTCCAGAAGCTCGACATCTGCATGGGGATCAGCAGGGGCCCGGTTTCCAGCTGTCCTCCAAGCGACACAGACCTCAGTTATCAATTCTTCCTCCAGCTGTTGACTCGCGTCTGTGATGTGTTCACCAGATTGTGACCCCCGAGCCTACTTTAGAACATGCATCCACTGAGGTGAATGTATCTGCACTGGTGGAGGGTGGAGGTGACCTTCAAGTCGATACATTGTCTGAGTCATCATCCTCAGGGTTGGAGCTGTGGGTGGTCTGCCTTCTTTTGTTTCCCTTTTCTTTACTGGTACCTGGAGTGGAGAGATAAAAGATTTAGTGATGCCTAAGCAGGCTCCCTTATCGAAACAATATTTCATTCTGTTGGTACATCTGACAACTGCAGACTGGAGACATCCTCACTGATTTGCTCGGAGAGTCCTGTCTCGCCTGCGGTACAGGCACCATCAGGCACCATCTCACTCCTCCCCATCTATTTCTGCAGCCTTCTCCTTGAAGGTGCTTAGGATTCTCACATCTGGAAGGTCAATACTGGTCTTGGCCTGCTCCCTCCTGTTGTGTACGCATTGTCCTGCAGGCAGGCAGATGGATTGAGCAGTATGCCATTGGGTACGTAAGCAGTTTAGGAGTATGTATGCCAGCTCCGGAGCCTTTCCCAGTATGTGACTAACAAGCAGGAAGTGCTGCAACTGATCGAACACTCAGAGCATGAAGTGGCTGCCCACACACATCAGTGCACGTGTCTCTTCTGCTCCTGAATCTGCAGCCTAAACCGTTGTCTGACATCCCTGTTCACTCAAACTTACACTGCCTGATGCCCTATGGGAGTCACTTCATAGCAATTAGACGGTTCCATTCCCTGGCAGAGTGCTGAAAATCATTCATCCTTTTTCAACACTGCTGGTTGTTATCCTGGGGGCCTAATGGGCTCTAGCCTCTGCTCCAATCTCAGTCCATTAGATGGGATGGTCTCCTGCTGTTATCCCTGGGGAACAGCACCTCCCGTCTTTCCTGGACTGCCTGGAGGAGAACCTGCAGGGAGGCTTCACTGGACCATGTTGCTACATGTTGGCTGTTCTGACACTCTGTTATCTTTCATTGGTCTCTCCATCTGGAACAACAGCCAAACTGATGCACCTGGCTTGCAGTGAGTGGACGGCTGTTGTGGTGCCCTTTAAATATGGCGCCAGGACTTTCAACCTCATGAGGTAACAGCAAATCTGTGAGTTCCTGCCTGCCCCTGCAGCAAGATTCCCCATGTTCCTCACAGATGAATATATAATGAGCTGAACAGCGTGAGAACCCACGTGCTTAGCCATCCCACACCACTACCCCTCCTCCCAGAGTGGAAATCACTCTCATTTACCTTCCCCCACCCAATTTACTCCAGAACAGAGAGACTGCCCTTAATCTGGTGTTAGACATAAACGCATTTTTCTAATTGGTAATAAAAACTGTTGACAATGTGATTAGGGAATCAGCTATTACAATTGTAAAGTCAATAACTCCATCATCGCTCTCTGGCCAATGTCAGAGACTGGACCAGACAGTTAACAACCTTGTAGTTCTCTTTGACCCGGAGTTGAATTTCCAGTGCCATATTATCTTCAGCTGCAGAACCACCTAATTTCCACCTCCATAACATCGCCCATCTTTCCCTATCTAAAATGCTGCTGCATCTCACATCAATACCTTTGTCACCTCGTACAACCCGCACAAGATCTATGAGGTTGGAGCAATCAATCTCCCCTGAGTCTCGCTGAATATGAACTCCCACACTAAAGGGTGGGGAACCCTAAGCATCCAGGGTTAAAATCGATACATTATGTCAGCGAGATGGGGTGCCAACAGTTCAGAACTGGCTGGGATCTGATATATATTGTAAATATAAGTGTGTTGTAATGAACCAAGCTTTCTTTAATTCTTTAATCTATTCGGTACAGACTTAATTGTGGTTGACAAAATCACCCCTAATCAAGACTATTCCAACACTTTCCTAGACAGCTCCATGTGTTGACCCCCCCCCCCCCACCGTCAAGCTTTAATTCCATCACGTCCTCACGTTCCTTGTAGTACATCGTAATACAACTGCCTCACACTGCCTGAGACCATTGCCAATTTACCATCAACTGAGTGACTAGCTGACGGATCTGAACTTGTCAAAGAAGCATACATGGAAAGGGTATGATGCAGAGACTTTAACCTAATAGAATCATAGAATTTACAGTGCAGAAGGAAGCCATTCGGCCCATCGTGTTTGCACTACCCCCTGGAATCTATCCCCGTAACCCAGTAACCCCACCTAATCTTTTTGGACACTAAGGACAATTTATCATGGCCAATCCACCTAACCTGCACATCTTTGGACTGTGGGAGGAAACTGGAGTACCCGGAGGAAACCCACGCAGACAGGGGGAGAGAGTGCAAACTGCACACAGACAGTTACCTGAGGCCGGATTTGAAACCGGGTCCTCGGAGCTGTGAGGCAGCAGTGCTAACCACTGTGCCACCGTGCCACCCCAATGTGCTGAGCAATGACTTACAACCAAATTCCAGGACAGTTATTACCAAATGTCCCGTTTATATCTCATTTCAAAATGTGCAAGAGTGTATGTATGTAAGTGTATAACCTCTGAAAGGCTTGTAAAGAATAATTAACAAATTTAAGTTTTCCAGCTTTCCTTCAACATCATATAATTGCTACCCAGAAGGGGGAAATAAAGTAAGAAAAGAGCAGTGGAAATGTTTTGTGCTCTGTCTGTTAAAGACAAAAAGTAATGCTAAGTTAAATTGAATATTATGCAGATTAGAATTAAGTGATCTGTTATAGTAAAAGAAAGCTAATTAGATCTATATTTTCAATGGAATGGTGTTCGCAGGACAAATGATCTCTTATAAGAAAACAATTAAACCTTTAAAAATGTTAATAATATGGGAAGATTTTTTGATGTTTGTTCTTCATGTTTCGGCAGGGGTGAAAGGATGGGACAAATTGTCGGCAATGGACAGCTTTTTAATCATCCCTCTAATGTTGTTCGATATTATCTCTGAATCGTTGCTCTGTGAGACTGAAAATTTTTACGCTGGACATCTTACGCAATCAACTTTTTAAAATCAAACTGTTTCTCTCACTGTTTTGCCGTTAGCATTGGAAAGGGTTTGTTTTTGTCTTATTATCCACCAATAAAGCTATTGCCTTTACTCACACATTTGTTTCTGTTTCATCGTTCGCTTCCATGGCTTCCAGTGTTTACCATTGCTATTTTCTTTTCGTCTGCTGTCAATTGGAACACCACCAAATTGAGTTGTCTAACTAGCTGTTGAAGTAATAATCAAGTGCCTGTCGGTGTTTAAGGGCTGACAGTTGGTTACAACAGCTCGATGATTGAGCTATGCCTGTCAACAATGGCAGCTGTTGGGCAATCATACCCATCATTGCCTGAAAGGATCAGTAATGGAGCACAAAGCAGATGTGGAAGCGCATATGACATTGTCAGACGACCAAAATGTCTCCAGGGAAGCGAAGACACATTTACGTTGCATTATTTTCCCAACGCTTTGGAATTTCCATCCCAAATCCTTCGGCACTCTGCCAAAACCCACCACTTTGAACAAGCACGGTGCCCACTTTTTGGATGATGCCTGGGTGAAGCAGTTTGGGACATCTCTCCGTGTTAAAAGCTCTATGTAATTACTAATTGTTGCCATTGTACAAAGCCGGACAGCTTCACACAGATATTCAATGCTGTGTTTCTGCAGTCGGCTGATTAATTTTCTCTTTGGCGCATGGGACATTTGTTCTCTTGTCTCGTTTCCTTTACTTCTCACAGTTAGGTACGGAAGTCCACTGGGCATGATTTTTAAAAAACAATGTTGATACAACATTGACATTGTTTTGTTGAGGCCAGGCCAATACCACAGCTGTTGAACCTATAGGAAGGAGGTAGTTTCTCAGCAAATCAAGTCATATGTATTAATTCATATCCAACCTTTTGTGATTCCTTCTAATTTATCTGCTTGGCTGGAGGTGTAAAAATATTCCAAGCAAAATTCTGACAAAATGTAAAACCTTTGAAAGCTTAGCCGAAAAGAAGATTAAATATCACAGACTGATCTATAAATATTGAATTTTTTTAAACGCAAGGCTTTAGTATTGATGTTGCATTAATCTATATAATGGAGGGCATAACCACCTTGGAGTCATATCAAGTCAATATGCAGCAGTAAGACGAGCTATCAGTAGGGGGAAAGAAGCCATTACTGAGTGGTCAGATTACAAAGTGCCAAATATAAAGATATTATATTGGTAGATTGCAAATAGAAACATTAGGGCAGGTGATATATGTATTCTCTGAAATCAATCTATCCTTAAAATTAATGCAGGAGTATTGCTATGCAAAAAGTGTACATGTATTATTGATAACGCAGTTAACCCCAAAAAAACCTTGAAGTGGAAAAGAAAATCAGGAGGAGAGTGAAGACAGCTGCCAAGTTACCCGCTTTGCATTATCACCCAAAGCAAATTTCAGACAGTCATTGCCACCACCCTGCTCCCCATGTGAAAGTGGCTATAGGGTCTCTCATCCCAGGTACTATAGAAGAAAAAAGGTCGAAGGGATATTGTCAGAATATCTTAGAAAGAAAATCCTCCAGTTTGAATTCCAGCTGACCTACTATCTGAATTCAAAATGTTTAAACAGCGTACTACGCTGTAGTTTCTTGATTCAGGTGTGTCTGAACCAGACAAGCAAACCATAAACATTTGACGAGCAATTGGGATTAAAGGTTTGCACAGGCTAAACACATCAGGATTAACAGAAGAAGTGCTAAAGTATCCCCAAAAGATATGGACTACATTAGAAAACCGGTTCAGAATCAGGTTAAACTTTTCTATTCTTGAAATAACAAGAGCTCATGTAGGTTTGATAACATCCTAAAGAACTGATAGGTCACTTAATCAGAATACGCAGAGAAAAAGGTATGTATTGTGATTTCCTAAACGCAGAGCAGGCAGACAGATTTGCTGAGCTGGTGATTGCATCCACTCCCATGGAAACATTGCAGATAGCTCTGTTAGACAAGGCCAAAGCATCTCACAATGAACAGCTACTCAAGGATGGATGTAGATATGAAGCAACCTTCGCAGGTCGACAAAGCTTACAGGTCTCATGTACAACCCAGTTGCTGATGTACTCACTTGAGCACCCAACCCTCGCAAGACGGGTGGAAGGTGTCGACGTCAGTAGGCACCAAGGAAATGTCTAGCTTTTTATCAATTATACAAGATAGATGGAAGTGACAGTGCACTAGAGCAAAGGCTGATGTAGCTACAAAGAGCTGTGCACTGAACCAAACATCTTACATAATGGGTGATTCTAAGCAATGAGAATGATCATCCATTACCCCAACTGACAAATGCGGTCTGGGAGACGGAAAAAAGAGAAAATTACAGTATGGTGCACAGGACAAAGAGCAGTGAATACATTTCACATCCATCTCGTGGAAAACAGACATACCAAACAGTTTTGTAAGATTAAAGTGATCTGCCCTAAGAAACATTGCATTATTGGCCAAGATTGAAACAGGGTAAACTGTCAACATACTACCTCTTTCAATTCTAAAAGACATTATTCACAGACATGGAATGCCATGGTGAAACCAACTACCATGAAACGTTCAACATTCAATGATTCACTAACTCCACGTGCAGGATCCATAGTCTCGGAGTGCAAGTACAATCAATCCTCCTGAGTGTCACAGGTGCTCTACATTATGAAAGCTAAAGGCCCAGCAATTGTAGGTCTACCAGCATGTCGTGACCTCAGACTAGTAGTAATCCCATGGAATCATTCAGATATCACATGGCAGATCAACCTCAGAAGCTATTCGTATCACCTCAGTTCCTGACGTAACATTGAAACATCCCAAATGGTTTAACAAAATTGACAGTTTCAAGGGAGCTGCACCCTTACATTTTCTGGAGAATGCAAGTCCATGAATTGATCCATGACATAGTTGCAGCATCTACATGCAAAACAAATTGAAGGTAAAGCTGGACAGAATATGCAAATGGAATATTTAGAAGATTATAAGGGCATGAGGATGGGTGCAGTCGATTCACTTGTGTCATAAAGAATGACAGAACATTGAGAGGATGCCTCGATGCACAACATTTGAACACAATTTTGAAACACTAGCCTTACAAAATGTCCATAGTAATTCTTCTTGAGGCTTGATGCCTAGCAAGGTTACTGCTGAGGACCCAAAAGTGTACAATGTTTCGTACTGCATTTGAATTATACTGTTTTCACCAACTTCCTTTCAATCTATCAGTTAGCCAGGATTTATTTCAGGTTCATATGCACTGTACAGGGTGCATCTGTATTGCAGATGAATTTGTTGTTGTGGGAAGAACAAAACAAGAACATCACCACAATCTGCACTTATTGTTGCAAGAAGCACTTAATAAAGGATTGGTGTTCACCATCAACGTGCAGCAGATTAAGTTCTTCAATTCTATTTATTTCACTGCTGGCATATGTTCCGATCCAAACAAAATAGAGGATTGTAAAATCTTGTCAACTTCTCAAGATTAAGGACTATCTTCAAAGATGTCTTTGATTTCTTGTCTCCATTCATTCCCAATTTCTCTTAAGAAATCTTCAGCGCTAAGGGAATTGTTGAAAAAGGACACGCATTTCCTGTGGCACAAAGACCATTAAAATCTCTTCGAAGCACTGGAACAGCCATAATCAACATTAAAAATTAAGATCCTAGGGAGACAACCACCTTGTAGATAAATGCCTCACAGAAAGGTCTGTGAGAGTGCATGATACAAAAAGGCAAACCAATTGCATTTGCTTCAAAATCTCTGTACACAACACAATCAAACTACTCCAGCCATCGAGTAGGAAACACGAGCTTTGGTGTTTGGAATCATGCTTCTTCATACCTATCTATTTGACAAAAGATTTGTGGTGGAAACCAACCACAAGGCGCTGGAGTAGATTTTACGGGAACCATAGACCAGTGCACTGCCAAGATTTCAATGTCTCGCAATAAAGGTTGAAGGTCATGACTGTGAGATTAGGCACAAGCCAAGTAACCTGAACACATTGGATACATGTAGCAGATTGCCTGACCAGAGAGAAAATATATATATTTAGATCTACAAGTTGACTTCATTGACATTGAACTTGAAGGTATTCTCTAAATTGATCTGACACATTTTGCGCAACGCCAGCAGCAGCAAAAATAAATGACAAAAGATTCTAAACTATAGAAACTGTGGAAACCATCATTGAAGGATGGCATGATTCAATTCAGCCTGTTCATGAATATATGAGACCATGTTGGCCTTATTGAGATGAGTTAAGCATCTCCCAGGGAGTCATTTTTAAAGGCAGGCTGGTCATCATATCAGAATATTTGTGACCTGATACTCTTCAACAACTTCATCACTCACACATTGACATAGATCAGATAAGAAGACTTGCAAGAGATGGTCTGTTGGCTCAGAATGAGCAATGACACTGAGTCGTCGTGAAGAAGTACGAGGCATGCCAAGGGCATATGCCAAATCAGCACAAAGAAACATTGATTCCACATGAAGCGCCTACCATCCTTGGTCCAAAATCATGTCCAACCTCTTTCATCTCCATGGCACTGATGTCACTACTTAACCAAGTATTCCATTATTTGACAATTTCCTGATATGGCAAGTACAACTGTCACAAATTTGAAGTCCTATTTTCAGTTTCTTTGGTGTGATTAGTGAGATCAGTACAGATAACCACCCACAATTTATTGGTAAGCCATTTCAGGATAAGAGAGAAAAGTGGAATATTGATCACACTACTTCTTCTCTTCATTACCCCAGATCAAACAGCCTAGCTGAAGGAATGATTGACACAATGATATCCCTAATTCTCAAATGTAGATAGACCAAACAAGATCTTCATGCATGCAGTTACTGTTTTAATGAAGGAAACACAGCAACTATTTATCACACAGCAGGCTCCCACAAACAGCTTTTGGTTGAGGGATAAATGTTCAATTCTTTATTCCAATTACAGAACAGGCAGAGCTCATAACTTCATTGCAGTGTTAATGTAAGCCTACATGTGACACTAATGAAGATTCTTATTATTAATGTTGAATGAAGAATAAATATTGGTCAGGCCACCAGGGATAACTCCCCTGCTCTTCTTCAAAATAGTACCATGGGATCTTGCATATTCATCCACCTGAGAGAGGAGGCAGAGCCTCTGTTTAATAACTTATTTGAAAGACGACATCTCAAGCAGTGCAGCATTACCTTGTGCTGCACTGGAGTATCAACCCTTGAGGTGGATTTGAACTCTCAACTTTCTGACTCAGAGGCAAGAGTGCTACAACAATGACATCATACTTTTGTTTCTTAAATTTAAAGTACCCAATTCATATTTTTTTCCAATTAAGGGGGAATTTAGCGTGGCCAATCCACCTACCCAATACATCTTTGAGTTGTGGTGGTGAGACCCACGCAGACACGGGGAGAATGTACAAACTCCACACGAACAGTGACTCGGGGCCGGGATCGAACCCGGGTCCTCAGCGTGTTGAGGCAGCAGTGCTAACCACTGCGCCACCGTGCTGCCCAACAACTTTCATTTATGGAGCACCTTTCAAGTCATGGAAAAACTTTAAGGTACTTCACAGGGGCAATCTAAAACAAAATTTGACACTGAGCCATATAAAAGAAATATTGGTCAGATGACCAAAAGCTTGAACTATGAGGTAGATTTTAATAAGTGTCTTAAAGGTGCAAAGTGAGGTAGAGAGGTGAAGGAAATTCTGGAGATTGGAGCCGAGGCAACTTAAGGTGCAGCCATCAATAGTGAAGCAATTATCATTGGAAATGGACAAGAGGCCAAAAGTAAAGGAGAGCAGATATCTCGGAGGGTTGTGATGTTGGAGGAGATTATAGGAATGGGGAGAGGCAAGGCATTGCTTAACTGGGAGTGAATGTTGGACAGGGAACACAGGGTTGATAGGGGAAGTGGACATGCTGCAAGTTAAGATATGGGCAGCAGAGTGTCGGATGACATCAAGTTTACACAGGGTAGAATGCAGGCGACCACCCAGGAGGGCATTGGAATAATTGAGTCTCGTCGTAAAAAAGGCATGGCCGAGGGTTTCCGCCACAGATGAGCTCAGACAAGGGGTGGAATTTTCTGCCAGCGGCATTTTCCGGCCCAAGTCTAAATGGCTCGTCGCATTTTCCAACCCCATCCCCTCCTCGATGTGGCCGTAAAAGAGCGAAGTCTAATGATGTTACAGAGGAGGAAATAGAACAAAGGTATATAATTAAGGTCGGAAGTTCACCTCAATATCAAATGTGACACCAAGTTTGTGAATGTACTTAATCTCAGACTATTACCAGGGAGAGAGATGGAGTCAATCGTTCGGGAAAGGAGTTTGGGGACAGAGACCTAAATCAACGGCTTCAGTCTTCCAAATATTTAATTGGAGGAAATTTCTGCTCATCCAATATTGTAATCCGGACCAGCCCAACTTCTTTGGGTCCTAAGTTCAAATCCCGCCACTGCAGAGGGTGAAATATGAATTCAATAAAAATTTGGAATTAAAATTCTACTGATGACCATGAAACCATTGTCGATTGTCGTAAAAACCCTTCTGGTTTACTAATGCCCCTTCGGGAAGGAAATCTGCCGTCCTTACCTGGTCTGGCCTACTTGTGACTCCAGGCCCACAGCAATGTGGTTGACTCTGAACTGCTCCTTCAAGGGCAATTAAGAATGGGCTATAAATGTTGGCACAGCCTGCGATGCCCACATCACATGAACAAATTGCAGCACAATCAATCACTCATGAGGCGAGAAGAGATGAAGTCAATCGATGGCTTTATTACACAGACTTGTTCCCCAGCAGCTCGGTTACAGAATGCTGGGAGAACCCGGGTTCGTACACTCCTCCTTACTGGGTGGAGCCAGCAGGCGGCAGATCCAATCAGGACCCAGTGTCTGTCCACCAATAGCCTCTCGGCATCACTGGGTACCGTACTACCCCTAATACATATCACCACATTCACCCCTTGTTAAAAAAGAACCCGACGGGGTGGTGGGTCGCATGGTGGTAGGGGTTTACAAGGTTGGTACTGGTATTCCATTAACACAGTGGCTATGCATCGATATCAACTGTTAACTATTTACAATGCCGCTTTTACTGGGCTACTGAATTATTTACAGATCTTGCTTTGTCACGCAGATTCAATGAGTCGAGTGGGTGTCCTGGTCGTCCTTGCCGATCGTCTCAGCTCCGGTGGTGGTGCAGGCGCTGGCTCGGGCACTGTCGTCTCTGGGAGTGTCGCGATGTTTGTTCCTGTTTCACTGCGCCTGGGCGGGCACGGGAGGAGGACCGATCCACCCGGGAAGTGAGCGGCTGTGGGGTGCGCCGGCGGGAGGGAGGGGGTGATTGGTGTTGGGGGGGGGGGTGGGGATCTCCGGTGGGCGCCAGGTCCCGCAGGGAGACCGTGTCCTGTCGGCCGTCGGGGTATGCCACATAGGCGTATTGAGGGTTCGCATGGAGGAGATGAACCCTCTCGACCAACGGGTCCGATTTGTGCGCCCGCACATGCTTTCAAGCAAGATGGGTCCTGGGGCTGCCAGCCAGGTCGGAAGTGACGTTCCGGAGGGGCTCTTCCTGGGAAGACAAGGAGGCGCTCGTGAGGCATTTGATTAGTTGTGGTACACAGCAGCGACCGGATGGAGTGGAGGGCATCCGGGAGAACGTCCTGCTAGCGGGAAACTGGGAGACCTCTGGACTGTAGGGCCAGTAGGACGGTCTTCCACACCGTTCCGTTCTTCCTCTCTACCTGACCGTTCCCCCGGGGGTTGTAACTGGTCGTCCTGCTCAAGGCGATGCCCTTGCTGAGCAGGAATTGACGCAGTTCGTCACTCATGAAGGAGGACCCCCTATCGCTATGGATGTAGGCGGGGAAACCGAACAATGTAAAGATGGTGCAGAGGGCCTTAATGACTGTGGCCGCGGTCATGTCGGGGCAGTGGATGGCGAAAGGGAAACGGGAGTATTCGTCCACCATGTTTAGGAAGTACGTGTTGCGATCGGTGGAGGGGAGGGGGCCTTTGAAGTCCAGACTGAGGCGCTCAAGGTGTCGGGAAGCCTTTATCAGGTGCGCTCTATCTGGCCTGAAAAAGTGCGGCTTGCACTCTACGCAGATTCGGCAGTTCCTGGTGGCTGTTCGGACCTCCTCGACGGAGTAGGGGAGGTTGCGGGTCTTCACGAAGTGGTAGAACCGGGTGAACCCCGGGTGGCAGAGGTCCTCGTGGAGGGCTTGGAAACGGTCCACTTGTGCGTTGGCACATATGCCGCGGGATAGGGCACCGGACGGCTCGTTCAGTTTTCCGGGACGATACAAGATCTCATAATTATATGTGGAGAGTTCGATCCTCCACCGCAAGATCTTGTCATTCTTGATCTTGCCCCGCTGCGCATTATTGAACATGAAGGCTACCGACCGTTGGTCCATGAGGAGAGTGAATCATTACCAGCCAGGTAATGCTTCCAATGCCGCACAGCTTCTACTATGGCCTGGGCTTCCTTTTCCACTGAGGAGTGACAGATCTCTGAAGAGTGGAGGGTACGGGAGAAAAAGGCCACGGGTCTGCCCGTTTGGTTGAGAGTGGCCACCAGAGCTACGTCAGATGCGTCGCTCTCCACTTGGAAGGGGAGAGACTCGTCAATTGCGTGCATCGTGGCCTTTGTGATATCCGCTTTGATGCGGCTGAAAGCCTGGCGGGCCTCTGTCGACAGGGGAAAGACGGTGGATTGAATTAGCGGGCGGGCCTTGTCCACGTAGTTGGGGACCCACTGGGCGTAATAAGAGAAAAAGCCCAGGCAGCGTTTCAGGGCTTTGGCACAGTGAGGGAGGGGAAACTCCATAAGGGGGCGCATGCGTTCAGGGTCGGGGCCTATCACTCCATTACGCACTACGTAGCCAAGGATGGCTAGACGGTTAGTGTTAAACACGCATTTTTCCCTGTTGTAGGTGAGGTTCAGGGCGTTAGCGGTCTGGAGAAATTTTTGGAGGTTGGCGTCGTGGTCCTGCTGATCATGGCCGCAGATGGTGACGTTATCAAGGTACGGGAACGTGGCCCGCAAACCGTGCTGGTGAACCATTCGGTCCATCTCCCGTTGGAAGACCGAGACTCCGTTAGTGACGCCGAATGGAACCCTTAAAAAGTGGTAGAGCCGCCCGTCTGCTTCGAAGGCAGTGTACTTGCGGTCGCTCGGGCGGATGGGGAGCTGATGATATGCGGACTTAAGGTCCACGGTGGAAAAGACCTTGTACTGTGCAATCCAATTGACCATGTCGGATATGCGGGGGGGAGGGTACGCATCTAGCTGCGTGTACCTATTGATGGTTTGACTATAGTCTACGACCATCTTCTGCTTCTCCCCGGTCTTTACAACAACCACCTGAGCTCTCCAGGGACTATTGCTGGCCTGGATTATGCCTTCCTTCAGCAGCCGCTGGACTTCAGACCGGATAAATGAAATGAAATGAAATGAAATGAAAATCGCTTATTGTCACAAGTAGGTCCTGGGCGCTGTACTGTCTGCTCCTAGAGGCGACGGGTTTGCAATCCGGGGTGAGGTTCGCAAACAAGGAAGGCGGTTCAACCTTGAGGCTGCACATAGTAAGTGGGGGTATAGGGCCGCCGAATTGGAACGTTAAACTCTGAAGGTTATATTGAAATTCTAACCCCAGGAGAGTGGGAGCGCAGAGGTGGGGGAGGACATGAAGTCGGTCATTCTTAAACTCTCTCCCCTGCACCGTTAGATTCGCGATGCAGAACCCTTTGATTTCTACGGAATTGGATCCCGCTGCCAGAAAAATCTTTTGGGTACTCGGGTGGATTGAAAGAAAACAGCGTCTTACCGTATCCGGATGGATAAAACTTTCCGTGCTCCCAGAGTCGATCAGATATGTGTCTACCACACCCCTTGCAGACCTATACGTTTGACCATCACCCAGCGATGTTGGCCACCCTGGCGGGGCCGCTGCCCTGCATGTAGCCCTATGGGGGCTGGAGCAGGGGCGTGCCAGGGAGGCGGCAGAGGCTGCCGCAGATGAGCGTGCCGCAGAGAGGCAGGTGGCAGCTTCCCAGGCTGGGGGCCGCCCGCCCGACAGGACGAGGAGGAGGAGGAGGCGATGCCACGGCGATGGAGGCGCCCGATGAGGCCCCGTGTGTACCGCATGTCCTACCAGGACCTCACGGGCAGGGCATGCAGGAGGCTGGACAGGAACGGGAGGCTGTTCACCGATACTGGCTGGGCCAGCGGGCACGGGAGGAGTTGATAGCCGCACGGTTCACAGGCTCGGGGGGGGGGGGATTCACTGAGAATGGGCACGGACAGCACGGGGCACCACCCCACCTCCCGCACCCCACCCACCACCGACCACACTCACCCCACCCACCACCAACCACACTCACCCCGCACCCCACCAACCACCCATGTGCACACCACCCCGATATTGCACATCCACCTGCGGAACAACGGGCAGGGCTCACACGGTCGCCGGTGGAAGCGGGTCTATTGCAGGCCATGGAGGATGATGACAACCCGCTCTGCGATGAGCTCCGGGCTCTGCATCGTTAGACAATGTCTGGCTCATGGCCACAGTACCACCCTCCACCTGGGCGGTCCCTGCATGCGGCCTGGACACTGCAGGGCACGGACCTGTCATCTGCCTGGGGGCGGGGTGTCGTCTGCGACTCGGAAGGAGGGGGTGGAGGGGGGGAACGCACACCACACTCACCTGAGCTCGACATCCTATCACCCCTCACACACACACTGACGCTCACTTCCCACCCCACCCTCGCACTCATCGGACAGAGCACAGAGGCAGCTTCCGTAGGTGTGGAAGGGAGTTCAATGACAAACAGTTCATACACGTGCCCCGGCCCCTATAACTAATCTGTGCCCTGTATCCAACTGACCCAGCGTCTAATTTTCTGGCCTTTCGGGCCCTATGATTACGCCTAGGTGCTTCTCCAGACAGTACAGCAAAACTGGAGGTGGACTCCTGTGACTAGGGTCCCCTGGGGTAACCCGGCCTGGATGGGCCAGGCTGCACCTCGGGCGAGGGGGACAGTGTGCTGCCAGCCTGTTCTGCCTGTTGCCCACGAGATGCACCTCGGACGGAAGGGGGGGGGGGGGGGGGGGGGGGGGGAGTCCAAGGTGTCGCGGTCTTCCATGACCTCACCTGCAGGGGGACCCGGAATGGGCCCCAGTACCTTATCCTCCCTCGGGGTGCCCAATAGCCCAAGGGGCTCTCCATGGGATGGGGGTGCGAGCGGATCCAGCACGCTGCCAGTCTTGGAGGCCCGCCCTGGTATCGACGAGAGTCTGCTAGTTTGCAGAGTTGGCCATCCCTGTCTGTGCCTGGGTGACGCCGGCCAGCACCTGGCCAATGGCGCCGATGCTCTCAGTGATGTCCTGCTGAGACTGGGCCATGGCCTGCTGAGACCGGGCCACGGCGTTGAGTGCCTGTGCAGTTGGCTGTATATCATGACTGCTTGTGAGTGGGCAGCCATGTCGCGGGCCACGGACGCCGCATGCACGGAAAGCCCCAGGCCTTGCATACTGCTACTCATGTCCGACTCCGTCGCCCCCATTGCCTCCACCGCGGACGCCAACCGTGTGGTTTCGGCCTGGGTGGTACGCATGAGCGGCACCGCTCACAGCTCCTGCACGCGGGTGGACTCCTTCACCTTTTCACGCACCCTCCACGCCTCAGAAATCCGCCATTCCTCCGGCGAGAAGGAGGCCCAAGCCATCGTCGAAGCTGTGCGGCATTGGAGGCATTACCTGGCCGGCAGGAGATTCACTCTCCTCACAGACCAACGATCGGTAGCCTTCATGTTTGACAATGCACAGCGGGGCAAAATTAAGAATGATAAGATCTTATGGCGGAGGATCGCGCTCTCCACCTATAATTATGAGATCTTGTATCATCCTGGGAAGCTCAACGAGCCTCCTGATGCCCTATCCCGCGGCACTTGTGCCAGTGTACAAGTAGACCAACTCCGGACCCTCCACGACAACCTCTGCCACCCGGGGGTTACCCGGTTCTTCCACTTTGGTAAAACCCGCAATCTGCCCTACTCCATCGAGGAGGTCAGGGCCGTAACCAGAAACTGCCAAATCTGCGCGGAGTGCAAGCCGCACTACTACAGGCCAGAGAAAGCGCACCTGGTGAAGGATTCCCGCCCCTTTGAACGCCTCAGCGTGGTGGAGAATTCCCTCCACCGACCGCAACGTGTATTTCTTGAACGTGATTGACGAGTACTCCCGGTTCCTTTTTGCCATCCCCTGTCCCGACATCACGGCTGCCACCGTCATTAAAGCCCTCCACAGCATCTTTACCCTGTTCGGTTTCCCCGCCTACATCCATAGCAATAGGGGGTCCTCCTTCATGAGTGACGAGCTGCGTCAATTCCTGCTCAGCAAGGGCATTGCCTACAGCAGGATGACCAGTTACAACCCCCGGGGAAACGGGCAGGTAGAGAAGGAGAATGGGACAGTCTGGAAGGCCGTCCTACAGGCCCTACGGTCCAAGAATCTCCCAGTGTCCCGATGGTAGGAGTTCCTCCCCGATGCACTTCACTCCATTCGATCACTACTGTGCACTACTACCAACGAAACACCTCATGAACGTCTCCTTGCCTTCCCTAGGAAGTCCTCCTCGGGGACCTCGCTCCCAACATGGCTGGCAGCCCCCGGACCCGTCCTATTCCGCAAACACATACGGGCCCACAAGTCGGACCCACTGGTCAAGAGGGTACATCTCCTCCATGCTAACCCCAGTACGCCTATGTGGCGCACCCCGACGGCCGACAAGACACGGTCTTCTTCCGCGATCTGGCCCCTGCTGGATCACCCCCCCTCACCCCCCCCCTCACCCCCACCAACCCCAACCATTTTTCACCGGCGCACACCACCGCTGCCCCCTTCCCAGGAGAATCCGTCCTCCCACTGGCCCCTTCCGGATGCGATGAAGCTGAAGACAACACGCTCCCAGAGCCACGGATGTCCGAGCCTACGCGATCATCGCCGCCGGGACTGCGACGATCGCAGAGGACGACCAGGGCCCCCGACCGGCTGATAGTTTCATTTTAAAATGAACTTGTAAATAATTGTCTGTAAATATGTGTATTGCATGTAAAGGCACCGAAGGGTACCTCTATAACCTCTACCACTGTAAAAGCAAGGCCACCACCCCCACCGGACTCTTTTTTGAACAGTGGGTGAATGTGGCAGGCTATATTAGAGGTATCGCGGTACCTAGGTGAACCTGCCTGCTGGTTCCGCCCAGCAGACGGAGCATAAGAGTCTGTGTTTCACCCACAGCAGTCATTCTGTACCGGAGCTGCTGGGGTAACTACTTGTTCATTAAAGCCTTCAATTGGACTACAATCTCGCTTCAGTAGTGATTGATCGTGTATCACCGTCCATTTTTTAAAAATATATATTTATTAAAGTTTTTTAACACAATTTTTCTCCCTTACAAACAATAACCCCCCCCCCCCCCCATCGGAACAAAAAAAAACGAGAAATCGCGCAGAGCAAGATATATACATTGCAAAATGATATATTTACACAGCTTTGTACACTGGCCCTCACCCGTACGTGCCAGTTTCCCCAACCCTTCATGTTATCTCTTGCTCATCCACCCTCCCAGGCAGTCCCCCCTTTCCCCCCCCCCCTCCCAGGATGTCCCCTCCACCCCCCCCCCCTCAAGGTTGCTGCTGCTGACCAACCTTCCTCTAACGCTCCGTGAGATAGTCTAGGAACGGTTGCCACTGCCTGTAGAACCCCTGCGCAGACCCTCTCAAGGCGAACTTAATCCTCTCCAACTTTATGAACCCAGCCATATCATTTATCCAGGCCTCCCAGCTGGGGGGCTTCGCCTCCTTCCACATTAGGAAGATCCTTCGCCGGGCTACTAGGGACGCAAAGGCCAGAATGCCGGCCTCTTTCGCCTCCTGCACTCCCGGTTCATCCACTACTCCAAATATTGCTAGCCCCCAGCTTGGCTTGACCCAGACTTTCACCACCTGAGATATTGCTCCCGCCACTCCTCTCCAGAACCCCTCCAGTGCCGGGCATGACCAAAACATATGGACATGGTTCGCCGGGCTCCCTGAGCACCTTCCACATCTGTCCTCTACCCCAAAGAACCTACTCAACCTCGCCCCCGTCAAGTGCTCTCTGTGGACCACCTTAAATTGTATCAGGCTGAGCCTGGCACACGAGGAGGAGGAATTAACCCTACCTAGGGCATCAGCCCACAGACCTTCCTCGATCTCCTCCCCCAGCTCCTCCTCCCATTTACCCTTCAACTCTTCTACCAGCGCTTCCCCCTCTTCTTTCAACTCCTGGTGTATTTCCGACACCTTGCCCTCCCCGACCCATACACCCGAGATCACCCTATCTTGAACTTCTTGTGCCGGGAGCAACGGGAATTCCATCACCTGTCGCCTCACAAAAGCCCTCACCTGCATATATCTAAAGGTATTTCCCAGGGGTAACTCGAACGTCTCCTCCAGTGCCCCTAGGCTCGCGAACGTCCCGTCGATGAACAGGTCCCCCATTCTTCCAATCCCCACCTGATGCCAGCTCTGGAACCCCCCGTCCATCTTCCCCGGGACAAACCGGTGGTTACCCCTGATCGGGGACCACACCGATGCTCCCATTGTACCCGGTGCCGTCTCCACTGGCCCCAGATCCTTAGCGTTGCCGCCACCACCGGGCTCGTGGTATACTTTGTCAGCGAGAGCGGCAGCGGTGCCGTCACCAATGCCCCCAGGCTCGTTCCTTTACAGGATGCTATCTCCATCCTCTTCCATGCCGCCCCTCACTCCCTCATAACCCACTTGCGGATCATCGCCACATTTGCTGCCCAGTAGTAGCTCCCCAGGTTTGGCAGCGCCAACCCTTCTCGGTCCCTACTGCGTTCCAGGAACCCTCTCCTTACTCTCGGGGTCTTATTCGCATCACCGTCCATTTAACAGCGACGCGGCCGGCATCAATGATGCCGCACATGTCTGTGACGCTGATCCAGGTCGCGCCTCCCGTGAAGCCCGTGCTGGCCCCTTCCGTGGCGCAGAATATGCGCACTTTTGTTGGACTCTACGCCGGAGTCGTTCGCGCCGCTTTTGACGCCGGCGTCAGAGCTTGGCCGCGGGATTGGAGAATCCTGGCCCTTGTGTTCGAAGTGTAGTGCAGTAAAAAGAAGACTGATGAAACACCAATAGTAACAAACAAGGACAATTGGTCTACTTGGCAAATGGTCTGCTACTCAAACAGTGCAAATTCTGTTATTATGGTTATCCTTCTATTATTTGTCACTCAAATCTTTATTACTATGTTTAATTAACAGGCTTCCACAAACAATTGCTATATTCCCACATTAACATTGGAAATCTGGATCACGTCAGTAATTGCATATATCACCTGGCAGAAACAAAATCTTATATATAATGCATATCTTGTTAATTGTACAAGCCCCGAGTTACAAAAAACTACTTACATGTTGTTTAAAACAAATGTAAACCCATTGAAGTTTAATTAAAATGTGGTCCTATTGGTAATACCTATTGAGCATGCAGAACTGGTCATTTGTTCGCACCTCACCAAATTAAGATGTTGAAGATGTGAATAATTAAGGTCATTTTTCATCAGAGGCACTCACATAAATATTGCTTTCCCATCTAGATTGGGAAAAACTGCATGTGAATACCAATAGAAGATTGCTGAAAACAGCTCCGAGCCTATTTTAATCAACATGCACTCGTTAGACTGTGGAATAGAATTCCTCTCAGCATACGAACCTTAAACTGACATCCATGCTTTGTGCGCCAAGTCAAAGCACAAGCAAATCTAAGCCAAGTGGTGTTTTATTTTGTCTTTAAGGGTAAGTACTTTCTTTGGATTCATTGTTCCAGGCCTTTCCTCTACATTCATTTTTAAATTAATTCTTGGAATGTGGGCCTCGTTGGCCAGACCAACATTTATTGCCCATCCCTAGTTGCCCTTTAGAAGGTGGTGCTGAACTGCCTTCTTGAACTGCTGCAGACCCTGAGGTGTAGGTGCGCTCACAGTGCTGTTAGGGAGGGAGTTCCATGATTTTGTCAGGGGCACACGTGGCTGCCACTGTTTGTCGGTGGTGGCACGATTGAATGTTTGTGGATTGGGTGCCAACCAACTGCTTTGTCCCAGATGGTGTTGAGTGTTCTTGAGTATTGTTGGAGTGGTGGTGTAGCGGTATTATTACTGGATCAGAGATACACGGTAATCTCTGGGATTCAAATCCCACCATGGCAAATGGGGGAATTTCAAAATCTGGAATTGAAAGTCTAATGATGACCATGAAACCTTGAAGAAAATCTGACATCCTTACCTAGCAAGCCATTCAGTTGCTAAATAATCCTTAACTACACTTATCCAATATCATTATTTTAATTCCCTGGATCTTTTGAGTGGTTTCCTCATCAGTTAAAGAGCCATAGAAAATTCCAGTGGAGATTCCAGTGGACTGACGAACAGTTTAGAGTCGGTTTAAAATTGCCATTCAGTGACATTACCTGAAGGCCCTCCCTGAATGCTCCGTCCCTGATGGGCTGAGTTGCTGATTGCACGGGACACGTGTGCTCTCAGTTTTCGTGAAGCCGGCGTGGCGGTTGCGGACTGTGTCCAGCGCCGCCAAAGTCGGGAGGGAGCCGTGCTGCTGGCCGGGGCAGCTTCAGCGAGGGTTGAGGGGACTGGTGGGGGGTGGCCCAGGGGTGGCGAGGGGGTGTCCAGGGGGTGTCCAGGGGGGCACTACATGGCTGATCGGGTCCGTGTGCGGCTGCCGCCATTTTGTACGGTGCGGCCACTGCAGGGCGTCGCCGTGCGCATGCGCAGCTACGGACCCGGCAATTCTCCAGACGTTTATATCGGGAAGGCCATGCATTTTACGTGGCGTGGCTTCTAGCCCCTCACCGGTCGGAGAATCAGTGCTGGGGCCTCGCCGATTTGTTCATCGGAAAACTAGACACTTCCTCCAGACAACGCGATAAAATCGGAGAATCAAACCCATGCTGTGCGAGGTTCTCTATTCTTGAGTCCAAATGCTCCAACCAGTGGAAAATCAGAATAAAGGGGCACCGGTAAAGGGCAATTCCATCGATGCAAATTGGCCAACATGATGCCAACGTGCATCCTGCCCGAGTCCCAGTTCCTCAGGCGTGTGATTCGCTGGGATCGGGATTCCCATTGTGAACCTGACAAGCTGGAGCAGCTTGTAAGCGCTCCCCTCGCCCCAGACTCTTATTACAGCCAAGAAGATGGCTGCATCTATGTAGACATCTATTGGAAGTTGGACACTGTTGAGAAGAGGAGGGATACCCTCTTCCCAAGGCTGGGCAGGGACACCAGCCAGCTGTAATGAACAAAGACTGGAATGAGGTAGCAGCTTCAATAAGTGCTGTCAGAATCACCAAGAGGACCAGCATGCAATGCAGGAAGGAGATGAACGACCTCCTTCGAGAGGCTCAACTGAGTAACCACCTGTGTGACCCTGGCATTACTCCTGTCCAGGACCCTTGACATCTGCCCCCAAACTCTCATTTGCCAGTAACTCTCAACTTACCAGCATGTTCCTCAGAACCCAACATCCAGGAGCCCCCAACACATGCCCAGCACTCTTTGGCCAGGCACCTTAGCCACATCTGCCAGCAACTAGAAACACCCCCATAAACCTGGTTTGCTGGCAAGGAGCGGATAGTGGCTTACATGGAGTTCGGCATGAAGAAGTGAAAGTCGAATGCAGCTTTAACCAGATGTCCCAGCTCAAGCGACTCGCCCACAGACCTGTCCTTCCCAAAAGCTGATCCTATGTCCTGTGTCTTCCAGGTATTGGCCCATGTCAATGCTGAAAGGGTGGAGTCCAGAGTGGAAGGCAAGAAGTCAGGGCATCCAAGGCCTGGGCCATACTGTGCTGCCCATGTGTCCATGGCTGACACGCAGAAGAGGAAGGCCCAGCCACAGGTGGACGTGTCCCAGGCACAGAAGGACATTGCTGTGGTGCTCCAGAGCTTGACTCACTCATAAAGGATCATGACTGAGGGTATTGAGAGCTTTGGTCGGTGGCTGATTGACCTGAACCAGTCACAGAGGGACATGGCACAGTCACAGAGAGAAATCACCGAGGCAATGAGGAACATGGTTCACTCGCTGAGGGACATGTCCCAGTCACAGAGCTCACCAACATGGTTCTAATTGTGGTTCTGCCTTGGGCCAGGGTTTGGTGTTTTGTTGAGTTATGCAGTGTGCCTGTAACTCCTTGACAATCTGGGATTTCCATGCATTTTTTTTTGTTTTTGCAAGGGCGGGTTTGACAAATCTTTTCCTTGCTCCTACGTGGATGCAGGTGGTCTGTGTGACATTATGTGGCGGGATTCTCTGATCCTCAGGCTAAGTGATGACGCCGTCGGAAACGCCATTGCGTTTCTCGACGGCATCAACATGGCCCCAGGATCAGCAATTCTGGCCCCTACATGGGGCCAGCACGGTGCTGGAGCGGTTCAAGCTGCTCCAGCTGCTGATCCGGCCACGGAATGGGCGTCGGGGGATGCCCGCATGCGCAGTGGGTCCGGCGTGAACCCGCGCATGTGCAGTCCCACCAGCGTGATTTCTGCGCATGCGCGGTGTCTCCCTTGTCCGCGCCGGCCCCGACCCAACATGGCGCAGGAGTACAGGCGCGGAAGAAAGGATGCCGGGAGACAGAAAGGCCAGACCGCCGATCGGTGTGTCCCGATCGCGGGCCAGGCCACGCCGGAGGCCCCCCCCGGGGTCAGATTCCCCACTCCCCACCCACAGGCCGCCACCCGGCCCTTCAACGCTGAGTTCCCGCCGGCTGAGAGCAGGTTAGAACGTTGCAGGCAGGACTCGGCGTTTCCACGACGGCCGCTCGGCCCATCCTGGCCTGAGAATCGGCGGGCTGGCCGCGTAGAGCGGCCCACAACCGGCTCCGCGCCAACTATGCCGGCGCCGGTGCCAGCGTCGGGCCGGTGTGGCGCAATTTGCGCCGGTCGTGGGGATTCTGAGAGAAGGCTGGAGAGGAGCAATGAGAGAACGTAGAATACAGTTATAGGTAGAGTGTACAGACTAGTGTTAGTAGAGTGTAAATTTGTAGATTACTAGATTATTGTTTACTATAGGAGTAAGTGGTCGAGTTTTAATAAATAGTGTAAATAAAAGTTAGCTTCGTTAATGATCTTAGCTTCTGTGGTCTTTGTAAACACTATGACATCCATCCTGATAACAAGAATCACAAAGAACACCACAGTCTGGAAGTCGGGAAGAGAAGTCTATGCTGGATCACTGAATGGTGGTATTAAGACAATTGTGATGTTGTTCTCCTTTTCCATACTGTGCTCATGTGGGTTCAGCTGTGTGTGTGTTTTTGTTTTCCTTCCTTGCTTTGGGTGCTGCATTATTTTGTAACTTTGTTGCGTTATTTTGCTAAAAAATGTAAAATCCCAATCAATATAATTTTTTTAAATTGAAGCAATACAGAGATGAGACAAAGGGATTTGTTTCAGTTGCTTTGTAGTATTAAGTTGATACGCTGGAGTTTCACAGCCTTACCTGAGGCGATCTTTCTGCTCTTAGAAGTTTTATCTGCTTTACCTCAAGAGGCCCAGTAAGTTGAGCATGTCTACTTGATTATGTAAATTGGGAGTGTTGGATGGAATAAATTGAGTGGGTGAACAGGCATTATGCAACGTACTTTCATTTATATCATTGTAAAGTTATAATGATTAGCATCAGGAAACATTTTTGGATGCTTTGACTTATTAATTTATAGTCAGTCACCTTGGAAAGCCTTTCCAAGTGTGTAATAACTTGAAGGAGGTGTGGAATATCAGAACTATCAGCAGTGCAAGGGTTAATGTAGTGTCGAGAGTAGCCACTAGAGGGAGCTACAGTTACAACTACTCACTCCACTACAACTATATAAGGCAGTGATACTAGACCTTGGGGGAGGAGTGTGTGCAGCAGTTAGCTAGTGAAGGTCAGAAGAGCAGATAGTGTAAGTAAGTGTAGATTATAGTTTCAACCAGTAGTGAGATTAGCTGTAGAGTGTAATTTAGATGCTATTCATCAACTGTGTATTCTTAAGGAGCACGTGTCGAATCCAAGTTATTAGTGTAAATAAATTCATAGCTTTGTTCAAGTTAAAGCTATTTTGTGGTCTTTGTGAACACTACGCCAACCATCCTGAAACAAGCAACACAAAGAACACCACAGGATGGGCAGGTTTGGCGCAAGTAAACCTTTGAGAACACATATTGCAATGCTTGCACACTTGTCACCATCTTTCTACCAGGACCACCTCCCCTAGTGCCACCCCATAATTGATTAACAGGAGGGAGGGATAGCCAATCCAATTACTAAGAGTGCATCTTCTCTCAAGGTGCATTTTTTTCATCTAGTAATTGCTGATGCAATATTTTTGCAAAATGGAGTAGGTTTGTAACATTTTGCCATCCTCTGGTGCGAGCCGTGCTCCACCACAACAATTCCTTTCCGAGAATTAATCCATTGATCCACGGAAGAACATCTTTGTCCATCTGACTCTAACAAACATCCCAGAACCAAAAATAGAACTTTTGACATCCTTGAATGGGTGTTGCAGGGAAAGAAATTTCGCAAAATGCAGAACGTGAAGGAGAAATTGTCATGAAGACATGCTTCATGCAAAACAATGATTTTCAATCCTCCAGCTAGAAACATGGGAGCTTTTTAAAAGCCAGGGTCGGAATTCTCCGTTCCTGAGGCCAAGTGTTGACACCAGCACAGGATTCATGGACTTCTATGCCAGCAAAGCGGGCGCCGCACCTGGACCGATTTACCGACCTTTAAGGAGCTGGCACCAGTGCCACGTGGTACACAATTCATTCTAATGAGAAACAGTGCCGGATACGCCGGATTCACGATTGACACTCAGGAGACTGACAAGCTGCTGCCACATATACACACTTCACTCCCCACACACACACACACCATCCCAGCCAACAAGATGGCAGCAAGATGCGCGGCCCCGCAATTTACAGATGCTGAGCTGGAGACCCTGTACCATGCAATGGAGGAGAGGCGGATGACCCTGTACCCTGACCCAGAAGGAGGCTGCCAGCCACCGCAATTCGCCGTACCTGGGCGCAGGTGGAAGAGGCAGTCAGCGCCGTTGGCAACAAAGTCTGAACCAGCCAGAAGTGCCATACAAAACTGCACAACCCCCTCAGACACAGGGAGAGTAGGCAACACTGTGTCCCTAGCACTAACACCTGTCCCACCACCCCCATAAAATCCTAGCCCCCCCCCCCCCCCACCACCATACAGAGGGTGGGCAAACTCCCACCCTGCACCACATGTCAGCATCCAAACTGGTTGCCATGGCCAGGAGCTCTGGCCACCAGCTACTCACCCCCTGGGCTGCATGCTTTGGACTGTTTAACACTGTCATTTTCTGTTTCCCCCCCCCATCTCTCCAGGAGTCGGCTGCATATAACTGCCGAGAGCAGAAGAAAGCTGGAAGGGGAACGCCAGACCTGCAGCCCTCACCCTGGGTCTGCAGGTCTGGTTTTTGAGAGACCAATATACACCCCAACCCCAGACGCAGTATTGATCCAAGATGGTGTCATCTGAGACGATGACACAGGAGGGAGGGTCCATGGGTCCAGCAGCCCGCTGCTGTCCATGAAGACCAGCTTGGCATGGAGATGGAGGACAAGAACTAGTCTTCCCTGGCTGAGTAGTGAACAGCACATCAGGCGCAGCTCAACACTATGGCAGGAAGTTGTTGTACTCACCTCGAAGTCTCTTGCGAACCGGCTTTGTGTATATCACTCTTTAGCAATTGGACTTTAGGCAGCTGTAATTTCACACGGGCGTGACACAAGATTAGCAGGCCTGGTGGGGTGTGGGTGGTCAGCAGTTTTAATGAGAATTTATGAGATGCAAGTGAATGCAAACAGCATTTAATGCACCAGCTCACCTTTGGGAGAGTTGCAACGGGATTTTACGCCAGTGGCTTTCTGACTTTTTGGCTCCCGTTAAATCCTCTGCTCCCGCCAGGAGAATTCCGCCCAATGTGTTTGACTGAACCACGCTTAAACTTCTGTGGTCCTTTACACTACTTTGTTTCATTCCACTCAGGTGGTTTCTATGCAGAATTCACACAAAATCTCAATCCTAAAAGATACAATGAGATAGGAATCATATCCTGAATAGTTTGTAAATTGTACAAGTTACCAACAGTAAAAATTGAAAGAGCAAGTCAAGTCCTCAAATGACGAGTTTCTTCCAAACACATCCCACTGTCTTCAATGTCAGCCTCAAGCTCTATTCTGTATCCAATGATACTACTCCTCTCCTCAGTAAGTGTCTGAGACTGAACCAGGCTGTTCACTATCTTGATGTTGTATTTGACCTTGAGATGAGTTTCCAACCACATATCCTCCCTGTCCCCAAGATCGACTATTTCCACCTTCATTGAGTTACTTGACTTCACCCCTGCCTCAATTCATCTACTATTGAATTACCCATCCATGCCTTTGCTACCATCAGATTTGACGATTCTAATGCACTCCTGGCCAACTTCATATCTTCCATGCTCCATAAACTTGACATCATAAAAAGCTGTGCTGGGCCATAGCTCACACCCATTCTCATTCAGACGTTATCCAAGTAGGTGGCTATCCTACTTTGCTTTCCGATTGAACAAGACATCAATTTTGAAATTCTCATTCTTGTTTGCAAATTCCTCACCCCTATCTGTGTAACTTCTTTCAATTCTACAATGCACCTCTAATCCTGTGTCTTGAATATCTCAGATTTTAATTGCTCCATCATTGGTGGCCTTAAGCTCTCGAATTCCTTCTCGAAACTTTCACGTGGTTTTCTTGACCGCCAGGGAGCCTCCACGGAGTCTTAGGTCGGTAATGGGTGATACCTTGTATGGTAATGTGAAGTGTGGATTCCCTATCTGAGACCGATCCCCCCAACCTGAGGACCCTACTGCCTATTGTCCCTTGTCATTCCTGAGCCCCTTTCTCAGTGTCGTCCAGGGACAAGGCAACATTAATGGCCTTTTTCAGCTCTAGATTGGGCTCTGCCAGTAATTTCTTCTGGATTGTGACATTGTTAATTCGTCACACCAATCTATTGCATCGCATATCAGTCAGGGCAGGGCCGGATTCGCAGTGTTTCCATAACCTACTGAGGAATTCAGGGACAGGTTTCCCGAGGTCCTCCATGGCAAAAGATTAAGGCATCGATGGAGGATGATTGATGGTTTTGGGTCATAGTGATTTCACAGTCTACGAGCTTGTCAAAAGGTTCGGAGTCAGGGGAGGCTGAGTAGGTTGTACCTTTTCTGATGCTAAACATTAGGGACCTGCACATTGTCAGGAGGATTTCCTTTTGCTTTTTGTCTCCTTAATGTTTTTAGTCCACAAGAATAGCGCATGCACTTTGCGTATTGGGCCCAGCCTTCTATGTTAACATCATACGACTCAAGTTTAATTTTTAAAAAGCCATTTCCATGTTTTTTCTGCTTAACGCTTTGCTTTACTTTGAAGTAAGCTGCTGGCAGCACGCTGCTGCAGTGGGTTAGCACTGCTGCCTCACGGCGCCGAGGTCCCAGGTTCGATCCAGGCTCAGGGTCACTGTCCGTGTGGAGTTTGCACATTTTCCCTGTGTTTGCGTGGGTTTCGTCCCCACGACCCAAAAATGTGCAGAGTAGGTGGATTGGCCACACTAAATTGCCCCTCAATTGGAAAAAATGAATTGGGTACTCTAAATTTATTTTTAAAAAGTAAGCTGCTTGCAATCTCATTTTTACACCTTGTTGCCAATGTAATAATGCCACCCGAGGCCAGGCTAACACAAAACTCGGGTTTATTCCTTGAACAAAAAGAAATACAATGCTATCATCCCACCCCAGAACCTCAGGATCTGGGTTACACCAGTCCCACCGGTGAGTCCCTATTGGGTGGCCCTCTATCCACTACGGGACCTCTTACTCCAAGAACCCTAAGGGGGTATCAATCGATGATTCCCCCCCCTCCCCATGATCTTCATGGGCATAAAACACCACCCCATTAGACCCCTGACTATACTCCTCTGACACCACCAACCCCCTCGGAACCAATCCCTAACCACCCAACCCCCTTCTGACACATCCTACACCATCTTACCATCTCCCCTAATTTGCCAAAGAGTCTGGGATGTTTTGCCAGAATATGGCAGCTAGTGTTGAAAAGGCAACAAGACTTTGTTTCCCCCGATGGTCCTACACTACACTGAGGGACTCCAGGAGCAGCTATGTTCCACATTTCTCAGCAGACCTGGGACAGTGGTTCAGGTGGGAAATGTGGAGCTTTAGTCTAAGGTTAAAAAAAAGGAGCGGAGTGACAATTTAATAGTGATTGCCACTCTATGGAAGATTCAGCCCAGTATTATGTATTCTCTGCAGCTTAATGAACCAGCCAACAATACTTACATTTAAAATTGTGTGTACTGTTACTATCAGGAAAGAATCCAGTAAATAGACTATCACAGGCTATGGTTGCTTCCGGATTTCCAGGACTTAATTGATCTATGTGGACCATTGTCTGGCCAATCATTAGCCCAAATAAAATCCTGTTCCCTGCACACATGGCCTACAAGGAGTGGTAACTCAAGATGTCACTGTCTCTCGGAATACTGACTCTTTTCAACCCCCTCTTACACCAGCATGGGATCTGGTAAACTTTGGGAGCACAAAGGCAATTCATCAAGTAGCAGCCCGTTCAGTTAAAACAGTGTCATAGCGATAAAAGTGGCTCCTTAAACCTTGAAGGCTCCAGCAGAAGTATGCCAACCACCTAAACTCTCCACTTCTTGTAACTCAGGTCACACCGCATAGAAATAACAGGCTTGCAGTAAACGTTAACAGATTTCTAGACGTAAGGAACAAAAGAACGCTGTGGTGAGAAGATGCATACAGATGCGTTAAAAAAAATTCACACTGGTCAAAGAAACATATGTGGATGTGTATATCTTTCAGCTGCAGTGTGCAGACACCTGGGAGCTGGATTCTCTGATCCTGGGGCTATGTCCCCATGCTGGCGTGGCAATGGTGGCGTATTACGCCAGAACAAATGGCATAAACCAGCCACCGATTCCCCGTTTTGCGGGGGCTAGCATGCCGGCAGCATAGAGCATCCTGCTCTATCTGCCGATACGGCCCGGAGAATCGCCAGGTCCGTGGCCGCGCATGCGCACGGCAGCGGCCTGCGGTGGCCTGCAGCGGCTGCTCCGTGTTACATTGCAGAGGCCGCTCGCGGACCCGGCCTGCGAAATAGTGCCCCCCCCTTTGGCCGGTGTGCGTGCCCTGGACCACCCCCACACAGTGCCCCCAGCCCCTAATAAAGTCACCCTCTGCCGCGGATCGGTGTTCCCCCGACTGTGGTGGCGCTGAGCTCAGTCCGCAGCCGCCACGCCGGGTTCCTGACGGATGAGACCACACGTGATGCACGCCATCGGGAACTCGGCCGGTCAGGGGCGAAGCATCGGGGTGGGCCTCAGGCAATGTCCTGAGGCCGTCGATATGTGGTGCGCCGCTTTGGAGGGGGGAGAGCATCGTGAAAGCGGCGCCGCCCCTGATTTGGTCGGGAACTGTGATTCTCCGGCCGATCGCTGAACGCAATTTCGCCGTCAGCAACCGGAGAATCCAGCCCCTGGAGTTTATCATTCTTCGGTGATAGAATGACCTCTCACAACAAGACAAACAGGGTTAAAGTTGAAAGATTGCTGGCTTCCTGGTGAAAACTGGACACTGGGAATAATCCAAGCACCAGAACATACAGACCCGAGGCCCGTTCAAAATCTGACCTTGGGTCTCATTATGGCCTATTCACTGTGGATTCCTGTTGCACATTCCCGGGTCGCTTGCAAGGGATTACCACAACACCCTCAGGCAAGATCAGGAGAGGTAGGGAGAATGTGACAATCAAGAGGGTGCCAATGATGGTCTTTGAGGTTGTTGTGAAGGCACTTGCTTCTACTTTCAGATAAAACATTTTAAAGAAATTGACATTTTGGTATTGACCTTAGTTCAGTCACGTTTAAACATGGTTAACCTGAAAGCATTCATCGACCACTTTTGGGAAAGTGCCATAAAACAAGCGTTATGTCCCTCATTTACAAATGTGAATGTCCCTCATGAATACCCATTTTACGTTACTCCCCAAGGCAGATACTCCAAATTGGCCCCATGGGGAATGGCAAGTTACTCCTGGAGGTGAATATGGCCCCAGCCACTCACCATGGTCATTTGAGTGAGGTGCAAGGACCAGCCTTTGGGAAATCCTTGTGCCAATCCTTGGGAGTGCTGCGATCACACCATGTTTCATTCCCAGAGTCAGGCATTAACCAATTTCTCTCCCATTATGTCTTCATTACATGCGGGATCTCTTTGTCTTGTCTTGTTTTCTTCCGGAGTAATCTTTACCTAGCAGACGTAGCAGGATACATTTATAAATACACAGAAGTCACAATCAAAGGAAGGTGAGTGCTGAGCTAGTAAGCTCAGATAGTCATTCATGTGTATAGTGGGTTCAGATACAACAGAGGATTCAAGTGGAGCAGATCCCTCTGAGAAATACAGCTGTGCATTAAACTGCCACTAATAAAGGTGACAAGGCCAGTGCACCTGGCGTGGAGAGATTGGAAGCAGGTCGCAGTCACAGCAAGATTAATTACCATCACACTGCCGAATCAAAATTTCAAAATGCACTTGAGTGCTGACTTCAAATCATTTGCAGAACAATTAAAGACATCAGGGAGTGATTCTGAAACCTCACTGAGACCTAGTACAGATCAGACAATGTTTAATGCCCTCTGCCAGTGGCATGTAAATAGCAGTACATGTGCAGCTGAGTGGAACCATTGCTGCTGATGATTCCGTAATGTGGTGTAGCTTTCAGAATTGGCAGCAGGAGCCATTTTAGCAAACATTGAGGCCACAGTTACTTCGCTGCCACAGAACCCGGTACTGACGCAAGTCCTACAGGGCTGGTTGCAGAATTAGTAATCTAGCAGCGCAACACCATTGACTTAAGGGGGCGACTAACAGGTGGGACAAACACAATAAACGCAAGGGGTGCGATTCTCCACTCCCACGCGGTTGGGAGAATCGCCTGGGCCGCCAAAATTTCCAGGGACGCCGGTCCGACGCCCTCCCGCGATTCTCCCAAGCGGCGGGAAAGGCCCGGTCGAGTTTCGCGGGCCGCAGGCCGGAGAATCGGCGGAGACACCGAAAATGGTGATTCTCCGGCACCCCCGCTATTCTGAGGCCTGGATGGGCTGAGCGGCCAGGCCACAACGGCGGGTTCCCCCCGGTGTCGTCCACACCTGGTCGCTGCAGTCGTGGGCGGTGCGTGAACGCTGGGGGGGCGGCCTATGGGGGGGGGGGGCAAGGGGGGTCCTGCACCGGGCTTCAGCTGGAATGTGGGGTGGCCCGCGATCGGTGCCCACCGATCGTCGGGCCGTCCTCTCTGAAGGAGGACCTCCTTCCTTCCGCGGCCCCGCAAGATCCGTCCCCCATCTTCTTGCGGGGCGGATTTAGAGAGGACGACAACCACGCATGCGCGGGTTGGCACCGGCCAACCTGCGCATGTGCGGATGACGCCCGTTATGCGGCGCCGGCCGCGTCATGTATGCGGCGCCGCCTTTACGCAGGCGACAAGGCCTGGCGCGTGTAGATGACGCAGCCCCGATCCTGGCCCATTGTCAGGGCCTGAATCGGTCGGGACCGGGGCTGTTCCGCGCCGTCGTGAACCTCGACGGCGTTCACGACGGCGCGGCCACTTCAGCGTGGGAGTGGAGAGTCCCGCCCAAGGTATCTGTGACACACGAGGTGTAAACACATCAGCAAATCATACTAGAAGGTAGGCTCCCTTATCATTGAGACATTCAACGAGATTAATTCACTGTTGCTAACTCATATCACCTGTGCAGAAAATAAAAGAACAGAATTGTTAAGCACATTCAAGGCTTATTGTGGTGATTGTCCCTTTAAGGGCAACACAGCAGAGGAAGTGTTACTTGGCCTGTATGCTCAATTGGAACTGAATGTGGAATCACCCCATGGTGAGAGAGGCTCCAAGGAAAAGAGAAATTATGGGAGCCAGCTGCTGCCATGAGGCTGTGTTTATTAATGAAGTCTATGAAAGTGCATCATTACATCTGGCAACGAGGATAAATTATCGTAACACTGCCTCTGGCCTAACACCTGTGAGTATCCTGTTTGAATCGAGGTCTGAAAGAAAAAGCACTCACCAGGATGCCTCTCTGTGGGCAAATAGACCCATTTGATACCTCCACGGAGGACTAGATACAATACATCAAGCATCTTGGGTATTAGTTCCAAGCAAACAAAATAGTGAGGAAGCAAATGCAAAGCAATTCTCCAAAGTGTTTGTGGACCTACAACACTTATTTGCAGTCGTACAGCCCAAGTGCACCCTACTCCAAACCATTTAGTGAGTTTGTGAATTTAGTGAATTTAGTTACAATTGTAACCTCAACCATCAGTCATACTGCAGAGATTCAAATTTAATTTGAGGATGAGAGCCCCAGACAAATTGATTGTGATTTACATTGCTAAACTGAAGCAATTATCGGATTACTATTCTGGAGCCAAGATAAATGACGTGGACGAGATAGGTTAGTCTGTGGTGTGATTGCTTGCAGAGGTCAACATAAATATTAAACAAGCAATGGGGATAGTGCTGACCTTGGAAAGCACTGAAAAAGATGCCCAAGATCTGCAGGGTTCATGAAATTGTGTCGTTCAGCAATTAGGGCAGAAATCTGTAGCCAGGCATAGCGCCAAAATTGTCAAAGTAGCTGCAAAGTGGGACACAATTTCAGTCACCAACCAAACCAGAAGTTACAGAATAGCCAATTAGTCAGTAATTCTTAAAGTGGAATGTTACCAATGAGGATGTAGCCACACTCCTGAATCATGGTGTTTAAGGAGGTTGAGTGATTTTATTGTCACAAGAGAGGATATTTGACAAAGCAGTGCAGAGATAAGTCAAGATCGCCGAGTAATCGATCAACTACGATGCTACGAGTATTCAGTGTGGATGAACCGAGCATCTGTGTTTCTGGTATTCACTCTCTGATTAATCTAAAAATAGGTAAGATAAATCCTTTTACTGTAACGCTCCCAATAAAAGGAAATCTCTTAAGATGGAAATGGATACAGGGGCATCAGCCTCTGTGATGGGTGAGTAAATATTTCAGTACCCAAGAGAGGAAGTCCAACTATTGAACTTGAAGAGCACGTCTGTCAAATTGAGGACAGATACCAGAGAGGAAATAAAATTAAAAGGCACCATAATGGTATCTGTAAGCTATGGACAGCAGTTTACCCAAAGGTTGGCTGGTTGGCAAAACTGGGTCCCAGGAAAAAAAGTTTGAAACACACTGCAATAAACAGTATTAAACACATCAGAACTCCGCTTTACCATCAATATCAAATGGACTAGCTCTGAGAGCCATCCAAACCTTCAAATTGGGCCTAAAGAAACTCTCAGGAGGAACCTTGAAGACCAAAATCTAACAGTCCTTCCTTGGCTATTGTATCACTCCACATGTTCCACCAGCATAACTGTCAAAGCAACGTCTTAGAACGAGACTGAGCCTTGTGTTTCCAAATTTGCCAGGGAGGGTGGAAACCAGCCAACGTAATCAGAAAGCAAGCACATAGTATAGCACAATCATTTATGGTAAATGAAGCTGTCTACGTGAGAAACTTCGGTAGTAGATCCCCAGAATTATTGTCTCTAAGACCGGATCCCTTTCATACCAAGTGGATGTGGAGGAACAGATCATTCATAAACACATGGATCACTTGAGGAGTAGAGAGATGCTCCAGCAATCAGTGTTGCCATCAAGAAATGTTTTTGAATCTATAAGCACTGAAGTACCTGATTGACCTGTTAGCGACATAACTGATGTCCCCATGGAAGCAAATAGCGGTGAATTGCCTGTGCCATAAGAGGAAGCCATTATTGCAGTTCCTGTCAATGCCGATCCTGTGGAAACCTCTCAGCCAACAGAATTACGCCTTTGGACAAGAAACATAAAACCCCATCCAAGACTCAATTCACAATTGTCCAACTCATGTACATAATGTTTAGTCAGTATTTAGGTTTGAGTGAATTAGTTATCGGAGATTGTATGAAGGAACTAAGGGGTAGGGATATGGTGATTGTCCCTTTAAGAGCAACACAGCAGAGTCATCTGGCCTCGGTGACGAATCGTGACTCAGGGTGAAGAAGCATCCCATGGTGAGAGACGCTCCTAGGCAGAGGCATTTTGGGAGCTGGCTACAGCCAATGTGGTTGCTGTACCATTCTTATTAATAAATAGCTTGTGTGTGCATTAATGAAGTCTGTGAAATTGCATCTTCATACTGAGAAATAGCAGATTTTTGGTCTATCAAGGAATATGCAGAGCAGATACAAAAGTGAAGTTGAGGCAGAGGAGCAGCCATGATTGTATTGAATCATGGGGCAAACCTGAGGATCCAGGAAGCCTACTCCTGCTCCTGTTTTCTATTTTCTAGGTAGCTGTGGCAGTAGACTCCAGATTAAAATTTAGCATTCAGCTTCAAGGAGGTACTAGGTCACCTTGATTTTAAGTCTCTCACAAGCTCTGGATTTCTGAGAATGAAGAAAGATGTGAATTTGTTCAGCATCTCGGACAAATGATGGTGAGGATGGCAGTTCTTCGTAAAGGTCAAGTACACTTGTGTCCTCCCCACAGCTCAAAACATAGAAACTGCTTTGAAATGTAGCAGACAGCTGCAGAATGACAGTTCACTCAAGAAATGGGACATAATCTTTTGGCAAGTCATTCGAATAGGAAAATGATTGATGTTCACATCTGCTTCTGTATATCAGCGCACTTATGTTTCTGTGACAAGCAATGCTATTTATAATACATATACCAATAATATTGTAAAATCAACTAATTTGTAAGTGCAAAACCCAATTCTTATTCGAAAAATGCGAAAAATGTCTTTGTTGTATTTCTGTGAAGAAGTGACTGACATTTTTGTAAAATGTTTTCAGATTGATTTGATGCCCATTTTTAAAGAATGCCTTTAATTTTGCCGATGTATAGATGGGAGAATTTCATAAATATTCCCATTTGAAGGTCATAACTTTGCACACAACATGCCTACAAGAAATATGTGCTTTTCAGAAATGCACAAGTCACATAGTTGTCCTCCAACAATCCAGTAAAGTGCAGCATATTCAAGTCTATGGAAGTCTTTAAGATTTATACAATCACAAAGGTTCACACAAACTTTGGATCTTCGAGATGCAGAAAAGAAAAGGCCACTTTCTTGTCAGAGAGAACGTAGCTCAATACTGAACCAAAACAATACTGGAATGTTCTGTAATTGGATGGAATGCAATTGAACAATAAAACAGCAGTTAATTTGATTTTTTTTGCTTTCTTTATCACCTCAGTGGATTCTGACTAAAGTAATGCAGCTGTGGCTCAGTTGCCTCCTCTGCCTTGTCAGAGTTCTTCCTTGATGTTCTAGTTAATATTTATCCCTCAAGCCACATCATTAAAAAAAAGATTATCTAGTCATTATGTTATTGCTGTTTGTGGGGGCTTGCCGTCTGCATTTTGGCTGTGCGCTTCCTTCATCACACCATTTTTATACTGCACAATTAGCGTGTCGGTTGTAAAGCATTTTGGGACATCCCAAGGCTCTGAAACACCAATCCATCTTTTTAAATGTAGAAGTCGATATCCTTGGCCCCAGGAGCTGAGCACATGACAAAACGCTTTCCTCACCCTCAGTTTCCCAGTGAAAAGAGTTTTGCAGAGGTTGTTGTTGCCACTGCCAATTATAACATAACAGATTCAGGTTTATAGCACTTACCTGTAACAAGAGTTTTATTTCATACCAGTCTGCTAATGCTAAAGGCTATCTAATTAGGTTATGATAAGGGCACTACAGTCCATCAGCTTTGCAACACTGTAGAACAGAAGAGGTTCATTCAATTTGGCGGGGTTAGGAGAATGCTAATACAATCTTTAGAGCCTGCAAATGAGGAAAATTCTTTCCTCGGGTTGAGAGAAAGATAGCAGCTCATTATAGAACAAGAAAAATACAGGTAATGGATGAGTGTTGTACAATTGGATGGTGTGTTCATGCAAGATAAAAGACTGGGTAGATATTGCTTTTTTTTTGAAGGTGCAGATTTAATAGGCATGTTCTGAAAGGCATTGTTCAAACAGAATCAGATAGTTTTGTCTGAAAGAAAAAGAAAAGTTGTTCATTGCAGCATCAACCATTCTATTAGGGACAAAGAAAATGTTTTCTATACAGTGAAACACATATATAACATTTATGCGAGGTAACTGAGCGTGGATTTCCCCAAGTGGGATGGGGCAGAACCAGAGCAGAACCTCCAATGATACCCATGCCTCTGCCGCACCCCAACCCACTTTCTTAGATTTAGAGGGTCATTGGCCCTGTCGGGGGGGTTCTTAATGGGACTCCCTCTGGCAAGGGGGAGCCTGTTAGAGGTGAAAGGGAGCTTGAGGAACCAGAATAAGCAGTGAAGAGTTCCAGATAATGATGGAGTGGAAGCATTTGTGGTTTTCAGCAGAGGTCCGGGCCTAAAAAGGTGAATTCTAAAAGCCTTGGGAGGTGGGAAGCTGCTATTAAACCATTTCTCTCCTAATATAGACAGCGCCGTCAGCAGCACTGCTACCCAGATCCTAGCACCACCTTCTGCCAGGCAGCACTGGGGATGGAGGGCAAATAAGAGGGAAATGGGACGGAAAGCCAGGTCAAAGCCATCCAATGTTTCTTTCTTATTTTGTACTGCTGGCAGGGAGTTAGTGAAAGAATATTTGTGAGCATTAAAACCCTGGGTTATTTTAACCTGGGATCTCACCAACGTGTTGTCAGTCAATTTCCCTTCCACGTTTCTCATTGGAGTGAATGGGGTAATGCAGGACAGGGAAGGCTAAAACTTTCCTTGTTGGACCCACCTGGCTGGGAAATCTGAACAGCTTCCTTACTTTAAACCAGGTTAGAATCTGTGTCAAAGTCTGTTTTCACTGGCAACCCAGAAGTGTCCAGCTAGCAGTATAACTGGTAAAACCCAGTCTGAAACGCTGCAATTTGGTGGCACTAACTGCCAGTAGACCAATTTCCCATGGTCTTCTTGATGATCTTCAAATCAAATGCAGCATTCCAACCAATACAGAACAGCAAGCAACAAAGCTAGCAGGAGGTTGAATTACCAAGTCAAATCAGTTGGCCATCTCAGAGGAAGTCTTCTATCAAACTCTGCATTGTTCTGAGTAAACGAGACTTTGCGGTATTGCTTCATCTACTTATAATCACACGCTGTAGCACCGTCAATATGACGCGAGGCAGGTTGAGGTAATGTCAATTGAAGGCTTTATTAAGCAGAACTTTATCCCCAGCAGCGTGGTTACAGAATGCAGCTGCTGAAGGAAATGGAGGGAAAACTGGGTTCTTATACTGGCATTTCTGGGTGGAGTCCAGTAGGTGGCAGATCCTATCAGGACCTGGCATCCCTCCACCAATAGCCTGTCGACACGTGGTGTACCGTATTACCCCTAATACATACCACCACATTGACCCCTTGTTGAAAAAAACCCGGCGGGATGGTGGTTCGCATGGTGGTAAGGGTTTACAGAGTCGGTACTGTGCCGTAACTTTGAACAAAACACAAAATTATCGCTTCAACTGGGCCAACGGGCCAAACAGTGTCGGCATGATGCCATAATTATAACAAGACACAATAACTGAAAACGTTGAGAGTTAAAGTGATTCGATGAACCGGATGGGCGCCCTGGTCGTCCTTTCCGATCGTCTCGGGCGTGGTGGTGATGGTGCTGGCTCGAGTCCCGTCGACTCTGGGAGCGTAGCGCTGTTCCCTGTGTCCTTACTCCTGGGCGGGTCTGGGAGGAGAACCGAACCCCCCGGGAAGGGGGTGGCTGCGGGATGAACCGGCAGGTGTGAGGTGGTGGTGATTGGTGTTGGGGGGGTGTGGGTAGCTCCGGCGGGCGCCAGATCTCGCAGGGAGACTGTGTCCTGTCGGCCATAGGGGTACTCCACATAGGCGTATTGCGGGTTGGCGTGAAGGAGATGCACCCGTTCCACCAACGGATCTGACTTGTGCGCCCGCACATGTTTCCGGAGCAGAATGGGTCCCGGAACTGCTAGCCAGGTCGGAAGTGGCGTTTCAGAGGAGGACTTCCTAGGAAAGAGGAGGAGGCGCTCGTGAGGTGTTTGATTCGTGGTGGTGCACAGCAGGGACCGGATAGCGTGAAGGGCATCCGGGAGGACTTCCTGCCAGCGGGAAATTGGGAGGCTCCTAGACCGGAGGGCCAGCAGGACGGCCTTCCAGACCGTTCCATTCTCCCTTTCTACCTGCCCGTTCCCCCGGGGGTTGTAACTAGTCGTCCTGCTCTAGGCTATGCCCCTGCTGAGCAGGAATTGATGCAGTTCGTCACTCATAAAGGAGGACCCCTGTCGCTATGGATATAGTCGGAGAAACCAAACAGTGTAAAAATAGTACCGAGGGCTTTAATGACCGTGGACGCTGTCATGTTGGGGCAGGGGATGGCGAAAGGAAAACGTGAATATTCATCAACGACGTTCAGGAAGTACGCGTTGCGATCGGTGGAGGGGAGGGGGCCTTTGAAATCCAAACTGAGGCGTTCAAAGGATCGAGAGGCCTTAACCAGGTGCGCTCTATCTGGCCTGAAAAAGTGCAGTTTGCACTCAGCGCAGATCTGGCAGTTTCTGGTGACTGTTCGGACGTCCTCGACGGAGTAAGGGAGGTTGCGGGCCTTAAGGAAGTGGGAGAAACGAGTGACCCCCCGGGTGGCAGACGTCCTCGTGGAGGGCTTGTAGACAGTCCACTTGTACATTGGCACATGTGCCGCGAGATAGGGCATCGGATGGCTCGTTCAGCTTTCCAGGACGATACAAGATCTCATAATTGAAGGTGGAGAGTTCGATCCTCCACCGCAAGATCTTGTCGTTCTTGATATTGCCCCGCTGTGCATTATCGAACATGAAGGCAACCGACCGTTGGTCAGTGAGGAGAGTGAATCTCCTACCGGCCAGGTAATGCCTCCAGTGTCGCACAGTTTCCACTATTGCTTATGCCTCCTTTTCCACTGAGGAGTGGCGGATTTCTGAAGCGTGGAGGGTTCGGGAGAAGAAGGCCACGGGTCTGCCTGCTTGGTTGAGGGTGGCCGCCAGAGCTACATCCGATGCGTCGCTCTCGACCTGGAAGGGGAGGGACTTGTCGATGGCATGCATCGTGGCCTTTGCGACATCCGCTTTGATGCAGCTAAAGGCCTGGCATGCCTCTGTCGTCAGGGGAAAAGTAGTGGACTGGATTAGTGCACAGGCCTTGTCTGCGTACTGGGGGACCCACTGGGCGTAATAAGAAAAGAAGCCCAGGCAACGTTTGACACTGTGGGGGAGAGGGAATTCCATGAGGGGGCGCATGCGTTCAGGGTCGGGGCCTATCACTCCATTACGCACTACGTAGCCCAGGATGGCTAGACGATCGGTGCGGAACACGCATTTTTCTTTGTTGTAAGTGAGGTTCAGGGCGTGAGCGGTCTGGAGGAATTTTTGGAGATTGGCGTCGTGGTCCTGCTGGTCATGGCCGCAGATGGTGACGTTGTCGGGATACGGGAACGTGGCCCGTAAACCGTGCTGGTTAACCATTCGGTCCATCTCTCGTTGGAAGACCGAGACTCCGTTCGTGATGCCGAATGGAACCCTTAAAAAGTGGTATAACCGCCCGTCTGCTTCGAAGGCAGTATAGTTGCGGTCACCGGGACGGATGGGGAGTTGGTGGTAGGCGGACTTGAGGTCCACGGTGGAAAAGACCTTGTACTGTGCAATCCGATTGACCATGTCAGATATGAGGGGGAGAGGGTACGCATCTAGCTGAGTGTACCTGTTGATGGTCTGACTATAGTCGATGACCATCCTCTGTTTCTCCCCGGTCTTAACAACTACCACCTGGGCTCTCCAGGGACTGTTGCTAGCCTGGATGATGCCTTCCTTCAGCAGCCTCTGGACTTCGGACCGGATAAATGCTCGGTCCTGGGCGCTGTACCGTCTGCTCCTTGTGGCGACGGGTTTGCAATCCGGGGTGAGGTTCGCAAACAAGGAAGGCGGTTCAACCTTGAGGGTTGCGAGGCCGCAGACAGTCAGTGGGGGTATAGGGCCGCCAAATTTAAATGTTAAACTCTGGAGGTTGCATTGGAAGTCCAACCCTAGGAGTGTGGGTGCACAGAGATGGGGGAGGACATACAGCCTGTAATTTCGGAACTCCCTCCCCTGCACCATTAGGTTAGCGATGCAGAACCCCGTGATCTGAACGGAGTGGGATCCCGCCGCCAGGAAATTTTTCTGGGTGCTTGGCTGAATTACGAGGGAACAGCGCCTTATCGTGTCCGGATGAATGAAGCTCTCCGTGCTCCCAGAGTCGATAAGACACGGCGTCTCGTAGCCATTCACTAGGACTGTAGTGGTTGCAGTCTGGAGCGTCCGGGGTCGCGACTGGTCGAGGGTCGTCGAAGCCAGACGTGGTTGTTGAAGTTGAGCATCGTAATCAGGCAGTATGTGGCTGTCTGTGTCGGGGTCCTTCAGCCAAGATGGCGGCGTCCACGGATCGAGCGCGGTCGGGGGTGGACAAAATGGCGGCGCCCATCTCTCCCTCGTGGCGTCCGGGGTCCAAAATGGCGGCGTCCGTTGGTCACACGTGGATCGCTGGGGGGGCTGGGTCTGTGGTCCCGTTTCTTCCCCGGAGATAGCGGCGACCCCACGGGACTTGCACACCGTCGCGTAGTGGCCCTTCCTCCCGCAGCTTTTGCAGGTAGCCGTGTGGGCCGGGCAGCGCTGCCGAGGGTGTTTCGGCTGGCCGCAAAAATAGCAGCGGTTGGTCTGGTGTTTTGGCCGCGCAGGTTTGCGGGGTTGGGGGGGGGGTCGGAGAGTCGACCGCAGCGGGGGTCCACGGAACCCAAGGGGCTGTAGTGCGGTCGGGGGCGTAGGCGCGGGCGTTACGCGAGGCCACATCGAGGGATGCCGTCAGGGCCCGAGCTTCTGTAAGTCCCAGAGATTCTTTCTCCAGAAGCCTCTGGCGGATCTGGGAAGAGGCCAAACCTGCCACATATGCATCACGGACCAGGAGCTCTGTGTGTTCACTCGCCGTTACTGCCGGGCAGTTGCAGTTCCTACCCAGGATCTGCAGGGCGTTATAAAACTTACCAGCGATTCCCCCGGAAATTGCCGTCATGTGGCGAGCTGGTAGCGAGCAAACACCTGGTTGGCGGGCTGATGTAGATATCCTTCAGCGCGGCGATGGCACCGGTGAAACCGTCCTCGTCCTCGATAAGGGAGTAGACGTCAGGACTCATCCTGGAATAGAGGACCTGCATCTTTTGTTCGTCTGTCGGTGTGCCGGGGGCCGTTCGGAGGTAGCCCTCAAAGCATGCCATCCAGTGCTTGAAAATAGATGTCGAGTTTGCTGCTTGGGGTGCGATGCGCAGGCAATCCGGGGTGATTCAGAGCTCCATGTTCCCACGTCGTTTTCTTCAATTTAAATTCTGCTTAATAAATTGGAGCACCGTCAATATGATGCAAGGCTGGTTGAGCTAATGTCAATTGAAGGTTTTATTAAGCAGAACTTTATCCCCAGCAGCGTGGTTACAGAATGCAGCTGCTGAGGGAAATGGAGGGAAAAACTGGGTTCTTATACCGGCATTTCTGGGTGGAGTCCAGTAGGTGGCAGATCCTATCAGGACCTGGCATCCTTCCACCAATAGCCTGTCGACACGTGGTGTACCGTATTGCCCCTAATACATACCACCACACACGGTATCAATGTTTCATCTAAACCCCACCACATTTCTACCTTCCTCTCCCGAATAGCACTCTTTAAAAGCTACTTATTTCACCAAGATCTCAGCATTCCCTCCTCTTATCTTCATCTTTACCACAGGAGCCATTTTTATTATGTCTGCAAAAATTGTTGGGACCTTTTTCTACATTAACATCCAACACCATAGATTTATATGGTGTCTATAACATAATGAAATGGCCCAATGTGCCTCAGAGGAACTTTACAAAAAAAGCCACATAAAGATAAATTAAAGTAAAAGACCAGCAGTTTGGTCAGGGAGGTAGGTTTTAAGGAGTGTTTGGAAAGCAAGAGAGAGAGGCAAAGAGGGAAATTCCAAAGCTTGGGTGTGGGCAGCGGAAGCACAGCCATCAATGGTGAAGCAATTAAAACCGGTGATGCTCAATAGGCCAGATTTAATGGAGAGAAAATATCTCAGAAGGTTTGGGACTGAAGGAGATTAGATAGATGGAGGGCTGAGGCCCATGGAGGGATTTAAAGAAAAAGCATGAAAATGTTAAAATCATGATGCTGGATGTTGCTAGGCTGGGTATCAATGTCAATCAATGAACATAGGAGTGAAAGAATCATAGAACCCCTACAGTGCAGAAAGAGACATTCGGCCCACCACGTCTGCATTGATCTTTTGAAAGACCTGTTATGGGCCAGGATTGAGAGAACCCCAAAGGGTATCATGGAGTTCGCCTGACCACAACTTTTAATAGATTGTGGTTATGGGGAACACACGGGCCTACTGTATAGGTGTGATGCAACAGAGATCTACAGTACTTTTAAATTAAAACAATGTTTATTTCTGAAACCAGTTAACATTTTGTAAACCCACAGTGAACATCTTAACAACTATCAACACCAATAAATCCCCCAAAGAATACAGTACCGAATAAGTAACTCTTAATCTTTCCTTGCAACATTCATAAGACAAAGAAGAACCCTTTTTACAGAAAGACATTCGGTTTAACTTCTCTACTGAGAGCAGTTACCACTTTGACATCACCAAATGAACATTCTTTAGCTTGCAGAGATTCATACACATCTTGCTGTGACTGCAGTTTCTCCAAATCTAAAACAAAACTAAATACACCCTATAGCAGACAGCCCAAAGTGAAAGTAAAAGCAGACAGACAGCCCAGCTCCGCCCACACTCTGACATCACTGATAAACACCCATTTCTTAAAGGTACATCCGCTACAGCTATTTATAAACACCCATTTCTTAAAGGTATTCTCACATGACAGCCCATCCGACCTTGACTCATCCCGAACCCTATCCCCGTAACCCCACCCAACCATTGGACACTAAGGGGCAATTTAGCATGGCCAATCCACCTAACCTGCACATCTTTGGACTGTGGGAGGAAACCGGAGCTCCCAGAGGAAACCCACGCAGACACAGACAGTTACCCGAGGTCAGAATCAAACCTGGGTCCCTGGTGCTGTGAGGCAGTAGTGCTACCTACTGTGCCATTGTGTTTCCCACAGGGGAGTTGGATTGGCTACAAGTCAATACACAGGAAGAGTTTTGGAGATCATTATGTAGGGTAGAAAGTGGACATGCATTACATTAAAAGACAGAGCATAAAATTTGTTATTGCATTACAAACCCTTTCTTTTGAAGATCTGTGTTGCCTTTAATCCCATGAGTGCAGATATTAACAGGCATTCGATCTGGGGCAATGTTGAAAGCTGCATGGCAGTGATTTTCTATTGCTGCAGTCATCAATTCAGGTCACCACCAGCGGTGACACAAAGTAACTACCATCAGTGGCGGGCTTGGCTCATCGAATCAATCATCTAGAAAAATAACAGATAAGAGCTCAATCCTAATTCAAATGTAAGGTCATTGACCTGAAACAATGAATATGGGCCGGATTTGACATTTTTCAGTGGGGTGAGGAGGCGCAACAGAAATGAAGTCGTCCACTTGCTCCCACCAGCTCAGCTCATTGAAGTGTCAAATAACAAATTAGGGGCCATCAAGCAGGAAGGAGGTGAATTAGAGATACAAAGGAGCATGGAATTTGGGAGACCCCAGCCGGGCGCCTTTCAGCACTGGTCCCCACAAACGGGCACCAGGCGGAACGGCACTTGGGGGATCTCCCTGATGATTGGAGGTCTCCACCGGTTGTAGCACCGGGAACGGCCCCTGCTAATCCCACCCAGTACGGTCTGTTTGCTTTTGGTTAATCGCACCTGCAATATTTAACATAGCAAATGAGTGGAAAATCTAAATGGGTACCCAACATAAAAATTCAACATTACCAGTTGCAGTTTGTATATAAAAAAGGGAAATCTCTGATATGTTCAGTTTTCTCTGGGGTTATTTCTGTGTAAGGAAATTCCCCCCTCCTCCACCCCCAAAAATAATTGGCTCAACTTTGTCTGAACCAACTTGTTGCTATTGCCCCCTTTAATAGGATTTGAACAAAGAATTACAGTGTGTCATGTCCTATCAAACTGTTATGGAAGCCATCCAACCAAGAGAAAAATGTGCAATCATTTGCAGCATAATTTTCTTTATAATTATTTCTCACTTTAATGAAAAGTACAATTTTGTTTACCTCCAAAGAAAATCTCATTCCTATAATCACCTTTTCTCCATTATTCATGAACACATGGCTGATTCTAATTTCACTCCCTGCTGGGAATCGTCTATCCAGAGGTTAGCTGAATGCAAACAAATTGGCAAACGTCTTGAATTTGTAGTTTGGAGTTCAAGGTTTTGTTTTATATTACAAAGAATGACAATTGATGTTTGAAGAACAGATTGATTGACCGAAGTAAAAAAAAGCAGCATTCATTTACCTTGTCGTGGCATCACAACTTCTTGGAAATTTGCAATTGGCGGATTTAGAGGGGGAAATCAAAGGTCAAGGCTTCCTACCCTCAATTATTTATTTGTTTCCTTGCACTTCGTTGACCCGTTTGCTAAGGTTTAGCTGGTGCTGGATTGCTTTCCAGCAGGAAAGTGTTATCAGTCATCAAAATTGTGCCCATCTGGATACTGGCACTGTGTGAATGTCAGTTCAAATGGGTTATTCCAAGTCTAACCTTCATGTGGCCTGAGCCCCACATTCTGAGGATGACTCTGATTGATGAATGTGCAATAAATCACTAACATCAAATAATCAAGAAAAGGCTCCAGCCAGGCTCAGAAATGATCAACATTAGCCACAATCTTGTGAATTGTGAATGCTTAAGCAGTTGTTGTCGATTAACTGTTTATATGGGGTGTTTGGGATTGTTAAGGGCTAATGTTGGACTGTGGCAACAGTACCACCCACATTATGAGGAGTACAGGTGATAGTAAGTTTGGTAGAATCAGCAAGAAGATAGCTTTGTGTTATTAATAAATAGTTATCGTTCAGCCATACTAACCTCTAGACCTCAGTAAGATTCGCCTTATCTCTCGCTCATAGATAAGTCAGTCCGGTTGAATGAATTTCAGTAATGTCTGTTGCTTTAAGAACACATTTTCGTACACTCACTCAAAATTAACTGGAAAGTTACATTTTTCCTGTGTCTCTCGAAATGTCGTTGAGACACCAACAAGTGGAAGCAAAAAACTTCAAGGTAAAAGTGACTTCAGATTTACAAAATTAAAAATAATTTCAACAAGGCCTTCAAAAATGATTTTAACCAATGCTCCAAGGATTCTCCGACGGCTATAATTTCTCTGCTACTCAGTTAGATGGATCACATTCTTAAGGGAATCCTTATCAGGGTTTAGCCCCTTACTTAGTTTCATTGGAACTAATTCTCAGCTGAGCCATCCTTGATTCGTGCAGGAAAGTGTCAGTCACTTAACAGGCGATTGATTAATTAGACATTAATTAATTACTCCAAATTAATTAATTAAGTCCCACGACTTTTGTCCCACATTCAAACTCCATACATCACGTGTGGTCTCAGTTACGATATTGTTTCAGTCTTGTCGACCTTCATATCAGTACTTGTAGTACATTATTCGTAACATTTGAGACAGTCATGGACAGTATTCAAACAATTATAACTTACTCATAGTTCTACAAATTCAATGATTTTCAAGAATAATTTTAGCTAATATTTTAAAGGACCCCCTCTATAATTGTTGAATCCAACCGCCTCTTTATGAGACAACATATAACCTTACAACAACTTACATCCAGTTGCGATTAGTTAGTCAAATGTGTTTAAACATTTTGTTGAAATACATTGGACTGTCCATTCCCAATTTGAAAAAGTCTCTTGACCACACATGTTCCATTTCCCCCCAAAGTCACACCCTATCGTAATTGGTCTGCATTGTCATAGTTCTATTCTATTGTATAGGCTATATGTGGTGTGGCACTAACTCACAATGTCAAAATTAAAATGCATTCTCATTTGTCTTGATTTGAATCTTTGGCAAGTTGCCAGTGTCAACTCAGTTGAGTCCTGGAAAGTTGACGCTGAAGGATGGTATGTGCAATAAATGATGGCTTGCCAGTGTCACTCACATCCTCAGACCAAAAAAAACAAGTGTTCCCTGTCAGTGTCTGCAATTAACAGCAGTGATCTAGCGAAAGCAATTGTTAAGGACATGAAGAGTATCACGGCTGTCCTGTGCACATACAATGTGTGATTGTATTGAGTAAAGAAACTCTTTGATACGTGTATCCGTTTGGTGACTCATTAGCTATTTGAAAGGTAGTAAAAGGATTAATTTGAAGGTCCAAGACAACTAACATTTTATTAATGCAAACACATGTTCCTTTGTCAGAAATTGCACTTTAAATTTGTCACACCTCAGGAATTTTAGCAGTCTGCCAAATTCAATTCTGAGTTTTCAGAAACCAAGAAATTTCAGCCTTTCAATTCTTGCCTATGAATCATTAAATTTCTTTGCTTTCTTTAAAAAGTTTCTTGGGCAGGATTTACCGGCTTTGTAACGCTTGACTTGGAGACTTGACAAGGCCATTGATTCGCGCCAGATTGTCGATGCTTGAGACGTCTCACAAGATTCAACCGAACCTCGCGAGACTTCATGATCTGGATCTCACCCTCACGGGGCATGATCCAGATCAGCCATTAGGCTCCTTTAAATTTGACTGTGCTATATTCTCCCGGGTCCCGGGAACTAACGGCCTCCCCAGCGAGGCTTTGGCCAGGCACCACTTAGTACTAGTACACACAAATGTGGACAAGTCATAATGGCACCTGGGGGTGCCATTATGACCAATAAGTGGATTCGAAACAGGCAGTCCCCTGGGTCTCTGGATTACTAATGCAATGACAATACCACTGCACCACTGCCTTCCCTTGCTGCCAAACAAGCCTTGGTGAGTTCCAACGCATCCTGTAGAGGTATGCTTAAATCTTTTACAAAGAGGGCGATGGAAATAAGCTGACAATTCTTGGAGTGCGTTGCAAAGAATTGAAACGTGCCGTGGTTTGCAAAAGTCTTTTCTAAAGAACTGCGACAGTTGAGCTTTCTCAAATGACCTTTAACACAGACCAAGACTCATAACCTGGGAGTGGTTGCACAATTGCCTGAGAGATGGTTGAACTTGATGGAGACAAAAAAGTACACCAAACATGCTGTTGTTGATCAGCTACATCCAGTGGGAATATAGGGGCAAAACTGACTCGACTTGATAGTTTGGACAAAGTTCAGTTTGTGGACTATGGATCGGAGTCTGATCACGTACCTGAGAAACCAATAAAGGGACACAAAAGGATCAACATGAGGATAGTTGCTGTGTAACCAGAGGATAAAAGGCCAAGAACGCTCATCAGCCCGATACGGTCAGGAGCAAGACTATTGAAGAGTGAAGTCCCCCTGAAAGTGGATCCAATCAACTTAGAGTGAAACTGGATTGATTACTGAGAGATGGCAGGGGGCAGTGGCTATAGGATTGACAGTAAATTTGTGTCAGTTGTAAACTCAGATCTTACAAGATAATACCTGTGTTGCAGTCAATGGTGGATGGGCAAGAGGGCAGAAACTTGAGTCTAAAACATGAGGTGATGGTGCTTCAACCATCCAGAAGTATGCTGATTATTTCATCAGAAAGTGAGTAGTAAATCAGCAGCCATTTCGCATGGCACCCAGTTTACTTTTCCATTAACTAGGTGTTCCCACTGTTAAGTCTCCAATGAGCCAAAAAGATGGTAACTTGCCATGCATATCCCAAAGCATGCAGGGTGGACAGATTGTAACATTACTCAACAAAGTCAGCATGGATTTACAAAAGGGAAATCGTGCTTGACAAATCTACTGGAATTCTTTGAAGATGTAACTCATAGAGTTGACCAGGGAGAACCGGCGAATGTGGTTTATTTAGAATTTCAGAAGGCTTTCGACAAGGCCTCACATAGCAGATTACTATGTAAAGTTAAAACCCATGGGATTGTGAGATGGATAAAAAGCTGGTTAGCAGACAGGAAGCAAACAGTTGGAATAAATGTGTTGTTTTCCGATTGGCAGGCAGTGACTAGTGGGGTAACGCAGGAATCTGTGCTAGGACCCTAATAGAAATTGAATTTTCTCGTCAGCTATAACCATGAGAATAAGGGAAGATGATAGAGGTAAAAGGGTTAAGTGAGAACTCATTAAGAATAATTAACTATAATCATATTGAGCAACAATAGCTCGGAATCCACTAAGGGTTAATCTAGATCATACACTTTAATTTCACATCTGCAAGTTGCTTGAGGCTGCAAGGTCAGCGACATAAACTAGCTAAAAGGCCCCATTTTATGGTAAGAACTGGTGCTGCTGTCCAAGAACGGGTAGTCCCGTTTCTATGGTAACAGACAGTCGAGGGTGATAATGTCTTAACGAAACTGCGTTTTTCTAATTAATGTTAGATGCAGGTGTGGATAATTTGGAAAATTGGCAAGATGGAATGGGAAGGAATAGGAAATTTGCACCAATACATTTAAATACATATACCTGTTAAATTGATGGACAGACATTTTGGCCGAATTGAGTAAATTATAAATTAGTTAAAGCCAATCAGAAGTAAAAAGAAGGCTAGCCCTTAAGATAATCATCTCCTTCAGAATAATTTACCGGGATGGAAAAACACATCCCGGGTTCACCCCATCTATATTTCTGAAACCTATTTCCTTTGTTGCTTGCTTTTGCTAATCACCATCTCTCTTTTGTTTAAATTACTTAGTTATTTCATCCTGTGTATTATGATTTGAAGAATTACTACGATCTGTAATTGAATGAAAACTCAACTACTGTATTCACTAAAGACAATCAATCTGACTAGCTTGCTGCAGGGCTAGTTGGAAACTTTCTAAATTTTGTATTGAAAATAAGTTTACCAGTGGCACAGCTGACAAATAAAGTACAAGTGGACTTTGTCAAAAAGTACAGACTTGACCTCTGTTATTTGGGAACTGAGAAGGGATAATGGATATCCAAGGTTCCGAATAGACACAGAGATCCACCAGACACTAACTGTTCACATTATATATTAATGATATGGACGAGGAAACTAAATGTATTATCTCCAAATCTGCAGATGATACAAAGTTGGGTGGGAGAGTGAGCTGTGAGGAGGATGCAGAGATGCTTCAGCATGAATTGGACAGGCTGAGTGAGTGCAGAGATGCCTAGCAGATGCAATATAATGTGGATAAATGTGAGGTTATCTGCTTCGGTAGCAAAAATAGGAAGGCAGATCATTATTTGAATGGATGTAAATTGTGAGAGGTGGATACTCAGTGAGACCTTGGTGTCCTTGTGCATCAGTCGCTGAAATGAAACGCGCAGATCAGCAGGCAGTAAAGAAGGCAAATGTCATGTTGGCCTTCATAGTGAGAGGATTTCAGTATCGGAATAGGGATATTTTACTGCAATTGTATAGGGCATTGGTGAGGCCACACCTGCATTGTGTGACGTTTTTGTGTCCTTATCTGAGGAAGGATGTTCTTGCTATGGAGGGAGTGCAGCGAAGGGCTACGAGGCTGATTCCTGGGATGGCGGGACTGTCAGAAGACGAGAGACTGTCAGTTAGGAATATATTCATTGGAGTTCAGAAGAATGAGAGGAGATCTCATAAAAACTTACAAAATTCTAACAGTATTCGACAGGGTAGATTCAGAAAGAATGTTTCCGATGGTGGGCGAATCCAGAACCAGGGGTGAGGAGTTTCAGGATAAGGAGTAAATCATTTAGGACTGAGGTAAGGAGAAATTTCTTCGCCCAGAGAATGGTTAATCTGTGGAATTCACAACCACAGACTGTAGTTGAGGCTAAAACCTTGTGTAATTTCAAGAAGGAATTAGATATAGCTCTTGGGGCTAAAGGGATCAAGGGATATGGAGGGGTGGGGTGGGGTGGGGAGGGAGGGGGGAAGGCAGGATTAGGGTATTGAAGTTTATGATCAGCCATGATCATAATGAATGGCGAAGCAGGCTCGAAGGGTCGAATGGCCTCCTCCTGCTGCTATTTTCTATGTATGATTATTTCTATATATGTTCATGTGGATTTGGCACCCAAATTACCATTCTCTATTGCGCAGGCCCTGTTAATTCCCTGTCTTAAACACTTCCAGATGAATATGTGTGATTCAATGAGGGACTCTCACTTCCCCCTTCTACACCCCGCCCCCCACAGTCGCTATTTATTCGATCATCATGGGACTTTCAAAATGAGATGATCTTGACTTTCTCCCTACGAATACATCAATTTGGAGCAAGAGTAGGCCTGTGTTCAGAGTTGCTGGGAGGAGCTCTGAAAAGTAAATGGAATCAAAAGGGAATGGGACTGAAAATGTCCAAAGGGTTTAATGGAGTTTGACAGCCCATCAGCAGAAAACCTGCTACTACTCAATGGGTGCTATAGTCAGAGTCCCTGCAGCAGGACAGGGACATTGAGCACCAGCAGCAGGCAGGGGAAGCAGCACGCAGGGGAAGGAGGGTTCCCAACCGAAGGCTGGTTACGCTGAGAGGTTTTAAGGAGCATCCGCCTCCCTCCATCCCAATGACTGAGGCGGCTATGATTCACCAAGGATGTGGTGACAGAAATGTGACACTTCTTACAGTAGAGCAAGGGGGCCACTGCCAATGTCGGTGATGATCACCATGGCCCTAAATTTCTATGGCAGCACAATCCTTCCAGACTGGCACAGGCAGCATTACCAACATCTCAATTCGCCATGCACTGCTGCATCAGGGAAGTGACAGAGGCCTGTACACCAGCAGTAAGGATTTCGTAAGTAACGTCGCGGCCCCACGGCAACGGAGGCACCCGAGGGCGCCCCGTGTGTACCGGCCCTGGCAGTCATACCAGGACCTCACGGACCGGGAATGCAGGAGGAGACTCCGGATGAGGCGGGAAACCGTGGCACACATCTGCCACCTGCTGGCACACCTGTCACCGCGTGGCACTGGCGGGGGACACCCTCTCCCCGTGTCCGTCAAGGTTACGGTGGCCCTGAACGTTTATGCAACGGGGTCATTCCAGGCACCGAGTGGGGACCTGTCCGGCATATCGCAGACATCGGTGCACCGGTGCATCCGGGCAGTGACAGACACCCTATATGCCATGGCGCACCACTACATTCGCTTACCTGTGGACCGGGCCAGCCAAGATGCCCGGGCCGTGGGCTTCTCTGCCGTGGCCGGGTTCCCCATGGTCCAGGGCACGATCGATGGGATGCCCGTCGCTGTGCGGCCACCCTCAGATAACAGGGCCGTGTTCACCAATAGGAAGGGGACATATTCAATGAACATACAGGTGGTCTGCGACCACCGCATGATGATCCTGCATGTCTGCGCCCGGTACCCGGGCAGTGTACACGACTCATACGTGTTGTCGCAGTCATGCATCCCCGGCATGTACGAGGGACGCCATCCCCGGCTGAGGGACTGGTTGCTGGGCGACAGGGGCTACCCATTGCGATCGTGGTTGATGATGCCTATACGGAGGCCACGCAATGAGGTGGAGAACCGCTACAATGATGCCCATGTAGCGACAAGGGGAGTGATAGAGAGGTGCTTTGGCGTGCTGAAGATGCATTTCAGGTGCCTGGACCTCTCTGGGGGCGCCCTCCAGTATCGGTCAGATAGGGTCGGCCGCATCATTGTGGTGTGCTGCATCCTGCACAACATAGCCCAGCAGAGGGGCGATGTGCCGCAGGCAGAGGACGGTGGAGTTGAGGAGCAGCAGGAAGAGGCGCAGTCCTCCCCAGATGAGGGGGATGGGGGCAATGGTCAGGGCAGACGGGGTAGACACAGGCGGGTGGCTGTCCACCGTTACCGGCTGGCCCAGCGGGCACGGGACAGACTGATAGACGCCTGCTTCACTGACTAGATGGGCGTGGGAATCGGGTAGTATGGCCGCAGACCGCACACCATGGCAACAGCTGACCACCCACACCCCCCACCCATCCACCCACCCAGCACCCTCACCCCCCACCCCAACCCCACCCACCCCACCCGCATGCACACCACCCCCCCCCCCAATGCCGATCCACCTGCGGCACAACGGCCGGGCTCACACAGTTGCGGGTGGACGCGTGTCTATTGCAGGCCATGGAGGATGATGACAACCCGCCCTGCGTTGAGCTCCTGGCTCCACATCGTTGGACTATGTCTGACCCATGGCCACAGTACCACCATCCACCCGGACCATCCCTGCATGCGGCTGTGACACTGCAGCGCACGGTCCCGTCCTCTGCCCGGGGGATGTTGATGGCGGCCCAGGGGGAAGGGGGCAGACTCACCTGGGGCTGAGGTAAGACCACCCCTCACACACACACTTGCGCTCAACGTACATGACACCCCCGCACGCTTTGGACAGAGCACAAAGGCAGCTTCGGTAGGTGTAACATTGACTTTAATAACCAAAGGAGTTCATGCACGTGCCCTAGCGCCTAAAACTCATCTGTGCCCTGCACCCATGCCAACTTACTCAGTGTCTAATTGTTTGGCCTTACGGGCCCTTTGACTACGTCTATGTGGTTCCCCAGACGGCACAGCAGAACTGGAGGTGGACTCCTGAGATTCCTGCCCTCTGACACGGGATCCCTTTGGCGGCTGTTTCCTGGGGCATCCTGGCCTAGATGGGCCAGGCGGCGGCCCGGGCGACTGGGATGGCAAGCTGCCAGCCTGTCCTGACCGTTGCCCACCCGATGCACCTGGGACGGAAGGGGGGGGGAGTCCGAGGTGTCGCGGTGTACCGGGACCTCCCCTACAGGGGGACCCGGGACGGACCACAGCACCTCCTCCTCCCTCGGAGTGCCCGATGGCCCCCAGGCCTCTACATGGGTGGGGGATGCGAACGGACTGGCCATCCGACGCCCCCCCCGACATCTGGCGCTGACAGTCCTGGAGGCCCGTGCTGGTATCGACAGGGGTCTGCAGGTTTGCAGCCATGGAGCTCAGGGGATTGGCAAACCCTGTCTGTGACTGTGCGACGCCGGCTCGCACATGGCCAATGGCGCCAATGCCCTCAGCGATAGCCTGCTGAGACTGGGCCATGGCCTGCTGAGACTGGGCCATGGCCTGCTGAGACTGGGCCATGGCCTGCAGAGACTGGGCCATGGCCTGCAGAGACTGGGCTATGGACTGCTGAGACTGGGCCATGGCGTTGAGCGCCTCTGCCACCTGGCGCTGGTACTGGCTCATGGCCTCCTGTGAGAGGGCAGCCATGTCCTGGGCCACAGACGCCGCCTTCATGGAAAGCCCCAGGCCTCGCAAACCGCTCCCCATGTCTGACACCGTCGCACCCATTGCCACCACCGCGGACGCCACCCGTGCGGTGTCGGCCTGGGTGGCACATATGACCGGCACCACTCCTAGCTCCTGGACGCGGGTGGACTCCTCCACCTGCGACTGCAGCCGCCACAAGCCGGCCGTCACCCTCTTCGCTCGTCTCCGGTTCGGTGGTTGCATCGGATCTATGGGTGGGTGTGGTAACTCCAGGAACCCGGGATCCATCTGGGCGGCAGATGTTCGCTTGGGCTGGGCTGCCCTCCGACCGCCCGGCCCCTCTGCTGCTCCTACCTCCACCTGCTGTACCGGGACGGCTGTGTTGTGCGCACCAGTGAGTGTACCAGACGCCTCATCACTAAAGTGCCCAACCGAGGTGAGTGTTTCTGCAATGGTGGAGGGTGTTGGTGACAGCAGTGGCGTTGTGTCGTGCTCTTCATCCCACTCTGAGTCCATGGCACTTTGGGGTGGGGGTTCGTCTCCACCCATCCACTCTGAGTCACTGTCGGGTATTTCGTTTTCCTGGGTAGTGGTGTCCTGGGTATGGGTGTCCTGGGTAGTGGTTTCCTGGGTAGTGGTGTCCTGGGGAGTGGTGTCCTGGGGAGTGGTGTCCTGGCTCGGCTGTGACGGGGGCCTGTGGCTGCCCCTCTCGTCGCTGGGTGGCACACGCCTGCGTCGTCGCACCCGCACGAGACGGGGGCGTCGTCTCCCCGTTGCTCCAGGTCTCTCCGTCTCCAGTGGTCTCCAAGGGACATCCTGCGGGCGTCGCATGCCGGAGGGTCCGGTTCTCTCCGTCTCCCGTGGTGTGCAAGGGGCATCCTATGGGCGTCGCATGCCGGAGGGTCCGGTTCTCTCCGTCTCCCGTGGTCTCCGAGGGGCATCATGCGGGCGGTCTGCATCTGCGGGGATGGGTGCCTCGACGTTTGCTCCTGCGATACACAATGAAGCATGCATGGTTAGACACGCAGGCAGTAATCAGGTGATATGGGGGAGGGGGACATAGGGGAGGGGGGATATGGGGACGGGCTGTCGGTGGCTCACTTGCTAGTACGCCCCCGACCTCTGCATCAGCAACCTCCCGGTCGTCAGGTCCGCCAGCCAGTTCCAGGGCCCTTTCCTCGTGTACGGTCAGTGGCCTCTCATCAGCGGGCCCTCCTCCAGTCCTCACATGCTCCCTATTGTTGTGTGCGCGTTTCTCCTGTGGCGGGGGGGGGGGGGGGGGGGGGGGGGGGGTGCGGGGGTGGGGGGGGGCGGTGCTGGGAGGGGTAAAAGGCAACAGTGTTAGACATATGAATGCACGCCATCGGTTGCGCGTGTATTGCTGAGGTTAAGGTTAGGGCTGGATTCACTTGGGGAAATGGGGGAAGGCGGATATGGGGGAGGGGGGGATATGGGGGAGGGGGATATGGGGGAGGGGGATATGGGGGAGAGGGGGATATGGTGGAGGGGGGATATGGGGAATATGGGGGAGGGGGATATGGGGGAGGGGGGATATGGGGGATATGGGGAGGGGGGATATGGGGGAGGGGGGATATGGGGAAGGGGGATATGGGGGAGGGGGGATATGGGGGATATGGTGGAGGGGGGATATGGGTGAGGGTGGTTATGGGGGATATGGGGGAGGGGGGGATATGGGGGAGTGCGGCATATGGGGGAGGGGGATATGGGGGAGAGGGGGATATGGTGGAGGGGGGATATGGGGAATATGGGGGAGGGGGGATATGGGGGAGGGGGGATATGGGGGATATGGGGAGGGGGGATATGGGGGAGGGGGGATATGGGGAAGGGGGATATGGGGGAGGGGGGATATGGGGGATATGGTGGAGGGGGGATATGGGGGAGGGTGGTTATGGGGGATATGGGGGAGGGGGGGATATGGGGGAGTGCGGCATATGGGGGAGGCTCACACTGGCTGCTCTGACGAGATTGTTCACCTTCTTGTGGCACCGGGTGCCTGTCCGTGGTGTCAGGGCCGCAGCGGTGACGGCCTCTGCCACCTCCCTCCACAGACGCCGGCTGTGGCGTGGGGCAACTCTGCGGCCGTGCCCGGGATACAGGGCGTCCCTCCTCTGCTCCACTGCGTCCAGGAGCGCCTCCAAATCCCGTGACTGGAACCTCGGGGCTGAGCGGCGGGCGGCCATCCGGTCGGGTGTTCCGGTCGGGTGTTCCGGTCGGGTGGGGGGGGAGCAGCGCGTCCTGATGAGCCGTCACGCCGTGCGGCGTGTATGACGCCACACGGCGTGAACCACGTGAGCAAGCGCGGATCCCGTCACGTCGCTGCTATCCCATTCCGGGCCGGAGACGTTGCGACGTTTGGGGCGGCGTGATGAAGGTCGGATTTGCGCCGTTTTTGGCATCGATCGGCGGACTTTGCGCCGGTAATGGAGAATTTTGCCCGAGACCTCTTAAAACTGAATAGCTAGGATAACACTAGAATAGTTCTACATAAGTTAGTTTATTGAGGATTGAGATTAATCATAGAAAGTATACCCAGTAATCATTCTTAACTTTTAAACCTGTATTTTAGGACATAGCAGTGATAATCATGTGAATTCTGGCCACAATCAGTGGCCACAGTGCATGCTGGGATTTAAGCTAGCTAACTTGCCCATGTTTTTGACGGGATTGTGTAGTCAGTAGATTACATCGTCAACTTAGTAAACAATTTTTATCAGTGGCCCCAGTATCCTGTTTCAAACAATCCATGGTGTGAAGAGGAAGCCAGCTATGGTATCCTTCCCCTGGATGAACAGCAGTCCGCAGCCGCCACGGGAGGTGGACAAAACCTCAGAACACAAGACATCCACGCCGTCAGGAAGTCAGCCCATCGGAGGCAAAGCATCGGGGCAGGGCCTTCAGCTGACGTCCTGAGGCCGTCCCAACGGCGTACTCACCGATGAGGTTTTGGAGGGGGCGGAGCATCCGAAAACAGATGCCGCCCCCAATTTCAGCGTCAAAAGGGATTCTCCACCCGATCGCCGATTACGATTTTGGTGTCGGCAAGCGGAGAATCCCACCCATAAGTATTCCCAGTGCTTTTGATGATCGAGGGTGGGTGGTATTGTCAAAACAAACTTGATTACTAAAGCCCTAAATGCACAGTCATTACTAACATTGTAATTCCAACTTACCAACTCTTACCAACTTTTACAGATGCAGCATAGAAAGCATCCTATCCGGCTGCATCACAGCCTGGTATGGCAACTGCTCGGCCCAGGACCGCAAGAAACTTCAGAGAGTCATGAACACCGCCCAGTCCATCACACAAACCTGCCTCCCATCCATTGACTCCATCTACACCTCCCGCTGCCTGGGGAAAGCGGGCAGTATAATCAAAGATCCCTCCCACCCGGCTTAATCACTCTTCCAACTTCTTCCATCGGGCAGGAGATACAGAAGTCTGAGAACACGCACGAACAGACTCAAAAACAGCTTCTTCCCCGCTGTTACCAGACTCCTAAATGACCCTCTTATGGACTGACCTCGTTAACACTACACCCTGTATGCTTCATCCGATGCCAGTGCTTATGTAGTTTCATTGTATATGTTGTGTTGCCCTATTATGTATTTTCTTTTATTCTCTTTTCTTCTCATGTACTTAATGATCTGTTGAGCTGCTCGCAGAAAAATACTTTTCACTGTACCTCGGTACACGTGATAATAAACAAATCCAATCCAATCCAATTCCCGTTGAAAAAAGAATCAGTGAATGCTGGCTAAGACAATCCCTCACTTTCTGTTTTAGTGTGAGTGGCACCATTCTGTAACAAAATAAATTACATTTTTCACTTAAGTGTTTCGGCTTGAATGAGATGATCCTGTAAGACATGTGATGTGTCCTCGTTTTTATCAATTCAATCCCAATAATGATCCCATTCACTTTCTCATTTTCTTGGGGCAAATAACTGCAGGTATCCAGTGAATTTGCTGTCAGGTATTGATTTCTATCAGTTCACTTCATGCAAGATATCATTTTCATGGGTGCGAGAAAATAAGGAACAAGGCGAGGCCAAGTTCAAGAAGAATTTCTCTCTGCAACCAGTGGATCAGTTCAGCGTTTATGAAATCTGCTGTTGAGAAATTAAATTGCAATCGACTCAATGCTGCCCTAAATTGATTTGAAGAATTTTTTTACACTATAAATACTTTGGGCGCAATTCTCCGGCCGCGTTGTGCTCTCGCATGAGCGCAGCGCAGCCAGAGAATGCCGGGAAAGGCTTCCAGCGAGCCTCTCAACAGGCTCTGCACAAGCCCCGGGAGACGTCAGAGTCGGAACTCCACCCCAAATTGGCAGGACAGATTGACGCTCGCGGAAGTAGGCCATAAACCTACTTACGGCGGCATGGGGCACAGTGGTTAGCACTGGAACTGCGGCGCTGAGGACTCGGGTTCGAATGCCCGGCCTGGGTCACTGTCCGTGTGGAGTTTGTACATTCTCCCCATGTCTGCGTGGGTTTCGTCCCCACAACACAAAGATGTGCTAGTTAGGTGGATTGGCCAAGCTAAATTGCCTCTTAATTGGAGAAAAGATAATTGGGTGCTCTAAATTTATAAAAATAAATAAATAAACCTACTTACAACCTACCTTCGTGGGATCCACCATCCTCACTCGATTCTTCGGCCTCCCCAGGGCAACTGCAGCCGGACGCCGATCAGTGCTGGTCCATACAAATGTGGACCAGGCGGTTTGGCACCCAGGGGGTCTCCTAGGCCATTGGAGACCCCAGGGTGGTCAGATTAAGTGCAGGGTGGCTCCCCAGACCTCTCCCGGAACGTGGGCACCCTGGCACTGCCCATCTAGCACCTTGGCACTGCCACCCTGGCACTGCCAAGGTGCCAAGTTGGCACTACCAAGCCAGCAGGAGCACAGCCTGGGTGCCAGGGGGACAATGCTAGGGTGCCCGAGTGCCAGGGTGGCACTGTCAAAGCCCAGGGGGTGAGAGGGCCATACCCATTAAATGAGGGTGGGGGGGGGGGGTTTGAAGGGTGGGTGACTGCAGGTAAGTACGGGCCTCCCGGAGGTTGGGTGGGTGAAGGTGAGAGTTCTAAAAGGAAGGGGGTGCTGTAAGTGGGCTTAGGGACGTGGCCTGAGGAGGGGGGACCCCCAGCGATCCCATAGCAAGGTGTCCTCACTTGGGGGGGGGGGGGGGGTAGTGTACATGTGTGGGGGGGGGGGGGGTGACATTGCCCATGGGTGGGAGGTGTGGGGGACCCACAAGATCATTTAGAGTTAAGGGCACCTTTTCAAAATGGCATCCCGATCTCTGATTCAGCTTCCCAGTGCTAAAACAAATTCTGGGCAGGATTCGCCATTTCTGAGACAGTGGGCGTGATCTTCCGGTCTCGTTACGCTCTCGCTCAAGCAAATGGAGGCCGGTGAATAACGGGAGAGGCCAAAAACGAGATCCGCGGCAGGCGACAAACAGTTTGCGATACAACCAGCCCCCTCCCTTTGGCAAAATCAGGATCTCACTGTTGTTTGGCAACAAACCTATTATCACCACTTAAGCCCCATTTCCAAACAATTAACAAGAGCTACCCGTTATCCAACGGCCTCCTGTCATTCAACCGCCTCCCCAGCAAGTGCTCACACTGACACTGATTAGTACTCCTTTTTAAAAACGTGGACCAGGCAGAATGGCACCCGGGGGTCGCCGAAATGCCGATCCATTTTGCAGCCATTCAATCCAAGGTTCTCCCCATCTCCTTGTGTCCAACTCTTGAAGGTGCCCCTCTGATGGAAACGACACACTGTACGGTGTAGAACTTGCTTTTGCACAATAGCGTAACATGGGCAATAACATGGGCAGATTTATCAGAATATTCTGCAACCAGTAACCATAACCAATTGAAATGTCTTCACGCTTGAGCATGAGGAATTTGATCCTGAAGTGCCAATAACAGGTATTGCCATTTTCTCTTGTTAATTAGGTTTTTCTCTGGATTCAAACCACATTGCCGGGTTTTGTGTCTCAGTCCTGACAGATAAATCAATAAAAAGTACTTCTGATCATTTATATTACAAGTACCAAATGGAATTGGAAAAGCAGTACTTTCCTGTTGTCTTCAATATTTGGTAGAGTGAAGAATGAAATGAATCATTTGAAATTCTAATGGGTTTGACTGTTGGTAACAAAATCACAAAGCTGAGTGTGACAGGACTAAAATGATGTACTAACACAATGAGGGTGGTCTAAATTTCACTTTCTTTTCAATTCTGTAAACTAATTTATCGGAATACAGAAACTGATTACTCAAACATGGCATTTTGTTTTCGATCCCAACGTTATTTTGAAACATAATTGATCGTAACAACCATGCTGTTGAAGAACTTTAACTTTCAGTTAAGCATCAAATATGTCAAATTAACACACATCCAAAGTGAGGTTTATGATCATGTATTCTAAAACTGTTGTTGCCTAGTCCTGACAGGTATCTATGAATTTGAATGGAAAACCATGGCAATTCCAATGGGAAGAATTAATAATTCTTATTGAAAGTAAAACTTTACGTTCAATCACCAGGAACAGGGGATGTTCACTGTGTCTCAGTAGGGACCGCCAGCACATGGCAATCTGGGTTTGAATCAATGCTGGATCTCAACCCAAACACAGGTGAGAAAAATAGTAAAATGATACTGGTTAATAAGCATGGTATTTCTATCAGCAATGTTATTGTTCAAAGGTTTAATGGGGCTGTATATATATCTTCCTCTCTATAATTTTAAAGCAGGGGGGTTTATTCATTAAAATAAAGTTTCAGTTCCTCGTGGGTTTAGCAGAATAGAATTTGATACAAGCATTTATGCTTACGAGTCATGTCTACCCTGGAATATTTAAGGGATTCAATGAATATCAGGATATAATAGTGCATCTACTTCAAAAATAATTACACAATTATTACACAAAGGCATTTTGATATAAAAAGATGCGGCATAAATGCAAGTGAATCAGAAAACTTTGAAATGCAAAAAATATCCCTGAGCTAACTCCTTTAAATAGCCATGATGTGGAGATGCCGGCGTTGGACTGGGGTGAGCACAGTAAGAAGTCTTACTGTCCTTTAAATAGAGCCTAGGTGAATGTTATGAACATATGCTCCCAGCACAGAACTTCAGATGGCGGGAGGGCGGTATCTGCACCAATTATGAGCTAACCGTGAAGGTTTGCAAATTGTGATTTGCTGATCAGCCATCCATCTAGCCAGAGTCCTGCAGTGTCTGCTCAAAGCTTGTTCCTGTATCGATTTGCCTATACCAGAGTTACTCACTCTCTCCAATCTATTTCATCTTCAGAGAGAGGTAGATTATTACATGTAACATAATAAAACTCTCCAAGTCTGTAGCCATCAATCTACATTATTATTTGCATACTTCTGGTATAAATTTTGCATGTGGCATCTCTATTGTCTCGGTCGGGTTGGTGTTACAGCATATCTATGGGGTATCAGAATATCAGTGCTTATATTCATTCTTGACCTCATAACCGGGCAGCACAGTGGCACAGAGGTTAGCTCTGCTGCCACACAGCTCCAGGGACCCAGGTTCAATTCCGGCCTCGGGTGACTGTCTGTGTGGAGTTTGTACATTCACCCCGTGTCTGCGTGGGTTTCCTCCGGGTGCTCCGGTTTCCTCCCATAGTCCAAAGATGTGCAGGTTAGGTGAATTGGCTGTCATAATATACACATCAGTATATGATGGTGCAGAGACACACACTGACTGACACACTGCAAGACCAATCAACACACACAACACAGCAGCCAATCACCAGTTAGGGCACGGTCACTATAAAGACAGAGGGCACTAGTTTTCCCGCTCTTTCGGGATGCAGCCTCTGAGACAGACAGAGCCCGCAGTCAGTAGCACAAACATCCACCATGTGCTAGCAGCATAGGCTGCTCAGGTTAGGCATAGGTCTTCAGTCAATCTAACATCGTGTCGACCCACAGTGCAAGTATGTTTAAAAGCTCTTAGTTAAATAAAATAGAGTTGTACTATTACAAGTGTTGGTAGCCTGTCTATGTTACTGCTAAGGTAAACGCAGTCTCCACAGATCCAGAGTACCCAACACATCATGGTACCAGTGTGTGATGTTAGAGTTTAATAGACCTACCTTCAAGTGATCTGCCTTCGACCAACAATCAGCCATCTGGTAGTATGGACAGCGTCCGCCCTCCCCCGCCGCTCCGCATCACCGGCAACCTCGGTGCAAACTGGAAAATCTTCAAACAACGATTCCAGCTATACCTCGAAGCTACAGACCTGGAAGCTGCCTCAGACGCCAGGAAGATTGCTCTCTTCCTTTCCACGGCCGGGGACCACGCCATCCATATCTTCAACTCTCTCACTTTCGCTGAAGGTGAAGACAAGTCCAAGTTCAAGACAGTCCTGCTCAAATTCGACAGTCACTGTGACATCGAGGTAAATGAAAGTTTTGAGTGTTATGTCTTTCAACAACGTCTGCAGGGTAAGGATGAACCTTTTCAATCTTTCCTCACCCACCTTCGCATCCTCGCGCAGTCCTGTAATTACGGCTCCACCTCCGACTCGATGATCCGTGACCAGATCATTTTCGGTGTGCAATCGGACCCCCTGCGCCAGCAGCTCCTCAAGGTTAAACAGCTCACCCTTGCGATAGCCATCGATACCTGCGTTCTGCATGAACACGCCACTAACCAATACTCGCACATCAAGCGGCTGAAACGGCGCGGCCAGGTCCCCACGAGACAGAGCGGGTGCAAGCCATGAAACAACTCCAGGGCCTAAGCCTGGATGTGGGCGGCCATTTTGCGCGCTATTCACGGGCTCCCGTGCATGTGCGCACTGACCGAGGGGACGGCAAGGCCGAAGACCGCACTGCGCAGGCGCGCACTACGTGCGACCGCAACGCGCATACCGAACGTTCTGATGTCACGACGTGCGGCAACTGTGGCTCCGCCCACTTAAAGCGGCAATGTCCTGAAAATCCCGACGCTGTCTCCAATGTGGCAAGCTTGGCCACTAAGCAGCTCTATGCAGGTCTGCTCAACCTACTACCTCTCGTCACTGCAACCAGCCACGCAGGGATGTCCGAACCATCCAGCCACCGGTCACCGATTCCGACTCCGACTTGACTCCGGACCTTGACACCGAGGACCCTAAAGCACCATTTCGGGTGGGCATCATCACCAAACACAAGATGCTCCAGAAGACAAAAGCCAAGTCTCTCCCAATATTCAGCATTGATCCAGACGACGAGTGGCGTGCCACCCTCACGGTCAACCGATCCCACATCCGATTCCGCCTGGACACTGGCCCTTCAGCCAACCTCATTACGCGGTCTGATCTCGAAAGCCTCCATCTCGGGCAGCACGGTAGCATTGTGGATAGCACAATTGCTTCACAGCTCCAGGGTCCCAGGTTCGATTCCGGCTTGGGTCACTGTCTGTGCGGAGTCAGCACATCCTCCCCGTGTGTGCGTGGGTTTCCTCCGGGTGCTCCGGTTTCCTCCCACAGTCCAAAGATGTGCGGGTTAGGTGGATTGGTAATGATAAATTGCCCTTAGTGTCCAAAATTGCCCTTAGTGTTGGGTTATGGGGATAGGGTGGAGGTGCTGAACTTGGGTAGGGTGCTCTTTCCAAGTGCCGGTGCAGACTCGATGGGCCGAATGGCCTCCTTCTGCACTGTAAATTCTATGATATCAAGCCTACCATCCTGCCATCCGCCTGCCAGCTTCCGGACTATAATGGTAATGCCATTGCTGCCAGTGGCTCTTGCCAGCTTGAAGTGTCGCACTGGTCATTGAAGGCTAACCTGCCATTTGAAATAGTGGGATCCACTAAAGCCTCCCTGCTTGGTGCTCAGGCATGCAAACTTCTAAACCTTGTCCAAAGGGTTCACTTCCGCATCTCAGGAGGCTGACTTTCGGACACAGCTGAACGCCATCATCACCCGATACCACTGTATTCGAGGGCATGGGCACACTCCCATACACTTATAAAATCTTGTTAAAACCAAATGTCACGCATGTGGTGCACGCACCTCGCAGGGTACCAGCACTCCTCATGGACCGCCTCAAGCAGCAGCTGCAGGGCATCCAGGACGTAATTTCGAAAGTTACAGAACTGACTGACTGGGTCAGCTCTATGGTGTGCGTGAAAAAGCCATCCGGCGAATTACGCATATGCATTGATCCCAAGGACCTCAACCGCAATATTATGAGAGAACACTATCCCATTCCAAAGCGCGAACAACTCACCTGCGAGATGGCTCGCGCCAAATTTTTCACCAAGCTAGACGCATCCAAGGGGTTCTGGCAGATCCAACTCGATGCATCCAGTCGGAAGCTCTGCACCTTTAACACCCCATTTGGCCGGAATTGCTACAACCGGATGCTGTTTGGCATCATCTCTGCATCGGAAGTGTTCCACAGCAAAATGGAGCAGATGATGGAAGGTATCGAAGGGGTTCGCGTATATGTGGACGACACCATCGTCTGGTCTACCACCCCGCAGGAGCACACTGATCGCCTCCAACGCGTCTTCCGACGAATCCATGAGCTTGGCCTCCGCCTCAACAGAGCCAAATGCTCCTTTGGTCAAACAGAACTTAAATTCCTCGGAGACCACATTTCACAGTTTGGCGTGCAGCCGGATGCTGACAAGGTATCTGCCATTAAGGCCATGAAGACACCGGAGGACAAGAAGGCGGTCCTCTGCTTCCTGGGCATGGTCAATTTCCTGGGGAAATTCCTCCCTAACCTCGCCTCCCACACCACAACTCTCAGGCCATTGCTGGGGAAGAACTAGAAGTGAATTAAATACTAATTAATACAGAAATTCACTGGCAGTTTATCATTGTCATTTTAAACTGTATCTGCAGTTTATTCAAACATTGTAGACCTGAATCTGTATAAATTTGCAAACCTTAATTGATTTGGATATGTATGTCTAATCATGTTTAAATCAAATTTACTTAATGTTAAGTCAATTAAACTGGCATCTCAAAGAGGCTTTAAGAACCATAGCTGATGGTGGCATTTCAATAGATTAAAGGGACCATTGTTTTAGTCATTTTAAAAGTGCCAAAGAAAAGTAGATTAACTGGCCAGCAAATTGGATAGCACTCAACAATAGGGGTTTACTCACGCAAGCATATTTTCTGCTGCCTGTTCATTTAAATGGATTGCACCATGCAGCCGGTACTCCAAATGCTGAGCGGCTACATGACTCAAATTCTGGGAGTGCAAATTCTTACATGGCCAGCACGGTTTCAAGCAAGCCTGCATGACTTAAAGCCAACCTGTTCCTATTGTGGGGCCAGCGGAGGGGTGGGTGGGGGTCAAGCTTTGTGTCTGGGGAACATGCAGAAGTGAACCCAGTCTGCAAAAGGCTCAAGAATGATGGTGCAGGGCAAAGAGCAGGCTCCATATCACCCAGTCAACTGGAGGCCTTGGTTGAGATGCACTGAAGGAGAGATGGCTCCATCCAGTGACGCCGGAATCGCGAAGCGTGATTGGGCAGCTAATCAGACGTCAGCCGAAAATCGGGGCCAAGCGGAACACAATACGTACTGTGTACATTCCCTTGGCCACAGAAAAATACTTTTCACTGTACTTCAGTTCATGTGACAATAAACCAAATCAAATCAAATCAAAATCAAATCGCCATGCTCCGGCTCCTTGACAGCGGTTTGAATGCGCTCCGCGCCCCGCGCCCCGCGCCGACATGGGCATGCAAATTTTACAGTAACACTCATTAACATATCATTAACTGGCCCGACCCGCGGAATGGTGGCACAGTGGTTAGCACTGCTGCCTCACAGTTTCAGTGACCGGTTCAATTCTGGCCTCGGGTGACTGTGTGGAGTTTGGACATTCCCCCTGTGGCTGCAAGGGTTTCCTCCGGGTGCTTCGTTTTCAAAGAACAAAAGAGAACAAAGAACAGTACAGCACAGGAACAGGCCCTCCGGCCCACCAAGCCTGTGCCAATCCCGTGTCATATCTAGACCAACCAGTGCATTTCAGGCTACCACCGCCCTCTGTGTAAAAAACGTCTCCCGCACATCTCCACTGAACCTTTCCGCCCTCACCTTGAACTTGTGCCCCCTTGACATTTCCGCCCTGGGACAAAGCCTCCAACTGTTCACCCTATCTGTACCCCTCATAATTTTATAAAATTCTATCAGGTCGCCCACAGTGCAAAAGATGTGTGGGTTAGGTGGATTGGCCATGCTAAATTTCCCCTTAATGTCCATGGATGTGCAGATTAGGTGATGGGATTACGTGGATAGGGCAGGGTGGACACTCCGAAATGGGCAGAGTGCTCAATCGAAGGTCGGTCGATGGGTCAAGTGGCCTCCTTCAGCACTGTAGGGATTCTATGACCCGCTAGTCTCCAGCCTTCCGCGATGCTCCGCCGCTGCCAGGCGGAAGTGATGCCGGCATCGTTCACTTGTGGTATTTAAAACGGGAACCTGCATCTCTGTCTCAGACCTCTGCCACCACCAAGGACAGCCAATGGGGATACCGTCGACTGCCCTGAGGGCCGTCCTCCAAAACCCACAACCCACATTACCTCGACACAACACCCCACTCCCATCACCTTCCCAATCCCCTCCCAGCACACCCTTTGCACCTAGCCCAGCCCACCCCTCACATCCTGCGGACAGAGGGCCGAGGCAGGCCGGAACGTTGGTGAACAGGTGTTTATTTGTGACAGTGCTGTGTACCACATCTGTGCCCTTGCCCCTGACACTACGTGCTTCACCCATGCCAACTTAACTGGTGTCTAACTTTCTAACCTCACATGCCTAAATGCTCCTTTTTACGTGGTCCCCCAGGCCATACATCAGGGGCGTCATTCTCCGACTCCCCGCCGGGTTGGAGAATCTCCGGGGGCTGCCGTGAATCCCGCCCCCGCCGGTTGCCGAAGTCTCCGGTACCGGATATTCGGCGGGGGCGGGAATCGGGCCGCGCCGGTTGGCGGGCCCCCCGCTGGATTCTCCGGCCCGGATGGGTCGAAGTCCCGCCGATAAATTGCCTGTCCCGCCGGCGTGGATTAAACCACCTTTTGAACGGCGGGACAAGGCAGCGTGGGCGGGCTCCGGGGTCCTGGGGGGGTCGCGGGGCGATCTGACCCCGCGGGGTGCCCCCACGGTGGCCTGGCCCGCGATCGGGGCCCACCGATCCGCGGGCGGGCCTGTGCCGTGGGGGCGCTCTTTCTCTTCTGCCTCCGCCACGGTCTCCACCATGGCGGAGGCAGAAGAGACTCCCTCCACTGCGCATGCAACTTTCAGCGGCCGCTGACGCTCCCGCGCATGCGCCGCCCCGACATGTCATTTCCGCGCCAGCTGGCGGGGCAACAAAGGCCGTTTCCGCCAGCTGGCGGGGCGGAAATTCCTCCGGCATCGGCCTAGCCTCTCAATGTTGGGGCTCGGCCCCCAAAGATGCGGAGCATTCCGCACCTTTGGGGCGGCGCGATGCCCGTCTGATTGGCGCCGTTTTGGGCGCCAGTCGGCGGACATCGCGCCGTTTCGGGAGAATTTCGCCCCAGAAGTGGAGCGGCCTGCTGTGTATCCTGCCCTGTGACCTGGGTCCTCTTTGGTGCCTGTCCTCTCTCTGGAGCGACCGGGCCTGGATGGGTCAGACCATCTTCCGGGTGTCGCAAGTGATGTGGTGCCACCTTTCTCTGCCCGCTGCCCATCAGGTGCTCCAGGTACAGTTGAGGGGGATTCAGAGGTGTTGTGGTGTTCCGGCACTTCCCTTGCTAGAGTCCCTGTCACATGATCCATCACCTCCTTCTCCCTCACGGTGCCCATGGCCCTGGGCTACCTCTTGGGACAGGGGGACAGCCAGAGAAAGCTCCAGGGCTCCACTGTCACCTGACGCTTCCAGTCCTGGAGGCCCGTTCTCATCTTGACTAGGGTCTCAATGCTCACGCTATGGAGCAGAGGGACCAAGCCATGTCCCTCTGGGACTGGGCCACATCACTCAGGGGTTGGGCCACATCACTCAGGGACCGTGTCAGGTCCCACTGTGACTGGCTCAGGTCAAGCAGCGCCAGGTCAATGTTCTCGCCGCCCGCAGTTATGGCCCGTTATGATTGGGCCACGCTCTGGAGTGCTGCAGTAATGTCCATGTGGCCCTGGTACATGGTTGCCTGTAACATGGCCGCCCTGTCCTGTGCCTCGACCTCCGCCCGCACACTCTACCCCAGGCCTTGGACATCCTGACCCGTGGCCGATCCCTTTGCACCCAAGGCCTCCACAACAGATGCCACCTTTGCGGTGTTGGCCTGGGTGACACGCATGGTCGGCACCACTTCCTACTCCTGCAGGCGGTTGGACTCCTCCAACTGCACCTGCAGATGCTGGAGGTTTGCTGACACTCCCTCATGTAGATCCTGGCTGTGTGCCTGCATCTCCAATATTGAACCGACTCCCTCCCCCCCCCAACCACCCTCCCCCCCCCCACTCGCTCCCCTCCCCCCCCCCCCCCCCCCCACCGCTTTCCAGAAGCGCTAGTCCCGTCTGTACGGCAGCTAGTCCCTGGGATCGGACTGTCCTCCGACTGTCTGCCTCCGCAGGAGTTCCTACCTCCACTGGTTGTACCGTTGCATGTGTGTGGAGCCTCGCCACTATGATGTGCAGCCAAGGTTAGTGTCGTTGGGATTGTGGCGGGTATTGGTGACAGCAGTGACAGGTGTCGGTTTGGTCTCCGGACATGTGCCCTGGGGTATTGCGGGATTGCGGTGAGGGGTCACGTTTGATCCCACCACTTTGCCCGGTGAGTCACAGGGGTTGCGGGTGGGGGCGGGGGACACGTCCAATTTCTCGTCTGGTGGTGACCCTGCAAGACACAAGACACAAGACGCATGGATACATCGTGGTCTGGAAGGGGAGGGGCGACGTTTGTGCCACAGGGACATCGCAACGTATTGGGACTCACTTGGTTGTGCCTTGACGACATCCGCTTCAGCGACTGCCCGCTCTCCCACCTTGGCTGGAATGAGTGTGTGTGTGAGGAGTGGAATGCTTATATGCAGCACCAGCTTGCCAGGTTCTCGAGTGCCAATCCCGACCGCAGCAAATCACACCCTGGCGTGAGTTGGAATTGCACTAGTTCCACGTGGTACGAGTATTGGTCCACTTGCATGTCCTGAATTGCTCCGGGATCGGAGCTGCCATCGGGACCTGTGGAGTTTCTCACTGGTTTATCCCACACTTAGAATTTTTTCCAGCACTGGGCAGCTGAGCTCAGAGATCAGGCAGCCATTTTGTAAGAGTGCCCCGATCTCTAAGTGAGCTTGTGGGTGTCCCACACTCCCCACCCATGGGCAATGTCACCTCTCACAACCCCCAAGTAAGGATACCCTGCTATTGGGTCCCTGGGGATCCTCTTCTTCAGGTCCGTCCACACCCCCTTAGGCCCTCCCCTTCCAGAACCCCAAAATCGGCACCCACCTAACCTCCCAAAGGCACCTACTTATCTGCATTGCAGCCCCCCCACCCCCCCCCCCTCCCAACCGTTCAAACCCCCAGTCCACCCTTCTTTCATGGGCATGGACTTCCTTGGCCCCTGACCCTTGGCAGTGTCACCCTGGCACCCGGGCACCTTGCACTGCCGTCCTGGCACTCGGGCAGTGCTCCTGCTAGGTTGGAAGTGCCACCAGGCACCTTGGCAGTGCCGGGATGGCAGTGTCAAGGTGCTAGATGGGCAGTGCCAAGGTGCCCCGTTCCAGGGGGAGGGCCAGGGAGCAATTCTGCACTGACCCTGACCACCCAGGGATCTCTGATAACGTGGGAGACAACCCCCCCCCCCGGTGCCGTTTCACCTGGTCCATGTTTGTGTGGACCAGTGCTGAACGGCTCCCAGCTGCGGCCTCGCTGTGAATGCCGGCAGATCCCGGGCGGCTGGTGGATCTAGGGTAAACTTGCTGAAGCTGGTTTAAAACCGACTTCGGCGAGCGACGTTTGGTCACGCCCCTTCTGGGTATGACTCTGACTCTGATGACTCGCGGGACTTGGGTAGATCCCACAATGTGTAAAGGCTGCCAGAAAACCTGTGGGGGGGGGCCCTCTCCCCTCTCCCAACAACCACCGCTTGAGCGAGAGTGCAACTGGGCCGGTGGATCGCGCCCACTGAATCCTCCTTCTCACATCCCACAATCTCTTCTAATTTACAAGCTGACAATGTAAGCACCTTTTACTTCGCCCCACTCCTCTGCCTTTTTCTGTCTGTCAACCAACAGCTACATCCTGACCATTCAGCGGTTGTAGATTAGATGTCGTAATGATGAGGAATCACCACTCGCGCCCACGTTTGCAGCCACCAGCTCAGATTCTGCAAGTTCATAGAACATAGAACATAGAAAATACAGCACAGAACAGGCCCTTCGGCCCACGATGTTGTGCCGAACCTTTGTCCTAGATTAATTCCTTACAGGTGGGTGCTCCAGATGTTGAGACATGGGGCCACGCTACAGCCAGGGCAGCAGACAAAGTTAACACAGATGTCAGCTCACCAAAGGATGCTCGTTCAGAATTCTGTTGCGGAGAACACAGCTGAGGATTCGGTCAAAACCTGATGGGTGTACACATCAAAATGCCTGCCAAAAATCTGCAATTTATGTCAAGGAGCTTGGAAGGGCACAGTGCACAGTGCTTTATGCAGATCTTTGAGCTCATTCTTTCCAGCACAAGAATGGTGGCCAAACTCCATAAGGACTCTTGCTGATCCAGTTATTACACATGATCTAGTTGCCAATGTTTCAGCTTCCATTGAAACACAAACAGAAGCCACCCAACATCTGGCTGTTGCAGTGGAAGCTCAATCCTGAAGCACGCAAACTCAGACTGCAGCATCATAGCTGCAGGACATGATTGTTCAAAGAAGATGGAGGGCATTTTAGCAAAGCTGGAGGGCATCATATCAATCTGTCCTCCGACAGATTATCAGGATTACTGAGGTGCTTCCCCCGGGAATTGCAGTAGCTTCATAAAGTAAAAAACTGTCTTCCCACAGGAAGATGTGATGTGGAGATGCCAGCGTTGGACTGTGGTGAGCACAGTAAGGAGTCTTACAACACCAGGTTGAAGTCCAACAGGTTTGTTTTGAATCACTAGCTTTCGGAGCGCAGCTCCTCCCTCAGGTGAATGAAGAGGTAGGTTCAAAATAGACAAAGTCAAAGATGCAAGGCGATACTTTGAATATGAGTCTTTGCAGGTAATTAAGTCTTTGCAGGTCCAAACAGAGCGACTGGAGAGAGGGATAATCACGGTTAAAGAGGTGCGAATTGCCTCAAGCCAGGACAGTTGGTAGGATTTCGCAAGCCCAGGACAGATAGTGGGGAGTGAATGTAATGCGACATGAATCCAAGGTCCCGGTTGAGGCCGTACTCATGGAAGATAGCATTCGTCCTCACATCACTGCCAATTCAACAATCCTATTGCTATTAGACTGCTTCTGAGAGACTTTCTGCCCCTGCTCCTCCCTCTTTCAACAGCATGGCCTATTCCACCCTCTTAAGAGATCTGAAATGTTAACTCTGTTTCTTTCTCATTACAGAAGCTACCTCACCTGTGAGTGTTTCCAGCATTTTCTGTTGCTATGCCCTATTCTGTGGCAATTCTGCTCATTCTACCTGTCATGGAGCAGACCATGGGTGATGCAATTTAGGAACGGTCCTGGGTGCTTCCTATCACTTATAAAATTAATATGCACGCTTAGCAAGGCTAAAAACGCTGTGCCCAATGGCCAGTTTTACCGTATAATTATGGATAATGGAGCAGTCTTCGAAAAATCGATCCTCGCCTTGAGATACAGGTCTGGGCTGTTTTTTTTCTCTGACTATTATTTTTGTAAAGCATCCTCATTGCCAGCTATTCCTTTTTTACTGTTGTGTTTTCTAAGGGGGATTGGTTCTTCTTATCAGTAAAAGACAAAGGATGCAATGTTGCCACACTGTGGGTTTCTTAACAAATTAGACAGACCTTGTTTACAGAGATGTTGCTGGTTCACAGTCTTAGATGGCAGAGAGGGAAAATCTCCCAAGTGCCTCTGATGATGTTGCCATATAATCACGTGACACACTGCACAGAGAGGCATTGGTTACAATACACAAGCTAGGAACTGTCTCCATCCTTGCTTGTGCACTCGGCTCTGTCCAACATGAGACCAACCCCTAGATTTGAGTCATGTGTTCTCTTACATCACTGTGTGGGCAGTACTGTACTCAGCCCCATATTAAACCCTTACACTACAGATACCAGCGGGAATGAAAGAGGGTTGAAAAATTGGTGTTTGTCTTCAGCTAAGATATGGGCACGATGAAAGGTGAAAGGAAAATGAGTGAAAAACTGCAGAGAGTAGGATAGGCAGAAAAAAGATTGAGTAGAAGACTTTAACCTTAGGAGGGAATGCAGTTGGAGAGATTTGCCTCAAAAAAAGAAGCAACAGTGATCTTTTGCTGCAGATAAGATGGAGGAAGTACACATAACCATACCCAGTGGGTTATTACCTTAATAGTAATGTCAAAAGCAACTGAGGCAAAATAGTAGAGAGGCTAAAAACGATTTGACAAGAAACATTTTTTCTTCCTGCACATTCTCTCACATGCCAAAGACCCCCAAAAAGTGCTTTGAAGATTAAAAGTAGTCGGCAAAGATTGTAATATAAGTTGCAAGGATCGTGAGAAGGGATATTAATCAACACTCGATGGGAAGGCGACTTTGAATTTTAAATAAGCCTTTTCATCTGGAAGATTTGTCTTGTAAGTTAAAGAATGTCCAATTTGAAAATAGGGATCTAAAGTATGTGGGAATGTGTGAAGCCGATCGTCCCATTTGGCCAATTATTTCTAACAGATAACACAAAATCCGCAGCCGTGTGCATCCTGCCCAACTACTGATACGATTATAGAGTAGGGTATCAATCAAAAATTACAGTCCGCTATGGTGTTTCCACTTGTTGGGAAAGTCCAAAAGTCGGGTTCACAAATATAATATAGTCACTAATAAATCCAATATGGAATTGAATTTTGAGAAACTTCCTCAACTTAGGGACCAATTCAGTCAACCGTTGTTGTCCTGCCTCCAATGCAAACATATCCTTCCTGAAATGTGTTCCAAAACAGTATTAGAAATGTGGGGCAGAAACTTGCCACGTTTTTTCAAAGTGTCAGATTCAGATTGAAAACTGGGCTGTAGCTCACCAGTTGCACAAACCAGTTTTCTCTCCAAATTTTAAGCTTCGCTGAGAAAAAACAATGAGTGGCAAGGTTTACACCATCACTCTCCCAGGGAGCGGGCAGCACGGTAGCCCAGTGGTTAGCACAGTTGCTTCACAGCTCCAGGGTCCCAGGTTCGATTCCGGGCTTGGGTCACTGTCTGTGCGGAGTCTGCACATCCTCCCCGTGTGTGCGTGGGTTTCCTCCGGGTGCTCCGGTTTCCTCCCACAGTCCAAAGATGTGCAGGTTAGGTGGATTGGCCATGATAAATTGCCCTTAGGTTAGGTGGGGTTACTGGTTTACGGGGATAGGGGGAAGGAAAGGGCTTGAATGGGGTGCTCTTTCCAAGAGCCATGCAGGCCCGATGAGCTGAATGGCCTCCTTCTGCACTGTAAATTCTATGCTATTCTATGATAGAGTTGGTATCCAGCTCCACAGAGGCTGCAGTACCTTCTTTAAATGGCGGTCCGATCAGCACTGAAATCTAACTCTTCCCTCCCCCACTACAGAGGTTGGTGGCTCCACCCTACCCCCTGCACAATTATTGGGGGGCTCCCCCTCCTCAGATAGTCATCAGGGGCTCCCTTACGCATCCCCCTTCCATGGTTGTATCGCTGGCTTCCCCCCCCCCCCCCACCTCCCCCACCCCACCCCCTCCCTTGGTACCTGCTTCCCCCTGAGCCTACAAGTTTCCCCCTCACTGCTCCCCCCCCCGCCCCCCTCAAGCACACATAAATGGAAACTGCCCCCATATGGCCATGGGGGCTCCGATGAGGTCCAGCCCCAGCACTGCTCCCTGACAGTGCCCGTGACACTGGCATAGGTTGGCACAGTGGCCAGGAATAAATGCTCAAATTGAAGAGAAAGTTGGGCAATGCCAAGATTTGGAACACCAGAGCAGACTGTCAGTGATAATGGTACAGAGTTTACTTCAAAAGAGTTTGAGGACTACCTGAAAGGGAACAGTATACAACATATCAAGTCAGCTCCATATCATCCAGTAAGGGTTTGGTCGAACGTTTTGTGCAATCATTAATACTTTATATCAAAGCATAGAAGGACTAGGGGATAATATCAAGTGGAGTAGACAAATTCCTACTATCATATTGGAACACTACATGCTACCATGAAAGGTTCACCATCAACGCTGTTGTTCAAGTGGAAACTACGAACTCATTTTGACTTGTTAACTCCAACTGATACTTCGGAGATTGTCAAACGACAACACGCACAAATTTCTAGCAGTGGGAAAATCTCTAAAAAGCGAATATTCAACCAGGGAGGGAGAGTGTTAGCTCGGAGCTACACCACCATCGAGAAATGGGTACCAGCTATGATCCAAGGAAAGTCACGTCTAATATTATATACCATACAGATGGACGATGAAAGAGTTTGGCGACGTCATACTGCTCAGTTACTTGCTGCACTAAAGTGAATTCACAGAAACTTCTCTACAGGCTCTACACTTGGAAAATATAGAGATCTGTACTTTGGAACAGAGACCAGAGACAGTGACAGATTCTCTTCTGAGGACAGATACTGAAATAACTGCTCAAGAAGTAAAGTAAAGTCAGCATAGTTCCAGGTGACTATAAACTGCTATTCCCATGAAGGGGAGGAGCTGACTGGTGGCAATTTAATCTGAGTATCACCACACCTCAGGCGAGGAGCAAGGCTGAGAAGGCGGAGACTTCCTGAATAACCTCAGCTGGTTCGGAATTAAACCCGCATTGTCGGCCTTGCTCTGCATCACAAGCCAGTTGTCCAGCCAACTGAGGTAAACCAATACCTCAAGAAGTACCACTTACAGAAAGGAATGAGGACACTTCTGAGGTCACAAGTAACCAAGTTTAAGAACGCCGAATTCTACCAAAAATGAATAGACATCCACCACAGAGACTGTTTTATTGAATTGTACATCTGTACAGAAATATTACAATTGGGGATCTGTTGTATAAATGTTAATTGTTGCCGTTGCCCCAATGAAGTAAAGGGGGAGGAGTCTGATGGAGCTGAGAATACATTCTTGCTGGTTCTGCATCACATGATGTGTAGTGACAGCAGAGTGTTTACATGGGCTTTGAGCAGATCATCATCTTGATTGTATGAACAATGCCCTTAATAAACCTTTGACCATATTTTACAAGAATCCAGGGTGTGGGCACCTCCATACCTTTTCTCTTTGCGGCAACAAAGAAATATAGGAACCACGTCAGTTAAATATAATTTGGCCTTACAAATCTGTGTTGGCTTTCCTGAATGAATCGACACTTCTCCAACCGACTGTTAATTTTGCAATGAATTATCATTTTGAAAAGCTTTCTCAGAACTGAGATTAAACTGACAGGATCTTTGTTGTTGCATTTATCCTTAATCCTTTTTTAAAAATATGGCTGTAACATTTGCAATTCTCCAGTCCTTTGTCATAACACCTGTATATAGGAGGATTGGGAGATTATGGACAATGCCTCAGCAATGCATCTGCCAGCATGTAAAACTGGTAATTCTTGAGTACCTGATTGGAGAAAAGTACAAGGATAGGGTTGCAATGAGGAAGGAGGAAAGAAAGACGTGCATGCTTATCATTTGCAGCTTAAATCAGAAGAGATCGTGGGACAAGGGAGAAGAGGGATGTGAGAGGTAGGATTCATTCGGAATATACCATCACTTTCTATGATTTCAGCTCTGTCACTGGTCATGGACTCAGTCGAGGCCACTTGAATGATGAAGAGAACTATCTCCTCCATTAGGCTGAATATGTAGAATAAGTAAATAAATGTGAACTGATAGCCATTACAGAAACCTGGCTGCAGGAGGACAAGGATTGGATGCGGAACATTGAAGGGTATATGGCATTCAAGAAGAATAGGAAGCTGGGTAAAGGTGGTGGGGGTAGCACCATTGATCAAGGGTGGCATTGGTGCAATGGTTAGAGATGACCTTGGTTCAGAAGATCAGAAAGTGGAATCGGTTTGGGTGGAGATGAGGAATAATATGGGAAAGAAGTCTCTAATGGAAGTGGTCCACAGGTCCTCTAACAGTAACCAGAGAAGGTACGCAGAAAGAAATATTGGGTGCCTGTGAAAAAGGGACCACGATAATCATGGGTGGATTTTAATCTCCATAGAAACTGGAAAAATCATATTGGCAGTAATAGCCTCATTGAGGAGTTCTTAGAATGCTTTTGAAATAGGTTCTCAGAACAGCATATTCTGCAACCAACCAGAGAGCAGGTTATTAGTGATTTAGTATTGTGTAATGTGACAGTATTCATTAGTGACCTCAGAGTAAAGCCCCCCCTTTTTGGCTGCGACCACAATATGATTGATTTTACATCTAGTTTGAAAGGGAGAAGACGAGTATTTTATACTTAAATGAGGGCAATTATGTGGTCATGAAGTGAACTGGGATACTAGGCAAGGGGATAGATAAATAGAGAAGCAATGGCAGACATTTAAGGGTATATTTCAAAATACTCAGAATAACTATATTCCTGCAGTAAAGAAACTTTTTAAAGGGAGTGTGGTATTATCAGGTATTGCGGTACCTAAGAGGCTGATGACCATTGGTTAAACCTAGGAGTTTACCATTGGCTGTTGATACGTAGCTCCGCCCTGACAGGCAGAGTATAAGAAACATTGCCGCCCCAGCAGCCTTCACTTTCTGTACCGAAGCTGCTGGGGAACAAGTTCTAGTCGATTAAAGCCTTCAGTTATGAAATCACTTCATCTTGAGTGTAATTGATCGTGCATCAATTTAATCGACTAGACTTAAGCTGGAAGGATGGATCTCCGAATCAAACCGGAGTGCCTAAAACTCAGCCCCCACGCGGAGAACTCGGCTGCAATATTTAAACACTGGCTGGCATGCTTTAAAGGCTACCTCGAGACGGCCGGAGGCACCCCCTCAGAAGGACTGAAAATGCATCTCCTGCGTTCAAGGGTCAGCCCTGGGATCTACACCCTTATCGAGGAGGCGGAGGACTATGATGCCTCGATCGAACTGTTAAAAGGACATTATATCCACCCTGTAAATCAGGTCTACACACGTCACCTGCTTGCAACTAGATGGCAAAGCCCCGTGGAATCGTTGGAGGATTTCTATCGGGCGCTACTGGTGCTGGACCGAAACTGTGGCTGCCCCCAAGTTTCGGGGAGCGAGCACACGGAACTTTTAATCAGGGCTGCCTTCATAGCAGGTATGAGCTCCTCAGTGATCCGCCAAAGACTCCTAGAAAAGGACACCCTGGGACTTAGAGAGGCACGGGCCCTGGCAGGGTCCATGGACATAGCCTCCCAAAATGCGCAGTCCAATGCGCCCGACTGTGCGGTGGCCCCCTGGGCTGCGTGGCACGCCGCAGCGGCAGCTCCACAGACCTTCCCCCGCAGGACTGCGCTGCGAGACGGCCCGCTAACGCCGCCGGGCCCCGCTGTTTCTTCTGCGGCCAGGCGAATCATCCCCGCCCGTGCTGCCCGGCCCGCACCACCACCTGCAAAACGTGCGGCAAGAAGGGCCACTTTGTGGGGGTCTGCCAGGCCCGGCCGTGGCCGTGGTCTCCAGCAACTCCGGACCGCCGCGGCAACCCCCCCTTCAGGCCCCAACCGGCCAGCGCTCACCGCCACCCCCCTATCCTAGGGCCATGTGCGACCCACGGGCGCGGCCATCTTGCCCCCCCCCCGGACACCACGCTGGACGGGTGGGCGCTGCCATTTTGTCCACCCCCGCCGCCATCTTGTCCATCCCCGGCAACCATGTGCGGCCCATGGGAGACGCCATCTTGGATGGGGCCCCAGGCCCCCAGCACGGCCGACTACACGCTGCCCGATCAGAACTCGCAACTGCTTCATCTGGCCTCGGTGACACTGGACCAAAGTCGACCTCGGACACTCGCAACAGCAACAACGATGGTCTTCATCAACGGCCACGAGACGCCTTGCCTGATTGACTCTGGGACCACGGGAAGCTTTGTTCACCCCGACACGGTAAGGCGCTGTTCACATGTTACCCACCCTATAAAGCAAAGATCTCCCTGGCCTCCGGGTCACACTCGGTGGCGATAAAGGGGTTCTGCCTAGCGAACCTCACTGTCCAAGGCAGGAAATTCAACAATTTCCGCCTGTATGTCCAGCCGCACCTCTGCGCGGCTACCCTCCTGGGGCTGGACTTCCAATGCAATTTGCAAAGCCTGACCTTTAAATTCAGCGGCCCTATACCTCCCTTACTGTCTGCGGCCTCGCGACCCTTAAGGTCGACCCGCCTTCCCTGTTTGCTAACCTCACCCCGGATTGCAAGCCCGTCGCCACCAGGAGCAGGCGGTACAGTGCCCAGGACCGGATCTTCATCAGGTCAGAGGTCCAAAGGCTGCTGAGGGAAGGGGTCATCGAAGCGAGCAACAGTCCCTGGAGAGCTCAAGTAGTGGTAGTAAAGACCAGGGAGAAACATAGGATGGTCATTGACTACAGCCAGACCATCAACAGGTTTACGCAGCTGGACGCGTACCCTCTCCCCCGTATAGCCGACCTGGTAAACAGGATCGCACAATACAAGGTCTTCTCCACGGTGGATCTCAAGTCTGCCTACCACCAGCTACCCCTCCGTAATAGTGACCACAAGTACACTGCCTTCGAAGCAGATGGGCGGCTCTATCAATTTTTAAGAGTTCCCTTTGGTGTCACTAATGGGGTCTCGGTTTTCCAGCGAGAGATGGACCGAATGGTCGACCAGTATGGCTTACGCGCAACTTTCCCGTATCTGGATGATGTCTCCATCTGCAGCCATGACCAGCAGGACCACGACACCAACCTCCGCAAATTTCTCCAGACCACGAAAATCCTTAACTTAATGTACAATAAGAATAAATGCATATTTAGCACCGACCGTCTAGCCATTCTAGGCTACGTAGTGCGAAATGGAGTTATGGGCCCCGACCCTGAGCGCATGCGCCCCCTTATGGAGTTCCCCCTCCCTCACTGCCCCAAGGCCCTGAAGCGCTGCCCCGGGTTTTTCAGTTATTACGCACAGTGGGTCCCCAACTACGCAGACAAAGCCCGTCCACAACCTTCCCCCTGTCGACAGAGGCCCGCCAGGCTTTCAGCCGCATCAAAGCAGACATTGCAAGGACCGCAATGCGCGCCATCGATGAGTCCCTCCCCTTCCAGGTCGTGAGCAATGCGTCCGACGTAGCTCTGGCGGCCACCCTCAACCAAGCGGGCAGGCCCGTGGCCTTCTTCTCCCGTACCCTCCATGCTTCTGAAATTCGCCATTCCTCGGTCGAAAAAGAGGCACAAGCCATAGTAGAAGCTGTGAGACATTGGATGCATTACCTGGCCGGCAGGAGATTCACTCTCCTCACGGACCAACGGTCGCTTGCTTTCATGTTCGATAATGCACAGCGGGGCAAGATTAAAAACGACAAGATCTTGCGGTGGAGGATAGAACTCTCCACCTTCAACTCCGAGATCTTGTACCGTCCGGGGAAGCTAAACGAGCCTCCTGATGCCCTGTCCTGCGGCACTTGTTCCACTGCACAAGTGGACCGCCCCCGAGCCCTCCACGAGGACCTCTGCCACCCAGGGGTCACTCGTTTCTTCCACTTCATCAAGACCCGCAACCTGCCCTACTCCATCGAGGAGGTCAGGACAGCCACCAGGGACTGCCAAATCTGCACGGAGTGCAAACCGCACTTCTACCGGCCAGAGAGGGCGCACCTGATAAAGGCTTCACGTCCCTTTGAACGCCTCAGCATGGATTTCAAAGGCCCCCTCCCCTCCACCGACCGCAACACGTATTTCCTGAACGTGATTGACGAGTACTCCCGGTTTCCATTCGCCATCCGCAGCATGGTAGCATTGTGGATAGCACAATTGATCACAGCTCCAGGGTCCCAGGTTCGATTCCGGCTTGGGTCACTGTCTGTGCGGAGTCTGCCCATCCTCCCCGTGTGTGCGTGGGTTTCCTCCGGGTGCTCCGGTTTCCTCCCACAGTCCAAAGATGTGCAGGTTAGGTGGATTGGCCATGATAAATTGCCCTTAGTGTCCAAAATTGCCCTTAGTGTTGGGTGGGGTTACTGGGTTATGGGGATAGGGTGGCGGTGTTGACCTTGGGTAGGGTGCTCTTTCCAAGAGCCAGTGCAGACTCGATGGGCTGAATGGCCTCCTTCTGCTCTGTAAATTCTGTGATAATCTATGAGGTTAGGTGGATTGGCCATGATAAAAATTGCCCTTAGTGTCCAAAATTGTCCTTAGTATTGGGTGGGGTTACTGGGTTATGGGGAGAGGATGGAAGTGTTGCCCTTGGGTCGGATGCTCTTTCCAAGAGCCGGTGCAGACTCGATGGGCTGAATGGCCTCCTTCTGCTCTGTAAATTCTGTGATAATCTATGAGGTTAGGTGGATTGGCCATGATAAAAATTGCCCTTAGTGTCCAAAATTGTCCTTAGTATTGGGTGGGGTTACTGGGTTATGGGGATAGGGTGGAGGTGTTGACCTTGGACATAGCCAAAGGAAATTAAGCAGCACTAATGGGAAGAACTTGGCTGGAATAGATCAGATTAAATAGGGTCGAGGTAAAACCCATTACAGATTCCGAATCAGGCTTACCCAAAATCTTGAAGAAACATGCCTTCTTTGTCAAAGCTTTGACAAAGAGTCATCGGACTCGAAACATTAGAACATAGAACATAGAACAATACAGCGCAGTACAGGCCCTTCAGCCCACGATGTTGCACTGAAACAAAAGCCATCTAACCTACATTATGCCATTATCATCCATATGTTTATCCAATAAACTTTTAAATGCCCTCAATGTTGGCGAGTTCACTACTGTAGCAGGTAGGGCATTCCACGGCCTCACTACTCTTTGCGTAAAGAACCTACCTCTGACCTCTGTCCTATATCTATTACCCCTCAGTTTAAAGTTATGTCCCCTCGTGTCAGCCATATCCATCCGCGGGAGAAGGCTCTCACTGTCCACCCTATCCAATCCTCTGATCATCTTGTATGCCTCAATTAAGTCACCTCTTAACCTTCTTCTCTCTAACGAAAACAGCCTCAAGTCCCTCAGCCTTTCCTCATAAGATCTTCCCTTCATACCAGGCAACATTCTGGTAAATCTCCTCTGCACCCTTTCCAATGCTTCCACATCCTTCCTATAATGTGGCGACCAGAATTGCACGCAATACTCCAAATGCGGCCGCACCAGAGTGTTGTATAGCTGCAACATGACCTCATGGCTCCTAAACTCAATCCCTCTACCAATAAAAGCTAACACACCGTACGCCTTCTTAACAACCCTCTCAACCTGTGTGGCAACTTTCAGGGATCTATGTACATGGACACCGAGATCTCTCTGCTCATCCACACTACCAAGAATCCTACCATTAGCCCAGTACTCTGTCTTCCTGTTATTCCTTCCAAAATGAATCACCTCACACTTTTCTGCATTAAACTCCATTTGCCACCTCTCAGCCCAGCGCTGCAGCTTATTTATGTCCCTCTGTAACTTGTAACATCCTTCCGCACTGTCCACAACTCCACCGACTTTAGTGTCATCTGCAAATTTACTCACCCATCCTTCTACGCCCTCCTCCAGGTCATTTATAAAAATGACAAACAGCAGTGGCCCCAAAACAGATCCTTGTGGTACACCACTAGTAACTGGACTCCAGGCTGAACATTTCCCATCAATCACCACCCTTTTTCTTCTTCCAGCTAGCCAATTTCTGATCCAAACTGCTAAATCACCCTGAATCCCATGCCCCCGTATTTTCTGCAGTAGAGACACACGGGGAGAACGTGCAGACTCCGCACAGACAGTGACCCAACGGGGAATCGAACCTGGGACCCTGGCGCTGTGAAGTCACAGTGCTATCCACTTGTGCTACCGTGCTGCCTGTAGTTAGAGACTTGAGTTGACATTGAACCTTTGACCTGAGGAACTGTACCAGAGCTTCACTACAGGGCTTTGTCGTTGCAACTTGACTGGAGTGGAATAAGGGAAATCTGTGATGGTGAACATTAAGCAGCAGTGAATCTGAGCTCCTAAATGTCTGGAGCTCTAGTTTCTGGACAAAATTGGATCACAAGTCTTCTTGCTTCAAGTCTTCACCCGATAGAAAAACTCTTGAACTCCTAAGAGCTAAACGCATGCTAGTTTGTATTCACAATCTTTTCTTGAGTGTGTGTGTATGTGTATGAGTGAGAGAGTGGACATGGTTGCATCTATTCGGATGTGGATCAATACACATTTATCTTTTAAAAACTAAATGAGACACCCGATCATTTGTCTGTTCCCAACAGTTACAGCATTCAGAGTTTAAGAAACATTTTAAAAACGTACTGGCCTGGATTCTTCATTCTGGAGACTAAGTGCATCCACCAGAAAATTGGGACTGGTCTTCACTGGTACTGGGAGTGGCGCCCAGGTGCGAGTCTCTCTCCTTAACAATGAAAATATATGCAATGTTCATAAATATTAAGCTATGTTTGACAGCTCCTGAACCACATCAAAGAGAGTTAAAAACATCGAGCTATGATTGACAGCCCCTGCACCACATCAAAGAGCTGTTAAGAGCTTTCCACCGCATCAGGGCCACGCTTGGCAAGACTCGCACCAATTCTGGCCCATGAGATTCCTGGCCCAGAGGACCGAAGAATCGTGAGGACCCAGAGAACATGGTGCCCGGCCGATTAATAGGATGTAAATGGGTCCTCCCGCTAGCACGGGGCACGAACCTCAATTCTGACGCCAGCGGGGGGGACCGGATTATCGGAACGGGATCAGAGTTCGGTGAGTTCCCATCTGCCCAGTCAGATGCGCGCAAAAGATCCCACAGCACTATTTTGAAGAAGAGCAAGGGAGTTATTCCCAGTGTCCCGGCCAATATTTATCCCTCAAACTACATCACAAAACAGATCATCTGGTCATTAACACTTTGCTGGTTGTGGGTTCTTACACATTACAACAGTGGTTTCAAAAGTCCTTCATCGGTCATCACACACTTTGGGATGCCCTAAAATCATGAAAGGTGTGATGTAAATGTAAAGGGCTTCACATTGCCGATCAGGAACTTTACCCTTTTGGGCATAATTTTACATTTCAGAAAGAGTGTTGAAAATTTGGGAATGGCATTCTCCCCAGCTTCTTTGGGATAGGCCATGCCAGTCCATTTATTTTAAATTCATGGGTGCCAAGAATATGCATTCTTATGCTACCAATTAAATTCACTCAATTCGTCTTATACTCAGGATAACATACATAGAAAATAAAAGCAGGAGGAGGCCATTCGGCACTTTGAGCCTGCTCTGCCAATCATTATGGTCATGGCTGATCACCAAGTTCAATACCCTGATCCAGCCTTCCCACTTGATCCTTTATTGTGGCCATCTTGCTGCGCACCCACTGACCACCCACCCCGGCCCCTGGTTCTACACAGTGACACCGGCCTTTTGGGTGCACCCACCCCCGCACCGCACTCCCCGCCACAGCACGCCCGCCCCCTGGCCCCAGACATCCTGCCCAATGGGCCGTCAGCCACCGGCAGACCGCTAAGGGCAACACCAACGGCAGCCCCCAGTGAGGGCAGTGCCAGCCAACAATAACCCTGACAGCCGGGACGGGCGCTAGGACCAGGGGCCCCCACAGTGCAGACCATCAACAGGGCAGGGGTGAGGGGTTGGGGGAGGGACATGCGTCGACATGTTTGGCAGGACCCGCACTGCCTCCGTGTAGATCATCGACCGGGCTGCAGAGGAACGGGCTGCAGAGGGACAGGCTGCAGAGGAACAGGCTCCAGAGGAATGGGCTGCAGAGGAACGGGCTGCAGAGGACCGGGCTGCAGAGGACCAGGCTGCAGAGGAACAGGCTCCAGAGGAACGGGCTGCAGAGGACCGGGCTGCAGAGGACCAGGCTGCAGAGGGACGGGCTGCAGAGGACCGGGCTGCAGAGGACCGGGCTGAAGAGGACCAGGCTGCAGAGGAACAGGCTCCAGAGTTGGGAGCGATACCCCGGATGTGGACTTCCTGGGGAAGGCAAAAAGACGTTCATGGGGTGTGTTGTTAGTGTCGGTGCACAGTAGTGACCGAAGGGAGTGGAGTGCATCAGGAAGGACCTCCTGCCAGCGTGAAGCCGGGAGGTTCCTGGACCGTAGAGCCAGTTGGACGGCCCTCCATACCGTCCCGTTCTCCCTCTCTCCCTGTCCGTTTCCCCGGGGGTTGTAGGTTGTCGTTCTGCTGGAGGCTATACCCCTGCTGAGCATGAACTGACGCAGCTCATCGCTCATAAAGGGGAAACCAAACAGAGCGAAGATTGTGTTGAGGGCTTTGATGATGGTGGCAGACGTCATATCGGGGCATGGGATGGCGAAGGGTAATCTGGAGTACTCATCGACCACACTGAGGATGTACGTGTTACGGTCGGTGGAGTGGAGGAGCCCTTTGTAATTCAAAGGGGCGGGAGGCCTTCACCAGACGCGCACGGTCCGGCCGGTAGAAGTGCGGCTTGCACTCCGCACAGACCTGGCAGTCCCTGGTGATCGTTCGTACTTCTTCGACGGAGTAGGGCATATTGCGGGCCTTTATGAAATGGTACAGCCGTGTGACTCCCGGGTGACTAAGGCTGTTTTACAGGGTCCGGAGTCGGTCTACTTATGCGCTGGCACATGTACCTCGGGATAGGGCGCCTGGGGGCTCGTTGAGCTTACCGGGGCGATACAAAATCTCGTAATTGTAGGCGAAGAGGTCGATCCTCCACCTCAAGATTTTATCATTCTTGATCTTGCCCCGCTGTGTGTTATTGAACATGAAGTCTACCGACCGTTGGTCAGTAAGGAGAGTGAATCTCCTGCCAGCCAGGTAATGCCTCCAATGTCGCACAGCTTCAACGATAGCTTGGGCCTCTTTTTCGACGTATGAGTGTTGTATTTCTGAGGCATGAAGGGTGCGGGAGAAGAATGCCGCTGGTCTGCCTGCCTGATTGAGGGTGCGTCGCTCTCTACTTTAAAGGGCAGCATCTTGTCTACTGCGTGCATCCCGGCCTTGGCGATATCGGCTCTGATACGGGCAAAGGCCTGTTGTGCCTCGGCCGTCAGGGGAAAATGGGTTGACTGTATGAGTGGGCGGGCCTTGTCCGCATAATTTGGGACCCACTGAGTGTAGTACGAAAAGAACCCCAGGCAGCGTTTGAGGGCCTTGGGACAGTGGGGGAGGGGGAGCTCCATGAGGGGGCGCATACGGTCATGATCGGGCCTCAGAACTCCATTCTGGACCACATAGCCGAGGATGGTGAAGCGGGTCGTGCTAAACACGCACCTCTCCTTGTTGTCGGTGAGGTTTAGGAGAGTGGCGGTGTGGAGAAATTTGGCAAGGTTGGCGTTGTGGTCCTGCTGATCCTGGCCGCAGATGGTGACGTTGTCTAGGTACGGAAAGGTGGCCCGCAAACCGTACCAGTTGACCATTCAGTCCATCTCCCTTTGGAAGACCGAGACCCCATTGGTGACGCCGAAGGGAACCCTGAGGAAGTGATAGAGGCGGACGTCTGCCTCGAAGGCAGTGTATGGACGGTCCGATTTACGAATGGGGAGCTGGTGGTAGGCGGATTTCAGGTCTACAGTTGAGAAGACCCGGTACTGTGCAATCTGATTGACCATATCAGATATGCGTGGGAGGGGGTACGCGTCGAGCTGCGTATACCGATTGATGGTCTGGCTGGAGTCTATGACCATTCTGTGTTTCTCCTCAGTTTTAACTGCTACCACTTGGGCTCTCCAGGGGCTGTTGCCGGCCTCGATGATGCCTTCCCGAAGCAGCCGCTGGACCTCGGACCTGATGAAGGCCCTGTCCTGGGTGCTGTACCGTCTGCTCCTGGTGGCGACGGGTTTGCAATCCGAGGTTAGATTTGCGAAGAGGGATGGTGGATCGACCTTTAGGGTCACGAGGCCGCTCACAGTAAGGGGTGGTAGGGGCCCGCCGAATTTCAGGGTTAGGCTCTGGAGGTTGCATTGGAAGTCCAACTCCAGGAGCGTGGCAGCGCAGAGGTGAGGGAAGACATGGCCCGTGGAGAGAGTTGTGGTGGCGGCCCCAGTTCGCCCCCGGAGACAGCGGCGACCACCCGGGCCTGGCACACATGAAATGGCCCTTTTTGCCATAACCTTTGCAGGTGGAGGGGCGGGCCGGCAGCGCTGCCGGGGGTGCTTGGCTTGCCCGTAGAAATAACAGCAGGGGCCCCCCAGGGTTGCCTGGTAGCCGCATGGCACAAGCTTGTGGGGGGATGGGGGATGCATCAAGGTCGGCCGCGGCTGGGTTCCACGCTGCCCAAGGGGCTGCCGCGCGGTAGGGGACGTACGCGTGGGCGTTTCGGGAGGCCACATCCAGGGAGCTAGCAAAGGCCCTGCCTCCTTAAGGCCTAGTGTCTCTTTCTCGAGCAGCCGCTGACGGATTTGGAAGGACAGCATACCTGCAGCGACTGCGTCCCAGATTAAAAGTTCTGTGTGTCGCTGGCTGAAACTTGCAGGCAATCACAGTTCCTACCTAGTACCAGGCGCGCGCGGTAGAATTCATCCAGCGATTCCCCTGGGATTTGTCGCCTTGTCGCCAGCAGATGTCGGGCGTAAACCTGGTTTACTGGGTGAATGTAGTGTCCTTTCAACAGGACCATCTCGGCCTCGAAATCGTCCGCATCCTCGATGAGCATATAGATCTCTGGGCTCACCCTCGAGTGGAGAACTTGCAGTTTCTGGTCCTCCGTGGGTGCAGTCGTGGCCGTTCTGAGGTACCCTTTGAAGCACACCAGCCAGTTTTTGAAGGTTGCCGCTGAGTTTGCCACGTGGGGGCTGAGTTGCAGACACTCCGGCTTGATGCAGAGCTCCATTCTTTAAAACCTAGTCCAATAAATTGATGTTCGATTAATGACTCCGGAAGCGAGATTGGATGACAATTGAAGGCTTTATTGGACGATGTTTCCCCCAGTAACGCAGGTATAGAATGCGCCTGCTCAGGAGACACAGACTCTTATACTCCGCCTTACTGGGCGGAACCAGCAGACAGGCTTCACCAATGATCTTCCTGTCTCAGGTAACTCCCACACCAATGATCTTATAGCCTCAACCTAGGTACCGTAATACCTCTAATACCGAGTACCACAGGTATTAACAGGTGTTTATTGTGCAGATATATACACAGTCTGTGCCCTAACCCCCATAACTAAACAGTGCCCTGCACCCATGCCATCTTAACTGGTGCCTAACTTTCTGGCCTTACGGACCCTAACGCTACACCTAGGTGGTTCCCCAGACTGTACAGCAGGAGTGGAGACAGTCTACTATGACTCCTACCCTGCGACAAGCGTCCCCGTTGGTGCACGTCTCCTGGGGCTGTAATGATATGTATATAGTCAGGTTAGTGAAGGGTTAGTCATTACATCTCTGTGTAAATCAAGCACTAAAGGGCATTATCACTTCTCTATGGTTAAGGAAGACTCTGAGGGAATTCTGGGAGCAGCATTAGGAGAAAGCATGGTGACAGCATTAGGAGATTAGATTAATCAGAGTTAACATGAGGTTAGATCATAGTGCAGTTAGTGACTGCTTAGATTACTGAATACTATAAGAGAGATTCAATATTACTTATCTGTAGGTCAGTAGAGTGTGCAAACTTCATTTAATTAATAGTGTTACAATAAATTAGTTTTGTTTCAATCTTTTGATTGGTAAATTCTTTGTCAACAACTCATCGGATCATTCTGAAACCCCCCCCCCCCCCCCGCAGGAGTCACCGGCACAGTCCTTATCACCGCCCCCTCCCTCAGGAGGAGTTCGCCAACTCCATTGGACGGGGGTGCGAGTGGAGCCATCCTCTGAGGCCCCCCGCACCTCCTGGTGCTGCCAATCCTGGAAGCCCGCTCTGGTCTCGAGCAGGGTCTGCATGCTCGCGGCCATGCAGCACAAGGAGTGGACCATCACCATCTGGGACTGCGCTACATCACGCTGCAACTGTGCCACATCAGCCAGTAACTGGGCGACCTCCCTCTGGAACTGGGCCACCTCCCTGTGTCTGCGCAACACTGGCCAGCGCATGGGCAATGCCGCCAAATCCCAGCCATGGCCTGCTGTGCCTGTGAGAGGGCAGCCCTGTCCTCTGCCTCGGCCACCGCCTGCACAGAATGTCACAGGCCTTGGCACGCTGAGCCATAGCCGAAACCGTCACCACCAATGCCTCCACCTGGTGTCAGCCTGGGTGGCACGCATGGTCAGCACCACACCCTGCTCCTGCACGCGGTTGGACTCCTCCGCCTGCACCTGCAGGTGCTGGATGCTCGCCGTCATCCCCTCTTGTGGTCCCTGGCTCTCTGACTGCACCTGCACTGTGGCTGGGACTGGATCTTCCAGAAGCCCGGGACTCGTCTGGACGGCAGCTGGTTCCTGGGGCCGGCCTGCCCTCCGACCGTCCGGCCCCTCAGCTGCGTCTACCTCCACATGCTGTACCGGATCTGATATGTAGTGCGCACCAGATAGTGTCCCAGGAGCCTCTTCACTAATCAACCGAGGTGATTGTCTCTGGGATGGCGGAGGGTGTTGGAGACAGCTGTGATGGAAAGTCAGTGTCGTCCTCCGACCCGAGCTCCGGGGTATCCCGAGTCTCGGGTGGAGGGCTGGTGTTCGGGCCGCTCTCCCAGTCAGTGCTCGGCTGTCTGGGGGGCACCGGTTTTGGCTCTGTCTGGAGGCGGGGGACTCCGGATAGACCTGACTCATCACGGCAGGTTCTGTAAGACACAAGACGACATGTATGGTTAGACAGTGGGCCGGGGGGGGAATAGGGGTGCGTGGCGGTGGTGAGGGGTGAGAGTGAGGGGGGGGGTGAGGGGGGCAAGGGTGTGAGGAGGTGAGGTGGGGGGATGCCCACACACGTGTCATGGGCAACCGCTACTCGGCAGGGTCTCACTTGCTTGCCACCCCGGTGACATCCCTTGCCTCTGGGCCACCGGCCACATTCAGGGCCCTGTGCTCGGGCGTGGTGAGGGGCCCCAGTTCTGCTGTTTCCCTGCCGGTCTCCCACTCCCGGCGGTTGTTCGCAGCCTTCTCCTGGGGGTGGGCAGGAAATACATAAAATGATACTGTTAGACAGTTCGAAGCATGCAGCAGCCCATGGGTTGGGTAGATGGTGGCCTCAATGGTGAGGGCATCCGGCCATGGCGGATGGCATGGGTGCAGGCATGTGGGGCAGGGTGGGAGATCAGCCATTCCCCAGGAGGAAGGGGCCAGGTTACGGGTGTGTGGGGGGGGAAGCAGGGTTAGTGCCAGGGGCATGGAGCAGCCAACTCTCCTGGCCGCCCTGAGAAGGTCATGAAGCTTCTTCCGGCACTGCATGCCAGTCCGGGCGACGTTGCCCACGGCGTGACCGCCTCGCCCACCTGTGCCCAGGCATGGCAGATGGCAGCACCTGGCAGCATTCCTCCCGGGCCGGAGTATAGGGTCATCCTTCTCTCCTCCACGGCATCCAGGAGGGTGTCCAGCTCAGCGTCGTTGAAACGTGGTGCTGCTCTCCTTCCGGCCATCTTGTTGGCTGGGATGGTGTGTGTGGGGGAAGGATTGTTTTAGTGCAGCTGCGACATGTGAGCCTCATGAGCGCCAATCACGGACCTGGCGAATCCGGCACCGTTTTACATGGAATTGATTGCGTTCCACGTGAAGTAATGACCCATCTGAAGGAGCTGAATCGGTGCAGGCGTTGCGCCGGTCTTTCTGTCGTAAAACGCCACACTTCCTCCGCTGGCGTCAATACATAGCCTCAGAAACGGAGAATTCAGCCCTTAGTCTCAGAAACAGAGAGTTCCGCCCCATATATTTGTCCTAGAATAATGGTTATTGACCATCTAAACTGCCTTTAAAAAACAATAATTGCAAATAATTCATTTTCATTTTTCTGAGTTCCTGCCTTTCTGTCTGTTTTCTCGAACATTTGTCTGAACCATTCAATGGGCATCTCAGTATTTGGTGAACTGATTTGGAACACCAGGATCCAGGAAATTAATGTTTGGAACTAATTATAGCAATATTATAATGCAGCACAGAGCACAGCAGTTTTAATTGGGAATGCCAATTCATATTCAGACCTCATAATGGACCTAGCACAGTTCACATAAGGTGCCCGCAGCTCACAGTGATTTTGAACTGAAACATTGAAAACAATCATCAGACAGGTGGATGGGAACAAAAGGAAGCTGGTCAGAATTTGTCTGCAATTGAAAAAGAAAGAAAAATGGATAGAGATGCTGAGATTGATTTTAAGCTGGTCAATGTTAGCTTTATCAGAGCAGTGACATTTTGTTAGTGTTAGCACTTTGTTAACCAAAGTATGCAGATTGGCCATGATAAAATTGCCCCTGAGTGTCCCGGGATGTGAAGGTTAGGTGGGGTTGTGGAGATGGGGTGGCTGAGCGGGACTGGATGGGGTGCTCTTTTGGAAAGTTGATGCAGACTTAATGGGCCGTATGGCCCCAGAGCTCCAAAATTACACCCTCTGATATCAAGGTGACGGATATCATGAATGGATGGAATATCTCTGGAAGAAGGGGAAATCAATAGCTAATAAGTGTGGCCCATATCAGAATCAATGATGTAGGTAGAAGTCTTGCACAGGGAGTTTGGGGGTGATATATAAATCCACAATGGTGGTAATCTTGGGTTGCCACATGCTGGGCTGGTAAATAGAGAAAAATTAGAAAGTCAAACATTAGGCTCCAGATCTAGTGCAGTACTGAAGGGTGAAATTCTTGGGGCGTTGGTGTGACGTCTGGAAGATGCAAAAGATAAACCTAAGGAGCAACCATAACTTGGACTAAAACAGCACCAATGTCTTTGTGGCAAGGGTAAATGAGGAATTAAAAGGGTTGGATTGGATTGGATTTGTTTATTATCACATGGACCGAGGTACAGTGAAAAGTATTTTTCTGCGAGCAGCTCAACAGATCATGAAGTACATGACATGTAAAGGAAATAAAAGAAAATACATAATCGGGCAACAGAAGGTATACAATGTAATTACATAACACCGGCATCGGGTGAAGTGATGGGGGGTAGTGTTAATGAGGTCAGTCCATAAGAGGGTCATTTAGGAGTCTGGTGACAGCGGGGAAGAAGCTGCTTTTGAGTCTGTTTGTGCGTGTTCTCAGACTTCTGTATCTCCTGCCCGATGGAAGAAGTTGGAAGAGTGAGTAAGCCGTGTGGGAGGGGTCTTTGATTATGCTGCCCGCTTTCCCCAGGCAGCGGAAGGTGTAGATGGAGTCAATGGATGGGCGGCAGTTTTGTGTGATGGACTGGGCTGTGCTCACGACTCTCCGAAGTTTCTTGCCGTCCTGGGCTGAGCAGTTGCATACCAGGCTGTGATGCAGCCAGATAAGATGTTTTCTATGCTGCATCTGTAAAAGTTGGTAAGAGTTAATGTGGACATGCTGAATTTCCTTAGTTTCCTGAGAAAGTATAGGCGCTGTTGTGCTTTCTTGGTGGTAGCGTCGATGTTGGTGGACCAGGACAAATTTTTGGAGATGTGCACCCCTAGGAATTTGAAACTGCTAACCATCTCCACCACGGCCCTGTTGATGCTGACAGGGGTGTGTACAGTACTTTGCTTCCCGAAGTCAATGACCAGCTCTTTAATTTTGCTGGCATTGAGGGAGAGATTGTCGTTGCTGCACCACTCCACTAGGTCCTCTATCTCCTTCCTGTATTCTGATTTATCGTTATTCGAGATCCGGCCCACTATAGTCGTATCGTCAGCAAACTTGTAGATGGAGTTGGAACCAAATTTTGCCACGCAGTCGTGTGTGTATAGGGAGTAGACTAGGGGGCTAAGAGGGTGTAATTTTGGAGCTCTGGGGCAATACGGCCCATTAAGTCTGCGGGGCCCCGGTATTGAGGACTATTGTGGAGGAGGTGTTGTTGTTTATTCTTACTGATTGTGGTCTGTTGGTCAGAAAATCGAGGATCCAGTTGCAGTGGGGAGCCAAGTCCTAGGATTTCGAGCTTTGAGATGAGCTTGGCTGGATTTATGGTGTTGAAGGCGAGCTGTAGTCAATAAATAGGAGTCTGATGTAGGAGTCCTTGTTGTCGAGGGATGAGTGTAGGGCCAGGGAAATGGCGTCTGCTGTGGACCGGTTGCGGCGGTATGCGAATTGCAGTGGATCAAGGCGTTCTGGGTGTATGGAGGTGATGAACTTCATGACCAACCTCTCGAAGCACTTCATTACGACTGAAGTTAGGGCCACCGGACGGTAGTCATTGAGGCAGGTTGCCTGGTACTTCTTTGGCACTGGTATGATGGTGGTCTTCTTGAAGCAGGTGGGGACCTCGGAGTGGAGTAGGGACAGGTTAAAGATGTCAACGAACACCTCTGCCAGCTGGTCCGCGCAGGCTCTGAGTGCACGAGCAGGAATCCCATCCGGGCCCGTCGCCTTCCGAGGGTTCATTTTCAGGAAGGCCGATCTTACTTCGGAAGCTGTGATGGTGGGTATGGGTGAGTTATACGCTGCTGGGGCACTCAACAGCGGATTGTTGGTTTCCTGCTCGAACCGAGCATAGAATGCATTGAGTTCATCTGGGAGGGGTGCACTGCATTCGGAGATACAGCTCGGCTTCGCTTTGTAGCCCACTATGTTGTTTAGTCCTTGCCACAACCACTGAGAGTCTGTCTGTGACTCTAGCTTGGTTTGATATTCTCTCTTGGCATCTCGGATGACTTTGCGAAGGTCGTACCTGGTGGGGGCACAGTGGTGACCACTGTTGCCTCATAGTGCCAGGGATCCGGGTTTGATTCTAACCTTGGGTAACTGTGTTGAATTTGTATGTTCTCCCTATGTCTGCTCCAGTTTCTTCCCACAGTCCAAAGATGTGCAGGTTTGGTGTATTGGCCATGATAAATTGACCCTTAGCATCCAATGTTGTGGGGATATGTCGGGGGATTGGGCTTATGTGCTCTTTCAGAAGGTCAGTGTAGACTCGATGGGCCAAATGGCTTCTTTCTGCGCCAGAGGGATTCTATGGAAATTAAACCAATATGATAGTGGGTGAACAATGGTAGCTTTGAGGGAAATCAACAGCAGGATCAGTCCGAAATATCACAGGAGAAAGAATGATAAATAGACTATGAGACAGTGAAATAAAATCATAGTTGCAAAAAAGACAAGGGGCCAGATTCTCTGATTCTGAGACTATGTATGGAGTATGTGTCTGGACTTACGACCAAAATGACGGCGGCGCCCCCACACCGAAGCTCCGCCCGGTGGGGGGATTATCAGCCTTGCCTCATAAAGCCCCAGCTTTACCTGCAGATATGGATGCAAAATGGTCGGGTCCGTGGCTGCGCATGCGCACGAAGGCGACCTGCGGCGGCCGACCCGTACAACATGGTGCCAGCCCCATGTGGACCCAGCCTGCCAGATATTGTGCCCCCCAAACCCCCCTCGCCACCCCTGGACCACCCCCCACTAGTCCCCCCAGCCCCTGCCGAATCCCCCCCTGCCAGCTTCTCAAAGGCAATTAGAGATGGGCAACAATTGCTGGTCTAACCGGTTATGCTCATATCACATGAAAGAATTTTTAAAAAGTAATTGGTCACGGACTGGTCGCTTGCATTTCCAGTCCCATAAAATGTTATTAAATGGTCTTGGCAGTCAGCTGTCCCACTCCCCGCTCTGCAGACACCTAAGGCCTGCAGCATCGATATTCCTTCCTCGTGTGGCAGGAATGCTAGTGCAGGTAGGAACTCCTAGGGGCTGGTTTAGCATAGTGTGCTAAACAGCTGGCTTGTGATGCAGAACAAGGCCAGCAGTGTGGGTTCAATTCCCGAACCAGCCTCCCCGAACAGGCAGCGGAATGTGGCGACTAAGGGCTTTTCACAGTAACTTCATTAAAGCCTACTTGTGACAATAAGCGATTATTATTAATTTTGGTGTCAACTGAGGCTCCATAGTACTACTCATTATTCTGAGTAAGAAAGTTTATGTCCCATTGCAGATTTGCTCTACCTCACCACCATCTCTCTTGATCCCTTCACTCTTCGAAGACTGTCAGATTGCTAGTTGTGCATCAGAAGAAATTCCTTCCAGTTGACTATTGGAAAGACAGAAGCTATTGTCTTTGATTGATACTACAAACTCCATTCCTAGGAACCACCTCTATTCCTCTCCCCAGCAACGGCCTGAGGCCAAGCCAGTTTTCACAACCTTGGTACCGTGCCTGATCTCATGTTGTGCTTCTAACTACATTTCCATCCATGCTTGAGCTCATTTGCTGCTGAATCCCTTATTCATGCCTTTGGAAGCTCTGGAACAGACCATTCCATGACCAACCTCCCATCTTCCACCCTCTAAAAAAAACAAGAAGTTACCCAAAACTCTGTTGGCCAAATCTTAACATGCATTAAGATCCATTCACCCACAAGCTCTGTTCTCACTGACCTACACTGGCTCCTGGTTCAGGCATGTCTCGATTTTAAGATTCCCATCCTTGTTTTCAAATTCCTCCATGGTTTCACTCATCCCTAACCCTGTAACCTCTACAAGCCTTGCATCTACTTTGAGATAGCTGCCCTCCTCCAGTTCCGGCCTATTGCAAATCCCTGATTTTAAATTGCTCTACTGTTGTTGGCTATGACTTCTTCCGCCAAGGCTCTCTGTTTTTTCCTCCTTTAAGACACTCCATCTGAAACCTACCACTTTGACCATCTGCCCTTATATGGCACAGGATCAAATAACTTTGTTACAGATCCTGGGAAGTACCTTGAAATGCTTCACTATGTTAAAGGTGCCAGATAAAGTATAATCTGCTGTTGTTGTAGGTTGACACTCCAGTGCAGAACTGAGGGAGTGCTGCACTGTTGAAGGTGCCAACTGAAACATTAAATCGAGGCCATGTTTACCCCCTGAGGTGGACTTAAAAGATCCCACAGCACTGTTTTGACTAAAAGCAGAATTTCCCCCGGTGTCTGGTTGATATATATTCCTCAAACAAAACCTTCAAACTGATCTGTTATATTTTAAATAATGACTTCACAAAAATATATATATTACTCTTGAATCCACCAGGATGATAAAAATGACCAATAGTCTCCTTGTTGAAAGATGAACTATTTACTGAATAATAAAATAATAAACTGTGAGTCCTTTTACTCAATACTAAACTAACAATAAAGAAATAAAGTACAATACAGATAACTATATAACTATACACTATTATAACAAACTAGTTCTAACTTCTCTAACTCTAGCTAGTCTATGTCTTGCTTGTTCACTGTTCTGAATCATCTGCGTCGTCATCATCTGACTTAGAAAAAGGGGGAATCCTGGGCGGGATTCTCCCACCTGAAGGCAGAGGGCAGGATTCTCTGATCCTGAGGCGATGTGTTGACGCCGTCGTAAACGCTATCGCGTTTCTCGACGGCGTCAACATGCCCTCAGGATCAGCGATTCTGACCCTTACAGGCTCCAGGTGTCGATCCTGGCGTCAAATGGGCACTGCGGGGTCCACGCATGCGCAGTGGCACCGGCGCCAACGCGTGCATGCGGAGTGGCACCGGCACGAATGCCGTGCATGCGGGGTGGCTCCCTTCTCCGCTCCGGCCCCGACGCAACATGGCTTAGGGCTGCAGGGGCCAGAGCAGAACAAGAGAGGCCCCCAGCCCGAGAGGCCGGCCCGCCAATCGGTAGACCCCGATCGCGGGCCTGGTCACAGCGAGGCCCCCCCCCCCACGCCCCATGGTCGGACGCCCCGTGGTCGGACACCCCCCCCCCCCCCCAACCGGCGCCGCTCTGTCCACGCCAGTGCGAATGACGCCAGTTCATCACTTTCCGGAGAATCGGCGGACCAGCGTCCAGGCAGTGTGGTGCGATTCACGCCGGTCTCGCCGATTCTCCGGCCCGGCCCCAGGATAAGAGAATCCCACCCAATGTGTTGACTCCGTCGTAAGAGTTTAACGACGGTGTCATCGGGCGGCTATGTGTAGTGATCCTCTGCCCTACAGGAGGCCAGCACGGCACACGCCGCTCCAGCTGTCGATACTGGTGTCAAATGGGCGCCGCGGTAGCCTCCTTCTCTGTGCCAGCCCCGTCGCAACATGGCATAGAGCTACAGTGGCTGGCGCGGAGCAAAAGAGGCCCCCACCACGTGAGGCTGGCCCGCCGATCGGTCGGCCCCGATCGAGGGCCGGACCACGAGGAGGGAGCTGGACCCTCCTCCGGGGTCCAACTCCCTCCCTCCGCCCTCATTAGGCCGGCCCAGACAGGATGGACGCTGAGGTCCCGCCGGGTAAGACCAGATGTGAACGGCGCCGGCGGGACTCGGGCTTTTTTGGGCGGCCACTCGGCCCATCCCGTGCGGAGAATCGCCGCGGGGGCCACGTAGAGCGCCCCCGACCAGCGCTGCACCGTCCGCCCCGGCGCCAATTCTCCGCTCACCGGAGAATCGGCGAACTGCCGTTGGGGCGGCGTTGCACGATTCGTGCCCGACCCGGCGATTCTCCGACCCAGCGTGGGCTGAGAGAATCCCGCCCCAAGTGTTGAAATGACTGTACTACATTTCCATACATTGATCATGTATATTGATATCTGAATATCACTATATGATCTAAGAACAGAAAATTCTGGAATTAGCCAGCTCGTCTGGCAGAATATCTGGAGGAAGGAACAGAGTTTGCATTTCAGTTCGATGGCATTCTGTCAGAACAATAGACGATCGAGTCATTATCACGTTGCTTTTTGTGGGATTGCGCTGTGTGCAATTTGGTTGCTGCTTATCCTACATTACAAGAGCAGCTATGGCCTCGAGCTGTATGCCCCTGTAGGGGGATGGGGGTAGGGGATGAACCCATACTTTTGGCCTCACTCTGCATCATAAACCAGCTCTCCAATCTAATGAGTTAAACCTAGCTCCCCCCCCGACGATACCTCTACCCTTTCCCATGATAGCCAACATGCTTTCTCCAAGAGTATACAGGCTGCCTGTGCATCTTCTCCAAGCTGCCTTCTGCACAGGGTTGTGCATGACATTCTTCCTAACCCAATAAAGGGGTGTGTTTTTTTTAATGATAATGCTGATCTTTTTTGAATAGCTGTATTTAGATTTCTTTATTCTTTCATAGGATATGGGCCTCACTGGCTTGTTGCCATCCCTAATTTTTCTTGGCCTGCAAGGACATTGTTGTCGGTCGGTAGTTACATGTGGGCTAGACCAGGTAAGAAGGCAGATTTTATCCTCTGAAGGGCATTAGTAAACCAGATGATTTTTTAAAAATTGACAATTAGTGATAGTTTCATGGTGACCATGGCTGAGACTAGCTTTTAATTCCAGATTTGATTTTGTGATTCCACCTGCTGCTGTGGTGGGGTTTGAACCCATTTGCGTCGGTCTCTGGCTTACTGGCCCAGTGACCTAATCACTAGGCCATCCTCCGTGAGATATGAGGTGCTGGGCAGTAATAGTGGTGAGTGTGTGAGTTTGATGAGATGGAGATGGGGTCAATTGTGGTACAGGCTCTGCAGTCAGAGTTCACCTCCCCTTTAAGCTGGCTGTCTTTAAATGTACAACACCAGGTTAAAGTCCAACAGGTTTGTTTCGATGTCACTAGCTTTCGGAGCGCTGCTCCTTCCTCGGGTGAATGAAGAGGTCTGTTCCAGAAACACATATATAGACAAATTCAAAGATGCCAAACAATGCTTGGAATGCGAGCATTAGCAGGTGATTAAATCTTTACAGATCCAGAGATGGGGTAACCCCAGGTTAAAGAGGTGTGAATTGTACCAAGCCAGGACAGTTGGTAGGATTTCGCAGGCCAGATGGTGGGGGATGAATGTAATGCAACATTAATCCCAGGTCCCGGTTGAGGCCGCACTCATGTGTGCGGAACTTGGCTATAAGTTTCTGCTCGGCGATTCTGCGTTGTCGCGGGTCCTGAAGGCCGCCTTGGAGAACGCTTACCCGGAGATCAGAGGCTGAATGCCCTTGACTGCTGAAGTGTTCCCCGACTGGAAGGGAACATTCCTGCCTGGTGATTGTTGCGCGATGTCCGTTCATTCATTGTCGCAGCGTCTGCATGGTCTCGCCAATGTACCACGCTTCGGGACATCCTTTCCTGCAGCGTATGAGGTAGACAACGTTGGCCGAGTCGCACGAGTATGTACCGCGTACCTGGTGGGTGGTGTTCTCATGTGTAATAGTGGTATCCATGTCGATGATCTGGCACGTCTTGCAGAGATTGCCATGACAGGGTTGTGTGGTGTCGTGGTCACTGTTCTGAAGACTGGGTAGTTTGCTGCAAACAATGGTTCGTTTGAGGTTGCGCAGTTGTTTGAAGGCAAGTAGTGGGGGTGTGGGGATGACCTTGGCAAGATGTTCATCGTCATCAATGATGTGTTGAAGGCTGTGAAGAAGATGACATAGTTTCTCCGCTCCGGGGAAGTACTGGACGACGAAGGGTATTCTGTCGGTTGTGTCCCATGTTTGTCTTCTGAGGAGGTCGGTCCGGTTTTTCACCTAAACTCATTAAAGAAGCCATCCCCTATGGACAAGCGCTCCGTATACACAGGATCTGCTCAGACGAGGAGGAGCGTAACAGACATCTGCAGACGTTGAAAGATGCCCTCGTACGAACGGGATATGGCACTCGACTCATCGATCGACAGTTCCAACGCGCCACAGCGAAAAACCGGACCGACCTCCTCAGAAGACAAACATGGGACACAACCGACAGAATACCCTTCGTCGTCCAGTACTTCCCCGGAGCGGAGAAACTATGTCATCTTCTTCACAGCCTTCAACACATCATTGATGACGATGAACATCTTGCCAAGGTCATCCCCACACCCCCACTACTTGCCTTCAAACAACCGCGCAACCTCAAACGAACCATTGTTTGCAGCAAACTACCCAGTCTTCAGAACAGTGACCACGACACCACACAACCCTGTCATGGCAATCTCTGCAAGACGTGCCAGATCATCGACATGGATACCACCATTACACATGAGAACACCACCCACCAGGTACGCGGTACATACTCGTGCGACTCGGCCAACGTTGTCTACCTCATACGCTGCAGGAAAGGATGTCCCGAAGCGTGGTACATTGGCGAGACCATGCAGACGCTGCGACAACGAATGAACGGACATCGCGCAACAATCACCAGGCAGGAATGTTCCCTTCTAGTCGGGGAACATTTCAGCAGTCAAGGGCATTCAGCCTCTGACCTCCGGGTAAGCGTTCTCCAAGGCGGCCATCAGGACCCGCGACAACGCAGAATCGCTGAGCAGAAACTTATAGCCAAGTTCCGCACACATGAGTGCGGCCTCAACCGGGACCTGGGATTCATGTTGCATTACATTCATCCCCCACCATCTGGCCTGCGAAATCCTACCAACTTTCCTGGCTTGGTACAATTCACACCTCTTTAACCTGGGGTTACCCCATCTCTGGATCTGTAAAGATTTAATCACCTGCTAATGCTCGCATTCCAAGCATTGTTTGGCATCTTTGAATTTGTCTATATATGTGTTTCTGGAACAGACCTCTTCATTCACCTGAGGAAGGAGCAGCGCTCCGAAAGCTAGTGACATCAAAACAAACCTGTTGGACTTTAACCTGGTGTTGTAAGACTTCGTACTGTGCTCACCCCAGTCCAATGCCGGCATCTCCACATCATGTCTTTAAATGGTTGACAGAGACAGACAATTTGCCCGCCCCACCCCGGCCAAAGGACATACGTGACTGGTGGATATTGCAGATAGTTCCGTCTCAGATTTCCAGCGCCTGCAATATTTCCCTTTTTGTTACATTGTTATTCAGCCCATTAGAGTTTATATGTTCTTTAATGGCCTCAGGTGTGGAATGATTTCAAAAGATCCGAATAAATTGTATTCAAGAAACAGTCTTCCTCCATGATTCAATTACCTTCTGAAACAATTCCATTGAATCCATGAGTTGTGACCTATTGCTTCAGAAATGACACTAACTGCTCCTCGTGGCTCTTTTTATCTTTGGATGAACATCAATAACATCCAACAAAAGCATTATCCTCGTCTCTCGTGTTGAAATGCTACCTCTATAGTGCCATGATTCACTAGTGTGAAAATGCCACAGCAATAATTTCTTGCTTGAAGTTTTGATTTGAATACTTAGATTTGATTCGCCATTTTCCACATTTATGGAGCCCCTGAAAATATCCATCAGTTCCTTGCCCATTATCCCATGAATTGGCTTGAGAGAGCCAATGGGTTATTTCTACTTTTGAGTCCCTGGTGCAGAGCAGAGCAAATAAGAATGTTGGCCTGGAGGATAGCAAGCTTGTTGTTCAGCCCCATTATGATCATTCATTGCCTAATTTCATTGGCAATAAAGAACATGCCCTTTGTCTGAGTTTTCTGCTGACTTTGCTTGTGGCAAAGTCCAATTGGTACAATAACTCATGGCACCCATAAACAGAGAGCAAGGGGACTACTCCCAATGCCTCGGTCAATATTAAATATTAATGCTACTTGAGTGGAGGTGTTGGGGGGGGGGGCATTGCGAGTGCAGTAGTGGTGGCACTGGTTTTGATGGTGTCTTTGCTGCAATTTGTCGAATTCAAAAATAGTCCTGTTACTCAGCCCAGCCCATTCCTGCTTGTGCCAGAAGTTCAAAATAGAAGCTCTTCTCCAGCGTGCATTGTAGGCAGGTAACTCGTGGAATGGATGTATCTGCTGCAAAATAGTTTACTTGCACCTGGTATAGTTTTCTTTTGCATGGATTTCAGCTAGCTGTAAACTCGGTTTCCCATTCCCTGTCATGCATTTTGCCCGACTGCTCAGGACCAATTTCATCAACCACCACCACTCCCCCCCTCCCCCACCCCCATCCCCTTTGATGAGATGCAGAGGGATGTCCCATGTTGCACGGTTGCCAGTGTGGGTTGAAATGCACAATTTTGATATGCTGGAGCAGTGCAACAGCATCCAAATGTGTTCGGCCTTCATATTAATAGATCTGTTGAACTGAGAGATTGAAAGAAATAGCGTGCTATTGGAGTGAAAGGAGAGGAGAGGTTATAGGAGGTTTGATATGAACCAGATATCCATCACTTAGAAATGGCAGGCAACAGTACGTAAGCAAAGCAAGAGCGCAGCTCTTTGCGGTTTATCCATTCTTTTCCTTGCTTGAGTATTTTGTTCTTTTATGTGATGTGGACATCGCTGGCTAGGCCAGCATTTGTTGCCCATCCCTAATTGACCTTGAACTGAGTAGCTTGCCTGGCAATTTAAAAAGCATTTAGGAATCACCATTTTTCTGTGGGTCTGGAGTCCCATGTAAGTCAGATTGGGTGAGGACAGTAGATTTCCTTCCCTAAAGGGCAGTAATGAACCAAATATGCTTTTACAATAATCGCTGATCGTTTCTTGGTCACCATTACTGAGACTAACTTTAAATTCCAGACTTATATATTAATTGAATTTAAATTCTACCAGCTGCCATGGTGGGATTTGAGCCAGAGCATGAGCCGAGGCCTCTGTAATATTCATCCAGTGGCATTACCACTTCACCACCATATAAATTCTGATAAAAATAGAGACAGTATAGTCTTCGATAAATGTATTTCTTTAAAAATAAACCAGAGCACACTTTCAGAACCAGAACACGTCAGTTAACAGATTGTCACCACCCTTTGAGAGTGTATACAGCAACCTTGCTTTACAGAAGAGCTGGATTGCAAAACCTTTTTGAAGCTGTTCTCTTGACACTGACAGTGGCTGTATTGGTCTAGCTTGCTGATAGTTATCAGAAGATTGTTTTATTAATATCACATATATTTGGCATTGGCTGAATATGTTGACCTGATCGCACAAGTTTGGTGAGCATCAAAATCCTCTTGGACAACACTGCACAGAATCAAGGAGATGGAAAGTAGTATTTGGGGAGAGGATCCAAATAGAGCAATTGAGGCCACATTTTTCATAGAGCCTCTCATCCAACAATAGTTTATAGGTCCCATCAAGTGCAGGCTGTGTCCTGTGATTCCAATGCTCTAGATAGAGTAAAACAGCTTATAATAATCCATATTATCTAGCCCCTTTAGAATCCTAAAAATAATAATCATATCACCTTTTATTTTCAAATGAGAACATACCATTTTACGTAATTGAATCAATTCCTCCTTCCCCTCAATTAATTTGGTTTCTCTCTTCTGTATTCTTTCAATGGTTGTGAGTTTTTTGGTACTGAACTGTATGCTGTGGGTGCACAAACATTTTAGAAAATGGCAGGATTACATCATTATTTTAACTCAATATTAACTTGCATGCTCTCCCCATGTCTGCGTGGGTTTCCTCCGGGTGCTCCGGTTTCCTCCCACAGTCCAAAGATGTGCGGGTTAGGTGGATTGGCCATGATAAATTGCCCTTTGTGTCTAAAGAAAAAAAGGGTAAGACTGGGTTACAAGGATAGGGTGGAGACATGATGGGCCGAATGGCCTCCTTCTGCACTGTAAATTCTATGATTCTATGATTCTATAACCCTTGTAAAACTAAAAGATCTTCAAACCATCCTGAACAACTAACATATGTACATAAAGTGAATGTTTAGAGTTCGAAGTGTCCATTTTCTCTGAGTACAGAAATAGTCTTTGAGATGTGAGGGTTGTTAATAATGACATTTAGACCTATGAATTTGAGCTGTGATGATCATCTCTATGAGGCATCATGGTCACTCCTTGGAAAAGGAAATGTATCCTCGTAATCATTGTCCTTAAAATATACTGGTCTGCCCATTATCTAGCATCTCATATAGCATCCAACAGGTATGTGTTGTTAATAAATGTTTGATCTGCCTTGGTCCTGAAGGAGATGATGTGAGTTTGTCGTTGTAATTCCAGTCCAATCCCACTGTCCACGTCTCACTCTATAGCCCTATAATTGTAGAACCTTAGCCTTGACTTTAAGCACTGCATTAATTTGCATCATGCTGCTCCACACGAGGATCTTAGGAGTGAAGTGTGACTAACCCAGGCAATGGATGATGGCGACAGGGGCTATGGAACTAGGTGCCCTACCCAAACACTCCCACTTCACCTTGCCTTACTCCCCTCAACCCAGGACACAGACAACATGCTGCCTCCTCTTCCGATGGCCAAACTTGCTCCTGTATAGGTGTAGGTGGAACAGCATTTGAAAGGGCTCAGAGGCTCAACAACTTAGAGATTATCAGTATCTCAGACCAGAATATCTCTATCTCTGCCCCTGTTTAAGCCAGAGTTCCACCACATAGAAACGGTAGGAAAAGGAAGAAGAACACTTTTAATTCATAAAGAAAATATGCATGGGTATTTGACAAAATGTTATCTTCTTAAGTTTCCATTGTTCAGTAAAATCATGTGAAATGGATCATTCACGCTTGGTCACCTGGTGGCATCTCAGTTGCCTGTTGATGAATGGGAATACGTGAATTGACAAGGAACAATGGGGATTGCCTAATGTGTGGCTGGTTGATTACAGGATTGTGGGACTGGGGTTTGTGGGGTGGAGAGTGACATTGGATGCGATTGCTACTTTGGTCTAATAGTGGTAACTAACTGCAGCTCACAGCTATCAGGGAATCGTGGAAGCAATGTAAGCAGCTGGTCCTGTTTTGGGCTGCCATCTTCATTTTACATGCCCATCGTGTTCTCATCCTCTGCATTGAATTTGTCTGCTGACATTGGGCATACAGTGCCTTGTTCTCCCTGTAGCTCCAGTGCTCACATGCCCCCTGACTGAATGAAAGAGATTGGCTGACAAGTACTGACGACCACCTCCAGAACTGTCCAGGCATCTGAACCATATCTTCAGCATGCCCTGCTCAGTGTCACATCTGGTGGTCATATGGCTGGCTTCTTTGTTTGAGTTCTTTACAAATGTTCTCAGTCAAGTCTGAAGAGGATATCCTCGTAGCCTAGTATCCTAGTAGCCATCTCTCAAGTCTGCTTGAAAGTCCATTGAATTTGATGATTTTGGACTGTTGCACAATAATCTTTATTTTCACAAGGTTGGGCAGCACGGTAGCATTGTGGATAGCACAATTTCTTCACAGCTCCAGGGTCCCAGGTTCGATTCCGGCTTGGGTCACTGTCTGTGCGGAGTCTGCACATCCTCCCCGTGTGTGCGTGGGTTTCCTCCGTGTGCTCCGGTTTTCTCCCACAGTCCAAAGATGTGCAGGTTAGGTGGATTGGCCATGATAAATTGCCCTTAGTGTCAAAAATTGCCCTTAGTGTTGGGTGGGGTTACTGGGTTATGGGGATAGGGTAGAGGTGTTGACCTTGGGTAGGGTGCTCTTTCCAAGAGCCGGTGCAGACTCGATGGGCCGAATAGCCTCCTTCTGCACTGTAAATTCTATGAAGTAGTTTTACATTAACACTGCAAAGAAGTTACTGTGAAAAACCCCTAGTCGCCACACTCTGGCGCCTATTTGGGTACAGAGAGGGAGAAGTCAGAATGTCCAAATTACCGAACAAGCACGTCTTTCAGGACTTGTGGGAGGAAACCGGAGCAACCGGAGGCAACCCACGCAGACACAGGGAGAACATGCAGGCTCCTCACAGACAGTGACCCAAGCCGGGAATTGAACCGGGGAGCCTGGCACTGTGAAGCAACAGTGCTACCCACTGTGCTACCGTGCCACCCATGATGGAAGCAGCATGACAGCTCCACAGCAATCTGGTCTAAATCTGCATAAACCAGTTCTTGAGGTTACGCATCAGCTGCACATGAATGGAATGAGATCCCTTCTTCTTTGGCTGTATTCGTTCAGTGTAGGATGCCGCCCTGCTCATGCCTTTCTCATGAGGGAATTCTGTCATATTCTGGCAAGGCCTGTTGTCAGGAATGGCTGACCCGGGATCTCTCCCGCTCTTACCACCTGCCATGGGTGTATTGGAAGGGTTAGTAGATTGATTATCAACGTGCTTGGCTGCATCATGAGCGCTGCTTTGATGGTCATCGAGTCCTGGAGTGGGACTTGAACTCAGAGTTTCCAGCTCAGAGGCAGGAGCATGACCCACTGAACCACAAGACCGCCTACAAAATCACTTACTCCGAGTTAATACACTTGGATTACATATCTGCAGTCATTGACATTCTGCAGCTATGGGAAGCAAGCCAGAGACCTAAGCACCCACTCACTTGCTAGTGTCATCATAGATAAAATTTACTTATTGACAACTATGGTGAACAACCCAACAGAGGCCTGTTTTGGGCATTCATGGGCTTCTAAGGGATCCGGAGTGAAAAAGATTGAGGGTGGTGGACAGTTTCACAGTTGTTAGTAGCAGATGACCACCATAACCAGCAGTGAGCAGGTCTTCTTCTTGGAGGCTGCAGATGTCACAATCTCAGCCTGTTATTGCACCAAGTTCAGAGACATTCATGACTCCTCAAATGCTCAAGCAGTCTGTGCCCATGGGCAACAAAACCTGGGCAAGAATCAGGCTGATAAACGGTAAATAACATTGGTACCACACATATGTCAGGCAATGACCATCTCCAACAAGACAGAATCGAACCATCTCCCCTTGACACTCAATGGCATTATCACCATTGAACCCCCACCACCACCAGCCTGGAGGCCACCATTGATGAAAAATTTAAATGGACTAGCCATAAAAGTACTGTGGTTACAAGGGCAGGTCAGAGGTTGGGAATTATGTGGCAAGTAACTTGCATCTTGACTCCTTAAACCTGTCCACTATCTACATGGCACAAGGCAGAAACATTTTGCAATACTCTACATTTGCCAAGGGCACTCAGGAAGCTCAGCCCTATCCAGGAAAAAGCAGCCCACTTGATCAACTATCTATCCACAACAAATTTCACTTCCCCACTACCGGTGCTGAGTGACAGCAGTGTGAACAAGATACAGCCAAACTTCTTCAACAGCACCTTCCAACCATGCATACCCTACCCACCCTGATCTCTACTATGTGGAAGAACAACGAGGTCAGACACATGGGAATACCACCACCTGCAACTTTCCCTATAAGCCACTCACCATTCTGACTTGGAACTATATCTCCGATCCTTCACTGTTGGGTCAAAATTCTGGAACTCCGTCTCGAAAAGCACTATGGGATGCACTTAAACCACATGGACTTCAGCAGTTCAAGACAGCGATAGACCACCGCCTTCTCAAGGGCAATTGGAGATAGGTAACAGATGCAGGTCTAGCGAGCAATGCAAATATCCCAGCAATGAATAAAAAAGAAAAGTAACTTGTGGACAGTAACACGCAAAAGGGAGACAGAACGATGCAAGTGAATTATGAGGAACTACAACTGATGGGTCTGGTCCAATTAAGATTAGTTGTTTTCCAGGCTGGTAACAATACTGCTACATAAATCTCAATAGTTTTAAATTGTCTGGATTGACAATGGCACCACAAATCATTTTGGATACAAGCTTAACAGACATACCTATGGAAAGAAGAAGAATGATCCAGGTATGTTAAGTGGGTTTGCGCAAATGGGTCTACAGAGAATACAGTGTAGAATGGAACAGAATTCTAACAAATGTACTTTACTGTAGCGGCTACATAAGCAGCTTAATTGTAATCATGATCAGCTGTACAAGGAGACAAGTTCATTCACAGTAAATAGGCAGTGGTCATGATAAGTGCATTGTAGAATTGTATTCTGCAAAGCTGACATATTTTGAATAAATACAATGTGAGGAAAGGAAGAAACAAACTATGTATAATCATACTGTTGACATAAAATGATGTCAAATAAAGAACACTTATTTCATTGAAAACTAGAAATTAGGGGCGGGATTCTCCGTTAATCGGCGTGATGGCCCGAACCCGGCGCCAAAAACGGCGCGAATCACTCCGGCATCGGGCCTCCCGAAACGTCGCGAATTCTCCTGCCGGGAATGGGGTAATAGCGGCGTGCCGCCATTCGCGATGGTGTCACCCGTCAAGGATGCGCGAGCCGTCAGTGACGCCGCACGACGTCACTGCACAAAAGACGCTCCCCTCCCCCGGAGACCCGGCAAAATGGCCGCCCGCCGCGCAGCGCCAAGTGAGACCCCCCCACTGCCTGCCCCATTCTCCCTTTCCCATCCCCGCTCCCCCCCATATCCCCCCTCCCCCCATATCCCCCATATCCCCTTCCCCCCATCCCTCTTATCCCCTTCCCCCTATTCCCCCCCTTCCCCCATATGCCCCCTTGCACCATATCCCCCTTCCCCCCATATGGGGGATATGGGGGAAGGAGGGATATGGGGGTAGGGGGGATATGGGGGGTGTGGGGGGATATGGGGGAAGGGGGATATGGATGAAGGGGGGATATGGGGGAAGGGGGGATATGGGGGGATATGGGGGAAGGGGGAATATGGGAGAATATGGGGGAAGGGGGATATGGAGGAAGGGGGGATATGGGGGGATATGGGGAGGGGGAAATATGGGGGAAGGGGGAATATGGGGAAGGGGGAATATGGGGGAAGGGGGTATATGGGGGAGGGGGAAGGGGGGATATGGGGGAAGGGGGTTATGGGGGAAGGGGGATATGGGGAAGGGGGGATATGGGGGAAGGGGGACAGACCCTGCCCATCAGGCATACAACGCCCCCAGGACATTCCAGGGCGGCCACGAGCCAGTGGCAGACCCATAGCACCAGGAGGACGCCGCCCACATCTCGTGCAAGTGCGGCGACGCCGGCGGGCCACACGCAGCGACGAGGAGAGCAACCACAGCAACAGGCCCCCGTCGCAGCCGTCCCAGGACACTGACGCACAGGACACTGAGGCACAGGACACTGACACACAGGGCCCTCACACACAGGACCCTAACACACAGGACACCGATGCCCAGGACACTGACGCACACGACACCCACACACAGGGGACGGACGGACAGGAATCACCACTCCAGGGGACCCCAGACTTCGGGTCGGATGAGGAGCATGCCATTACGCCACTGCTATCTCCTACACCCTCCACCATCGCAGAGACAGTCACCTTGGTTGGGCACTTTAGTGATGAGGCATCTGATACACTCACTGGTGCGCACAACACAGCCGTCCCGGTACAACAGGTGGAGGCAGGAGCAGCCGAGGAGCAGGTGGTCGGAGGGCAGCCCGGCACAGGCAACCATCTGCCGCCCAGACAGGTCCCGGGTTCCTGGAGTTACCGCACCCACCCATAGACCCGATGCAGGCATGGACCAAGGGACGATCGAAGGGGGTGATGGCCGGCTTGCGGCAGCTGCAGAAGAAGGTGGGGGAGACCCCCCCGTGCAGGAGCAGGTAGTGATGCCGGTCATGCATGCCAGCCAGGCTGACACCGCACGTGTGACGTCCTCGGTGTAGGCAATGGGGCGACGGTGTCAGACTTGGGTCGAAGTATGCGAGGCCTGGGGCTTTCCGTGCAGGCGCATCCGCCTGGTGCTCCGGGTCATGGCGGCCCTCTCACAGGCAGCCCTGAGCCGGAGCCAGCAGCAGATTGCAGAAGCGCTCAACACTGTGGCCCAGTCTCAGCAGGCAATGGCCCAGTCTCTGCAGACCATCGTTGAGGGCATCGGCGCCATTGCCCAGGTGCTGGCCCAAGTCGCCCGGACACAGACAGGGATGGCCTACTCCCTGAGCTCCATGGCTGCAAACTTGCAGACCCTTGTTAATACCAGCACGGGCCTCCAGGACTGGCAGCGCCAGGTGTCGGGGGGGGCGTCGGATGCCGGTCCGTTCGCATCCCCAACCCATGTAGAGGCCCGGGCGCCATCGGGCACCCCGAGGGAGGAGGAGGTGCTGGGTCCAGTTCCGGGTCCCCCTGTAGGGGATGTCCCGGAAAACTGCGACACCTCGGACTCCCCCCCCCCTTCCGCCCCAGGTGCATCTGATGGGCAACGGGCCAGACAGGCTGGCAGCTCGCCATCCCAGTCGCCCGGGCCGCAGCCTGGCCCCCAGGAAACGGCCGGCAAAGGGGTCCCGAGTCAGAGGGCAGGAATCACAGGAGTCCACCTCCAGTCCTGCTGTACCGTCTGGGAACCACCTAGACAAAGTCTAGTCAGGCCAAAAGATTAGTCACTGAGTAAGTTGGCACGAGTGCAGGGCACAGATTAGTTCTGGGGCAAGGGCACGTGTATGAACTGTTTGTTATTAAAATCACTTTCACACCTCCAGAAGCTCCCTTTGTGCTCTGTCCGATGCGTGCGGGGGTCGGGTGTGAGGTGAGCGCCTGTGTGTGTGTGAGGGGTGATAGAACGTCGGCCCCAGGTGAGTCTGCCCCCTTCCCCCCGGGTCGCCCTCGCCACCCCCCCGGGCAGACGACGGGACCATGCGCTGCAGTGTCACGGCCGCATGCAGGGACGGTCCGGGTGGAGGATGGTACTGTGGCCATGGGTCAGACATTGTCCAACGATGTAGAGCCCAGAGCTCATCGCAGGGCAGGTTGTCATCATCCTCCATGGCCTGCAATAGACACGCTTCCACCGGCGACCGTGTGAGCCCTGCCCGTTGTTCCGCAGGTGGATGTGCAATGGAGGGGTGGTGTGCATGCGTGTGGGCTGAGGGTGGTTGGTGTTGGGTGGGTGGGGTGAGGGTGGTAGGCTGGTGCCGTAGTGTGCAGTCTGTGCCCATACTCGGCGATTCCCACGCCCCCCTAGCTCGTGAACCGGGCGGCTATCAGCCTGTCCCGTGCCTGCTGGCCCAGCCGGTAATGGTGGGCAGCCTCCCGTCCCTGTCCAGCCCGTCTGTCCTGACCATTGCCCCCATCCTCCTCATCTGGGGAGGTCTGCGCTCATCTTGCTGCTCCTCCTCCTCCCCCTCCTCTGCCTGCGGCACATCGCCCCTCTGCTGGGCTATGTTGTGCAGGACGCAGCAGACCACAACGATGCGGCCGACCCTATCTCATGGGTACTGGTGGGCCCCTCCAGAGCGGTCCAGGCACCTGAAGCGGATCTTCATCAGCCCATAGCACCTCTCTATCACACCCCTGGTCGCTGCATGGGCATCGTTTTAGCGGTTCTCCACGTCAGTCTGTGGCCTCCGTATAGGCATCATCAGCCCCTAACCCGGGGGGGGCGTCCCTTGAACATGGTGGGGGTGAAAGATTCCCCAAATACTTATGAGTCATGTACACTCAGCTGCCCGCAAGTTTCGGCGAGCGACCACACAGAACTTTAGTGGCAGGTATGCTGTCCTCCCAAATCTGCCAGCGATTGCTGGAGAAAGACACCCTGGATGTGGCCTCCCGAAACACCCACGCTTACATCCCCGAATGCGCGGCAGCCCCCTGGGCAGCGTGGAATCCCTCCGCAGCCGACCCCGAGACATCTCCCATCCCACCACAAGCTTGTGCTGCAAGGTGGCCTGGCAACCCCGCTGCTACTTTTGCGGGCAGGCCAAGCACCCCCAGCAGCGCTGTCCGACCCGCACATCCACCTGCAAGTGATGCGGTAAAAAGGGCTACTTCGTGGTGGTGTGCCAGGCCTGTGCGGTCGCCGTGGTCTCCGGGGGTGAATACGGACCGCCACCACAACCCTCTCCACGGTCTCCGTGCGGCCAGCGGGCGCCGCCATCTTCCTCCTCCAGGGCCACGTGCGACCCCCGGGCACCACCATCTTGTCCCGCGGACACCACGTGCGATGGATGGGTGCCACCATTTTGTGCACCCCCAGCCATGTGCGACCAATGGGAGCTGCCATCTTTGATGGCCTCCCAGGACCCCAGCTCGGCAGATGGCACACCGCCCAAAGAGAACACTCAACTGCTGCCGCGATTAGCCTCGGTGACCCTGGACCAGTCCCGGCCTCGAACACTCTCAACTGCTACAACAACAGTACTAATCAACGGGCACGAGACGTCCTGCTTAATCGACTCTGGGAGCACAGAGAGCTTCATACACTCCGACACGGTAAGACGCTGTTCTCTCCCCGTCCATCCCGTTAATCAAAATATCTCCCTGGCCTCCGGTTCCCACTCAGTAGAGATAAAGGGGTTTTATGTCGCAAACCTCACGGTCCAGGGAAGGGAGTTTAAAAATTACCGGCTCTATGCCCTTCCCCACCTCTGCACAGCCACACTCCTAGGGTTAGACTTCCAATGCAATCTCCAAAGTCTAACTTTCAAATTCGGCGGCCCTATACCCCCTCTTGCTGTCTGCAGCCTTGCAACGCTCAAGGTCGATCCACCTTCCCTGTTTGCGAACCTCACCCCGGACTGCAAACCCGTCGCCACCAGGAGCAGACGGTACAGTGCCCAGGATCGGATCTTTACTAGGTCAGAGGTCCAAAGGCTACTGAGGGAAGGAGTCATTGAAGCTAGCAACAGTCCCTGGAGAGCTCAAGTAGTGGTGGTAAAGACCGGGGAGGAGCATAGGATGGTCATCGACTACAGTCAGACCATCAACAGGTTTACGCAGCTGGACGCGTACCCTCTGCCCCGCATATCCGACCTGGTAAACAGGATCGCCATTACAAGGTCTTCTCCATGGTGGATCTTAAGTCCGCCTACCACCAGCACCCCATCGCACTAGTGACCGCAAGTACACTGCCTTCGAGGCAGACGGGCGGTTCTATCACTTCTTAAGGGTTCCCTTCGGTGTCACTAACGGGGTCTCGGTCTTCCAGCACGAGATGGACCGAATGGTTGACAGGTACAGTTTACGGGCAACATTCCCGTATCTCGATAATGTCACCATCTGCGGCCACGACCAGCAGGACCACGACACCAACCTCCGAAAATTCCTCCAGACCACAAAGATCCTTAACCTTACGTTTACCAAGGATAAATGCGTGTTTAGCACCGACCGCCTAGCCATCCTCGGCTACGTAGTGCGAAATGGAATTATAGGCCCCGACCCTGAACACATGCGCCCCTTATGGACTTCCCCCTCCCTCACTGCTCCAAGGCCCTGAAGCACTGTCTGGGGTTTATCTCTTACTATGCCCAGTGGGTCCCCAACTATGCGGACAAGGCCCGTCCCCTGATCCAATCCACAGTTTTTCCCCTGTCGATAGAGGCCCGCCAGGCCTTCAGCCGCATCAAAGCAGACATTGCAAAGGCCACGATGCACGCCATCGACGAGTCCCTCCCCTTCCAGGTCGAGAGCGACGCGACTGGCGTAGCTCTGGCGGCCACCCTCAACCAAGCGGGCAGACCCGTGGCCTTCTTCTCACGTACCCGCCATGCTTCTGAAACCCGCCACTCCTCAGTCGAAAAGGAGGCCCAGGCCATAGTAGAAGATGTGCGACATTGGAGGCATTACCTGGCCGGCAGGAGATTCACTCTCCTCACTGACCAACGGTCGGTTGCTTTCATGTTCGATAATGCACAGCGGGGCAAGATAAAAAATGATAAGATCTTGCGCTGGAGGATCGAACTCTCCACCTATAACTACGAGATCTTGTATCGTCCCGGGAAGCGAAACGAGCCTCCTGATGCCCTGTCCCGCGGCACAAGTGCCAACGCACAAGTGGACCACCTCCGAGCCCTCCACGAGGACCTCTGCCACCCGGGGGTCACTCGCCTTTTCCACTTTATCAAGACCCGCAACCTGCCCTACTCCATCGAGGAGGTCAGGACAGCCACCAGGAATTGCCAAATCTGCGCGGAGTGCAAACCGCACTTCGACAGGCCAGAGAAAGCGCACCTGATAAAGGCTTCCCATCCCTTTGAACGCCTCAGTATGGACTTCAAAGGCCCCCTCCCCTCCACCGACCGCAACACGTACTTCCTGAACGAGATTGACGAGTACTCCCGGTTCCCATTCGCCATCCCCTGCCCCGACATGACCGCAACCACCATCATCAAGGCCCTCCATAGCATCTTTACGCTGTTCGGGTTCCCCGCTTACATACATAGTGATAGGGGGTCCTCCTTTACGAGCAACGAACTGCGTCAATTCCTGTTCAGCAAGGGCATCGCCTCGAGCAGGACGACCAGTTACAACCCCCGGGGTAACGGACAGGTAGAGAGGGAGAACGGAACGGTCTGGAAGACCGTCCTACTGGCCCTGCGGTCCAGGAATATCCCTGTCTCCTGCTGGCAGGAAGTCCTCCCGGATGCCCTCCACTCCATCCGATCACTGCTTTGCACCACGACCAATCAAACACCTCACGAACGTCTCCTTGTCTTCCCCAGGAAGTCCTCCTCTGGGACCTCGCTCCCGACCTGGCTGGCATCCCGCACCCATCCTGCTCTGAAAACACGTGCGGGCGCACAAGTCGGACCCGTTGGTCGAGAGGGTCCATCTTCTCCATGCTAACCCCCAGTACGCCTACGTGGTGTACCCCGACGGCCGGCAAGATACAGTCTCCCTATGAGACCTGGTGCCCGCCGGATCCCCACACACAGCCCAGCCACCCGTCCCACCCTCCCTCCCACTGGTGCACCTTACAGCCGCCCCCTTCCCAGGAGGATCGGTCCTTCCGCCGGCCCCGTCTAGGCCCCCCCACCCACCGACGCACCCCGCAGACGCTCCCTTCCCAGATCAACCGTTTTCCCCACCAGCGCCGTCTAGGGGTGTCGAAGCTGCCACAGAGATCGAGGCAACGCTCCCGGAGTCACAGACTCCCAAGCCTCCACCGGCGTCACCACCAGAGCTTCGACAATCACAGAGGACAACCAGGGCTCCTGATCGACTGATTGCTTCACTTTAAAGTGTATATAGTTACTTGTGAATCTGTAAATAGTTACGACAATAAGACAAAAACGCTGTACGGAGGTATTACGGTCCCTCCATAACTATAAGTTCTACCACGTTACCATGGTGTAATACCAAGCCACCACCCCTGCCGGACTCTTTTTTAACAGGGGGTGAATGTGGTAGTCTGTGTAGAGGTATTACGGCACCTGGTAATGCTGGAACACTATTGGTAGATATTGTATGTTTCCTATTGATCAAGCTGTATGGTATCTCCGCCCTGCAAGGCGGGATATAAGAGCCCTTGCCGCCCCAGCAGCCTTCTTTCTGTACCTGAGCTGCTGGGAGAAACATCTAGCTTGTTAAAGACTTCAGTTGGATTACAACCTCGCTTTAGTGGTCATTGATCGTGCATCAATGACCAAACATAATGGCCTGCAGGGAGTGGGAGAGATAAACGACACGTCATCATTGCCCATACACCCTCCTTCCCCGCAGCCAGGTGCCATGGGCTGCATGGTCGCGACTGTTGCCAGCTAGCACATGGCCAGGCGGACACTGCCCCCCCTTCCTGGCATGCACCGTCCCCAAACCCCCCCCCCCCCCCCATCTCCTCCCCGGCAGGCACCCTCCCCAACCCGACCCCTTCTCCTCCCCGGCATGCACCCTCCCCAACCCCCCCCCACTTCTCCTCCCCGGTACTCACCCTCCCCAACCACCCCCCCCCTCCTCCCCGGCACTCACTATCCCCAACCCCCGCCCCTCTCCTCCCCGGCATGCACCCTCCCCAACCCCCCCCCTCTCGTCCCCGGCACTCACCCTACCCAACCCCCCCCCTCCTCACTGGCACGCACCCTCCCCAACGTCCCCCCCTCTCCTTCCCAGCACGCACCCTCCCCAACCGCCCCCCCCCCCTCCTCCCCGGCATGCACCCTCGCCAACCCCCGCCCCTCTCCCCAGCACACACCCTCCCCAACCCCTCCCCTCCTCCCTGGCACGCACCCTCCCCAACCCTCCCCCTCTCCTCCCCGGCACTCACCCTCCCCAACCACCCCCCTCTCCTCCCTGGCACGCACCCTTCCCAACACCCCCCCCCTCCTCCCCGGCACACACCCTCCCCAACCCCCCCCCCTCTCCCCGGCACTCACCCTCCCCAACCCTCCCTTCTCTCCTCCCCGGCACGCACCCACCCCAACCCCCCTCCCCTGCTCCCCGACAAGCACCCTACCTACCTCCCCCCCTCTCCTCCCTGGCACGGATCCTCTCCATCACGCACCCTCCCCATGTCCTCCCCAACCCCCCTCCCCTGCTCCCCAACAAGCACCCTCCCCAACCACCCCTCTCCTCCCCAACCCACCCCCCCCCTCTCCTCCCCGGCACGCACCCACCCCAACCCCCCTCCCCTGCTCCCCGACAAGCACCCTACCCACCCCCCCTCTCCTCCCCGGCACGGACCCTCTCCATCACGCACCCTCCCCAACCCTCCCCCTCTCCTCCCCGGCACGCACCCACCCCAACCCCCCTCCCCTGCTCCCCGACAAGCACCCTACCCACCCCCCCCCTCCTCCCTGGCACGGATCCTCTCCATCGCGCACCCTCCCCAACTCCCCAACATGCAAATTTAGTGGATCAATTCAATGAATTTTAAATTTGGATTAACCCATATAAGATGCCATAGAACTAGAAAATATCCCATAGGTTTGGCCAATTCTTAGAAATCTCATCGATGAAACTAAAAATGGCATTGTGTTCATAGATTTTGCCTTTACAATGTGAATTTATAAGCACAAAAGTTTAGTCTTTTAAGTGTCTGCAACTGTATAATGCCTCCAACAACAACATTCAGGGTCCATCATCAGCGATAGTGAATTGATAATTCACGTGTTTTTACCTTCTAGATTTCGGGTAAAGTTTTTCTGTTTCATTGGCTCAATGATCTTTGAAAGATTAAAGATACTGATTTAACAAGGGCTTAAGAATGCTAGTTTTGATCTGAACCATTAACTCTGCAGTAGCACTAAAGGCTGTACTCGCTTTGTGTTCTGTATAATATTATACCTTCTAGGCTATAATTAAGGTAGAAAATGTCAAGTAATCAGTCATATTTCCCAGCCTGTCACTTGATAAATCAATGAAATATGTTATTTCAAATAAACAATTACATGAAAGGGGAATAACCTTGCATCACATTAGGCATTACACCATTCTGGAAGAACAGAATTCTAAACTCTAATTAGATTTCCTTTAAAGTTTGCATTGAAAAATCCATAAAATTTTCCAATCCATCTTCCTCAGAGCTTTTGAATTCTTGAAAGCATTCTACACCTAAAGTAAATAACTGAATCAGTATTACCAAAACATAAATAATACAAGAACAGAATGTAATAACACATAATTTGTCTCACAGTTTTTGCTTGTCCGATTGACTGGAAGTATTGCTTTACCGAGAGTTGAGGTCAAAGGTCAGCAATGGCGGGGCTGAATGGGCCTACTCCTGCTACCATTCTACTGTTCTTGCGTTCTCAATCTGACTACAAGTGGGACCATGTAATGTACTTTTGTCATCCACAGCTACATACTCTGCAAATTCTATCTTCATACCTGTCTGCTGGAGGAGATCAGTCAATCATTTTGCTGTTATTGCAACTAATCCAACAAAGCTGCCAAGTATAAACAAAAATTGAAATCTAATCTATTGCTCTTTGTGTTACCAGATAACAACCTAAATAAACTGTATTTTATTTATTTTTTGACATTTTATTCAATCATAGCTTTTCTTCCATCTCCTGTACAGGTATGTGATCAAAGATATTTGCAGTAATTTAGATCCTGTGGGGAAATTCTGAATTGCTGATAACACTGTCATCGATGTGCTGACTTAATGTTGCTGTATTGCAGGTCGGAAAAGTTTAGGGAGCAGTCTATTTTACAGGACAATCACCTTCAATCTTCACTTCATTTTGTCTGTTCCCAACCGCGTACCCATTTTTTTTGAAATCACTATTGATCAGTCTCGGATTTTTAAGTGCACTTGTGGGGACACAGTACAAGGGCACAGATTGGGGTGGAATCCATTTCCAGTTACAGGCATCAAAATATCCGGGTTGGCTGGATCGGACTTGATATTTCATCCATGCAGATATTTCAATTGGATAATATATTAAAAGTTAAACCATATGTGGAGAGAGAACAGGGCTAAGATTGAGTCTGGATAACTCTGTCAATTTAATGAAGAGTCATCCAGACACGAAACGTGAGCTCCCTTCTTTCTCCAAAGATGCTGTGAGACCGGCTGAGATTGTCCAGCATTTTCTGTTTCTGTTTCAGATTCCAGCATCCACAGTAATTTGCTTTTAAAACCATTGGTTCTCATTTCCACTTTTCCCATCCCTATTACACTCAGTGCAACAACCAGGTATTGTGACTTGTCGGGATCAGATCATAAAAAATAGAAGTAGGAGTCGTCCATTTGGCCCAGCAATCCTACTCTGCCATTCAATAACATCATGGCTGATCTGATTGTGGCTTTAACTCCACTTTCCTGCCTATCCTCCATAACCTTTAACTTCCTTGTCGATCAAAAATCTGTCCAACCCAGCCTTGAACATATTCAATGACCGAAGCTCCACATCACTTTGCAAAGAACATTCCAAAGTTGAACATACCTTTGGGGGAAAAAATTCCTCCTCCCATTCGTCTTAGATGGGAGACCACTAATTTTGAAACTTGCCCCCCTAGTTCTAGACTGGCCCACTAGAGGAAGCTCCTCCCCAACATTTCTTTGTCAAGCCCCATCAGAATCTTATTTATTTCAGTAAGATCGATCATCTTTCATTCTTCTAAACTCCAATGAGTATAAGACCAATATGTTCAAACTTTCCTCATTAGACAACCCCTTTCAACCCAGGAGCCTGCCTTACATTCTTGGGACTGCTTTCAATGCAAGTATATCCCACCTTAAGTAGGGAGAGTAAAACTGGATACAGTACTCCAGGTGCATTCTCAAAAATGCCCCTGTAGCGCACAATGACTTACGCGAGACGAGAAGCGATGAAGTCTATCTAGGCTTTATTAAGCGAGACTTGTCCACAGCAGCTCAGCAATAGAATGAGGCTGCGGGGAGAAGCTCGAGCTCTTATACTCCGCCTTCAGGGCGGAGCCAGAAGTTGGCAGATCCAACCAGGACCCGGGACCTGTCAACCAATAGCCTCTCGGCTTCACAGGTACCACATTACCCCTAATACATACCACCACATTCACCCCTTGTTAAAAAGGAACCCTGCGGGGTGGTGGTTCGCATGGTGGTAGGGGTTTACAAGGCTGTCCCTGGAACAAATTTCAGACTGTGTTAATACAGCTTTAGCCCTACACTGGGCTATATACAAGTTTGTGAGAACTATTTACAATACGGGCAAAAATAATTTTTTTTTTTGTTACAACAACATTCTTGCTTTTTCTTGGTGTCACGCGGATTCCACGAGTCGAGCGGGCGGTCTGGTCTTCCTCGTCGATCGCCTCAGCCCCGGTGGTGGTGGTGCAGGTGCTTGCTCGGGCGTTGTCGTCTCCGGGAGCGTTTCGCTGTTTATTCCTGTTTTACTCCTGGGCGGGCACGGGAGGAGGACCGATCCCCCCGGGAAGGGGGCGGTCGCGGGGTGCGCCGGTGGCAGGGAGGGGGTGATCGGTGTCGGGGGTGTGTGTGTGTTGCCGGTGGGCGCCAGGTCCCGCAGGGAGACCGTGTCCTGTCGGCCGTCGGGGTACGCCACATAGGCGTACTGCGGGTTCGCGTGGAGAAGGTGGGCCCTCTCGACCAACGGGTCCGATTTGTGCGCCCGCACATGTTTCCGGAGCAAGATGGGTCCTGGGGCCGCCAGCCAGGTCGGCAGCGACGTTCCGGAGGAGGACTTCCTGGGGAAGACAAGGAGGCGCTGATGAGGCGTTTGGTTAGTGGTGGTACACAGCAGCGACCGGATGGAGTGGAGAGCGTCCGGGAGGACCTCCTGCCACCGGGAAACTGGGAGATCCCTGGACCGTAGGGCCAGTAGGACGGTCTTCCAGACCGTGCCATTCTCCCTCTCTACTTGCCCGTTCCCCCGGGGGTTGTAGCTGGTCGTCCTGCTCGAGGCTATGCCCTTGCTGAGCAGGAACTGGCGGAGCTCGTCGCTCATGAAGGAGGACCCCCTGTCGCTATGGATATACGCGGGGAAACCGAACAGTGTGAATATGGTGTCAAGGGCTTTAATGACTGTGGCCGCTGTCATGTCGGGGCAGGGGATGGCGAAGGGGAAATGGGAGTACCCGTCCACCACGTTCAGGAAGTATGTGTTGCGGTCGGTGGAGGGGAGGGGCCCTTTGAAATCCAAACTGAGGCGTTCAAAGGGGCGGGAAGCCTTGATCAGGTGCGCTCTATCCGGCCTGAAAAAGTGCGGTTTGCACTCTGCGCAGATGTGGCAGTTCCTGGTGACTGTACGGACCTCCTCCACAGAGTAGGGGAGGTTGCGGGACTTTATAAAATGGTAGAATCGGGTGACCCCCGGGTGACAGAGGTCATTGTGGAGGGCTTGGAGGCGGTCTATTTGTGCGTTGGCACATGTGCCGCGGGACAGGGCATCGGACGGCTCGTTCAGCTTTCCGGGACGATACAAGATCTCATAGTTAAAGGTGGAGAGCTCGATCCTCCACCTTAAGGTCTTGTCATTCTTAATTTTGCCCCGCTGTGCATTATCGAACATAAAGGCTACCGACCGTTGGTTGGTGAGGAGAGTGAATCTCCTGCCGGCCAGGTAATGCCTCCAATGTCGCACAGCTTCCACTATGGCTTGGGCTTCCTTTTCCACTGAGGAGTGGTGGATTTCTGAGGCGTGGAGGGTCCGGGAGAAAAAGGCCACGGGTCTGCCCGCTTGGTTAAGGGTGGCCGCCAGAGCTACATCGGATGCGTCGCTCTCGACCTGGAAGAGGAGGGACTCGTTGATGGCGCGCATCGTGGCCTGTGCGATATCCGCTTTGATGCGGCTGAAGGCCTGGCGAGCCTCTGTCGACAGGGAGAAGGTAGTGGACTGTATTAGCGGGCAGGCCTTGTCTGCGTACTGGGGGACCCACTGGGCGTAATATGAAAAGAAGCCCAGGCAACTTTTCAGGGCTTTGGAGCAGTGGGGGAGGGGAAATTCCATAAGGGGGCGCATGCGTTCGGGGTCGGGGCCTATTACTCCATTGCGCACTACGTATCCCAGGATGGCCAAACGGTTTGTGCTAAAAACACATTTTTCCTCGTTATATGTGAGGTTCAGGGCGTTTGCGGTCTGAAGGAACTTTTGGAGGTTGGCGTCGTGGTCCTGCTGATCGTGGCCGCAGATGGTTACGTTGTCGAGGTACGGGAATGTGGCCTGCAACCCGTGCTGGTCAACTATTCGGTCCATCTCCCGCTGGAAGACCGAGACCCCGTTCGTGACGCCAAATGGGACCCTTAGGAAGTGGTATAGCCACCCGTCTGCCTCGAAGGCGGTGTACTTGCGGTCACCTGGGCGGATGGGGAGCTGGTGGTAGGAGGACTTGAGGTCCACGGTGGAAAAGACCTTATACTGAGCAATCCGATTGGCCATGTCGGATATGCGAGTGAGAGGGTACGCATCTAGCTGCGTGTACCTGTTGATGGTCTGACTATAGTCTACGACCATCCTTTGCTTCTCCCCGGTCTTTACGACTACCACCTGGGCTCTCCAGGGACTATTGCTGGCCTGGATTATGCCTTCCTTCAGCAACCGCTGGACTTCAGACCGGATAAATGTCCGGTCCTGGGCGCTGTACCGTCTGCTCCTAGTGGCGACGGGTTTGCAATCCGGGGTGAGGTTTGCAAACAAGGACGGCGGTTCAACCTTGAGGGTTGCGAGGCAGCAGATAGTGAGTGGGGGTATTGGGCCGCCGAATTGGAATGTTAGGCTCTGTAGGTTACACTGGAAGTCTAATCCCAGTAATGTGGGCGCGCAGAGTTGGGGAAGGACGTAGAGCCTGTAGTTCTTGAACTCCCTCCCTTGCACCGTTAGGTTTGCGATGCAGAACCCTTTGATCTCCACTGAGTGGGATCCTGCAGCTAGGGAAATCTTTTGCGTGCTTGGATGGATGGTCAGAAAACAGCGTCTTACCGTGTCTGGGTGAAGAAAACTTTCAGTGCTCCCGGAGTCGATCAGGCATGGCGTCTCGTATCCATTGACCAGCACCGTTGTTGTCGTCGTCTGGAGCATCCGGGGCCGCGATTGATCCAGTGTCACCAAAGTCAGTCATGGTAGTAGTGTCGCAGCGTCTTCTTCGGACCCCGTGGAGCCGTCGATGCTGGGGTCCTTTGTTGCCAACCAAGATGGCGGCGTCCATGAATCGCACGCGGCCGGGGATGGACAAAATGGCCGCCCCATGGGTCGCATGTGGTCCACCCCCATTAATCGCACGTGGCTGGGGGGACACAAGATGACGGCGCTCATCCTCCCCTCGTGGTGCCCGGGACCCAAAATGGCGGCGCCCGCGGGTCGCACATGGGGCGCTGGGGGGGTTGGGGGGTGTTTGAGGTGTGCTGTCCTCGTTCTTCTCCGGGGATTGCGGCGTCCCATGGGACCAGCACACTGCCGCGTAATGGCCCTTTTTGCCGCAGCTTTTACAAGTAGCTGCGCGGGCCGGGCAGGGGTGTTTCGCCTGTCCGCAAAAATAGCAGCGGGCCCCCCCGGGATGGTCTGGTGCTTTAACCGCCAAGCTTGCGGGGGGGGGGGCATGCCGGGGAGTTGGTCGCGACGGGGGTCCACGGAGCCCAAGGGGCTGCCGCGCGGTCGGGGCCGTAGGCGCGGGCGTTTTGGGAGGCCACATCAAGGGAGGCCGCAAGGGCCCGTGCCTCTGCGAGTCCTAGCGACTCTCTTTCTAAAAGTCTTTGACGAATTTGGGGAGAGTTCATACCTGCCACGAATGCATCACGAATTAGCAGGTCCGTGTGTTCGATCGCGTTCACCGGCGGGCAGTTGCAGCCTCGTCCCAAAATCAGCAGCGCGCCGTAGAATTCCTCGAGCGATTCTCTGGGAATTTGCTGTCTCGTCGCGAGTTGGTGGCGCGCGTAGACCTGGTTTACGGGCCGAACGTAGATGCCCTTCAGCAATGCGAGCGCCGTCGGGAAATCCTCTGCGTCTTCTATTAGTGAGTAAATTTCCAGGCTTACCCTCGAATGCAGGACCTGCATTTTCTGCTCTTCCGTGATCCGGCCGGGGGCCGTTCGGAGGTAGCCTTCGAAGCATGCTTGCCAGTGTTTGAATACGGCCGCCGAGTTCGCTGCATGGGGGCTGATCCGCAGGCACTCCGGGGCGATCCGGAGCTCCATAGTCTTTTAAGCTCGCTTAATAAATTGTAGCGCACAATGACTTACGCGAGACGAGGAGCGATGAAGTCTATCTAGGCTTTATTAAGCGAGACTTGTCCCCAGCAGCTCAGCAACAGAATGAGGCTGCGGGGAGAAGCTCAAGCTCTTATACTCCGCCTTCAAGGCGGAGCCAGAAGTCGGCAGATCCAACCAGGACCCGGGACCTGTCAGCCAATAGCCTCTCGGCTTCACAGGTACCACATTACCCCTAATACATACCACCACATCCCCATACAGCAAGTTTTACCTATTTATTTAGTCCAGCCCCCTTGCAGTAAAGGACACATTCCATTGGCCTTCCTAATTACTCTCTGTACCTGCATGCTAACTTTTTGCGATTCATATATGAGGACACCCAGATCCCTCTGTACTGCAACATTTTGCAATTTCTCTCGATTTCAATAATATTCTATTTTTCTTTGCTTCATGCCAAAGTGGGCAACCTCATATTGCCCACATTATAATCTATCTGCCCGGTTTTTGCCCATTCACTTAACTTTTTTATCCCTTTGCAGATTATTTTTTCCCTCCTGCATATCCTGATATTTATTAATGATCTAGATCTTGGTGTGCAGGGGACTATATCAAAGTTTGCGAATGATAGGAAACTTGGAAGTATTGTAAACTGGGAGGAGGGCAGTGTAGAACTTCAAAAGGACATAGACAAGTTGTTGGAGTGGGCAGGTTGGTGGCAGATGGATTTCAGCATGGTGAAGTGGGAGGTGATGCATTTTGGTAGGAAGGACATGGACAGACAATGTAAAATAAGGAGTACAATGCTTCAGGGGGCGTAGGAGCAAAGGGAGCCGGGTGTATACGTTCATAGATCTTTGATGTGGCAGGACGGGTGGAGAGAGGAATTAATAAAGCATACGCTATCCTGAGATTATTATTAGTGGCAGAGAATACAAGAGCAAGGAAGTTGTGCTGATCTTGAACACAGCACCAGTTAGATCTCAACTGGATATTATGTACAGTTCTGGGCGCTGTACTATAGGAAGGATGTGAACACATTGGAGAGAGCACAGAAATGGTTGACAAGATCGGTTCCAGGGATGAGAAACTTCAGTTATGAAAATAGATTGCTGAGGTTGGGACTATTCTGCTTGGAGAGAAGGCTGAGAGGAGATTTGATAGGCTGGACAGTTTAGATAGGGAGAAACTGTTCCCACCCATAGAAGTATCAAGAATGAGAGGGCACAGATTTAAAGTGATTTTCAAAAGAAGCAACTGTGATGTCAGTAAAAGCTTTTTCACACAGTGAGTGGTTTGGGGCTAGAATGCACTGCCTGGAAGTGAGAGGGAGGCAGGTTCAATAAAGGCTTTCCACAGGGTAATAGATGGTTATTTGAATAGAAACAATGTGCAGGGTTGAGGGGAAAAGGCAGGAGAATGGCACTAAGTTAAAATGCTCATTTCGAGTGTCCCCAAGTGTCATTACATTTTTCATTTTCCACCAATGGCCACAAAGCTATCTTTGGAAGAGCTGGTCTATCCTGGGATGATTGCAAGCCATTTGCATGAAACGACTATACCATTTTGCTGGTTCGAACAACGTTCAGGGGTGTATTTCGGTCCCTATTCTAAACTCACTGAAATTCCTCAATCGAGTAAGGTTCCAGGCCCCGGCCATTCAAATTCTTTGTGATTAACACCAAAAAAGTCTGAAAGCCAATGCCAAAGTTGGAAGGAATTTTCCTGATGTTTTTGAAAGGTCTGACAGTCTGGCCTTCTGCAGAAAATGTTGGGTAAACTCAGGAGGTTTGGCAACATCTTTGGAGAGAGAAACAGACCTTTTGAGTCTGTATAACTCTCCCTCAATGGTAGTTCTGCTGAAGGGTCATATGGACTCGAGACAGACTCGAAACATTAACTCTGTTTCTCTCTCCACAGATGCTGCCAGATCTGCTGTGTTTAACTGAGTTTTGCTTTCATATATATATATAGAACATACAGCCCATCGAATCTGCACCGACCCACTTTAGCCCTCACTTCCACCCTATCCCCGTAACCCAATAACCCCTCCTAAACGTTTTGGTCACTAAGGGCAATTTATCATGGCCAATCCACCCAACCTGCACGTCTTTGGACTTTTATTTCGCCTTTCCAGCATCTGCTGTATTTTGCTTTCAGTACTCTTCTAGTTCTGTCACTAGCCTTGACTCTGGGTGCGTTCATGACTCATGACTCTACTTCAAGTGTCATCCTCAGCAGCAGCGACATACATTAGTGAGCCAGAATAATTTTTAAGTGGTCTATAAGAGTAATGAAGGGAATGTTTTAGTCCCTCGAGGCACTGCAGTATGCATCAGAGTAGACTTCTTCTGTCACGGTTGCTCGCTGTGCCCTGAGGGATGGTAATCTCAGGACACAAAAGGACCAGCTGCTATGAAGGTTAAGGAGTTTTACTCAGAGGAAGCTACCATTCTGTCTGTCAGGGAAAACTGTAAGCACATTATTCATAATACTCTGATTTAATCAATCTCCTGATTGCACTTCCATCAAAACATTCACCCAGCATTCAGGCCTGCGTTAATCCTGCCATGAGAAAACATCTGTCTTTTTTGCTGTCCAAGCAAGCAAAAAGCCACTCAATATCTGGCACACTAACACTCAGTATGTACGAACAAAAGGATGCAATACAGCAACTCACTGAAGTTAATTAAAACGCACTGCCCTCCCATGTGACCAGCACTGCTGAGAAAGCCAACTCCAGCAATATGGTAGGATCACCATCACCTCAAAGTCACCCTTCAAGTCAAAGAGCATCCTGATTCGGGAATATATTTTGCCGTTTCTTCACCATCACCAGGTTGCTATTTTCGAGTTCCCCACCCTATCCCCCTGCGGGAACGCCATCTCCACAAGGGCTGCAGCAATTTGAAGAGAAGGCTCACCACCACGTTCACAGTACAACTATGGATTGACTACATATGCAGCCTCACCAGCTTCATCCAGACATAGGTAACCAATAAGAAAAATTATTATGACTCAAGCTGCTGACATTTTTATTTTCCATAGTCTTTAAACACTCTGGGCGCGATACAGCAGACCAAATTTAATGTCCATTTTGAGCATGTTTAGCGGGGAGAATCACAACAGCCGCATCGGCAAGAGCACGGCCCGTATTCAACAGCACTTGGTGCCAGACTGGAGCCTCCACGGCATTCGTGACATAACTGACTCCCTCGTCATATGATCTGCCCAATGGGCTCCTCAGCTGCTCACCGCTAACAAGGGGGAGCTGCTTTTAAACGTTCCCTCACCACTCACTCCCAGTCAGCACACAAGCATGGCAGCGCATAGACCTGCTCCTTGCTCTGGAGATGCTGACATCACCGGGCTTCTCAACACAGTGGATCAGAGGAATGGCATCCTTGTCCCCCGAGGTGGTCAGAGGACCAGCAGCAAGGTGAGCAATGCCACCAGGGAAGCAGTGGCAGCCACTGTCAGTCCAGGGGCATGACATGGAAGACCACTGTCCAATGACGGAAGAAGGCCAACGACCTCCACCGAGCTACAAGGGTAAGTTACCACCTCTCTCCTGGGATCAGGTCCGTCTGCCACCCCTCAAGTTTTTGGCCGAGATCTGGAACTCGCATCGGGAGCAGGCCGGATGAATCGCAAAATTGTTCGTGCCCTGTTCATACCTCAATTCTGCCCTCTACCATTATTCATTCCTGCAGGACGTAACACGGTAGCTGAATCACCCCCATGATCTTTCCTTCAACTCACACCTTTTGCTCATGAAGCATTGTTCAGGAAACTGACTGCAAAAATTCCAGTTTGAGGGCGGGTTTGCATTCTCCTCATCAAGTTGTGGCCTTTGAATAACCATCACCTACAATATTGATAGCACTGCCTAATTTCCCACTACCAGATCGCAGTCATCGATAATAATAATAATCTTTATAGTGTCACAAGTAGGCTTACATTAACACTGCAACGAAGTTACTGTGAAAATCCTCTAGCCGCCACACTCCGGTGCTATCTCATCTCATGCCACCAGCCCAAGAACTCCCTGTAACAACCATTACCTAATGCATCATACTTATAGTGGACAAGTTAATCTATGCAACTCTAAAGTGAAGATATGTTAGGTTAGACAGGATACTGGCTAGGAGGGAGGCTAGTGAAGAAAAGAATCAGGTAAATTCAGAATGAAAAATTATATTGAAGTGTATGAATGGATGTTTACGTATGATTATGCAAAGAATTTGCAATTAAATTAGTGAATTAAACTCACTAATTAGACTGAAAGGATATGATTTTATGCCATTTACCAGAAAGAACTTTGACGCAGGTGATGATGAATAATGGAATTATAGAATAGAATAGCACAGAAGTCTATTCGGCCCATCAAGTCTATGCCAGCTCTTTTGAAGAGTAACCCAGTTAGTTCCCTGTCCTGCTCTTTCCCCATATCACTGCAGGTTTTTCTCCTCCAAGTTTTTATTCAATTCTCTTTTGAAGGATACTATTGAATCCATGTCCTCCATCCGATCAGGAAGTGTATTCCAAATCCGAACCACTCATTGAATAAAAATGCTTTTCCTCATGTTGCCTCTGGTTCTCGTGTCAATCGCCATAAATTTTGAATTAACCCCTGTTCATCAACATGTCAGCCAGTTAATGAAGCATACAGCATCCTGGGCTTTATTAATACGGGCATAGAGTACAAGAGCAAGCAACTTCTGTTGAACTTATACAGGACACTAATTAGACCTCAGCAGGAGTAATGTGTACACCTTGATCAGAAGACCAGAAGACATAGGAGCATTATTAGGCCACTCGGCCCATCGAGTCTGCACTGCTATTCAATCATGGCTGATATTTTTCTCATCCACATTCCCCTGCCTTATCCCCATAAATCCTGATTCACTAATTAATCAAGAACCTACATCTATCTCTATCTTAAAGACACTCAATGATTTGGACTCCACAGCATTCTGCAGCAAAGAGTTCCACAGATTCACCATCCTCTGGCTGAAGAAATTCCTCCTCATCTCTGTTTTAAAGGATCGTCCTTTCAGTCTGAAGTTGTGCCCACTGGTTCTAGTTTTGCCCACTAGTGGAAACATCCTCTCCACGCCCACTCTATCCAGGCCTCACAGTACTCTGTAAGTTTCAATAAGATCCCCCTCACCCTTCTAAACTCCAACAAGTACAGAGCCAGAGTCCTCAACCGCTCCCCATATGACAAGCTCCTTATTCCAGGGATCATGCTTGTGAACCTCCTCTGGACCGTTTCCAAGGCCAACACATCTTCCCTGAGATACTGGGCCCAAAACCGCTCACAATACTCCAAATGGAGTCTTACCAGAGCCTTATACAGCTTCAGAAGTACATCCCTGCTCTTGTATTATAGCCTTCTCGACATGAATGCTAACATTGCATTTGCCTTTGTAACTGCCGACGGAACCTGTGCGTTAACCTTAAGAGAGTAGGCTATGTCACAAGTTGCTCCAAAAAACCATCTCTTAGACATTCCACAAATTCCTTTTCTTGGGATCCACTACCAACCTGATTTTCCCAGTCCACCTGCATGTTGAAGTCCCCCATGATTATTGTAATACTGCCTCTCTCTTACGTATTTTCTATCTCCTGATTTATTTTCTGCCCCAAATCCTGACTATTGCTCGTAATCTGGGCATGACACTTCAAAAAGGAGACATTAGAGAGAGTGCAGAAGAGGTTTACAAGAATGGTTCCAGGGATGAGAAACTTCAGTTATGAGGATAGATTGGAGAGGTTGGGACTGTTCTCTTTGGGGAGGAAATGGCTAAGAGGAAATTTGATAGAGATGTTCAAAGTTATGAAGGGGCTGGACAGAGTAATTTGAATAGAAGCAATGGGTCGAAGTTTCCCAAATTTTGGCTATGTGTCAGTATTGGCGGGAAAACCGATGCAAATCCTGCTGGCCTCAGTGGCACAATCCGGACCATAATTGTGAGGCACTTTAAAAAAAAATTCCCCAGGTGAAACACACCGCGCTTGTGGCATGAACTGTCTGATTGGCCCACCCTGAGGGTCATCTGAACACTTTAATTAAGTGGGTGCTGTGTTTAAATGGCTCCACAGCACTTGCTTTCATTCATTCCAGGAGGTTGGCAGTGAGGAAGCCAACTCCACACTTCATGGAGGGAGCCCTAATGATAATGCTGGATGCCGTGGAGGAGAGAAGGACAACATTCTTTCCTCAGGCTGGCGGAAGACATCCAAAAAGGTCATAAACCTACCTGGGAGATGATGGCTGCACTCGTGAGTGCTAGCACCCTCCACAAGAGGATTGGGTGCAGTGTCGCAAGAAGCTGAACGATCTACTCCATTTTGAGAGGATCAGTTCTTTATGTATCCTCTCTGCACTCTACGTTACTGTCACCCTTGGAACTCCACCTCAACCCTATATGCTGCAACCGAGCAGGGCCCCAGCACACGATATCCCACAAAGATCCTCACACTCCACAGGACTCCTCCCCTCACAACCCCTCATTGTTCACTCACCATGCCCACACATGCCTGGCTTCATCAACATCTGATCCACCAGGTCATCCTCATTTGTTACCCTGCAGAATAAGATTGCTCACAACCACCGACAAGCGAGGACAGGCAGTGGGATGCCGGAATTTAAGATCCTGCCTTCATTTGAGGAGAGAGCACTGGAGAACGCCTGCATTGGGAGTGAGGTGGGCCTGTGAGAGAAAAATGAGGCACCATTGCACCTTCACCCAGATGACCAAGCTCAAGTGAATTCTGTGTATCCCAATCCTTTGCCCTGGCCATAAACTAATGCCATGCCCCTTTCCTTGCAGGAACATCACCCGATCAGCGAGGTCCATCCACCAGCTGTGTCCCACTGCCAACCCTCGACATCACCTCGGAGGAGGACACAGGAGAAACGTCATAGCTATCACCCGCACCATCCACCAGTGCAGAGACACACACCTCGGTCAGCGATTGTAGCAGGTAGGCTTCTGGGTCACTCTCTGATGAGCACCACACTGCTTCTGATGCACATCATGTGAAGACAGAATTCATTGAATCATAGAATTTACAGTGCAGAAGGAGGCCATTCGTCCCATCGATCTGCACCAGCCCTTGGAAAGAGCACTCTACTTAAGCCCACTCCTCCACCCATCCCTGCAAACCCAGCAACCCGACCTAACCTTTTGGACACTAAGGGGCAATTTGGCATGGCCAATCCACCTTCCCTGCACTGTGGACTGTAGGAGGAAACTGGAGCACCCGATCACGCAGTCATGAGGAGAAAGTGCAAACTCCACACAGACAGTCACCGGAGGCTGGAATTGAACCCGGGTCCCTGGAGCAGTGAGGCAGCAGTGCTAACCACTGTGCCACCCCTAGGAACGTCCTCGGGATGAGAAAGTCTCAGACCTGCTGGACCCCAGGACTCAGCTGTGCCCTCAGCTGGTTGAGATGCAAAGACAGACCCGGGAATACCAGTAAGGGTTATCAGCAACACTCCTGTGACTGCAAGGCCGAATGGAGAAGTCCCAAAGCCTTCAATCGCAGGAGATGGTGCCGACAGTGTGTGGCACCAAGGCCAAAACTGCAAGGGTGTGCAGTGGAAATCCTGGGGCCAGAATTCAGAACCATGGCAGAAGATACCTGAAGCGTGGCTCATGATGAGTGCCAGACTAAAATCTTTGACAAAAAAGTCTATTTTTTCAGCAATACTCAGGTTCTGCACTAACAAGTGACAATTTTACATTGTGGTTTTTAAATAATAATTTTTAATTTAAATTTGTTTATACTGTTTGACATTCTGCCTTAGTCCCATGTGCATGTCCAAATCCTTAAAGTATTTCGACCTCCTGCTGACTGCATCAGATGGGAAGAGCAGACACCTTCTGCCCAAAATGTTAGGAAGGAAACGCCCTCAATTCGTCAATGTGACCCTGAGGGCTACATGTTAAAGTTTTGGAAATTGCTTTCATACATCTAGTGTGCCATTCCCAAAATGCACAATGTAATTGGTTATACTTGTGGCATCTGTCGATCAGTGCTGCTGAACTCCAGTATCCTCAGTGACCCTTTCTAGGAATTGTCCGACATGGTATGCATGTATGAGTGCATGCATCTTTCTTGGTGATTTCTCCCATCCACTTTAATCAGATATGTCAGATGTATAACTCATTGGTTTAGTCAGTAGGATAATTCAGTAAAGGACCTAACATTAAAACGAAAGTGATCACTTTTCGCTGCTTATTATAAACACTGCAGAACCCAGGATTGCAAATGTGAAGAAAGTAATCAGTTGGGAACAGCAAAAAGGCATTAATTGGAGGAGCTGAAGTATGCAACTAGCAGCAATAGATAAAAATCCATAATAATGTTTGTGGCTATTTTTTGCAGCTTCTATTGCCTGGGAGAATATTAATTTGGGACCCACAGCCTGACTAAATGCCTCTTGTCATTTCTCTACTGTTCAAAATGTATTTCTCTGTTGCTTGGTAACAACATTTAATCTATTCCGATTCACAAAGTGGCCAAAATGGCAATAAAAATCAACAGGGAACTGGACATCCTGAAGAAAGCCCAGCACTAATAAAGACCATCAACAAGTTTAGTGTTTAATAAGCATAAATGGAAGGTCTTCCTCTGCTGGTGAGAGATGGGCACCCACAGATAGAGACTCAGAAATTTGTTGGCCAATTACTGGATGAATGACAAATGATAAACGTGGGTTAACTAAGGTTTGACAGTATGAACCTCTTCAGGAAAAATCATGTATAACCAACTTGGGGAAGTTCTTTGAAGAGGTAACAGGGAAGGTTGATAAAGGAAATGCTGTTAATGTAATTTGTGCACTTGCAAAGGCATTTGATACAGTGCCAGACAACAGACCTTTGAGGAAAGTTACAGATCATGGAACAGAAGCAACATAGATATGAAATTTGCAGAGTGACGGGAAATAGAGAGTAATGGTTAGTGCTTGTTTTACGAGCTGGAGGAAGGTTTGTAGTGGAGGTCTCCGAGGGTCAGTGTTGGGACTATTGCTTTTTCTAATATATAATAATGACCTGGACCTTGGTGCAAAGCATGCAATTTCAAACCTTGCAGATGCCACGAATATTGGAAGCATTGCAAACTGTGATGAGGATAGTGTAGAACTTCAAAAGGATGTCGACAAATTGGTGAAATGGGTGAAAAAGTGCCAGGTGAAGTTCAATGCAAGGAAATGTGAAGTGATTCATCAGGTAGAAAGAACATGGAGAGACAATATAAAATAAAATGTACAATTCTAATGGGGGTGCAGAGATTTAATAGAGGCATTCAAAATAACGCGGGGTCTGGACAGAGCAGGTCGGGAGAAAGTGTGCCTACTTGTGAAAAGATTGAGAACGAGAGAGCAGGAGTAAAATAATTGACAAAAGAAGCAAAAGTGACATGAGAAAATATTTTTCAAGCAGTGAGTGTTTAAGGCATGGAGCACACTGCCTGAGAGTGTGGTGGAGGTAGGTTGAATTGAAGCATTTAAAATTGAATTAGGCAGTTATTTGAAAAGGAAGAATGCGCAGGATTCTAGGGAAAAGGAGATGGAATATCAGTCAGAGATTGCTCATTGAAGAGCTGGAGTAGGCAGAATGAGCTGAATGGCCTCCTTCTGTGCTGTAGCCATGCTATAATTCTGTACATTCATTAAGGGAACAGACAGGGGACCTGTGTTCAATGGATGGGTTGGTGAGTGACTCACAGTAGCAAGAGCCCAGTGCATCTTCATGTTTGGAACTCATTAGTGCACGGGCAGATAGTCCCCTCAGGGAGAAGAGGCCACTGCCTGAGCAGGTCAATAACACAGGCTGAGGAGGTTATCCCAGCTCCAAGCAACAGGCTTAAGTGCTTCTCCCGAGACAAAGAGAACAGAAGTAAAGACGGTAGGGACACCACCACCTGGACGTACATTGGCAAGTCATTCACCATCCTGACTTGGAACTATATCACCGCTCCTTCACTGTCGCTGGGTCAAAAAATCCTGGCACTCCCTCCCTAACAGTGCAGTGGGTGTACCATGAAATGCAGCGGTTCAAGAAGGCAGCTCACCACCACTTTCTCAAGGGCAATTAGGGATGGGCAATAAATGCTGGCCGAGCCAGCGACGCTCAGGTCCTGTAAATGAATTTTTAAAATTGTCTTTAAGCTTCAATTACAAAGACTGTCATGATTTATTAGTTTATGTGCAATACTAGGAAGACAGAGGCTAGCCCACGGTGGCTGACAAAAAGTGATGAGAAATAAACTAACAATCAAACGAAATATCAACTATCAATGTTAAAAAATGTCTTAAAAGATACAGGAAAATGAAAGGCACTTTAGGATGTAAGGAATATGTCGAGTAGAAGCTTTGTAAGGAAATCAAAAATTTGCTTACATGAACCCTCCCCGTCAGTTTTCACAATTGAATAGTGTAGAAAATATGAAGAACAAACCATTGCGAGGTGCTATCCCAGCAGTGAGGCCACAGACACTCAACAGTTCCATAAGAGCTTGAGGGCGGTCGAACAGCGTCATCGCATTCGATTCGTGAGACGTCCCGTCAGATTTGCGATGCTCAAAAAGCCTTACGAGGCCTAACGAGATCTCATGAGGCCTAACGAGATCTCGTGAGGCGTCACAGTCTGGTTCTTGACCATTAACATATTTAAATGAGCATTAGATTGATTTAAATATGACTGCACCTGTTTATCCCGAGCCCTGGAACTAACGGCATTGCCTGGGTGCCGTTTAGCACTGGTCCATCTAGAGAGGGGGGGGGGTCTGCTAGGCCATCAGCGGCTCCCTGGTGGGGACTGCGGGGAGGCCCTGGAGGGGAGGGTCTGAGTACCCCCTGAGAGGTAAGTTAGGGGGGTCAGGAAGCTGCAGTGGGGTTGCTGAGGGGGTCGAGAGTTGAATGACGCCCGGATCTATTAGACCATAAGAAATGGAGCAGAATTAGGCCACTCGGCCCATCAAGTCTGCTCCGCCATTCAATCATGGCTGATATGTTTCTCATCCCCATTCTCTTGCCTTTTCCCCATAACCCCTGATCCCCTTATTGATCAAGAACCCATCTATCTCTGTCTTAAAGACACTCAGTGATTTGGCCGCCACAACCTTCTGCGGCAAAAGGTTGCAGAGATTCACCACCCTCTGGCTGAAGAAATTCCTCCTCATCTCTGTTTTAAAGGATTGTCCCTTCAGTCTGAGATTTTGTCCTCTGGTTCTAGTTTTTCCTACAAGTGGAAACATCCTCTCCGCTATCTCGAGTGGATAGATGTCCACTCTATCCAGGTCTCGCAGTATCCTGTAAGTTTCAATAAAATCCCCCCCTCACCCTTCTAAACTCCAACGAGTACAGACCCAGAGTCCTCAACTATTACTCATACGACAAGCTCTTCATTCCAGGGATCATTCTTGTGAACCTCCTCTGGACCCTTTCCAAGGCCATCACATCCTTCCTTAGATCCAGGGCCCAAAGCTGCTCACAATATTCCAAATGGAGTATAATCATAGCCTTATACCACCTCAGAAGTACATCCCTGCTCTTGTATTCTAGCCCTCTAGTCATGAATGCTAACATTGCATTTGCCTTCCTAACTGCCAACTGAACCTGCACATTAACCTTAAGAGAATCTTGAACAAGGATTCCCAAGTCCCTTTGAGGTTCTGATTTCCGAAGCATTTCCCCTTCTAGATAATAGCTATGCCTCCATTCCTCCTTCCAAAGTGCATACCCTCACACTTTTTTACATTGTATTCCATCTGCCACTTCATTGCCCACTCTCCTAGCCTGTGTAAGTCCTTCTACAGCCCCCCTGCTTCCTCAATACTACTGTCTGTCTATATTTCTTTGTATCATCTGCAAACTTAGCAACAGTGCCTTCAGTTCCTTCTTCCAGATCATTAATGTATATTGTGAAAAGTTGCGCTCCCAGCACCAACTCCTGACGTACACCATGGGCGCGATTCTCTGAACCCCCACCGGGTCGGAGAATCGCCGGGGGCGGGCGTGAATCCCGCCCCCGCCATGTCCCGAATTCTCCGCCACCAGTGATTTGGCGGGGGCGGGAATCGCACCGCGCCGGTCGGCGGGGCAGGAATCGCGCCGGTCGGCGGGCCGACCCCCGGCGATTCTCCGGCCAGCGATGGGCCGAAGTCCCACCGCTGTCAACCCTCTCCGGCCGGCGTGGATTAAACCACCTTTTGAACGGCGGGACAAGGCGGTGCGGGCGGGCTCCGGGGTCCTGGGGGGGGCGCGGGGTGATCTGGCCCCGGGGGGGTGCCCCCCGCCCGCGATCGGGGCCCACCGATCCGCGGGCGGGCCTGTGCCGTGATGGCACTCTTTTTCTTCCGCCTTCGCCATGGTCTTCACTATGGCGGAGGCAGAAGAGACCCCCCTCACCTGCGCATGCGCGGGGATGACGTCAGCAGCCACTGATGCTCCCGCGCATGCATCACCCAGCGAAGACCTTTCGGCGCCGGCTGGCGTGGCGCCAAAGGCCTTTCCCGCCAGCCGGTGGAGCAGAAGCCACTCCGGCGCGGGCCGAGCCCCTCAAGGTGAGGGCTTGGCATCTAAAGGTGCGAAGACGTCCGCACCTTTCGGGCGGCCCGACACCGGAGTGGTTCCCACCAGTCCATTACGCCGGAACCCCCCGCCCCGCCGGGTAGGGGAGAATCCCGCCCCATTAGTCACCGACTGCCAACCTGAAAAAGACCCCTTTATCCCCACTCTCTGCCTTCTGGCAGTCAGCCAATCCTCTATGCATGCCAGGATCTTACTCTGAACACCATGGGCTCTTAATGTATTTAACAGTTTCCTATGCGGCACCTTGTCAAAGTCCTTCTGGAAATCTAAATAAATTACGTCCACTGGTTCTCCTTTGTCTTACTTCTTTGTTACCTCCTCAAAGAACTCTGACAGATTTGTCAGGCATGACCTCCCTTTGACGAAGCCGTGCTGACTCAGTCCTTCCATCATGCACTTCCAAGTATTCCGCAGTCTCATCTTTAATAATGGACTCTAAAATCTTACCAATGACCGAAGTCAGGCTAACCGGCCTATAATTTCCCATCTTCTGCCTCCCTCCCTTCTTAAGCAGCGGTGTTACATTATCTACTTTCCAGTCCTCTGGGACCGTTCCTGCCTCCAGTGATTCCTGAAAGATCACCACCAATGCCTCCACAATCTCCTCAGCTATCTCTTTTAGAATCCTGGGGTGTAGTCCATCTGGTCCAGGTGATTTATCCACCTTCAGACCTTTCAGTTTCTCCAGAACCTTCTCCTTAGTGTTGCCCTCTTCGTGAGTGATCTCTTCTCTTCGAACTCGAAGTGAGGTAAGTGCAGCCTCGGCAGGGTGGGGCGTTCCTGACCGAGGTCCCAAAACAAAACAGAGTCCCGTTTGATAGTGGGGTCATTCTCAGCCCTGCAGGTGCCAAGAAACACCTTGCTATTCATGTGGTTTTTTTCCATTAAATTCCACCCCATATGTGGGTTGATTGCTGTGGAGAGAATATTATAATCATGATTTCCCAAAAGGCCACCTGCTACCAGTGGTGCAGAATCCCTAAGAAATTTATCTAAGAGCTCAAGAATGTATTGGACAACCCAAGAAATCTGCTGAATTTGCCAGAATCTACTGGAACAGCGAGAATGGGGTGGGAAGCACAGGAATAGGATGGTGGGTGCTCCAATCATTGGAATTTCACAGACCAGCACAAGGACCTGGTGCATGGCTGGCAGAGGTGCTTGTGGTCAAATAGGGATCAAGTGCAGGGTTAAGGCCTAGTTTTTCAATCCCTGAAAGTTGGTCAATAATGCAAGTTCTGAGCATTTTGCTAGATTGCCCTGTCTGCTGTCCTCTGTGTTGGGGAGGTGTGAATAATGTTATTCAGTCATGGGCTGCCTGCAGTTGAGCATGTGTTATTGTGTTAGCGCAATACACAACAATCAGAAGATTTGAAAAAACAAGTGTACCTCCTCCAGTAACCCTCACAAAGGTGCAAAAAGAATAGTTCACCCTTTCCCTGCCCCTTTCAAACAATCTTTGGCCAGACCTATTGCCTTCCTCAGTGACTGGGTATCCAGAAATACCCCTGGTGGTTTAATAATCATCTTTATTGTCACAAGTAGACTTACATTAACACTGCAATGAATTTTTTATGAAAAGCCCCTCGTCGCCACATTCTGGCGCCTGTTTGGGAACTCAAAGGGAGAATTCAGAATGTCCAAATTACCTAACAGCACGTCTTTCAGGACTTGTGGGAGGAAACCGGAGCACCCAGAGGAAACACAGGCAGATGAGAACGTGCAGTCTCCGCACAGGCAGTGACCCAAGCCGGGAATCGAACCTGGGACCCTGGCGTTGTGAAGCAACAGTGCTAACCACTGTGCTGACATGATATTCTGGCATTGGTCATGCAGCTGATGCAAAATAAGGGATCTTCCTTGAACCCAGAAAATCTGTTTAACATCAGCAGTGATAATTTCTGGTGGACCATTCTGACTCAAGCCAGGATATAGCACAACATGCTGGTTAAGTGGAGTTTATATGTGGAGGGCTGTAAAATAATTGACCCATAAAGTTGGCTATTATGCCCCTGCTCTTTGGATTCTATCTGTCCTCCTCTGACTCCAATATGATTGGCAGGAATATGATTGGAAAACTGGGTGGCAGACCAGAGACGAGTCATTGGGAGATAAGGAATTTAAGTGGATTATAGGCCGGGAATGAGGATAGAAAGCCAGGCTAACAGGTCAAAGGCCAGTCTATTGGAGTACAGAGGCTAGGGAGGGGCACAGAGTCTAGGGAGGATGATAAGATGCCAAGAGATGGGAGCCAGGAAGCTGGGGATAGAATCATAGAATTTACAGTGCAGAAGGTGGGAAAACGGAAGGCATGGAAGAAAATCAGAGGCCAACAGGAGCTTGAAAAAAAAGCTATTTTTTGTCAATTAACAAATCATGCAAGTTCCAAAAGACTTTAAGAATCCTATTTCCTGACCTGTAGCCCTCTAAGCCTCCTATTGCCTAAAGTCTGATTTCCCCAGCCCTCATGTATCTTAAGGATGCTGTGTCATTAACTATGACACGATATTCGTTTACTCTTTACAGATGCGTTGTTCATACTCTTAGGATTAATGCTCATGATGCCAGAGGTCTAATATCGCGGGAGTCTGAGGCCTCACCATTCAAGTGAAGCTCTTTGCCTGCACCACCACAACCCCGGCCCCCTTACACCTATAACTGGACACTGCCCTATGAGACTATCCTAACCTCCAACTGGATCTGAGCATCTAAGATATCAACTGAGGGAATTCATCGTGTTAGCTTAATATCTGGATTGACAATGCTTAGAAATATTTTACAGGCTGTGGTGATATGCATGACAACGTCAATGTATATAGTTGTTTATCAATGCACATGGTTACCGGTGCGACCTCCTTCCAGCAGGTGACGATCTATCACGTGACTCGGGACACTCGCCAGTTGGTAGTAAGTTGTACAGGAAGATAGTCGCACTTAGAGTGGCTCCAGGAGAATTCACTGAATTCATTTAGTAGCCATCATCTGTATTATAGTTCATTAATGATCTTTACCACATGTTTGTTAATAAATGAGCTTGATAGTTAAACAACTATATGTTCTGTGTGCATCAGTACAACGGTTATGCCACAGAACTCAACACAGGCTAAAATGATTGTTCACCCAGTAAGCACAGAATTAATAAGGACTAGTTAACATAGAGTTAACAGCAATATTTGAGTTTCAGAAATATGCTCAAGCTTCTTTGGGAAATAATCAATTTGGTTAATAAAGACAAACTTGTGGACATGACTTTCTTTGATTTTTCTTGAGAACATTTGATAAAATTTCAATCCAGAGGCTTATGAATAAGATCAAGGTTTGTGGAATTAAAAGTTAGAAAAAAAGTCAACAAAAATTAATCGAAAACTGTCCTTACGATTGAAAGTGGAAGGCCACAAGAAATGGAAAGGTTCTGGAGGCAGTGATTATTCAGATTCTGCAAGAATCCATTCAGGATTCCCTCTCATTCACGCAATTTTGAAACAACATGAACCTTTCAATAAGATAACACTTACTGATGAAACGCAACTGAAGAATATGAGAGATACTGATCACAATGAAAGATATTGGGACAGATTTGGTAACTTTAGTAAGGATAAGTGCATAGTTATTAATGTGGTCAAACACATTGAGACAGGAAATTATAGCATGGATTTTGCAGTTGTAAAGGCAATGGAAACTGTCAGCATTTGCCTTCATGACTGTACTGAAACTGGCACCAACTTCAGGAGTTCATACGTCCATGGAATAACATGGAAATCCAGAAGTTGCTGATAGTTAGTCCATACTTTTCCATAGGATGTGCATGGACATTCTCACAAACTGCTATCTACCTTGCCATCATGAATTGATAAGAACTTGTTAGTCTCACTGTCAAACGTTGGAGAAAGTTGGACCTTATGGGTTAAACAGCCTACTGGCCCTGAAAAGCTAATTTAGTTTGTGGGATGTCAAATTTCTTCATAATGATTAATTTAATTTGATTGACAGCCTACCTGCTTGTTGACATGACTGCCAAGACACCCCTTTGGTTTGCACCTGAAAAGCGGAAATTCCCATTAGATCTTTGCGGGCAGCTTTTTTCGAGGGCAACAGCAAGAACCCTTCATTTGCTAGTGAATGTAAAATCCAGCCCATTAAGTATATACATGAAAGCAATATGAACTTGCACAGGGCAATGGTGATGTAATGGTAGTTTCACTGGACTGGGGAGGTGGTTGCCTAGTGGTATTGTCACTGTACTGGTAAACCAAAGACCCAGAGTAATGCTCTGGGGACCCAGATTCAAATCCCGCCACTGCGAATGGTGAAATTTGAATACAATAAAAAATCTGGAATTAGAAGTCTAATGATGACCATTGTCGATTGTTGTAAAAGTTAGGGATGGGCAATAAATGCTGGCACAGCGTGAGACGCCCACATCCAATGAACAATGGAATAAAAGTAACCCAGAAACTCAGATTAATGCTCTGGGGAGATGGGTTGAAATCTGATCCTGGCAGCTTGCGGAATTTTAATTCAATTAATAAACCTGGAATATTGGGTGAGATTCTCCAACCTCCCCGTAGCATGTCTCGGCGGCGGGAGGCAATCCAATGTTGGTCGGCAACGGGATTTTCTGGTCCCACTGCTGTCAATGGGATTTCCCATTGAATCCACCCCACGTTTCTGGGAAACCTGCAGCGTGATGCACCAATGGCGAGACCATAAGATCCCGCCAGAAGATCTCACCCGTTAAGTTAATCTCAGTAATGGTGACCATTATAACTATCATTGATTGTTCACCAACACCCATTAGGGAAGGAAATCTGCTCTCTTTACCTGGTATGGTCTACATGTAACACCAAACCCACAGCAATGTGGTTGAATCTTAACTACCCACTACAAGGACCCAGCAATCCACTTAGTTCAAGGTAATTGGGGTGAGCAACAAATACTGGCCTTGGCCCATATACCATTATTTTATTTTTTTAAACTGGTTAAGGTGGTGGATAGATTCATGACAACTACTCCACTATAGCTTTTTTCTTGCTTTAAGATGTTGGCTTCTCTATCAAGCTAGCCAGTATATATTCACAAGGATTGACACTTATGCGTCCACAAGCCACACAATAGCAGAAACAAAACCAGAAATTATTAGAAATATTCAGTCAGTCTAGCAGCATTCCAAAGGGATTATTTTCTCTGCAATATCCTGGTACATTCCTCAATTGCCCCAAGCAGCCCTTCTCTTCCCATTCCTCCTTCCCATGCAACATCTGCCCCTTCACCCCCTCTCTTCCCACTAAGACCCCAACAACTACTTACAGGTGCCACAGTGAATTATTTGTGCTTCTTTTGAATTGGTATATTGTACTTGCTGTTACATTGCAATCTCCTCCATATTGGAGACACCAAATGCAGGTTGGGTGACCACCTTATTGTATACATCTAATTAATTTTGAGCTTCTGGTTGTCTGTCATTTTCATTCCCAGTTCGCTCCCATTCTGAGCTTTTCCCCCTGAAACTCCTACACTGTTCCAACAAAACCAAGTGTAAGCCCAAGGAACAGCACCTCATCTCTCGTTGAGGTACTTTACAGACTTCTGGACTCAACATCGAGTTCAACAATTTCAGATTATAATTTCCACAGCTATTAAATGTAGCCTGCATTTTTCTTTATGTTTTGCTATTGGGCAGTAGCTGTTGGTAATGATTCCACTTTGTCCCATTTGCATCTCATACAGACTCAAATTCTGTTTATTATTTGTTCCATTACTATCCCTTTCTGCCTTGCACCAACATTCCTTTTATCATTTGATTTGTCCCGCCTCATAACCAGTCACAGACCCACCATTTGTTCTTTCCGCCTTTCCCCCATTTCCTGCCTCTGTACTTGCTTAAAACCTGTTGGGTGTCTAACCTTTTCCAGTTCTGACAGGTCATCAACCTGAATAGTTAACACTGGGATAAATGTTTGGTCCCGCCCGCCCGCCGTGGGAATTGTCAAGGGCAGGGCGGACAATGTAATGCACCATTGGAAGGTCCACTGATCTCAGGTGGAAATTTCCAGTCCCAGGGCAGGCAGGACTGGAAAATCCTGTCCACCATTTCTCCCTCCACAGATGCTGCTCGACCGCCTGAGTAATTCCAGCATTTTGTGTTTTTGCTTCAGATTGCCAGTATCCACTATAGTTCAGATTGTACGGCACTCATAGGTGATGAAAGTTCTGAAAAGATTTGCCTGTTGCGCGCTGAATCGGTGTTGTTTTCAATGCTGAATTAACAAGGTTGACACGTAAATATAAACAGGTTTGAACAACCAGAATGCATGGTGTCAGGTACATCAACTAAAAGCAGATGTTTTAAACAATGCTTCTCTGTAAACTGGAAGGGGTGGGTTTGTTTCTTTTTGAAAGCGGGGTGACAAAATGTATCATCCTTTACTAACAATTTACAGATGAGCTGACTTCAGTAAAGACCTTGGCAGTTGGAACAAGTAGAACAACTTGCCTGACAATGTATTCTGGAAAAGAGCCAAATATTTGTCTTTAAGATTTTTTTCACATTTCTGCCAGTACAGTAATACCACAATGCCATCTTCTGTACAAAGTAGTACTAACACATTTTATACTATGTGGTCTTGCAGTATTTTAATCGCAATAACTATATGTTATTTTAATTGGCTGCCCTCTTTTCTGAAAGTGCTAACCATATGGATTAAAATAATTGATTCTCCAATCCTGTGAAAGGTGGCCTAATATGAACCCAAATTTAAAGGTAAGGGAGCTGGGAGGAAGCTGGTGAGATCAGCTCATTTTCACAATTGTAGTATGCTTATTGTATGTTTTCCACATGTTCAGGGAATGCGTGGAACTCAATTTAGTGTGGCCAATCCACCCAACCTGCACATCTTTGGGTTGTGGGGGTGGGACCCACGCAGACACGGCGAGAATGTATGAACTCCACACGGACAGTGACCTGGGGCCGGGATCGAACAGTGTGATTAGCACTGTTGCTTCACAGTGCAAGGGTCCGAGGTTCGATTCCGAGCTTGGGTTAGTGGATGTGCAGAGTCGGCACATTCTCCCCGTGTCTGCGTGGGTTTCCTCCGGCCGCTCCGGTTTCTCCAACAAGTCACGAAAGACGTGCTTGTTAGGTAAATTGGACATTCTTGTATGCCATCGCCCGAGGTTCTCGCGGCCCCGATCCTAGCCCTTTTTCGGGCCCTGAATCGGTCGGGATCAGGGCCGGTCCGCGCCGTTGTGAACCTCGATGGCGTTCCCGACGGCGCAGCCACTTCGGCGTGGGAGTGGAGAATCGCGCCCCCTCTGTCTTGATTCCTTTACTATAGTATGCTGTGTCCCTATTGTACTAATGCTCTGTGTCTCCTCACCCTGCCGAATTAGTTTAAACTTCTCACAACTTGTGGTGATGGGAGACTTCAACTTCCCCAATATTGACTGGGACTCACTTAGTGCCAGGGGCTTAGATGGGGCAGAGTTTGTAAGGAGCATCCAGGAGGGCTTCTTAAAACAATATGTAGACAGTCCAACTAGGGAAGGGGCGGTACTGGACCTGGTATTGGGGAATGAGCCCGGCCAGGTGGTAGAAGTTTCAGTAGGGGAGCATTTCGGGAACAGTGACCACAATTCAGTAAGTTTTAAAGTGCTGGTGGACAAGGATAAGAGTGGTCCTGGGGTGAATGTGCTAAATTGGGGGGAGGCTAATTATAACAATATTAGGTGGGAACTGAAGAACCTAGATTGGGGGCGGATGTTTGAGGGCAAATCAACATCTGACATGTGGGAGGCTTTCAAGTGTCAGTTGAAAGGAATTCAGGACCGGCATGTTCCTGCGAGGAAGAAGGATAAATATGGCAATTTTCGGGAACCTTGGATAACGAGTGATATTGTAGGCCTCGTCAAAAAGAAAAAGGAGGCATTTGTCAGGGCTAAAAGGCTGGGAACAGACGAAGCCTGTGTGGAATATAAGGAAAGTAGGAAGGAACTTAAGCAAGGAGTCAGGAGGGCTAGAAGGGGTCACGAAAAGTCATTGGCAAATAGGGTTAAGGAAAATCCCAAGGCTTTTTACACGTACATAAAAAGCAAGAGCGTAGCCAGGGAAAGGGTTGGCCCACTGAAGGATAGGCAAGGGAATCTATGTGTGGAGCCAGAGGAAATGGGCGAGGTACTAAATGAATACTTTGCATCAGTATTCACCAAAGAGAAGGAATTGGTAGATGTTGAGTCTGGAGAAGGGTGTGTAGCTAGCCTGGGTCACATTGAGATCCAAAAAGACTAGGTGTTGAGCGTCTTAAAAAATATTAAGGTAGATAAGTCCCCAGGGCCTGATGGGATCTACCCCAGAATACTGAAGGAGGCTGGAGAGGAAATTGCTGAGGCTTTGACAGAAATCTTTGGATCCTCACTGTCTTCAGGTGATGTCCCGGAGGACTGGAGAATAGCCAATGTTGTTCCTCTGTTTAAGAAGGGTAGCAAGGATAATCCAGGGAACTACAGGCCGGTGAGCCTTACTTCAGTGGTAGGGAAACTACTGGAGAGAATTCTTCGAGACAGGATCTACTCCCATTTGGAAGCAAATGGACGTATTAGCGAGAGGCAGCATGGTTTTGTGAAGGGGAGGTCGTGTCTCACTAACTTGATAGAGTTTTTTGAGGAGGTCACAAAGATGATTGATGCAGGTAGGGCAGTGGATGTTGTCTATATGGACTTCAGTAAGGCCTTTGACAAGGTCCCTCATGGTAGACTAGTACAAAAGGTGAAGTCACACGGGATCAGGGGTGAGCTGGCAAGGTGGATACAGAACTGGCTAGCTCATAGAAGGCAGAGAGTAGCAATGGAAGGATGCTTTTCTAATTGGAGGGCTGTGACCAGTGGTGTTCCGCAGGGATCAGTGCTGGGACCTTTGCTGTTTGTAGTATATATAAATGATTTGGAGGAAAATGTAACTGGTCTGATTAGTAAGTTTGCAGACGACACAAAGGTTAGTGGAATTGCAGATAGCGATAAGGACTGTCAGAGGATACAGCAGGATTTAGATTGTTTGGAGGCTTGGGCGGAGAGATGGCATATGGAGTTTAATCCGGACAAATGTGAGGTAATGCATTTTGGAAGGTCTAATGCAGGTAGGGAATATACAGTGTATGGTAGAACCCTCAAGAGTATTGAAAGTCAGAGAGATCTAGGAGTACAGGTCCACAGGTCACTGAAAGGGGCAACACAGGTGAGAAGGTAGTCAAGAAGGCATACGGCATGCCTGCCTTCATTGGCCGGGGCATTGAGAAAAAGAATTGGCAAGTCATGTTGCAGCTGTAGAGAACCTTAGTTAGGCCACACTTGGAGTATAGTGTTCAATTCTGGTCGCCACACTACCAGAAGGATGTGGAGGCTTTAGAGAGGGTGCAGAAGAGATTTACCAGAATGTTGCCTGGTATGGAGGGCATTAGCTATGAGGAGCGGTTGAATAAACTCGGTTTTTCTCACTGGAACGAAGGAGGTTGAGGGGCGACCTGATAGAGGTCTACAAAATTATGAGGGGCATAGACAGAGTGGATAGTCAGAGGCTTTTCCCCAGAGTAGAGGGGTCAATTACTAGGGGGCATAGGTTTAAAGTGAGAGGGGCAAGGTTTAGAGTAGATGTACGAGGCAAGTTTTTTACACAGAGGGTAGTGGGTGCCTGGAACTCGCTACCGGAGGAGGTGGTGGAAGCAGGGACGATGGTGACATTTAAGGGGCATCTTGATAAATACATGAATAGGATGGGAATAGAGGGATACGGACCCAGGAAGTGTAGAGGATTGTAGTTTAGTCGGGCAGCATGGTCAGCACGGGCTTGGAGCGCCGAAGGGCCTGTTCCTGTGCTGTACATTTCTTTGTTCTTTGTTCTAACAGCACTGGCAAACCCATCTGCAAGGATGTTTGTCCCATTCTGGTTCAAGTACAGACCATCCATTGGTGTATGTCCCACCTTCACAGAAAGGATCCCAGTGATCCAGGAATCTAAAACCATCCCTCCTGCACCAACTCTTGAACCACACATGCATCTGCCCTATTCTCCTATTTCTGTACTCACTAGCACGTGGCACCAGGAGTAATCCAGAGATTAAAATCTTTCAGGTGCTACTTTGTAATCTACTGCCTAGCTCCCTGAATTCTTGATGTAAGACATCATCCCTCATTCTACCTATAGCGTTGGTATCAATGTGTATCAGGACCTCTGACTTAACACTCTCCTCATTAGGATGCCCTGCAGCTGTTCAGTGACATCCCTGACTCTGGCCCCGGGGAGGCAACACACCACCCTGGAGTCATGTCTGCAGCCACAGAAACACTTGACTGCTCCCTTAACTAATGAATCCCCTATCACTATCAATTCTCCTTCCTTCGTCCTCCCCTCCTATATAGTCAGGCCACGTGTGGTGTCAGAAGCCTGACTGCACTCCCTTGAGGAACCCCAGTGTCCTCACAAGCTCCTTACCCGATTCACTCTCTCTCAGGCCTTAATTGCTCAGTCTTGGTATCAGGTGTGGGGAAAAGAAGGCCAAATGAGCTGCCACATCCAGTACAGGGATTGAACCTGTACCACACACTAATCACCGAGCCAAAGATTTATGTTAGTTTTAGCTCATTGTCTTGGGCAAGATTGGCTATCTCAGGCTTAATAAGGGTCAAAGAGGTAGCTTTCTGAATATACAAACATACAAAACAGGAGCAGGAGTAGGCCATTCAGCCCATCAAGCCTCGTCTACCATTCAATAAGATCATGGCTGTTCTCTATGAGTTTCAGATTCCCCATTTCCCATCTACCCCTGATAACCTTTGATTGCCTTGCCTAACAAGAATCCAGCTACCTCCTCCTTAAAAATATTCAGTGACCCCCCACCTCCACCTCCTGCTGAGGCAGAGTGTTCCAAAGTCGCACAACCTGCTCAGAGAAAAAAAAATATCCTAACCTCTGTCCTAAGAAGGCAACCCCTAATTTTAAAGCTGTGGTCCCTAGTTCTGAACTGGCCCACAATAGGCCTTTCCACCTCCATCTTGTCAATACCATTCAGGATCTTATATACTTCAATCAAGTCAGCGCCTCACTCCTCTAAACTCCAGTGGAAACAAGCTCAGTCTGTCCAACCTTTCCTCATAAGACAACCCACTCATTCTGGGTATAAATCTAGTAAAGCTCCTCCACCTCCAACACATTTACATCCTTCCATAAATAAGGAGACCAATATCACACATAGTATTCAAGATGAGCTCTCACCAATGCGCTGAATAGCATCCTTACTTTTATGTTCAATTCCTCTTGTAATAAAGAAGAGCATTTTATTAGGCTTCTTAATTACTTGCTGTACCTGCCTACTGACCTTCCCTGACTCATGCACTAGAACACCTAGATCCCTCTGCACTTCCGAATTCTGCAAACATTCCCCATTTAAGAAAGACGCTGCCTTTTTAGTCTTCCTACCAAAGTGAACAACTTCACATTTTCCTACGTCATACTCCATCTGCCAGATTTTTGCCCACTCACTCAACCTGCCCACATCCGTCTGCAACCTCCTTTTGTCTTCTTCACAACATACTTACTTACCCCTCTTTGAGTCATCTAAAAATATTACTACCAACCCTTCACTCATATATCTAGATCATTGATGTAAATTGCAAAATATTCAGGCCCCAGAACAGACCCTTGCGGCACCCACTCATCACATTCTATCAATCAGAAAAAGACCCATTCGGCATACTCTCTGTTTTCTGCCAGCTAATCTTCTATCCATGCTAATATGTTACCCCTACACCAAGAGATTTTGTTTTCCTCAATAACCTTTGATGTAGTACCTTAACCAATACTTTCCAGAAATCCAAATAAAGCACATCTACAGGCTCCCCTTTAGCCACAGTGCAAGTTACTCCTTCAAAGAATTCCAATAATTTGGTTAAACATGATTCCTTTTCACAAAACCATGCTGACCCTTCAGAATTCCCTTGAAGTGCCAAGCCTTAATGATCATCAATTCTAATGCCTACCCATGACAGACATCAAGCTAATTGGACTATAGTTTTTTGTTTTCTGCCTCCCTCCCTTCTTGAATAAAGGGGTTATATTTGATACTTTCCAGTGTGATGGAACCTTACCAGAATCGTGAGAATTTTGGAAAATTAACACCAATGCTTCTACTGCCTTATTAGCCACCGCCTTTAAGACCCTGGCATCAAGAACACCAGGACCTGGAGACTTGTCAAAACACAGCTTCATCAGTTTTCTCAGTACCATTTCCCTAGTGATTGCAATTTCACCAGGTTTCTCTCAATCTTCTAGTGAGGTTTATGGCTGAGTTCCGTAGTGGGCTTTGAATGTACCATGGAAAATATTATATTACTGGGTTCAGTAATATGTATCGTTGCTGGTTGCTGTATATCCCGAAGGTCTGATGGTGTGATTCTGTAGAAACCGCGAGTCTTCAACATAAAGCAAACAAATTTATTACGTAACGATTAATTATAATTGAGTTTGACAGTCTACAGAACTATCATTAGTAATCAAGTAATTAAATATTAATGTATTAACTGATTCAAAACTACACGTGCTAACTATGCTGTGATCTATCTATCATACACTACTGCTATCTAGTCACTCCTGGGTTGAAAGAGACCAAGGTCCTCTGGGAGCTGATACTTATAGAGTTTGCACTTCCTCCCTGGGTCTGTGTGGGTTTCCTCCAGGTGCTCCGGTTTCTTTCCACAGTCCAAAAATGAGCAGGCTAGGTGAGCTGGCCATGCTAAATTGACCTTAATGTCCAAAAGATTAGGTGGGGTTACTGGGTTACAGGGATAGGGTGGAAACGTGGGCTTAAGCAGGGTGCTCTTTCCAAGGGCCAGTGCAGACTCGATGGGCTGAATGGCCTCCTTTTGCACTGTAAGTTCTATGACTTCCCCCATACATTACAGCGAATGATAATACGTGCCTTCAGATTAATGACTGGTTAAAGGTGGCATGCAGCATGTGAGGTTGTCTTCCGGGTGGGTTTGAACTGAGTAGGAGCAGTTTTTCTTTCATGGGAAGCTTTCATGGCACTTCCAACAGTGCAGCACTCCCTACCTGGAGTGTCAGCCTATATTTATGAACTTGAGTCCTGGAGTAGAACTTGAACCCACAACCATCTGACTCAGAAGTGGGAGTACTACCTGCTGAGCCACAGCTGACGGGTCAGTGACTGGGTATTCTGCAGCAAGTGAATCACCTGACTCCCCAAAGATTTCCAGCATCTACAGAGCATAAGTCAGGAATGTGATGAAATTCTTTCCACTTGCCTGGATGAATGCAGCTCCAACAAGAGATGCTTGACATGATCCATGGTAGCACAGTGGTTAGCACTGTTGCTTCACAGCGCCAGGGTCCCAGGTTCGATTTCCAGCTTGGGTCACAGTCTGTGCAGAGTCTGCACGTTCTCCCCGTGTCTGTGTGGGTTTCCTCCAGGTGCTCCGGCTTCCTCTCACAAGTCCCGAAAGACGTGCTTGTTAGGTGAATTGGACATTCTGAATTCTCCCTCAGTGCACCCGAACAGGCATTAGAATGTGGCGACGAGGGGCTTTTCACAGTAACTTCATTGCAGTATTAATGTAAGCCTACTTGTGACAATAAAGATTATTATTAGTGGGATCTAGTGGTGCCCTCTAGTGATAGTGTTACAGCTAGATGTTATAATTAACCCTTTAGTTATCAACACTATACATATCATTACAGAAACCACCTGGGAGATGGGAAGCAATCTTTATTTCTAAAGTGTAATCAGTATTAGAAAATGTAGAATCTATTATTTGGGACAAAGTGACTGAGCACTTGGACAATATGGACTGATCAGAGAACCAGCCAGAATGAGTCATGAGTAAGTTACCTCAGAATCACAGAATCATTGAATCCATACAGTCCAGAAGGAGTCCATTCATCCCATTGAGTCTGTACTGACCCTCCAAAAGAGCACCCGATCCGCCCCCCGCCCCCCCCCCCCCCCCTCCCCCCTCCCCACCATGACCCTATTAACCTGCACATCTTTGGACTGTGGGAGGAAACCGGAGAACCCGGAGAAATCTCACACAGACACGGGGAGAAAGTGCAAACTCTACACAGACAGTGACTGAAGGCTGGAATTGAACCCGGTGCTTGGTGCTGTGAGGCAGCATTGCCACCCATTGTGCCACCGTGCTTGTTGAATTTTTTGAGGCAACGAACATTGTAAATAAGCGAATGCCTATGGATGTTATTTATATGGGGCGGGATTCTGCGGGAATCGGTGGGGCGGGCAACTCCGGTGCCAAGGAGTGGCGTTAACCACTCCGGCGTTGGGCCGCCCCAAAGGTGTGAAATCCTCCGCACATTCAGGGGCCAGGCCGACGCCAGAGTGGTTTGCGCCGCGCCGGCCGGTGGGGAAGGGGCTTGACGACACGCCAACCGGCGCCGAAAGGCCTCCGCTGACCGGCGCGAGTTGGCGCATGCGTGGGAGCGCCAGCGTGTGCTGGCATCATCCCAGTGCATGCACAGTGCGGACCATCTCCGTGTCGGCCATCGCGGAGGACCAGAGTGGCCGACGCGGAAGAATAGAGTGCTCCCACGGCACAGGCCCGCCCGCGGATCGGTGGACCCCGATCGTAGGCCAGGCCACCGTGGGGGCACCTCCCGGGGCCAGATCCCCCTGCGGACCCCCCCCCCCCCCCCCCCCCCCCCCCCACCGAGGACCCCGGAGGCTGCCCGGGCAGCCAGGTCCCACCAGCAAATACCTGGTGTAATATACGCCGGCGGGACAGGCCCATTCGAGCAGCCACTCGGCCCATTGCGGGCCGGAGAATCGCCGGGGGGGGCGCTGCCAGCGGCTGCCGGGATTCACGCCGCCCCGCCGGCGATTCTCCGACCCAGCGGGGGGGTTGGAGAATCCCGCCCATGGACTTTCAGAAGGCTTTTGATAAGGTTCCACAGAAGAAACTGTTATCAAAATGTTTTTAAAATGTGACATTGGAGTCAAGCTAACAGCATTAGTTAGAGGATATGAGATAGAGTATTGATACTGCATATATACTCAAATTGGAGGAATGTGACTAGTGATCATCCCCCCACCCCAAGCATCTGTACGGGGGCCTCAACCTTTGTTTGTTTGTATGTTTGTAATTACTGAGAGGAAGTAATAGAGAGCTGTGACTCCACATTTGCAATTCAAATGCTGCCAAAAACTTTAGTATCTATACCAGTGAATCCTAGATTGAGAATATGTTTCAGTCAGTACCAGGCAGATGCTATGAAGCACCAGGCGCAATTGTTGATAGCGCAGTCTCAAGGTTATATTAAAATGATCTTAGCTTGTAGTGTGCTCTCTAGAGATACTGCCAAGCCTGCTGAGTTTTCCCAGCATCCTCTGTAATCAATTTAAGATCATCGGCTAGGCTCATAATGAAGCTCACTTACGCTTCCTGGAAGCTATGTAGATTCATATGCAGGGATCTGTCCCTCTGCAGGAAAAAGGAATAAGTTCAGGCATTGCCACTGTTTTTGAATGAAACAAAATAGTGAGGGAGAATAGTTCATCTGCTGATTAGCTGTTGAATGGTAGACAGGTCTGAGTAATTATGGCCTTCACTAGTTCATGTGTACCTATAAATACCTGTTAGCATGGTAATGTCAGTCGGTGAGACTTGACGGAATATAAATTTAATACAGATTGCTTTCAATTCTATTGTTACCAGGTGAATTTGTTTAGTAAAGAAGAAATCGACATTAAATAAATCTTGCTGTATTTTTTAAAGCTTCCAGCAAAACCATCATGAGAGTGTGCAATATTTGTGTAAGATAAATAGCGTGAAGTACAATATCCTGAGTAGCCATTAACAACGAATGTCACTGAAGCAGTGACACATCGAGATTAAAGATGCCAGCAGTCATGCGTGAAGAATTAGTTTTGAATACTGTTGGTTAATTTACAGCTCTCAGACACTGCATTCCAAATGTCAATGAATTTTGGAGCAGCTTCTTCACCTGTCACTTTATCTCCTCTGGGTTTGCACCATTGATTCTTTTTTATATTTTCCTTTGAATTCAGTATAACTAGTGTTTGATTTGGCAAAATTTCACTTGGTTTAAAATGTTACATGCTACAAGCTCCGCACTTTTCTTTACATACCACACACTCAATTCATGTTTGGTTGTTCTAACAACAATTTGGATAATTGAAGAACCGAAAAATATAAGGTTGTATGCCTCCAAATATTTCTAATCAAATATAATGTAACATGTCCAGAGTCCTTACAGTATCTCCATCTGAATATTGGTACAGACTGTCGACTATCTTTTTCATTATTATTTTTGAGCACTGTGCTAAACCCAGCTGAAAATTTCATTCGACTTTATAAATAAGCAATTATTAACACGGAAAGGAAGAGCAAGCAATCAATTGTACACATCACACAAGAGTTAGGGCAATACACAAAAGACCTATTTGAACAGCCCCAGCCTAGGTATCCTTAAATCATGTGATTTAGCTGCATTGCTTTCTATCATCCTATTTCATTTGTTATTTGCTCAAGATTAATCTTCAAGATTGAGCTGCAAGGCAGTTTTACTACTGTGAAATTTTCAACTTTGTGAAAGATTTCTGTAACTCAAAATCATTGCATATACATATAAAGATAAAGCCTTTCATTTATTTAGTACCTTCATGTCTTCAGGTTATTCCAAAGCACTTTTCAACAATTAAATCGATTTGAAGTGTAATTACTGTGGTAAAGTAGGACATGTGGCAGCCAGTTTGCAAGATCCGATACTCCGCAATGAGATAATGGCTAGGAACCTGTATTTATGGGCGGAATTTTCCTGTCCTGCCTGCTCTACCTTGTTGCTAACTTTTGGTTGATTCACTTGGCTCTGTTTTATAACCTTTGCTCTCGAGTCGCCAGGTATCTTTATGATACCGCCGCGAGGTTCAAGTTCGAGTAATGACCAATAACTCAATACACCGATTAGTAAGATTTAAATCAAAGCACATTCATTATACACAGTAATCGCTACTCATGCACAAATTCTACGTCTAAGCTACTTCTACGACTAACAGGCCTGTACTTAGCTTCGGACTGGCCCACCAGGTCAGGGGAACAAATGGCCTTTCATTCGGGTTCTGAGTCTGCGGGATTCGAAGTTGGTATGGATTGATAGCTAGGAGCGCCTATCTCATAGCGAGCGTTGACTTAAGACTTACGATCTCTCGGCGGCCATTGGACCGGCCACGGTCAATGTTGGTTCGCGATGCTGGGTGCCCAGTCAAGAGGAAGAGCCGATTTGAACTTGGGGACTTAACTTTATAGTCCCCAGGGGCTTCCCGCCTTTCGGGGCAGACCCTGTACCTGGTTCTAGGTGATTGGACTTTGTTCCAATCGCTTGGTTCGATTTCTCCAATACTGGAGCGGTCCCCTGATCGATGGGCGGTCTTGAGGTGTCCGTTAACCTCTTTTGTGTTGGCTCCTGCTGGCGCCGGGGAGTCTGGCTTACTTTTGTTTGTCCCAAATGTTGCTATTGTTCCCGGGGATTGCTTATTAGTATGTAGATGGTTGCTACATTATTATGCAGATGGCTGCTAGTATCGATGCTGTCTGGGCCTTTGCAGAGTTAAATACACAGCAAACTCGCACCTGCTGGTTTCTGCCTGTGTTGGCTGAATTTCCCTTCAGCCTTTGCCGTTCGCCATTTTAAATCGGGACTTGGCCAACTCAGGTGGCTACCACCCCATGTGCTAGCTGAGGGATAAATGTCGGCCAAGTTCATGCAAACCCTTCTCATCCTTAAAATTATCTTTTACATCTACATGAGAGGGCCTCAGTTGAACATCTGTTCTGGAAAAGGGCAGCTGCAGAAATGCAGCTCTGCCGCAGTCCTGCACTGAGGCATCAGTCTAGATTTTGTGCTCAAGTCCCTGAATTGAACCTAGTCTTCAGACCCCCAGAGGTGAAAATTCCAGAGTAAATGATCAAAATAGACAACTTCTGACCGATCATACACAAAACATTGGAAATATGATCAGAGTTTGATGCTATGTGGTATTACTATTCGTACTCAGTTTAAAAACACATTCTTTGTTGCATACTTGTGATGCGAGCAATTTTTATACGCTGGTGTTCATAGAATCAGAGAATTTGGCCCATCGAGTCTGCATCGGCCCTTGGAAAGAGCACGGCACTTAAGCCTATCCCATCCTCGTAACCCAGTAACCCCACCTAGCTTTTTTTGGACACGAAGGACAATTTACCATGGCCAATCCACACAACCTGCACATCTTTGCTCAGTGGGAGGAAACCGGAGCACCCGGAGGAAACCCACACTCCCCACAGGGAGAACGTGCAGACTCCGCACACACAGTGACCCAAGCCGGAAATCGAACCAGGGAGCCTGGAGCTGTGAAGCAACTGTGCTAACCACTGTGCTACCAGGCTGCCCTGAACACAGTAGATGATGATTTCTGTGGTGATGTTTGCTTTATATCAAATAACATTTCTCTGCTTGATAAATGAATTATTAGTTTCATTGATCAAAGTTATACGGAGACATCCAAATAAATTTACCTGGCTATTTTTAAAACTCAACATTCTATATTGCATCATTGTAAATATGTTTTCAATACATATCATGTATTTACTGATTACAAAGCATTATTTTCCACAGGTGGATCAGTCCACACTCTCATTGGAAAACAGTGTGATGTCTCTGAATAAGAGACCATATCGTAACATTTATAGAATATGATATTCACTGGAACACTTAAAAAACAGCAACAATTAATTGTATTGTGCCTTTAACGTACTAAAATATCCCAAGACAGGAGAAGCATTATCAAACAAAATTTATAAGAATAATAATATTGTCACAAGCAGGCTTACATTAACACTGCAATGAAGCCCATCGTCGCCACATTCCGGCGTCTATTCGGGTACACGGAGGGAGAATTCAGAATGTCCAATTCAGCGAACAGCACGTCTTTCAGGACTTGTGGGAGGAAACCGGAGCACCCGGAGAAAACCCACGCAGGCACAGGGAGAACGTGTAGACTCCACGCAGACAGTGACCCAAGCCGGGACTCGAACCTGGGACCCTGACACTGTGAAGCAACAGTGCTAACTACTGTGCTAGCGTGCTGCCCAATTTAACACCTGAGCCACATAAAAGAGATATTGAGAGAAACAGAAAATGCTGGAAATGTTCAGCGCATCTGTAGAGGGACCCTCTGTTAGCCGACGGCAAAATCGGGAAAGGCAATTGGGTGGAGAATCGGTTCCGACGCCAGAATCATAGCAGGTGTTGATTTGACGCCAAATCGTAATGCTCCAGCACCTTGATGGCGGCGTCAATGCGTTCCGGAAAGCAGGTACAGTAGACGCTATTTGCATATCATTAGCAGGCCCGACCCGGCATTCTCCGGGGCCTCCGCTATTCTCCATCTCTGATGGGCAGAGTTCCTAACGGCGTGGTTCACTTGTGCTTTTAAAAATCATGAAACCTGTGTGGCGGCTGCTGAGGGAGAGTGACGGGGTACGGAACGTGTCCAACATAACCATAGTGCTGCTGGCCGGGGGTGCTTCTGCCAAGGCCAGGGGGAGTAGTGGGGGGTGGCGGTGGGGTCGGGGTGGATGGGCATGGGACAGCATTGCCACAGCCGGCAAGGCAAACATGCAGCTGCGCACACCGCTAACTGCCCACTTTGAACCTAGTGCCATGGGTCGTATAGGTGTCTGCCCAGGATACACCTCTGGGTGCCCTCTGGCCCCAGCTAACCCATCAGCAGGATGGGCATGCTCCATCACAACCAGTGCCATCTTGTTGACTGGGATGAGTGTGTCGGGATAGTAATTTGTATGTGCGGCTGCAGCTTGTCAGCCTCACGAGTGTCAATCACGGACCCGGCGAATCCTGCACCGTTTTCCATTGGAATCGATTGTATTCCACGCGGCACCAGTGCTAGCCTTTCAAATGTAGCGGAATCGGTCCAGGTGTGGAGTGGGATTTTCTGTCGTAAACATCCACGGATTCTGCGTTAGCGTCAACACTTAGGGCTGGATTTTCCGATTTTGCGGCTAAGCTGACACCAGCGTGGGAACTGTGGTGTTTTACAACACCAAAATCGGGGCCGAACCCTCACCGATTCCAGGACCAGGGAGGGGCTAGCAGCTGCGTTGGATAAAACTCCCGGCTCCCGCGCCAAAAATGGCCGGAGAATGGCCAGGTCGGTTGCCGTGCATGCGCGCGGCGACGACCTGCAGCAGTCGCGCTGTACAACATGGCGCCGTCCGTGCATGGACCCAACCTTGTAATGTTCTTTGATTGGGCTGATGTGAACAAAGAACATTAGAGTTTGTTTTATAAACAAAGCTATTTATTACTAACACTACATTAATGAATAACTAAACTGTCGAAAATGAATACAGTTGGAAATAAACCTCTATCACTAACTTACACTAAGATACAACAGAGCTAATCTAACCTGTGACTGCTACGACTCCTGACAAACACCTTCTGATGGAGCACATGGTGCATCCTAGGTCCTGGGACTCCATACTCGCCCCACCTGCTGGTCCGATGGTAGAACTACAACAATAAAACTTATAATACACTTGCAGATCATAGAATTTACAGGGATGATGAACTACTCATATAGTCTGCCTATCATCACATCCCCCTTCCTTTTTAAATGATTTTGAATCACAGGCATGTACATTCAAACTATGAACATATACATTGATTTTGCTCAGGTAAAACTGCATGCAAGTAACTGTTCGTCAGTTTAACTGATCAGGCATCCGACTGATTCTGCTGCTGAACCGCCTTTGTTGCCTGATGTGGTCTTTTCCTGTGCTTGTGGTATTGGAATATGCGTTGACTTCTTGTTTTCTTTGGTCTATTTTTGAAGAACCATTGACGTCTTGCTTCTTGAAAGATTTGGTTTTGAAGCATGAAGAACTCTTGTTGCTTTCTGTTTTCTCTCTCAGGGCTTAACACCTGAGCCACATAAAGAGATATTGGAGAGAAACAGGAAATGCTGGAAATGTCCAGAAATGTTGAGAGAGAAAACGATCTAAACGTGCCTTGATCTATATTTTTCTTGAGCGTGAGCTGGTCCAGTTGGGAGACCTGACCTACTGAGGTTTTGCAGAGTTTGGGTAGGTTTGCCTGAAACCTCCGTACATCCTCAACTAATTGTATTATCTCACGGTCTTTTGGTGCCAGTTCAAATTCCTTTCTTGATTGTGTTAACATTTCGACAGCTTGTCCCACACCAGGAACGTCTGGATCTGGGTGGCCAGCTGCAGGGATTTGTCAGCTGAGAAAAGTTGCTCACGTAAGGTCTCTGTCTCTCTTTGAACCAGCTCTGCCCTCTGATTGTCTCTTTCCGGATCTGTCCTGACAACTTCAACTTCATCCACTTTGACCGTTGGTTCTGCATCACACTTCACTTTTAACTCACATGTCTCATTCTGAGTTGATTTCAGGGCTGCCCACAGTGCTTGGACCTTGTGATCAGCCTCCTCAAATTTGGAGGCCAAAAATGTTTGGGTCTTCAGCATTTTCGTGAAGTCGTTCCATAATGTCTGCTCTTTCCCGAGAGCAAGGCTTTCTGCTTTGCTGCTCAAGGTTTGCTCATACTCGTTGATTGTTTCTTTAAGTGCTTTTATTGTTGCTTTCTGATTCTTGACTTCTGCAAACTCCTTGTATTCTTCTAGAGTGGCCGGCAGTTTCTCATTCTTGGTTTCTATATCTTGCATCCACTGGACTTTGAGCTGGAGCTGTTGGCCTAGATCTAATGCTGGAACGGGGTCACTGAGGTCACCGTTGGCGATCCGCAAAGTTGCATTTTCAGACTTCAATGAGCGATTCTTCTCCAGCAGAAGTACCTCTCGGGTTTTGGATGTGCCCTGTGATCCAGACCCTTCTGATGCTACACCTCCCATCAATTTCAGGTGCTCAGCTTTTTTTTTAACTGCTTCATGGTCAGACTGCGCCTTCAGCTTTTCATCTAGTTGCTCGAATGTGCTGTTCTTTGCACTGAGCTGCTGTTTTTTGGTATCTCTGGGATGATCCATCACCACTTACAGATCTGCCTTTTTCGCATGCAGGCCCACAGGACAAGTCCTGGCCACCCCCCCATCAGTCCCCCCAGCCCTCACGGACGCTCCTCCCCGGCCAGCAGCACAGTTCCCGGCTGACTGTGGCCATGCTGGACATACTCACCGGCCACCACGCCGGGTTCCCGACCGCTCAGACTACACGTCAACTGCGTGAACTCGGCCCATCGGGGATGGAGCAGTGGGGGAAGGCCTTCAGGTGATGTGCCAACGCAGTTCCAACCGCGTGCAGCACATGGCGCGACGACGCCATTTTGGAGGGGGCGGAGTCTAGAAAACCAGCGTCAATCCGCGCTACCCCCGATTTGGGCGCCGGAAGGGTTCTCAGCGTCGGGCAATGGAGAATCCCACTCTTAGTCTCAGAATTGGAGAATACCACCCAGTGTGTATAAACTGGATCTTACCAGAATTTGGCAACGTTTCAGGCTCAGACAGACAACTGGTATGGAACCCTCCAGTTGCGTTTTCTCACAAAATCGTGAGCCACTTTGCCAAATAAATGACTGGGTGTGGATTACAGCATCACTCTGGGGGGGAGGGGTCTCATAGAGCCGGCAACCAGCCCCACATCACAGAGGTCACAGGGGATCTCCCCCCCCCCCCACCCCCACACCAACAACCCTCCCCCCACTCCTCTAACATTCATCACCAGCAACCACCCACACGTGACAGCAAAACACGACCTCAAACTCCACTCTCCCCGCCCACCACACATCAATGCCACTCCCCGTTCCCCATTGGACTCCCACTAGGGTCTGCCCCTGGCGCTGTGCCCGGCACAGGTTGACGCTGCAAACTAAGAATTGCCAACCTGTGCTGTGGGGCAGTGTCCAGGTACTTCCTAGGAGTGCCTTCACCAGAGACTCCAGTGCATGAGCTTTCAATAGGGATTGTGAGAGATTTCTTATAAGAATCGGTGACTTTGCTTCTTGTAATGCTTAACTTGTATGCTGGAGAGTACCAGGTGTGTCTCTAAGATTCAGTTATCTGTCCTGTTGCTCAGCTGAAAACACTTACTTTTGTTGACTGATTGAGGTCTTCAAACTTCTCCGGCCACTACTTGGGGAATCTTGCAGCATTGGAATCTCATGGGCTGGATTCTCCGATCCTGGCTATATCCACAGGATCGGTCTGGTCTTATAACCAGAAAGTCGCCACCGCCCCCGCACCAATCTTCCGTCCGGTGGGGGGCTAGCAGCCTCACAGTGTAAAGTCCCAGCTTTACCTGCAGAATGGCCATGGCCATGGCCGCAGCCGTGCCGTGCAACAGGGCGCCGGCTGCGCGCGGACCCGACCAGCCCAAAACTGACCCTGTAACGCCCCTCGCCACTCCCGGACCACCCCCCCACCAGTCCCCCCAGACCCCGATGAAGGCCCCCCTGCCAGCGGAATGGCTCCCCCCCCCCTCCCGACTATGGCCACAGTCCGCAGCCACCACGCGAGGTCCCCGAACGGTGTGAGCTAACGTGAGCGACGCCGTCGGAGACTCAGCCCATCGGGGACCGAGCATCGAGGAGGGTCTTAGGTGTCGTCCTGAGGCCATCCCGACGGCGTTCGGTGTACTGCCCGAGGACGCCGGTTTAGAGGGGGCAGAGCATCACAAAAATGGCGCCGCCCCCGATTCCGGTGTAAATGAGGATTCTCCGGCCAATCGCCGAATACGATTCCGGCGTCGACGATCGGATAATCCCACCTCCGATCTCCTCTCTCACTTCCCATATTGCTGTATGTGAAGGATATTTCTCTCTTTTTACAACAATAGCATCTCTCCATTCGCAAAGTTGTGCCATCAGCACATCCATATTAACCTGCGGAAAATTAGAATCTCACCTTTCTCTTTCTCCCTCTTTCAGGAGCCAGATCCGCCCTGTAACAGGATAGAGCGGCACGATGGTTAGCACTGCTGCCTCACAGCTCCCAGGTTCAATTCCGACCTCGGGTGACTGTGAGGAGTTTGCACTTTCTCCCCATCTCTGCGTAGGATTCCTCCAGGTGCTCCGGTTTCCTCCCACAAATCCCGAAGATGTGCAGTTAGATGGATTGGCCATGCTAAATTGCCCCCTAGTGGGGTTACCTGGTTATGGGGAAAAGGGGGATGCATGGGCTTCAGTTGGGTGCTCTTTCCAAAGGCCGGTGCAGACTCGATGGGCCAAATGGCCTCCTTTGCACTGTAAATTCTATGATTCTATTAGCCTTTTAAATAAGGGAATGTCCACCCTTGCTATTTCTCAGATTTCAAGATCTCTACTATATCCAACTTTATGTTTGTGGGAGTTCTTCCCTCGTCTCACCAGTGTTATTTAGATTTCCGATTAGACCTGTCTTTGCTGCTTTTGACAGGAGCAATTACGATTCAGCCAAACTACTGGACCCAAAATACACATGAGCTGGGTATTTCCAGGCTGTTGTCCTCACACAGAGAAACTAATGAACTTTGATGTGTCGAAGGTGAGGAAATGAGGAGAATTTATGCAGACAAAGTTGAAGAGCAGTTGTTGTGGTCACACAGAAATAGGGATTAATGACTATGTCAAATCATTCTTTCTTAATCCACAGAGCTTTGACAATTCAAGTTAATGCTCACAGAGAAGTTAACCATTCCACAGGCTACAGGAGAGGAAAGACACTAAATGAGGTTTGCTTAATGCAACTGAAGCTTGAGATCCAAAATACAGTTTGTGAGCAAATACTGGAGAGCTGGACCTCCCGTTTGGTGGGTGGCAAAATGGAGGTGATATTACATAAAGCGAATGCACTCAAGGCCACCCGGCCAGGTAGGCTGAGTGCTGCGAACAGTGTGAAAGGTGTCCAACATCGCCATAGTTTGCTAATAGTTGTGCCGCTGGCCGGGGTGGGGGGCCGGGGGGGGCACTTCTGCCAGGGCCAGGGGGAGTAGTGGGGGGTGATCAGGAGGTGGGCTGTGGGGCCGGGATGGATGGACATGGAACACCATTGCCGCAGCCGGCAAGGCAGTCATCAGCTGCTCACACCGCTAACAGCCAGCTTTGAACTTAATGCCACGGGTCATATAGGTATCCCCCCATTGGGCGTCCTCTGGCCCCAGCCAACCCATCAGGTGTATGGACACACTCCAGCGCAGGATCAGCATCAGCCAAGGCCGGCCCATCTGGGATACCGCACCCCGACTACATTCCCAGGATAACGGGCAGCACGGTAGCATTGTGGATAGCACAATTGCTTCACAGCTCCAGGGTCCCAGGTTCGATTCCGGCTTGGGTCACTGTGCGGAGTCTGCACATTCTCACCGTGTGTGCGTGGGTTTCCTCCGGGTGCTCCGGTTTCCTCCCACAGTCCAAAGATGTGCAGGTTAGGTGGATTGGCCATGATAAATTGCCCTTAGTGTCCAAAATTGCACTTAGTGTTGGGTGGGGTTACTGGGTGTTGGGTGGGGTTACTGGGTTATGGGGATAGGGTGGAGGTGTTGACCTTGGGTAGGGTGCTCTTTCCAAGAGCCGGTGCAGCAACGCCTAATTGAAGTGTTCCCCAATATTACTACTGTGCTTAAGCTGTACTTGACAATGCCTATCACGAGCTGTGAAGCAGAACGGAATTTTTCAAAGCTATCCTTTATAAAGAACAAATTTTGGTCTACCATGACTGAAGAGCGCTTAAATTCGTTATGCATATTGTCTCTAGAAAATGACATCGCAAGGAAGCTCTCATATGACAAAATTGTACGTGAATATGTTGCTAGAAAAAAAGAAAAAAGAATATTTTGTAAAATGTGCTTCATGTAGTATGTATTCTCATAGGTGTCTAAAATAAAAGATTACATTGACTGTGGTCTTTTCTATGTTTTATTTCATCATTCTATGATGCATCATGCATGTATATAACATTTCCCTAATTTTCATCCCCCCATAACTCAAAAACTATAAGGCATAGGAAAGTTTTATTCACACCAGTGACTTTGACATGTGAGATAATCCAGTACAGCAATTTTAATCAAAATCTAAGATGTAGTGGTTACATTTTTTTTAAATTAGTGGTGATCTGTCATGGAACAATCCCATTGAAGAAGATAACAGTGATTACCCAGACCTCGTTGCTGGTTGCGAAGGGGCCCCCATAACAGTTCAAGCTTCAGGGCCCCAAAAATGTAGGTCTGCCACTGCCTGTATTCCCTAATTTCCGAATCACTTCGGGGTCTCTGTCTCACTCAGGCCTAATTCCCTTTCTCTTCGTGCACCCTGTCATGATATCCATATTAACATATCATAGTGCAATCACACACACACACTGATGGACAGGTCGACGGACCAATCAACACACACGCAACATCACAGCCAATCACCAGTGAGAGCACACGCACTATAAAACAGGGAACACCACAGTTCCCGCTGATTCCAGCAGGAGATAGCTCGGGGCACAGAGATCACAGCGTGCCACTCAGACATAGACCATGTGCTGAGTGCCTCTCTAAGATAGTGCTAGGGCTGGGTCCACAGGTTAACTGGTGAAGTACGAACCGCAGCCAGAAGTTAACAGTTGTTATTATACAGAATAATAAAACAGAGTTGTACCATCTACAACCGTGTTGGTTCGTTTGTATCTCGGAACACCCAACACGACACACCCCTTTCTATCTTGTAGCTGGAAAAATCTGACCCTTATATAGACACTCTGATGAGTCGCTAGCTAGTTTAGCTTCCTGCTATAATATTTAACACCAAATTAACAAACTACTTTCAGCTGATTGACAGATAACTGCTACTACCAGGCAGTTCTCTGTTTGACAAGGTAGTCAAACTTGCTTGAAGGTTGTTAGTTCTATGTCAGAGTTTGACTCTTAATCTATATATAAACTTGGAAAGAAACCTAGCACCTGAATGTAATTTGTGACTCCGCCGTTCTCCGTCTCCCAGTCTCCTGCCTCCTTCTGTGTCCCTTCATACCCGATGTTCTTTAATACTATGTGATAACATGCAACTCAACCTTGCATAATATTTACTACCTACTGCTGCTTCCCCAGCGTATCACAGAAATCTTCTACCATTTCTACTACAGCGAATTCAGATGGTGCCTCGATAAATTGCCTGCTGGAGCTTATGTTGTTATCAAGAGTCTTGTGTGTTTTAATTAGTTGCAAATTGATCTGAACAGCTTTGAGTGTTCTTTGTTGGTGTCACGCAGAAAGGTTTGTTATTCTGAATACAGGTGCAAACAATGCCCATCTTTTGGAATGGACAATGCAGAGTTAGATGAGCTAAGATTGAAAGCACTCCTTCAATATTAGGCTTGCATTAAATTCACTGGGATACATAAACTCCCGGTTTAGTAGAGCATGCAGATTGAGAGACTAACGAAGTGGCATGGAATGTCTCCTGGAACCGCACTCAATTTCAGGCTGAAATAAAAACAGAAAGTGCCGGAAAAACTCAGCAGGTTTGGAAGCATCTGTGGTGAGAGAAACAGAGTTAATATTTACGGTGAATATGACTCTTCTTTGGAACCTGTTCTCTACAACTCTCTCCCCACCAATGCTGCCAGACTTGCTGAGTTTGTCCAGCATTTTCTGTTTTCGTATCAGGCCTCCAGCATCCACATTTATATTTAGGTTAACTTCTATCATTGAAGCATTTAGAAATACAGAATATAATCAAGTAGAGTCAGCATGGGAAATCATGCCTGACAAATGTATTTGAATTCCTTGAGGTGGTAACAAGCAGGATAGATGAAGGGAAATTAGTAGATGCAATATATTTGGATTTCCAAAAAAGAGCTTGATAAGGTACCACACAAAATGTTACTTAATATGATAAGACCCCATGGTGTTTGGGGTAGTATATTATCATAGATAGAGGACTAAGTCACTGATAGAAGACAGAGTTGGGATAAGAGGGCCATTTTCTGCATGGCAACATGTAACTAGGCCGAATGCCACAAGGAACCGTGCTGGGACCAAATTATTTTAAATACATATTGATGATTTGGACGAGGGAAGTCAATGTATTATTGCCAAGTTTGCAGATGACACAGAAATAGGTGAGAAGGCAAGTGATGAAGATGACAGAAAGAGTCTACAGAGGGATGTGGGCAAGTTCGGTGAGTGGGCAAAAGATTGGAGGATGGAACATAATGTAGGAAAATGTGAAATTATGCACTTTGGTAGGCTAATGGAATTTTGGTTTTTATTTCCAAGGGAATGGAATATGTAAATCGGGAAGTCCTGCTTAAACTGCACAAGGCACTAATTAGACCAAACCTAGAATACTAGATTTGGTCCCCTAATCTAAGGAAAGATATACTGGCATTGGAGGCATTCCAGAGAGGATTCACTAGGTTCACCCTGAATAGAAGGATTTTCTTCTGTGGAGAGGGTAAATACATTGGGCCTGTACTCATTGGAGTTCAGAAGAATGAGGTCACCTTATTGAGACATATAGGAGTCTCAGGGTAGATGCTGAGGGGAATTTTACTCTTGTGGGAAAGTCGAGGACCAGAGGGCATAATCTCAGGGTAAGAGGTCACCCATTTAAGACAGAGATGAGGAGGAATTTCTTCCCTCAGCGAGGAATGAACCTGTGGAATTCTTTACCAGTATATTCTTTATTTTGTCTGCACATCCTCTCCGTGTCTGCATGGGTCTCACCCCCTCAACTGAAAGATGAGCAGGGTAGGTGGATTGGCCATGCTAAATTGCCCCTGAATTGGAAAAAAAAAAATTAAAAGAAAAAATATATATTCCTTGCTGTAGCCGCAAAGAGAAAGAATCAGAGGGCATCCATGATGAGTTCATATGACATAGTGCAAGGGATTTATTTACAAGCTGTTGCAAAACAGGATACAATGGTGAACTTCACAAAAGCCTGCAAAAAGCTCCAATGATATAATTGCATAACACATGATATTACACCAGCCAATGGTGTTACTCTGATACATAGCACCCCTCCCTCCTTGCTCCTTTAGTGTCCCCAGCATTTTTACTTAATCAAGCATTTTAATACATAAGACCATAAGACCATAAGACATACAGATTCAATACATTATGCCATAACTAACATTGTTATGCTACAGATACATATGTACATTAGTAAGACAGTCTCTTTGGTGGACATCTCTCTCGTTTTGGCAGAGCATGACATTCAGGAACTTGGTTCTTTGGGGTACTCAGAGTGTTTTCCTCTTCACTGGTCAGTGTCACATCTGGCGAAACCAACTCAGGAACTGTCTCTGGTTGTGTGGATGATTCTGTCGTAACAGATTCCGTAATTTCAGCAGTTAATAATCCTTATGATCACAAATGGGCTTACATTAACACGGCAATGAAGATACTGTGAAAAGCCCCTAGTCGCCACATTCCGGCACCTGTTGTAGTCCTCAAATCGGACATGTCACTGTCCATACTCTCTGTGGTGAAAACATCTGGTACAGATTCTGGACTCTCATTATGTGCAGACAATAATTGGTCAGCGTGCCAATGCCAAATTCGTTCATCGTCAGATTGCACAGTATATGAAATCGGGCATATTTTTGCTAATACAATTTCTAGAGCCCATTTTTCGCCTGAGGTGAAATTTTCACAAGAACACATTCCCCATGGTCAAAGACCCTGCTTTTGGAATGTTGTTCCTTCCCAGCTACTTGTGTCTGATGTTGTTGCCTGATTATCTCCGAAGTTGAAGATGGAGTCAAAAGGTTGAACTGCGTTCATAGTTTCTTTTTTAACATCAGTATAGCCGGTTATATTTGTGTTGTGGAATGTGCAGTGTTTCTGTATGTCATTGGAAAGCTATTGACAGGTTTAGGTACAGAGCCTTTATCCCTAAAAACCTTCACTGCATGTTTGGGCGATTGTACAAAACTATTAGCCAAGCCTTTGGTACCTGGATGGTAGGAGACATGGCCGTTGTCTCACCCCTTCAGCTAGCTCTTGAATACAGTTGATGTGAACTGCGTACCGTTATCGCTCATGAGGTGTTCAAATCATCTGAATCTTGTAAATACCTTGTCAAGCCTTTCTATGGTCTGTTCCGTAGTTGCCAATTTCATGATGGTAACCTCCGAACATTTTGAATGCGCGTCAACCATGACCAAAAACATGTGTCCTTCGGCTGGTCCAACATAATCGGCTTGAATTCTTTTCCAAGGCCTGGTAGGCCATTCCTATAGATGCAATTTCTCAACACAGCGTAGGATTGGCATAACCCCACCTTCTCCCCTATTTGGGCATCCAACTCGAGCCACAGGAAGTTGCTTCTCACCAATTCCTTAATTCTAATTGCACTAGGAAGGCCCTCGTGCAGCTGTTCCAGGATTCTATTTAGTAGACACAGCGGAATGATTACTCTAATACCCCACAACAATACTCCATTTTGTACAGTCAACTCAAGATGCCTGGTAAGATAAGGTTTAAAGTCTGGATTCTTTCTGTGCTCTTGTGTTAAAGTGTATTTTTGAATCATGTCCAACACCTTCCTATCACCAGGTTTGTATGGGCAAATCTTTGCACCTGAGAAGACATTACCGGAACATTTTCCACATGAGACAGTTAGAATGTGTTGTTGGAGTGTTGATCAGATACATGCTTAACTTTTTGGTCTTGTTGATCTTGCAGCGGCAGTCTAGACAGAGCATCCCCGTTTGCGTGCTGTTCAGACCTACGATATTCAATGTCAAAATCGTGTGCTGACAAGATTAACGGCCAATGTTCTAGTCGACAAGCAGCGAGCGAAGGGATCCACTTATGTGGTCCAAAAATTGTTGTTAAGGGATGATGGTCATTCAATAAATTAAATTGGCGGCCAAATAAGTTATGGTGGAACATTCAGATATCAAAACTAATGCTGAGAGCTTCTTTCTTAAGTTGAGCATTGATGGACTCAGCATTAGTCAACATCCTGGAAGTAAATGTTATTAGTTATTCTTTGCCTATATGTGAGGTAGCTGCTCCAATCCCATAGGGTCGCAAGCAAGCTTCAGTTTTGGGTCATAATGGACCAACAACTCTGATTCCTGTAATTTCTTTTGACATTTTGGTGCGTATCCTCACAATCTTTCATCCAGAGCCAAGCCTGTTTGTTTCTCAGTAGCGTGTGTGAAGCTTCAACCTTGTTGCTAAGTTAACTTTCCATCGCAAGTTAATAATCCTAGAAACAATCTTAATGAGTTACGTTCTGTGGTCATGGAGCATCCAGGTTCTCCGACATTTTCTTAGGTTCTTTGTGAAGACCATCTTGGTCGATGACATGTCCAAGATAGTGAATAGAAGATTTTTAAAATTTGCACTTATCTTTCTTGACCCTGAGATTATGGAGTTGCAGCTTTGCAAGTGTAGCTTCTAGATTCTTTACATACTCTACATCATTCGAACCAGCAATTAAAATGTCGTCCAGGTAGCGTTGCACACCCAATAGCCCACTGATCCATAGATTGTTGGAAGAGAGACAGTGCTGACATTATCCCAAATAGAAGCCTCTGATACTGAAACAGACCCTTGTGTGTTGCTATGGTCAGTAACGGTTGAGATTCAATAGCTACGTTCATTTGCAAACAGACTTGGGGCAGTTTGAATATTTGACCTCCTGAAAGTCCTGTAAAAAGATCTTCGATAAGTGGTAAAGGGTATTGATGAGCGCATATTACAAGATTGATAGTTGTTTTGAAATCCCCGCATACTCATCCTGAACCATCCTTCTTTAGGACTGGGATGATTGGGGTTGTCCAATCACTGGTGGTAACAGGCTCAATTACTCCTGTCTTCAGTAACCTCTCGAGTTCTTCTTCCACTTTAGGTTGAATAGCATAGGGTATGGTATGTGCTTTCAAACACTGAGGAATGCTAACTGCCTTCATCTTGTGTCACTTCGACCCCAGTCATGGCTCCAAGTGACTCCTCGAATACCTTCGCAAACTTTCTCAGAAGTGGTTGAAGATCATTCATAGAATTACCAAGTTGGTTCACGACAGCCCAGTTCAGTTTAATCTTCCTTAACCAATATCTCCCAAACAATGCTGGAAAGTTACCTGGAACAATGTGAAGAGGTACCTCCACTTTCTGCCCATTAACTTCCACAGTCCCCTTGATGAAGCCCTTCAGCAGCACAACCTCCTCGGTAAATGTCCTCAAGACGACATCAGGTGGTTGCAATAGCAGATACTTTAATTTCTGATGGTATATCAACTCAGGTATTAGTGATATTGAGGCAACTGTGTCCACTTCCATCGTAATAGTGTTCACATTTAATCTTGGATAGATTGAAAGTCGTTGCTCTTTTTTTTGTACTGCTAGAACACCAAGTTTACATTCCTTAAGCTAGCTTGACAATTTGATACTCAGTGAGTCTTCAGTTGAATCACTTAACTGGTAAACTCACCCAGTATTTTTCTTGGTGCACTTATTTTGTGCTGATGAAGGTTGGCGTGACCAACATGCCTTGGCAATGTGACCATCTTTACCACAATTTTTGCCGCTGTTCTCCTTCCTCCAACAGTCTCCAGCTATATTCCCCACTTGGTTGCAGTGATAAGATGGTAGGTTCTTGCTGAACCTGTTTCTCACAGTCTCCATCTTATGGACTTTAACTCGAACTCCAATCAGCGAAGTTCTCTCACAGCAAGTTCCATGGACATTGCGATTTCTATCGCAAATTTTAGGGTTAATACACCTTCAGTCAATAATTTCCTTTGGCTGGCTTCATTCCTGAGGCCACAAACTAATCGGCTACTAATTGTATCATCCAAAGTCTAGTCAAATTTACAGTACATTGATAGCTTTTGCAGTGATGCAACAAATTGTGAAATGTTTTCCCCTTCCTCCTGTGCATGACAGTGGAAACGGAATCTTTCAGTGATTAATAATGGATGGGGAGAGAAATGTTCTTGCAACACAGTCACTAACTCATCATATGACTTATCTCCAGTTTTAGCTGAATGTACTAAATTCTGGAGTAACTTGAAGGCTTTCCTCCCAACTGAGCCGTTGCAGGTCTGCCGATGTCTGATTGGTTTTAAGGAATGACTGGGACCTTCCCTCATAAGAGTTCCATGTCTCCTCCCCATCAAACGCATCCATGGTGCCTTTTCTTCCCACCATCTTTGGGCTGCAGGTCCCTGATCTGTGCCGCTCAGCCTTCAGCCTGTTTTCCCTGCCGTGCATTTCCTCTCTGTTTTAAGCAGACAAACACACAGTGCACAAGCAGAATTGCTGTTTCTGGGTCTTGTATCGATTCCCGGGCAGTAGATTGTAGAGTTGGCAACCCCAAGGTTCGCATACTCACGCCCCTTTCAGTGCCTCGAGTGCGATCTACGTAGCTCTACCCACTACAACAGTAAGTGTATTAAAAGCTTCAATCCTACGTTTGAAGTAAGCCCCCAGTAACTCGCAGTTGTCTTTTGAAACCCTCTGCTTGCATTAGCGGCTGTCGCAATTGACCGGATGATTCATCGACTCCCCACTACTATCTGTACAGTGACCAAGTATTTACTTAAGATTTGTTTTCACTTGCCACAATGATGATTTTGCCTTGGAAGTCAAAAATGGCCCATAATCTGCGAGTATCGGTGGAAAGCCATGGCCTACCGATACTGGAAGAATAAACTGCATACTTAAGATTAAGGTGATTATTATTTATAAGTGAACATATTGATTTGTTATGTTGTAGGTGTAACATAAGCAGCTTCCTTGTGGTGCACTTGACAAAGGAAGGTTCAGACGTGGAGATAACTTCAACACGTTTATTAAACTATTTACACTTCTATTACTCGGGTTCGACACTACTGCTAATCCTACTATAGCTACCCAGACTGACTAACCAGCTGCTGCCATCCACGTGGTGGGTGTAATATTGAATCAACCCTGTGTCTGTTCTCACTGACTGTCTCCACTGGAAAGAGGCAGATCATGTGTGTGGTGCCCTTTATATATGGGTTGGTGTAGTGCCCCCCTGTGGTCATGTCACCTCCTTGTGTATCGTGAATGTCTATTGGTCATATCCTATCTACTTGATCTATTGGTTGAGTGTGTGCGTGTGATGTTTCTAGTGCTCCCTCTAGTGTCTAGCTAGCCTACATGTATTTACATTGATGCACATCACCACACATATGTTTTGTTATTTGTTTTAAATCTGTGAAACTATTTAAATCTGCGCTATACTTTCAAATAACTTTACGTTTGACAAGCTTAAAAGTGTTGTATGTTTTAATTTAATTTATGGTCATAAGATTTTAAAAGTACCCCGGGGCTTTTGCTGTCACTGTCCTTGTAACATCTGATTTTTTTTTTATTCGTGTTTATAGAATCACTGCAGGGCAGAAGAAAGCCATTCGTCCCATCGCGTCTGCACCAACATTCCAAACGAGCACCCTGCCCAGGCCCACACCCCCACCCTATCCCTGTAACCCCACCTAACCTTTGGACACTAAGGGGCAATTTAGCATGGCCAATCCACCTAACCTACACATCTTTGGACTGTGGGGAAACCGGAGTACCCGGAGGAAACCCACGCAGACACAGGGAGAACGCGCAGACTTCGCACAGTCACCCAATGTCCGAACTGAACACAGGTCCCCGGTGTTGCGAGGCAGCAGTGCTAACCGTGAAACAGTGTCATATTTTGGTGTCTTCAGTGCAATATTTGTTCCATCGACAGCCCCGATTATCTTTGGCCAGCCAGCAATCCTCTAGAATTCAATAGACCTCTTCTTTATCTTCACAGGGGATGTGTTAAATATAATAAACTCTGAAACCTTGCGATAAATTGCATTTATTAACTGGTGAATGCAGGTCTCAGCATCATTCGGTGAAACGTTACATATGTCACTAATGCAAAAAAAATCAGCTATGTTGTGAGCTTCATTTCCACTGTTAAGGCAGTGCGGCAGTTAGAGTTCAGCTTCAGGACTTCCTTCAACATTTCACAAAGGTGTCCCATTGCTTCCTTGTTGAAGCAGTCTCCTGCACACATCTCCTCTGGCACCATCGCATATGATGTCCTTTGACTGTACACTCTAAGGAGTTGGTAATTGATTTGCTTCCTCACCGGGTAGAGATGATGCCTTACTCTTCTCTCATGATTCCTGCGCGCACATCAATGCCTCAAAAGGAGTTCAAGGATTTTAAGAAGCCAAGCTATAAGTGTGATGTTCCAGTGGAGGTGAAACATGACTACAATTTTTATTAGTGTCACAAGTAGGCTTAAATTAACATAACACTGCAATGAAATGACTGCGGAAATTCCCTAATCGCCACACTCTAGGGTCTGTTCGGACACACTGAGGGAGAATTCAGAATGTCCAATTTACCGAGACTTGTGGGAGGAAACCGGAGGAAACTCACGCAGACACGGGTAGAACATGCAGACTCTGCACAGACAGTGACCCAAGCCGGGAATCGAACCCGCGTCCCTGGTGCTGTGAAGCAACAGTGCTAACCACTGTGCTGCCCTGCCGCCCTTACAGATTTTGAATCTGCACCGGATTCTTCAATACCTGTCAGAGAGATATTTCGCAGTACCCTACAGGTGGCTTGCATACATAAACTAAGGCATTAAACTTTGTTAAAGCATTTGAATTAATCATTGTGGCTTGCAAGGATAAACATTACATCAGGGAGAATCTTTAACTGCACAGCTTAAAATCCAAATGTACTTTAGCTCCAAATCAGCTGTGAGGACAGGCGTGCTAACATTAGTGCCCTTGAAGAAGTCGATAGCACCAGTATTGAGGCAATGATCATCAGCTGGGCTGGCCATATGCTTAGGATGTCAGAGTCCCGACTGTCAAAGCAAATCTTCTTCACTTCAATTGATTGCTTAAGATTACATACACTCCAAACCCACTTCATCCATTATAGTTCCTTTCATGGAATAACATCCTCATGACAAACCAAAGTTCAAAGAATCTTTCTTGCACTTTCTGTGACTCCAAACTCATTTTATTCAGTAAAGCACCTTTTTAATGGAATTAACAGCCTCATGAGAAATCAAAGTTCATTATATATATATCTTCCTTTCACTTCATTTGCATTTTAAACATATTTATAAACGCTAAACACTAATAGTATTAACCCACCAAAACAATGTCCGATGTCTCCTGTTTCTGCTCGATGATCCTGGACCGAGGAAGAAAATTGCAAATAATAAAATATAAAAGCTCACCTAACATCAGGGCATGCCGGCCAAGTTAGCACTGCCCCTGGATTTTCAATTCAGTAGGTACAGCGCAGCACATCAAGACAAACGCGTGAAAAAAAAACAGACAGGAAGTTTAAACGTGGCACGCTTCCAGCGCGCATGTCTGCCCTTCAGGCTGGTCTGCCATACATGTGTGGTGGACAATCAACTTAAGTTTGAGAACGGACAGGTAGTTATGGGCCGATATTTACCTGACCTCACTCCGATGGTGTTTGGGCCTGAACCTCCGTCGATTATTCCATTTTCTGGCTCAGAAACTCATCGTCGAAAGTTGTTTTTCCCTCTTTATGTTTACGGCCCAGACCTCATCACCAGTTCTCTTTTGTTATGTTCTCTGTTTCAACCCCAAAGAGAAAGAATCAGAGGTGACCAATGTCAAGTTTGTACAACATAGTGCAAGGGGTTTATTCACAAGATGTTGCTCAAATAGGGTACAATGGGGAACTCCACAGAAACTCACGAAATGCTCCAATGATGTCATTGTGTAACGCTTGACATTACACCAGCCAATGGTGTTCTCTGATACATAACATTTACTGCAGAGAGTTGTAAGGCTGGGTCATTAAGTATATTCAAGGCTGAGACAGACAGATTTTTAATCAGTAAGGGAATGAAGGCTAATGGGGATAAGGCGGGAAAGTGGAGTCTCGGATTATCATCTGAGGTCAGCCATGGTGTCATTAAATGGTGGAGCACACTCAATGGGTCAAATAACCTACTTCTGCTCCTGTGTCTTAATATCTTATTGTGCAATGCACTTTTGAGGCGTATAAACCTTCCAGTTTCCTTTTAGAAAATTAGAACTATCGCAGAAGGGGGCAGAGTGCCCACTGAATATTTCTCTGGTTGTCGAGGGGTTGGTATCGGAAAGCAAATAGCTTTTCTGTCCAACTTCCCTACAACTGATACTCAGGGATTCAGGTACAGTACTTTGAATATTGATGGATGTTCATAGCTGATGTTTGCTGTATCATTGTATTTTTAAATCTTTTAATACAATTATCTATTAGAGAATCATAGAATCATAGAATGTCTACAGTGCAGAAGGAGGCCACTTGGCCTATCGCGTCTGCACCGACACTCTGAAAGAGTACTCCACCCAAGGCTTGTCCGCCCTATTCCTATAACTCCTTAATCTAACCGACACCCTGGCCACTAAGGGACGATTTAGCATGGCCAATCCACCTAAGCTGCACATCTTTGGACTGTGGGAGGAAACCGGAGCACCCGAAGGAAACCCACGCAGGCACGGGGAGAAAGTGCAAACTCCGCACAGAGTCACCCGAGGCTAGGATTGAACCAGGGTCCTGGCGCTGTGAGGCAGCAGTGCTAGCCACTGTGCCACCATGCCACCCAGAGCTAAGACTATGTTTTATATCTTTTATAATTATTAACGTTGCAATGGACTTATCCACTTTAAAGTGCATTGCGGGTTAAATGGTTCTGTAATAAATTTTAAAATGAATCATTAATATAACGTCTCTTGTAGCCTTCTGCATGCAGTATAATAACCCACCTCGCTTGTATTTTCTGAAAGTAGGAAGATATCATTTTTGAAGTGATTCCCCGGGCCCCTTTAATACCCTGGTAGTTATAACTTGGCTAGTTAAGTATTAACAGACTACCTGGAAGAAGGTAATATCCCTTAGGGATATTGCTTGGGGGAGAATGGTTCACTTTCTCAGGCGCAGAATAAGTGTCTCTGTGAAGTGACTGCCTTGATCTCAAGTGCGGGTGATTGTTGAAGGAGATCTCCTGATCCAGGGTAGTCCCCATTTGGACTAGAGTTACAATCCACTTCACTACAAGGCACAAGTCAGGCGTGTAATGGAATTCTGCACCCCTTGCCTGGATGAGTGCAGCTCCAACACCACTCAAGAAGCTCACACCATCCAGGATAAAGCAGCCCGCTTGATTGCCACCCCATCTACAAACATACATTCCCTCCACCATCGACGCAGAGTAGCAACAATGCATACCATCTACAAGATGCACTGCAGCAATTCACCAAGATAGCACCTTCCAAACCGGCGACCTCTACCGCCCAGAATGACAAGAAAGGCAGATGCGTGGGAAGTTCCCCTCCAAGCCATACACCATCCCAGTTTGGGACTATATCGCCATTCGATGGATGGATCCACATCCTGGACCTCTCTTCCCAACAGCAAGCACTGTGGCTGTATCTACACCACATGGACTACAGCGGTTTAAGCAGGCAACTCACCACCATCTTTTCTAGGGCAATTAGATGGGCAATAACAGTTGGTCTAGCCAGCTGCACCGACATCCCATAAAAGAATAAATTTAAAAACTCAATCTCTCCAGTAATATTCACTTTGGTAAGTGATTATCAGACATTTTAGCTACATGACCAGCCTAACTCAGTTGGGTCTGTCTCAATACACTGAACGCTTGGCAAGCCAGCTCGGGTGAGCACCTCAGTGCCTTGCTGCCTGATCTTCAGAAACGTCCGACAGCAACTCAAGTACTAATTTCTTGGCATGACACTGGTACACACGCCAAAGCTAGGATATTGCGGCCCTGCCCGCCTGGTGGGATATTATGTCCCTCAGAAGTGAATGGAGATTTAAATGACTCGCCACATCCACCGGGATGGAGACACACTACAGCAGGGCCAGAAAATCCTGGCCCAAGTCTCGTATGTATGAAACTAATGGGCAGGACTATTGATCTATAGACTTTCAGGCAGATTTACTCCTCTTCTTTCCCAGACTGATATTCAAAGTCTGCTGAAGGCTACACTTGCTTTGGCAAATCTCACATGTATCCTGTTGGCAATATAGGCATCTCGGGAGAGTGTGCTGCAGAGATTAACTTGTCCATTGTTGACAGATTTTGGTCATGGGCTGCAACCTTGGGCTTTCCTGGAGCAGGCTGGTACATTCCTTCAATTTTCTTCATCCTGATCATAAGACCTAAATTGTCCCATGCACTGAAGAACAGTCCGTACTACATCGCATGTCCAACTCTGAACCGGCAGCTAGAGCACGTAATCATCCGCAAAGAGGGGATCACAAAGTATGTCCGTGGAGACTATAAAGATCCAGGGTGCCCAAAGAGGTAAGTTGATTGCAGTTTATTTAAGGTCAAAGACATGGCCGCTATGATGGCATACAACACAATAAGTCCTGGTCAGGACTACAAAAGTGTGGATCCCAGTTTGGGCAGTACTTTTACAGAGCAAGGTAACAAGTCCCAACTGGGTGGGCCTCCTTCCACTAATGGGAAAGTCCCACGGGGAGATCGATTAGTGTATCCCCGTGGGTCTTTGTCTGGAGTCATTTCAGAGTGACCAGCTTCCCATCCATGCCAGGAACAGTACTTTGGAAACCATTGGAGTCTAAGGGGTAGAGCTTTCTACAGGCTGACTGCACACTTTGGAGTGGCTATTTGCAAGTAAAATTGTGTAAGCTGGACTAATTTTGGACACTATTGTCTGGTTGTATGGTAACACGTCCCCAATTCAAACTTGTGAATCTTTATTTAAGCATATCGCTACTCTGCTCCACAGTGACCCTCGTAGCTATATGTGATCATTATAGATTTTCCTTCAGGTATTAGGCAGCTAAGATTGCTATGGATTGCCTTGATTGCACTGCAGATATCAATACAACCTTCTTAACAGCATAGATTGCCTTAAAATGAATGATTCATGACAACTTCAGGATAGCAGGCTTTAATCCATATGATTCTGCATGTTTGGTCATAGGCCAGTTACTCATTCATCAATAATACCGCACACTTTAGGGAATTCAACGAAATGGTAAAACTACAATCTCTCTGGTGTCCCAGTTGAATGGAATAAAAGAAGCAAACACATCTGTGCAGTACACTCCAGCTTTGGAGATTTGCCAGATGTGTCCTGATGCTGCTTTGACAGGCCCAGTAGCATTAATGTTTCGTACCTTGACACACATAAACAGAGCCACCCCTGTGGTGAAGTGCATTACAGACCCTGACTGTAAGAGTGCAAATGCTCACTTTACAGTTTTCTATGGACCTGTCCTTCCCTTATAGAATCATAGAATTTACAGTGCAGAAGGAGGCCATTCGGCCCATCGAGTCTGCAACGGCTCTTGGAAAGAGCACGCCACCCAAGGTCTACACCTCCACCCTATCCCCATAACCCAGTAACCCCACCCAACACTAAGGGCAATTTTGGACACTATGGGCAATTTAGCATGGCCAATCCACAAAACCCGCACATCTTTGGACTGTGGGAGGAAACCGGAGCACCCGGAGGAAACCCACGCACACACGGGGAGGATGTGCAGACCCCGCACAGACAGTGACCCAAGCCGGAATCGAACCTGAGACCCTGGAGCTGTGAAGCATTTGTGCTATCCACAATGCTACCGTGCTGCCCCACAAGGGTAGGCACCACAAAGGAACATTTCTGCTTTAACCACTTGGGCCTCTTCGTCCTTGTGAACTTGCTTTCAGCAACTTCCCCATTCAGACCCTGGTGTCCTCTACCCATGTAGGTTTGAACTCCATCCCTTTTGAGTCTGTCTGTAGTTTGATGCTCGATCAATAACTCCAGAAGCGAGATTGGAAGACAATTGAAGGCTACATTAGACTATATATTTCCCCCAGCAGCGCAGGTACAGAATGCAGCTGCTGGGGAGGCACAGGCTCTTATACTCTGCCTTACTGGGCGGAACCAGCAGGCAGGCTTCACCAATGATATTGCTGTCTCAGGTACCTCCCACACCAATGGTCTTACAGCATCGACCTGGGTACCGTAATACCCCTAATACCCACTACCACACAGTTGCAGACTCTGCACCATTTCTCTCTCCCCACTCACTCACTTGCCTCTCTTTCTTCCTAATAATTAACACTGTTGGGACTCTGGATTGATCTTTCAATAATATCTGCACCCGCTCCACCCCCTACACCTCACCCCTCACTGTCAGTCTTCCCAGTCATCCTGCAGCCCCCAATAACCTCAGCCACTAGACATCTTCGCTCAGCTGCTCACAGAGAGTCCTCTACTTGCAGAAGACATGAAGGCTGACACAGTGTCTTTACCTCTGGAGGTACATTCATGGAGAGAACTCTCCCATTTCCACCATTCAGCTATTCCTCCCACTGCGACACCTTTTGTCACATTTAAAGCTGCATTCTGATGTCTGAGCAGTTCCTTTTGCTGTTTTTCTCCTCAGTCACAGAACCCTGAAGAATAAGATACCATCTCGAAGGAGGAAATTGCACCTGAGGCTATAACATCATCACCAGCAAGGAGTTTGCAAACCACTTGCAATAGAGAGTAAATTTGAGAGGTTTCCACATGGTGGCTCAGCAGACTTTGGTGGCAGGGGCAGAACAAGAGATGGCCCAACAGAGAGTGAGTTAATTGTGCTCATTCCATTGATTAATAATAATCGTTTAGTGTCACAAGTATGAAGTTACTGAGAAAAGCCCCTAGTCACCACATTCCAGCGCCTGCTCAGGTAAGCAGGTATGGGAATTGACCCCACGCTGCTAGCCTTGTTCTTCATTACAAACCAGCTGCCTAACCCACTGAGCTAAAACTCAGCTTCATCCTCAGCTTCATCCAATTTGACCTCATCAGCCGGTGATTCCTCCTGCAGCTCTGCTACCTCCAATTACAGTCCTCTCTTTGTTGCCACTTTGTGTAACAAGTAGCACAACAAACATGTTGTAGGTAAACCCTGACCTAACCAGAACTTGAGCCTTTGCTATAATAGTGCGGCCACTGATATCCCTAATTGTCTCTGTTGGCATTGATTGTATCATCAGGTGTGTCATCAGCCACATGTTCCGGGAGGTGTCCCTTTTCCACCCATAACCAACCTCTGCCATTCCTGGAAGATGTAACAGTGGAGGTTGGGTGAGTGTTCTAGGAGGAAGGCATTGTGAGTTAGCTATAAAACTGGCAGACACTGGCATGATCCTGCTGAAGTGATCACACATTTGTTGTGCATTAATTAACTGACTGCTCTTTGTTCTAAGAAGATCTGATGGCCTTCTGTTGCCTTGATGGCTGCATGAACAAAGTCTACAGCCCTGGATGCCCATGTGAATTGCCTTGGACATTTTGTTATATAAGGGAATTCTCTAAATGCATTTGTTGTTAATTTTGTTGGACATGAGAGAACAGAACACTGTTGAAAATCCCAGCGCTCTTTATTTTTGAAAGTTCAGGAGCAGTTTTAAGCCCCCTAAAATAAGTGGGGCTGGGACATGTTGGAAGTAAAATTGTAGAAAGCTTCAATCCACACCCTAGTCCACCTCAAACACACTGTTATTATCTGGCTGATGTCAATTGCCATGAAAACCAAATCCCAAAGGGAAACCTGGCCCATGTATTACAACTCTTTTTTTTAATATTCTGACCACGAGAAGATAATTTAACTGAATTCAGAAGCCATAAAATCCAGTAGACTTCTGGGTTTTTAACATTAAATTAAAACATTTATTAACAAAAGAAAATAAAACTGAAACACACAGGATTACATTTACACCATTGAAATTAGACTTACAGAACATTCCCCCCAAATACTTCCTACTTGACTGGATTCATTGGGGAGGCAGTGGCGTAGTGGTATTGTCACTGGACTGGTAATCCAGAGATGAAGCATAATGCTCTGGGGACCTGGGTTAGAATCCCGCCAGGGCAGATGGCAAATTGTTAACCCAATAAAAACAATTTGGAAACAAAAGTCTAATGATGACCATGAAATCATTGTTTATTGCCGCATAAAACACACCTATGTTTTGTTATGCTCTTGACGTAGCATAAGCTGCTTCCTTGATGTGCATTCTGACAAAGGAAGGTTCAGACTTGGAGATAGCTTTAACACATTTATTAAACTATTAACAATTCTCCTACTTGGATTCCTCGCTACTGTTAATCCTTCTATTGCTACTCAGACTGAAGAACCAGTCTGCTACAATCCACGTGGTGGGTGTGATGCTCAATCAACTCTGTGTCTGTACTCACTGAGAGTCTCCACTGGAAAGAGACTGAGCATGTGTGATGTGTCCTTTTATATGGGTTGGTGTAATGCCCTCCTGTGGTAGTGTCGCCTCTATGTGTATCGTGACTGCCCATTGGTCGTGTCCTATCTTACTGACCTATTGGTTGAATGTCTGTGTGTCATGTCTCTGGTGCTCCCTCTAGTGTCTAGCTAGGTGTAGTGTATGTACATTAACCCTTTGTGTACTTACAGTGATGTATATCACCACATCCCCCCTTTTATCGTGTTACATATTTTCTGTACAGTGTTAAAGAAAATTGAACAAACTAGGTAGATACGTGATGCTATGTACAAGTTATGATAACTGTGATGACAATCCAATATGATACAAGACCAAATCATAGTTGCGATGGCTTTGAGGATAAGACAATACAAAATAAAAGTTATGAGTCCAAAGTTCATGAATTTATATGGTCTGGTATGGAAGTGTCAATGGTGACGTTGTCATTCCCTTGTGAACGCCGTCAGTGTCCTGGTGTTTGGTCATCAGGAGGTGTTCAAGGGTTCAAATCACTTCATTGATTGATTTGGAGTCTGTGTCTTTTTTTTTTCGATGCTTATGGTCGCAATTCTTGATGGCATCTATCCTGAAAGCCAGGTTGCCTGTTGGTAGTACAGCAAACGTGAATTGGTAAGATGCATCATCCTGCCATGGTATGTCATTGTACTGAGCTGAGCAGTAACAGTGTCCCTCATTTGCAGAGTTGTACCATGTTGTACCAGTCGTAGTTTCATTGTTGTCGTTTATGTCTTGGTCGTTTTCGTTGTCGTTCTTATTGTTGTCGTTCTTGTTGTTGTTTTTGTCATGCTTGTTTCCGTTTTTGTTGTTTTCGCTGTTGTTCTTGTTGCATTGCATGTTGTTTTCATTGTTGCTGTTGCGCTCAATGAGTGTTCCGTTTGGATGATGTGAGTCATTGTCACAGTTATTGGTGTCAGCGTCCTTTGTGGTATCTGTTGTTTCCTTGAGCATGCCATCACTGAGTTTGCGGCGCTCCCCGTCTGGAGTCATGTCCGGCTTACTTGACTCAGCTTTGGCTTGTCGATTCTCCACATCTGGAGTCATTTCATTCAGGACTGCATTTGCTTGTGGAGAGGCTCGAGCGGATGAGGTGTGAATTAACGTGGTGTCACCGGAGTCACCAGTAGTCTCACTGTGATTGTCTTCTTTAACCTGTTTTAGGAGCTGCTCCCCCTCCTCCTGTGGCGATCCCATACTCTTATCCTCTGCAACCATCTGACTGCGGTGAGTTTCCAGCTCATGCAGCGTTTCATACAGCACCACAGCTTCTTGCTTCACCTGGGAATGTGCTATCTCAGCCCCCAGGGTTTCCTTCTTCGTGTTTAATATATCCAGCTCTTGCTGCCGAGCGTCCAACTCCTGCAACACACGTTCATTAATTGCTTTCATTGTCATATATCTGGCTTGTTTGTCTTCTGCCATGTTTTTGATGATGGTATCTGTTACATTGAGTGTTTCTTCTTGAGAATTGTGAGAATGATCTGATGTTGCATTGATGTTGGTGACATCAGTCATTTGTGGTTAATTTGATTCCTCTGCTTTGCTTCCTTGGTACTCCTCTTCTAGAGTCATTTCTGGTTCACTTGAATCATCTGTGATCTCTTTGTGCTCTTCTTCTGGAGTTATTTCTGGTTCATTTGAATCACCTTTTGTTTCTTGGTGCTCCTCTTCAGGAGTCAAAATCTTCAAGATTTCTATTAATGTGGTCTCTCTGGACTCTTGGTTAGCCGTCCTCTGATTATTGAGTGTTTCTGTGCAGACGAGCTGAGATATATCAGTCTCGCTGTGATCCTGCACATCCTGGATGGGAATTGTGATTTCTTTGTCACATGTCTCACATACAGTGGGTAGACTTTCAGTGTCTTCTTGGTGGTTAAATGAGCTGGGTAGACTTTCATAGTCTTCTTCTGGTGGCTCAAATAAGCTTGATAAATCTTCATGGTCTTGTTCATGCATGGAGTGTTTGCTTGATTCCATTTTTGAGTCTGTCACTGAGCTGTCTGTGGAGGCTTGCGTCGCTCTCTTTGTGGAGACTTGCGTCGCTCTCTTTGTGGAGGCTTGTATCGCTCTCTTTGTGGAGTCTTTCATCACTTGCTCTGTGGAGTCCTTCATCGCTCTCTCTATGGAGTGCTTCATCACTCTCTCTGTGGAGTCTGTCATCGCTCTCTTTGTGGAGTTGTGCAGTGTTCTCGCTGTAGAGTCGATCTGTGCTCTCTCAACGGAGTTGTTCTGTGCTCTCTGTGTGGCATCGTCTTCGTCTTGGGTATTGCTGTCATCCAATGTACCGACCATCTGCCATGACACCATGGTATTGGATTCATCTACCATGAGAAGAGTCGTATTGAGCTTTTCAACCGTGTTGCTGATGCCGTGATCAGCATATCCGAATAACTCAGCCATGTCTGAGCAGTATTGTGTGTATTGGTCGTTGGACAAATCATCGCTTTTTGTTTCGGAGCTGTGATCGTTCTCTTCATGTTCAATGAACAAATCGGCTTGTGTGGAGGCTGGGACCCTTCGTGGTGCGTGGACCACTCTCTGTTTCTTGTCGTCCAGCCGCAGCATAATCCTGCACTCACGAGTCGGGATGTCATATATGCTGGGCTGAAGATTCCCCAATCCGAAGAACTCATCGTCGGGGTCTTCACGGTACAACACCTCTAGTTGTGGTTCGGATTTGGTACTGGGGTAGCCATCTCCCAAGATGAAATCATCATCTGAGTTGTAATCTTCTAGGACCATACCATCACGTTTTGTGTCGGAGCTGGCATTGGGCTCGCGATGTCCAAAGAAGAATTCATGGTCTGAGTCATAGTCTTCAAGGACTGTATCATCTCTTTGGGAGGTGCTAACTGCTTGTTGCAGGATTCTACGGAGATTACTTTCAGCTACTGGTCGAATTTCAGGCATTGTGCTGTCGTTCCAGGTGAAAGAATCGTTTTTACGGCTTTAAATTCTTTTTCCGTGTTTTGGGACATTTCCCCTTTAAGTGGGCGTGGTCCAGGGCCTCTGACATCATGAACCATGTGACGTAGTGCGTAGGAAGCGATTGTGCATGCGCAGATCGCTGTTCCTTTACTTGGGGCCTTTTTCGCAATTGCGCATGTGCGGCTTCTCGCGCATGCGCAAACGGACCTTCCCGTTCTGTGCGCTCTTCGCACAACTGCGCATGTGCAGCACCTTTTCCAAGATGGCTGCAATTCAAAACTGCTGCTCGTTGCTGCAAGCCTACCTCGCGGTGAGTTTTGGCGCCTCTTTTACCTTTTCTTCTTGTATGTTCCTCGCAGAATTCTTGGAATTTGTCTAGGACTGGCTGGAAGTCGCTCTTGTTTTGCCCCTTTGAGTATTTGAAGGTCTGGAAGATTTCAGCTGCTTCTGGACCCGCGATGGTAAGTAGAAGCTTTATTTTTTCTGCATCCGCCACACCATCTAGGTCGGACGCTACCAGGTAGATTACGAATCTCTGCCTGAACCAACGCCAGTTTTCACTGAGATTGCCTTGGTATCTGAGCTGCTGTGGAACCGGAATGTCGAACATCATCTTGCCTGGCTGCTGTTGCTGGTTGTCACTGCTTGCTGAGTTTTAACTATATGGATTTTAACAGTCACTCCTGGGTACCATGTTTTGTTATGCTCTTGATGTAGCATAAGCTGCTTCCTTGATGTGCACTCTGACAAAGGAAGGTTCAGACTTGGAGATAGCTTTAACACGTTTATTAAACTATTAACAATTCTCCTACTTAGATTCGACGCTACTGTTAATCCTTCTATTGCTACTCAGACTGAAGAACCAGTCTGCTACAATACACGTGGTGGGTGTGATGTTCAATCAACCCTGTGTCTGTACTCACTGAGTGTGTTCACTGGCAAGAGACTGAGCAAGTGTGATGTGTCCTTTTATATGAGTTGGTGTAATGCCCTCCTGTGGTAGTGTCACCTCTATGTGTATCGCGAATGCCCATTGGTCGTGTCCTATCTTACTGACCTATTGGTTGAATGTCTGTGTGTCATATCTCTGGTGCTCCCTCTAGTGTCTAGCTAGGTGTAGTGTATGTACATTATCCCTTTGTGTACTTACAGTGAAGTATAGCACCACAACCTGGTTCGCTAATGTTCTTTAAGGAAGGAAATTTGCTACCCTTACTGCTTACATGTGACTCCAGATCCACAGCAATGTGGTTGACTCTTAAATACACCCTCCAATGCAATTAGGGATGGGCAAAACGTGCTGGCCCAGACAGCGATGCCCACATGGTTTGAAAGAATAAAAAAGGTAAACACCCTTTAGGCAATAATCACTTATAGATATTTAACTATAGGCATTCTAGTAATATTACCACAACTCAAACCCGCTTTTTTTCTGTAGGCAAGACTTCTCACACTCTGCTGTGGTTTTCAAGAAACGTCAAAACAAAACACTGCTTTCTGAAAAATGGACACTTTTCTGGTCTGCTTCAGTTCTTTTCCTAACATAGACCCCAGGAGATTCCAACTAAGCTCTCGACATCTCTACTTTATTACCTTTTTTCTATTTCATCTGATTCCATTGTCTTTTGCCCCTCTTTGAAACTGAATTTTCCAAGAATATGAAATCTTTCATGTTCTCCTTATTGCCTAATTTTCCGGGTCAAATAAAATTTTAAACCTCTTCCTAATTTTTCATGAACTTTCTCAAGCTATAAACCCTTTTAATCCTCTTTAAAATTTAACAGCTCAAAATCCAAACATTCACTTATCTCCTAATGAAAATTTCTGCCCAATGCTTATTTACTAATAGAAAATTAATCTGCCATCCTTACTTCAAATGCATGCCTTTAACACCTATATTCTTTTGATGTCCTAAACGTTGCAGACAATTAGTCCCCAGCATAATTAAATTATGTTCACATACAGTCACACGTGAAGACACTCAAGCCTTTTTCACAGAATAACACAACCGCCCAAAATATGAGCAAGGTGGCGCCAGAACGTGGTGACTCTCTGCGTGCTCCCTCACACAGATCCCCTTCCTACATTACTTATAACCGTACTAACCTTATAAAACTTAATTCCAACATTAATACCTGCCCACCAAACCTCTTCCCTATGGCGCTGCAACTTGAAAACTTATTTAAAAGATGTAGTCCTAAGGCAGCAGAGTGGCGCAGTGGTTAGCACTACTGCCTCACGGCACCGAGGTCCCTGGTTCGATACCAGCTCTGGGTTACTGTCTGTGGAGTTTGCACATTCTCCCCGTGTTTGCATGGGTTTCGGCCCCACAACCCAAAGATGTGCAGGTTAGGTGGATTGGCCACACTTAATTGGAAAAAAAGAATTGGGTACTCTAAATTTATTTTTTTTAAAGAAAAAAAAAGATGTAGCCCTGCCTTAAATTCAACAGGCACATTGGTAAACGTATTCTTCTGGATTTCCCAACACATAAACTGCACCTCTCCCACTCCCTTCCTGCCTCCCTTTAAATAGTGGGGCCTTGAAGCCCATGGGAAATCTGACATGTTGGCTTTCCTATTTAATATTGAAAATAGACAGCTTCCAGAGAACAGAGAACGTGGACCACCAGACATTTAAAAAATTCCTGACACACTTTTCTGCAATATGAGGGGAATCAGGAAAACTGACAGACATAGCTGGTAGATTCATAAACCATCCTAGAAGTTTCCATTTTATGTACTTTCTATTTGTCATGACCATTGGATCCACCATTTTTGTATGGTTGCCTACAGTTTGGGCAGGTCCATAGAAAAATAAATGGAGTCTCTTTGCTGTTTAAGCCTTTTTACTGTAGAACAAAAAATTTTTTTAAATCAATTTAGAGTGCCCAATTCTTTTTTTTTCAATTAAGGTGCAATTTATGAGTGACTAATCCACCTACCCTGCACATCTTTTTGGATGCAGGCACAGGAAGAATGTGCAAACTCCACACGGACAGTGATCCAGGGCCAGGATTCAACCCGAGTCCTCAGCATGGTGCTAAACACTGCGCCACCGAGCTAAATTGTTTTTTTCGCTAAGAAACACTATCCCATGATAGTTGAAGATTTTATAGTATTAATAAAATTTAAACGAGGTGGATAGCCATCATACTCCAATCTTAGCATTCAATTGTTCTTAATTGTTCCCTGTAAAGTTATACATTTAAATTATTTTTTTAAAGTACCAACAGGAAATAAAAGTGATTTAGCTTGTAACAGAGAAGAATGGCTACGTGGTTTTCAGCAAGTCAAAAGCAGCATTGTATTCTAATGATTAAATTCAGAATTCTGGAAACAGTTGCAACAATAACTCAATTGGTTAAGGCAGTACACAGCTGAGACACACAGATCATAGACCAGTGGTGGGAAACCTGCGGCCTATCTGCATTATCAGTGCAGCCCATGAGATATTTTGTTGACCATTGCCCACACGCAGTGTTGCGACATTTGCTGATTTCTGTCGACGCAGTTTTTCTTTCTTTCCTACCGCTGTGACTAAAGAGTACAAAACATTGACTGTGAGAGCCTTGCAATCTGCTTCCAAAGTGCAAGTATTTGTTTTGTTTTTATCATTTGATGTTGATAGTTCTATTAATATATAAATAATTAACCATTGACTATAACTCATTGTGAAATATTTGGCATGTATTAATCTTAGTCAGGAGGTCATGGTTAGTGAACAAGCCTAATTTCAATCTTGCGACTCACTGAGATGAAGGAGGGCCACTAATGTGGCCCACTCACCAGCCTAGGTTGCCCCTCATTGGCATAGACAATGTTCAGTTTGGCCAGAGGCAATTGGCTACAGTATAGCACGGTCTGGGAATGAAAAGTCAGTCAAAGTTTCTACTCTTAATGGCTACCCGAATCATCCTGTGAGAATTATGTGTGTGAGAGAACATTAGATAAGCACAGAATCTAGCTCAACTGTGAAGCCCTCAGGGTCAAGTACTCATTACCTGCCTTGTAGTTACCAGGTAAGGTGTTTCATGCACCAGGATAGCTGTCATTTTTCATTGTGTGCTCAGTGAGAGACTTTATCGAACTGACTAGAATTTTCAGACTACAATGCTTGCCTCATGGCTGAGCCATATACTATGGCAAGTCAGTTAGTCAGGTAGTACAAGATTTCATTTCCAAAACCCAAACATCCCCCTTTTCCATGTATAAAATAAATGCAAACATCCACTTTTTCCGAAGGCCAAGAGACACATTTACATGCATGGTCATATGTGACTGTGAGTTACCCATGTTACCCATTAAATGATCCACGAAAATGTACTAATGCAGTAACAACTGTTTGTTCTATTAGTGAGTTTCTGTACATGCATTGCACACATAGGGTAGAATGTTCTAATTTTTCTGCAAAGTGGCACAGCGAACAGGAAAAATGGGGTGGAAGCTGCCGGCCCCAAGGATGACTTTGCCTCCGCATTTGTAGCCACTTAGTTAAAATAATTTATGCAGGTAGGGTAGGCTCAATAACTGTCAACGGGGTCCTCTGCTTTGTCGCCAGTGCACCCACGCCATAGGGTTTTCCAACGTCATGGGATGGCCACATTGGGAAACCCCATTGGCCGGCTGCCGGAACAGAGGATCCCGCTGCTGGCGAGGAGGGGGGTGGGGGGGCTGTGCTGGTAAACGGGGCTGGTGGGACGGAGAATCCCACCCAGTGAATGTGTGTGGAATGATTGCGTTCTTCCAGGTTTTGAAATTTAAATAGGGAGAGACTGGAGATGGCTCTTTCATTTGCAAATATTTTCCTGATTATTGTTATTCAGGATGATTTACAAAGGGAGACTAAAACAAAACTTTTGGGGTTGGCAAACTGCAGTTAACCTTAACTGAAGGGGTGATGAAGGTAGAGATAATAAAAGCCATAGCTCAGAATTTAAATTTGCCAGTGTTATGGGCCAGGTTTTAGAGAACCACAAAGTGTATCATGGAGTTAGTCTGACCCACAACTTTTAATAGATTGTGGTATGGGGAGCACAAGGCCCACTCTACAAGTGTGGTACAGCAGAAATGGAAAAGTATTTTTTAAAGCAAAACAATGTTTATTCTATGAACTCAAGTTAACCTTTTTAAAACATACAGTGAACATCTTAGCAACCATTAATTCAAATATAACCCCCAAAGAATACAACTCTAAGTAATCCTTCAAGCTTTCCTTTTAACATCCATAAGACTTAAAATACCTTTTACCAGAAGCACATCAGGTTAAAATCATTACTGTTATTAGTTTTAAATCACCAGGATAGATTTACAGTCATTAGATTACAGGGAGAGATTATACACCTTCTGGCTGTGACTGCAGCTATCCAGCTCTGAAAACGAAACTAAAACACACCCTGCAGCAAACAGCCTAAAACAAAAGTAAAAAGCTGATAGACAGCCCAGCTCCACCCACCCTCAGACATCACTGCAGTAATAAACACCCATTTCTTAAAGGTACTCTCACTATAGACACTTATATTCACACCCATTTATAAACACCATTTCATAAAGGTATTCTCACATGACACCTCCCCCCAAGAAAAACAAATAAACCATCAACTTCAAGATGGTTTCATTTTTCACCTTTTCACCATCCTTTAAGAAATGCACATGGTAATTATACTTTTTTGATTGAAAAAACAACACACGCAAACAGATATAATAATATATTCCATTTTTTTTTCTTCTTCCTCCAACTGGAATCCTTCTCGATTGACCGTCTCTTTGAACAAGAAGGTCTCTGCACGATCCGTCCATTTCTCTATGCCTCGGCATTTCTCTTTAAAGTCAGATACTTTAATTCAATCTGATCACAGAGTCCCTTTAATTTTCCAACACATGAGCATTGGTTATCACAGCTTTCAGGCAGTCCAATGCCTGTTGACACTCCTCTGTCCACTGGAAGTTGTTACACTTCTTGAGCAAGCAAATCAGTGGAGCGACCACACTGCTAAAATTGGGTACAAATTTCCGGTAAAAGTCACTCATGCCAAGAAATCGCATTATTTCCCGTCATGTCAAGGGTATCGGAAACTCCCCAATAACTTTTGTTTTCACATCCCGTGGGACCATTCAACCCTGTCCGATTGTATGGCCAAGGAAAGTGACTTGGGCCTTTCCAAGATCATTTTTGGCTAGGTTTATCACCAAACCCGCCTCCTGAAGTCAATCGAATAATTCCATCAGATGTTTGAAATGTTCTGTCCATGTCTGGCTGAAAATTACCAGATCGTCGATGTATACCGCACAATTGGGTAATCCTGAAATGACTTTGTTAGTTACAGTTGAAATGTGGCTGGGGCATTTTCCATGCCAAATGGCATAACTTTGAATTGGTATATACCATCTGGAGTCATAAAAGCTGAAATTTCCTTCGCCCTTTCGGATATAGTTTCCTGCCAGTAACCTTTAAGTAAATCCAGTTTGGGTATAAAAGATGATTGTCCCAATTTCTCAATGCTATTTTCAAAACGTGGGATAGGATAAGAGTCCGGTTTTGTAACTGCATTAACCTTTCTATAGTCCACACACAACCATTGGGTACCGTCTAGTTTAGGTACCATCACTATGGGTGAGCTCCATTGGTTGCAACCCACTTCAATGATGCCATTTTTAAGCATACTTTCATTCTCTTTGTTAACCTGTGCCAATTTTAACGGGTTAAGTCTATATGGATGTTGTTTGATTGGAACAGCATTTCCCACATCTACATCATGTATAGCCATTTTAGTTCTTCCCAATTTATCTCTACCAACTTGCCCATGTGATATCAATAATCCTTTCAGGTCAGTTTGTGTTTCCTCTGGAAGGTAACTCAACAATTTATCCCAATTTTTAAGTACATCCTCGTTTTCTAATTTAATTTGAGGTATGTCAAATTCACAGTCATCTGGATTTGGTCCGTCACTTTGTGTTAGAATCATTAAAACCTTCTCCTTTTCTTCTCCTTCCCTTTCAAAGTACCTTTTAAGCATATTCACATGACACACTCGGTGAGTCTTCCTTCTATCTGGTGTTTTTAACCACATAATTCACCTCACTTAATTTCCTTTCAATCTGATAAGGTCCACAAAACCTAGCTTTTAAAGGTTCACCTACCACTGGTAACAATACTAAAACTTTATCTCCAATGGCAAAACTACGAACTCTGGTATTCTTATCCGCTACCAGTTTCATCACATTGTGTGCAACTTTTAAATGTTGTCTAGCCAATTCACTGGCTCTATTAAATCGTTCCCTAAAATTTGACACGTAATCCAATAATGTAATTTCCGATGTCTCACTCACCAATTTTTCCTTAATCAATTTAAGTGGTCCTCTTATGACCAAAATTTAGTTCAAAAGGACTGAAGTTAGTTTACTCATTAAGTGCATCCCTAATTCCAAACAGTATGAATGGAATTCCTTTATCCCAATCCTCTGGATAATCGTGATAATAAGCCCCCAACATTGTCTTTAATGTCTGATGCCACCTTTCTAACGCTCCCTGCGATTCTGGATGGTATGCAGTTGATTTAAATTGTTTTATTCCGAAGCTATCCATAACTTCTTTGAATAACCTGGGTGTAAAATTTGATTCTTGATCCGATTGTATTTCTGTGGGTAGTCCATATCTAGTAAAGAATTTAAGTAACTCCTCCACAATCGTTTTAGCTGTAATATTACGTACTGGAATGGCCACTGGAAACCTAGTAGACACATCCATTGTAGTCAAAAGATATTGATTCCCACTTTTTGTTTTAGGAAGCGGTCCCACACAATTAATTAGGATCCGTGTAAAAGGTTCCTCAAATGCTGGAATGGGTATTAAGGGCACTGGTTTTAACACTGCTTGAGGTTTCCCTATCACTTGACATGTGTGACACGATTGACAAAATTTAACTACATCTTTATGTAGTGCAGGCCAATAAAAATGTTTCTGGATTTTAGCTTCAGTTTTCCTTATTCCCAAATGACCTCCCACTGGTACCTCATGTGCAACTCGCAACACCTCCTTTCTATAACCTACCGGCAATACAACTTGATGAACTTCTGCCCACTTTTCATCCGCCTGCACATGTAAAGGTCTCCATTTTCTCATCAAGACATCACTTTTACGGTAATAACACTCTGGCATACACTCAGATTCCTCTTCTGTGTATGCTTTCTGATACATCCGTTTTATTTCTACATCTTTCTGTTGTAACTCCACCAATTTTCCTGAACTAAAAATATCCAACTCATCCTCCACCTGTTCTTGTTCCTTTTCAACCATCTGATCAAAAATTGTTTCTGATAATCACACTTCAACTTCAGCTTCACTCTCTGATTTCTCCTCTTGTCGTCACCTGTGACTTTACGACCTTGTTACTACACAATCCAGAAAAATCCCAGGATATTCGTCCTTCAACACTTCAGTTGTCTGATTTTCCACTGACTTATCAACCACAGTAGGCATCACTCCCACCTGCGATCCAGCTATATCATTACCCAAGATAAACTGTATTCCTGGACAAGATAGTTTCTCTATTACTCCTACTACCACGTCACCACTCTTCACTGGATTTTCCAACCTTACCTTATCATAGAATTTACAGTGCAGAAGGAGGCCATTCGGCCCATCGAGTCTGCACCGGCGCTTGGAAAGAGAACCCTACCCAAGGTCAACACCTCCACCCTATCCCCATGACCCAGTAACCCCACCCAACACTAAGGGCAATTTTGGACACTAAGGGCAATTTATCATGGCCAATCCACCTAACCTGCACATCTTTGGGCTGTGGAAGGAAAACGGAGCACCCGGAGGAAACCCACGCACACACGGGGAGGACGTGCAGGCTCTGCACAGACAGTGACCCAAGCCGGAATCAAACCTGGGACCCTGGAGCTGTGAAGCAATTGTTCTATCCACAATGCTACCGTGCTGCCCATATAATGGAACACTACTCCTCTCACCCTGAATTCCACATATTACTACCTTTTCTGGCAACATTCTTCCCAAACTCATAACTCCACATCTCTTACCATTAAAGATTGACTAGCTCCCGTATCTCTTAAAATTGTGACTTCTTTACCTGCGCCACCTGATACACATGAGTAAACTTTACCCACACAAGTAAATTCTTTAAAGAGGTCTGGCACCTTCTTATCAATCACTTCTTGATCAGGCTGTACAATCTTTTGCACCTTCTTCGCTTCACTTGGGCTTTCCTTTACCACCTTACCAAACCCACTGTCTTATCCTGTTTTACCACATCAGCCTTCCCAGTGCTTTTCTTCAACCACCAACACTGTGACTTTACATGGCCTAGTTTATTACAGTGAAAACATATAAAACTTTTCATTTCTTTCCCACCCTCCTGGATTTCTTTCTTAATCTGAGATACACTCTCCTTATTATTTCCCATCAGATCAACTTTACCTTTACCACTTGAGTATTTCTCATGTCCCCAGTTTCTATCCCTCACAGGCAGAAACTGATGTTGGAAACCAAGCTTTGATTTATTAACTCATAACCATCTGCCATTTCTGCTGGTAATCTCACAGTTTTAACCCTCTGCTCTTCCACATGAATTCTCACTGCATCTCCTGTGCGATCCTGTTTTCTGGGACTGTCTCTGCAGAGTGCTGTGTACACCTGTGCATCTCCCGCAATGTATTCTCTTCCCTCCCTCAGATAGTGACCAGATGAGTCTCCAAAGGAATGATCGTTGTACTTCAATTATTCATTATCTACAATCACCGCCACCTCTGTGGTAGAAACAGACAGCCAAGCATCTGCTTCCACAGCACAGAGACTTGGCCCTACTCCTTCATCACTTCTCTTGGTCTCTTGACAAACTTCCATTCAATCAGGCTATTTTTTACAATATTATGGCCGACCTACTAATCTCCCCATGTTAAAATTGGGATGACTGAAATCATTTTTGCCCCGCCACAAATTCCATTGTCTTCCCATTGAAAATGGGCCATTAAGATCCATTTCCATCCTTTAACAGGCCGAGCACCATATTCTCTGGGCCCACGTAATACTCGGCCTTCTGGGTTGGGAATCACGTGGCTGAGAATTGGTGCAGGCCTTGACAAGCATGGCCCTGACCCGGTGGATCTTTAAGGGAGTTACCCCCAAAGACCATCAGAGGGCCACCCTCCCCCTCAATGCAAAACCTGCCCACCCCACACCACTCCCTCCAGACCCACCCCCATCGCCACCTCCACCAGAGACCGCCCCAATTAGAAGTTGACCCCCTAAATGGAGAGTCCCCACCAGAGGCACCCTAATTAGAGAGACCTCCACCAGAGACCCCTTAATTAGCGAGATCCCACCAGAGACTCCTAATTAGAAAGACTCTCACAAAAGACCCCTCCTCATAAGAGAGGCCCCGGCCTGGAAGCTATCCAGAAGAGAGGCCCTTGCCTGGAAGCCTCCCAGAAGAGAGGCCCCTGTCTGGAAGCTAGAAAGCAGTCCAGACAAAGGCAGTGAAAACAATCACTGCTGTAAAACTCACCTGTGCAATGCACTTTCTAATTCTGGCAGAGGGAGCAGCCCCATTTCATAGAATTTATAGAATTTACAGTGCAGAAGGAGGCCATTCGGCCCATCGAGTCTGCACCAGCTCTTGGAAAGAGCACCCTACCCAAGGTCAACACCTCCACCCTATCCCCATAACCCAGTAACCACACCCAACACTAAGGGCAATTTTGGACACTAAGGGCAATTTATCATGGCCAATCCACCTCACCTGCACATCTTTGGGCTGTGGGAGGAAACCGGAGCACCCGGAGGAAACCCACGCACACACGGGGAGGATGTGCAGACTCCGCACAGACAGTGACCCAAACCGGGAATCAAACCTGGGACCCTGGAGCTGTGAAGCAATTGTGCTATCCACAATGCTACCGTGCTGCCCTTTAATTCCTGGAAAGCAAAAACCAGTCAGCTGGGCTTAAACCCCTCAGATGTTCATCTGCAAGCTTTTTGTTCATTTCTCAGTGCAATTACTTTCACTAGGCTGTGATTGGCAGCTTCTACACACACTCAGCTGTCTGCATTGTTTCATTCATTTCCCTTCACCCTTGAGTGGCTTTGAAAGACCCGGCTATGAATCTACCCAGTTAAGTGCTTTAAGTGCTCTCACTTCCTCTTTTTCTCTGCAGAAACCACTTAACTGTCTTTGATATGGTCCAGGAGCTGTCAATCAAAGCTAAATGTTTATAAACATTGCAAGTAGTTTTACAGCTGGGTACTTCAAAGCCACTCAAGTGTGAAGGGAGATGAATGAATGAAGTTGCATGGCAAAGGATTAGAATTCACTTACTGATGGACGCTCAGGTGCGATTCAACTCCAGAGAGAGAACATAGACCCCCCAAATGGAGAACCCTGCCGTGACCAGTGGATGGAAAGAAAGAACATAGAAAGGGAGAAAACATGAAAAAACAGCAAAATAACAAGGATCGAAGATATTAGTGGAGAAGAGGTCAGAACTTGGAATGAACTATAAATCAATACATTAAAATGTGCAATAAGCAGAGTGGGTGACCTTTCTAATGGCTTAAAGATTATATTTGATACAAATGCGATTATGATATGTCCAAAAGGTTTGCAAACACTTTCAAAATCCTCCAATGATCAGTTTATTAAAATCTGGGGGAAAATGGCATTTCTTGCTTCATGTTGCAGCCTGAAAAAAAGCAAAACTGATCTTCTACAAATTAATTAATTATATTTAACATCATGTAGAGACTAAATCTAATTATGCAGCCAGTTCACTGAGTAATTTCCCTAATCTGTGTAATTAGAAGGTTAGTAAATGTGTGCCAGGTTTTACATTGTGTTTTATTGTGTGGGATAACAGATAATATTTAATAGTATGTGATTGTAATCAGCTCCAAAATGAGAACTAATAATTTGAGCATGATGGAACTTATGGGATATCATACAAAATTGGCTATTGAATTATGCCACCCAATGACAAGCAGCAACGGATTAAATTTCATTTCAGATCCATTTATGACTTGGAATTAATAATGTGTCACCCTTCAGTCACTCTAAAGAGAAATCACAACCGCCCTCACAGGCCTGAATATTACCCGTCAACATGTGTTAGTTAACTTCTTGCAGGTCTGTAATAATAATCTTTATTAGTGTCACAAGTAGGCTTGCATTAACACTGCAATGAAGTTACTGCGAAAATCCCATAGTCACCACACTCCGGCACCTGTTTGGATACACTGAGGGAGAATTTGGAATGTCCAATTCACCAACAAGCATGTCTTTCGGGATTGTGGGAGGAAATCGGAGCGCCCGGAGGAAACCCACACAGACACGGGAGAGCGTGCAGACTCTGCATAGACAGTGACCCAAGTCGGCAATCGAACCCAGGACCCTGGCGCTGTGAAGCAGCAGTGCTAACCACAGTTCTACCATGCAGAAAGAGACCTTGATATCGTTTGAACAGCCAGGTCTTATTTGAGACATATCAGCGAAATATCTATCCATTTCCTTCAGGAAGAGGTGGAAAAATACACAACCCAAAAGTTACCTGCTAACAGGTGATAAGAGGTGGGTTACCTCCTGGGCAATCCTTTTTTAAATAAATTTAGAGTACCCAATTCATTTTTTTCCACTTAAGGGGCAATTTAGCGTGGCCAATCCACCTAACCTGTACATCTTTGGGCTGCGGGGGAGAAACCCACACAAGCACAAGGAGAATGTGCAAACTCCACATCGACAGTGGCCCAGAGCCAGGATCGAACCTGTGACCTCGGTGCCGTGAGGCAGCAGGGCTACCCACTGCACCACCGTGCTGCCTTTGCCTCCTGGGCAATCCTGAGAGTGTCCTGGAATGCCATGTTCCCAGCAGGGATAAGCTAAGCTTTTGGTGTGAAGCCAGGAGGACTACCCCGGCACTCCCTAAGCCCACAATGAAAGGAATTGTTATTTTATAGGAACTTCTCCTTTTGAACACTTTCTGATCCTGATCATATTTGTTGCTGAGCTGGTTTGGTGGGAAACCCATTGGTACTTTTCACTCAGTCCACCTCATCGAAATTACTGCCAGCAAATGTGGAAATGAGTGCACCAAGGCTCAGTGTGAAAGCTTGGAGTTAGGTAAGTGGGGGGTTTGGTGAAGTGGGGGGTAAGAGGTGTTTGTTTCCTTTGGCGTTCTCTATCTTTCTCACCCTTTAGGAATGGTTCTTACTCTACGAACAAAGAACAAACAAAAGTACAGCACAGGAACAGGCCCTTCGGCCCTCCAAGCCTGCACCGCCCATGGTGCCCACCTAAACTAAAATCTTCTGCACTTCCGGGGTCCATATCGCCCTATTCCCAACATATTCATGGATTTGTCAAGATGCCCCTTGAACGTCACTATCATCCCTGCTTCCACCACCTCCTCTGGCAGCGAGTTCCAGGCACCCACTACCCTCTGTGTAAAAAGCTTATCTCGTACATCTCCTCTAAACCTTGCCCCTTGCACCTTAAACCTATGCCCCCTAGTAATTGACTCCTCTACCCTGGGAAAAAGCCTCTGACTATCCACTCTGTCTCTGCCGATAATTTTGTAGACCTATATTGGATCGCCCCTCAACCTCCTTCGTTCCAGTGAGAACAAACCAAGTTTATTCAACCTCTCCTCATAGCTTATGCCCTCCATACCAGGCAACATCCTGGTAAATCTCTTCTGCACCCACTCCTAAGATTCCACATCCTTCTGGTAGTGTGGCGACCAGAATTGAACACTATACTCCAAGTGTGGCCTAACTAAAGTTCTATACAGCTGCAAAATGACTGACCAATTTTTATACTCAATGCCCCAGACAATGAAGGCAAGCATGCCGTATGCCTCCTTGACTACCTTCTCCACCTGTGTTGCCCCTTTCAGTGACCTGTGGACCTGTACACCTAGATCTCTCTGACTGTCAATACCCTTGAGGGTTGTACCATTCACTGTATATTCCCTACCTGTATTTGAAAGGGAAATGAGTTCGCTATTTGATGAAAATCTGGTAAGTGGGTAAATTCTACTCATTCCCTCGGGTTTTAAAGGGTGCATAATTTGGGGGTTATTTAAAAAAATATAGAATGAAGCACCATAACTAGGTGAAAAAATAATTCATTCATTAATTAAGACACATTAAGGATGACAGGACAGGACTTCCGGGTGCGGCGATGACCAGCTGAGTCGCACGTTTCGGCAGCTCCCGGTGGAACGGACTTTCGGGCTCTTAATAGGAGCCCCAGCGGCAATTTTAACGGCTAAAAACACTGTGCGGTAAACCAGAAGGGAATCCCCCCGGACACGTATGGAAAAAGGAGAGGAAAGCAGCCGGATTGCGGAGGATCCTCTAGAGCAGCGGCAAGGAAGGCAAGCTCAAAGCAAGATGGCGTCGGAAGGTGGCCGTTTGGTATGGGGCCCGGACCAACAAGAGTTCCTGCGGCGCTGTGTGGAAGAACTGAAAAAGGAGATGAAGAAGGAGCTGCTGGCCCCGATATTACAGGCGATTGAAGGGCTAAAGGAGGAGCAAAAGACCCAGGAGCAGGAGCTTCGGGTCGTGAAGGCAAAGGCTGCTGAAAATGAAAATGAAGACGAAATACAGGGCCTGGTGGTGAAGACAGAGATGCACGAGGCACAGCACAAAAGGTGTGTGGAAAGGCTTGAGGTGCTGGAGAATAATTCGAGGAGGAAGAATTTAAGGGTTCTGGGTCTTCCCGAAGGCGCAGAAGGGGCGGACGTCGGGGCATATGTGAGCACGATGCTTCACTCGCTAATGAGATCGGAGGCCCCGGCGGGCCCTTTGGAGGTGGAGGGAGCTTATCGAGTTATGGCGCGAAGACCGAGGGCTGGAGAAATACCTCGAGCTATAGTGGTGAGGTTTCTCCGCTATGATGACAGAGAGATGGTCCTCAGATGGGCGAAGAAAACTCGGAGCTGTAGGTGGGAGAACGCGGTGATCCGCGTATACCAGGATTGGAGTGCGGAGATGGCGAGAAGGAGGGCAAGTTTTAATCGGGCTAAGGCGGTGCTTCACAAAAAGAAGGTCAAATTCGGAATGTTGCAGCCGGCAAGACTGTGGGCCACACACCAAGGGAAGCACCATTACTTTGAGACGGCAGAAGAGGCGTGGACATTTATTGTGGACGAGAAGCTGGAATAGGCGGGCGAGAAAAAGAACGTTTGGGACAAAGTGGTGGGGTGATTATGTGGGGTGAGGGGGGGAAAAAGGGGGAGGGGATGATTTTTCAAGTTGTTAATCTTGCGACCATGTAACTTCTCTCTCTTCCCCATGTTGTGGGGGAGGGGGGGGAGGAGGATGAGGAACTGTGGGCGCCGGTCATTAGGGGCGGGGCCAAGTGGGAAACGCGGGCTTTGTTCCCGCGTTATGGTAAATACGGCGGGAACAGGGACGCAGGAAGGAGGGGGTCTCGCACAGTGGGGGCCGAGGACAAGGGGGGAAGCCGAGGTCAGCCAGAGTTTGCTGACTTCTGGGAGCAACATGGGAGGTGCAACTAAGCTAGAAAGGGATCTAGCGGGGGGGGGGGGGGGGGGGTTATCTGGGTTGCTGCTGCTGGGGAGAAGGGGGAGCTGGTATGGGGTGAGGTGGTCGAGGCGGGAGGGCGCCGTCGGGGGGATATACGGGTACGTGGGAACCGGGTGAGGAGCTGGGTTAAAAAAGGGGATGGCTAGTCGACAGGGGGGGGGAGGGGTAAAGAGCCCCCCAACCCGGCTGATCACGTGGAACGTGAGAGGGCTGAACGGGCCGATTAAAAGGGCACGGGTACTCGCACACCTAAAGAAATTAAAGGCAGATGTGGTTATGTTGCAGGAGACGCATCTGAAACTGACAGACCAGGTCAGACTACGTAAAGGATGGGTGGGGCAGGTGTTTCATTCGGGTTTAGATGCGAAGAACAGGGGGGTGGCTATTTTAGTGGGGAAACGGGTCCTGTTTGAGGCAAAGACCATAGTGGCGGATAGTGGGGGTAGATACGTGATGGTGAGTGGCAGATTGCAAGGGGAGGCGGTGGTTCTAGTGAACATATATGCCCCGAACTGGGATGATGCAAATTTTATGAGTCGTATGTTGGGACGTATCCCGGACCTGGAGGCGGGAAAGTTGGTAATGGGGGGAGACTTTAATACGGTGCTGGACCCAGGGCTGGACAGATCGAGGTCCAGGGCTGGGAGGAGGCCGGCAGCAGCTAGGGTCCTCAAGGACTTCATGGAGTAGATGGGAGGAGTAGACCCCTGGAGATTTAGCAGGCCTAGGAGTAAGGAGTTCTCGTTTTTCTCCTATGTCCACAAAGTATACTCACGGATAGAATTTTTTGTTTTCGGAAGGGCACTGATTCCGAAGGTGACAGGGACGGAATATACGGCCATAGCTATCTCGGACCACGCTCCACATTGGGTGGACCTGGAGGTAGGAGAGGAAAAAGAACAGCACCAACTCTGGAGATTGGATACAGGATTATTGGCGGATGAGGGGGTATGTTTAAGGGTGAGGGGGTGTATTGAAAGGTACTTGGAGCTTAATGACAATGGGGAGGTTCAGGTGGGAGTGGTCTGGGAGGCGTTGAAGGCAGTGGTGAGAGGGGAACTGATATCCATCAAGGCACATAAAGGAAAGCAGGAGGGTAAGGAAAGGGAGCGGTTGCTGAAAGAACAATATGCGGAGGCACCGGAGGAGGGACTGTACAGGGAAAGACAAAGGCTACACGTAGAATTTGACCTGTTGACCACGGGTAATGCAGAGGCACAATGGAGGAGGGCACAGGGTGTACAGTATGAATATGGAGAGAAGGCGAGTCGGTTACTGGCCCACCAACTGAGGAAGAGGGGAGCAGCGAGGGAGATAGGGGGGGTGAGAGATGAGGAGGGGGAGATGGAACGGGGAGCGGAGAGAGTGAATGGGGTGTTCAAGGCATTTTATGAAAGGTTACATAAAGCTCAGCCCCCGGAAGGGAAGGAGAGAATGATATGTTTCTTGGATCAGCTGGAATTCCCCAGGAGGAGCAGGAGAGGGCGGGACTGGGAGCACAGATTGAGATGGAGGAGGTAGTGAAAGGGATTGGGAGCATGCAGGCGGGGAAGGCCCCGGGACCAGACGGATTCCCGGTGGAATTTTATAGGAAGTATATGGACTTGCTGGCCCCGCTTTTGACGAGAACCTTTAATGAGGCTAGGGAAAGGGGGCAGCTGCCCCCGACTATGTCGGAGGCAACGATATCGCTCCTTTTAAAGAAGGAAAACGACCCGCTGCAATGTGGGTCCTACAGGCCCATTTCCCTTTTAAATGTAGATGCTAAGATTCTGGCCAAGGTGATGGCGATGAGGATAGAGGACTGTGTCCCGGGGGTGGTCCATGAGGACCAAACCGGGTTCGTGAAGGGGAGACAGCTGAACACGAACATACGGAGGTGGCTAGGGGTAATGATGATGCCCCCGCCAGAGGGGGAGGCGGAGATAGTGGTGGCGATGGATGCCGAGAAAGCATTCGACAGAGTGGAGTGGGATTATCTGTGGGAGGTGCTGAGGAGATTTGCTTTTGGAGAAGGGTATATCGGATGGGTACAGCTGCTGTATAGGGCCCCGGTGGCGAGTGTGGTCACGAATAGACAGAGGTCTGATTACTTCCGTCTTCATAGAGGGACGAGGCAGGGGTGTCCCCTGTCTCCGTTACTGTTTGCATTGGCGATTGAGCCCCTGGCCATAGCACTGAGGGGTTCCAGTAAGTGGAGGGGAGTGCTTAGGGGAGGAGAAGAACACCGGGTATCTTTGTATGCAGATGATTTATTGCTGTATGTTCCGGACCCGGTGGAGGGGATGCCAGAGATAATGTGGATACTTAGGGAGTTTGGGGATTTTTCGGGGTACAAATTGAACATGGGGAAAAGTGAGTTGTTTGTGGTGCATCCGGGGGACTAGAGCAGGGGAATAGATGATTTACCGCTGAGGAAGGTATCAAGAGATTTCCGGTACTTAGGGATTCAGATAGCCAGGAATTAGGGAACCTTACACCGGCTTAATTTAACACGATTGGTGGAACAGATGGAGGAGGATTTCAAGAGAAGGGACATGGTGTCCCTGTCACTGGCAGGAAGGGTGCAGGCGGTTAAAATGGTAGTCCTCCCGAGATTCCTTTTTGTGTTTCAGTGCCTCCCGGTGATGGTCACGAAGGCTTTTTTCAAGAGAATTGAGAAAGGTGTTATGAGTTTTGTGTGGGCCGGGAAGACCCCGAGAGTGAGGAGGGGGTTCTTGCAGCGTAGTAGGGACAGGGGGGAGCTGGCACTACCGAGCCTAAGTGATTATTACTGGGCCGCCAATATCTCAATGGTGTGTAAGTGGATGGAAGAAGGGGAGGGAGTGGCGTGGAAGAGATTGGAGATGGCGTCCTGCAAGGGAACCAGCCTACAAGCAATGGTGACGGCGCCGTTGCCGTTTTCCCCGAAGAAATACACAACAAGCCCAGTGGTGGTGGCAACATTAAAAATTTGGGGGCAGTGGAGACAGCATAGAGGAAGGACGGGAGCCTCGGTGTGGTCCCCGATAAGAAATAACCATAGGTTTGTTCCGGGGAGAATGGATGGGGGATTTGGAGCATGGCAAAGAGCTGGGGTAGTACAACTGAGAGATCTGTTCATAGATGGGACGAATGCGAGTCTGGGAGCGCTGACGGAAAAATATGGGTTGCCCCAAGGGAATGCATTTCGGTATATGCAACTGAGGGCTTTTGCGAGGCAACAGGTGAGGGAATTCCCGCAGCTCCCGACGCAGGAGGTGCAGGATAGAGTGATCTCAGAGACATGGGTGGGGGATGGTAGGGTGTCGGATATATACAGGGAAATGAGGGACGAGGGGGAGATCATGGTAGATGAGCTGAAAGGGAAATGGGAAGAAGAGCTGGGGGAAGAGATTGAGGAGGGGCTGTGGGCTGATGTCCTACGTAGGGTAAACTCGTCGTCCTCGTGTGCCAGGTTAAGCCTGATACAATTCAAGGTTCTACACAGGGCGCATATGACTGGAGCACGGCTCAGTAAATTTTTCGGGGTAGAGGATAGGTGTGGGAGATGCCCGAGAAGCCCAGCGAACCACACCCACATGTTTTGGTCATGTCCGGCACTACAGGGGTTCTGGGTGGGGGTGGCAAAGGTGCTTTCGAAGGTGGTGAGGGTCCGGGTCGAGCCAAGATGGGGGTTAGCTATATTCGGGGTTGCAGAATAGCCGGGAGTGCAGGAGGCGAAAGAGGCTGATGTTTTGGCCTTTGCGTCCCCAGTAGCCCGGCGTAGGATATTACTTATGTGGAAGGATGCCAAACCCCTGATGGGGCGTGGAGACCTGGATAAATGACATGGTAGGGTTCATAAAGCTAGAACGAATAAAGTTCGCATTAAGGGGTTCGGCTCAAGGGTTCACCAGACGGTGGCAACTACCTCACAGAACGATAGAGGGAATGGGAAGGCAACAGCAGCAACCCAGGGGGGGGAGGGGGGGGCAGGAGTGGAGGGGGGGGGGGGGGGGGGAGGGGAGGACCCGGGCAGGTTCTCAGGGATGTCTCTGTATATGTATAGATATTTGTATTAGGTAATGTATATTGGACTGTTGGATTGTATTTTTGGAGAGTAGTTATTTTTGATAAGGCAGTTGCCATTTAGCGTTTTGTTTATATATTATTTATTTATTTGTTAAAAACTGGCCACTGTTATTTATATTGCTTTATTGTTGTTAAAAAGGAAAAACTTTGTATTGTTATGTTTGGCCAAAAAATTTGAATAAAATATATTTTTTTTAAAAGGATGGCAGGACAGGTGATGTGTCAAGCTACAACATGTGGGATCTCCTGGATACTGGCATTATCCAGGGCAAACAAGTCTGCAGTAAGTGTCTGAGGATCTTCAACTCAGAGTCATTGAAGTGGAGTCTGAGCTGCGGGCACTGCAACACATCAGGGAGGGAGAGAGTTGCCTGTACGCTTTGTTTCAGCAGATGGTCACACCCCTTAGGATGGAACCTTCCAGTTTGAAAAGTGGTCAGGAGGCAACTGCATCTGAGGGGGGTAAGGGGACCCAGAGGGCAAGAGTGCAGGAGTGGTAGCCACTGCAATTGTCCAGCAGGTTTAACATTCTTTCAGCTTGTGTAGATGAGAGTGGGGGCCGCAGGGAGGATGAGCTGACTGACCATGGCACTGTGGTACCAGAAGCCAATCAAGTGGGGAGAGCACATAAGAAGGTAGTGGTAGTAGGGGACAGTATAGCAAGGGGGATTGATACTGTTCTCTATACGAAGGAGCCAGAGTCCCGATGGCTGTGTTGCCTGCCCAGTGCCGGGGTTTGCGACATCTGCTCTGGCCTGGAGAGGAACCTGCAGTGGGATTGGGGAGGGAGCCCATTGTGGTGGTCCATGTAGGTACCAATGACAAGGTTAGAATGAGGAAATAGGTTCTGCAGAGAGAGTTTGAGGAGCTAGACACTAAATTAAACAACAAAACCTAAAAGGTTATCCTCTCTGGATTATTACCTGAACCGCATGCAAATTGGCACAGGGAACATAAAATAAGAGAGATGAATATGTGACGAAGACTGGTGTGGGAGAAGTGGGTTACAGTTTGTGGGACTCTGGTATCAGTACTGGGAAAATGGGGGCCGAGCTATTGGGACGACCTACAACTAAACTGTGCTGTGACCAGTGTCCTTGCAAACTGCATAACTAGGGAAGTGGAGAGGGCTTTGAATTAAATAGAAGAAGGGCTTGTTCTGGAGAGGGGAAACATGGGCTTACAAAGCCAAAGGATGCGGCAGCATTGCAAGTCAGCTATTTAGGAAATGATACCCAGAGTGTTTCGGGGACAGAGTGAACAATTATGCAAAATACAGCGGCAAATAAGGTCAAAGAGAGGAAAAATAGTAAAAAGGCAAATTTAATGGCTTTTTATTTGAATGCAAGTGGTATACAACACAAAATAAAATGAATTAACGGCACATATTGAGGATAATGGGTATGATCTTATAGCCATTACAGAGATGTGGTGACAAGGAGATCAAAGATGGGAACTAAATATTCAGGGGTATGTGATTTTTGTCAGTGAGATAAGGAGGAAAGGGTGGTGGGGTAACTTTGTTAGCATGAGATGGAATAAGAACGATAGGAAGAAATAATAATAATCTTTATTGTCACAAGTAGGCTTACATTAACACTGCAATGTAGTTACTGTGAAAAGCCTCTAGTCGACACATTCCGGTGCCTGTTTGGGTACACTGAGGGAGAATTCAGAATTCTCAGCTGGATACGAGAATTGAACCCGCGCTTCTGCCCTTGTTCTGCATCACAAACCAGCTGTCTAGCTCACTGAGCTAAACCAGCCCAATGATCGGAAGATGTGGAATCCATATGGGTGGAGGTAAGAAACAACAAGGGGAAGAAGACACTGATGGGAGTTGTGCATAGACCTCCAATCAGGAGCTATGCTGTAGGTTTAGTGACCACAGATGAGTCAAAGGAGGTGGATAAAAATAAACTAGTTTTATTATAAAGTAATAATATGTACAATACTCATCAGATCCCAGCCGGGTCCGAGGTGTCAGTTCCAAACTTGGCTGAATTTTATATCAGAATGCCCATATGCTCCCTGTCCCCCAGGGGAGCTTGTACTCAGCGAGGCTCATGGGAAGACTAAATGCTTCTACCCCGTAGTTTTGTGTGGGTTAGAACAGTAGGATAAAAAATAAATCAAGAGATAATGAGAGCATGTAAAAAAAGCAGTACATTTATCATCGGTGACTTTTATCCTCATGTGGATTGGAAAATCAAATTGGCCGAGGTAGCCTTGAGGACGAATTCATCAGGTGCAATCTTCCCGAAATTGCAGAGTGTTGGACCAGGCGAGAAAAGCTATGTGAAACTTGTCGGGTTCACAGTCGCTTGCCTGATTTAACAGCTCTCTGTGTAATTTCAGTGCTGTCGAGAATCACACAGCCAGTTGGAGGGGCAGGGCCTAAACATGCCGGAAATCTGAGATCGGGTTCATCTCAAAGTTAAATTGAAGACCCCGCCCACCCACAATAGACTTCAGGACCCCCCCCAAAGGAGATCAGGAAACCCCCTCCTCCTCAATGAATATCGGGACACCTGCAACAGACATCGGACCTCCCCACCGCCCCCGAGACATCAGGACCCCCGAAACGGACATCGGGACTGCCCCCCACAACATCTGGGCCCCCCCAACATACACTGGGGGCCTCCACCACAGACATCAGGACAACCCCAATTGACATTGCTACCACCCCCCCCCTCCCCCACACCCCACCCCACCCGCCACGGACATTAGGACCCTCCCATCCATCAGACAAGGGGAACATTCCCAAACCCACTCCTAGAAGTTGCCAACTCCCCCCAATGCCCCCCCCCAAGACTAAGGGACCACCCAATGGAGGGGGGTAACCCCCTGCCAGTGCCCCTGCATGTACCCCTGCATTTGCCACCTGCATGTTCCCTCTTGGATGTGCTGCTTTGGCAGTGCCCCATGGTAGTGCACCCTTGGATGTGTCCCCGAGGCACTGTCCCCTGACAAATATCTTGGATCAGCCTTCATGGTGGTCGACACGAATAACATTCCAAAATTACTAAATAATCAAGGGGCAAAAGGTGGGAAGGAAATAAATACAATAACATTCACAAAATAAAAAGTACTACAAAAACTAATGGGTTAAAGGTCGAGAAGTCGCCTGGGTCTGATGGGTTGCATCCGAGTATACGGACGTAGCTGCAGAGAAGTGGATGAACATAGTAATCTTCCAAGGTTCCTTAAATTCTGGAAACATGCCAGAGGATTGGAAAACTGCGAATGTTTTAACCACCTTTATCAAAAAAGGAAGGAGACAAAAAAACAGGTAACTACATAGCAGTTAGCTTAACATCTGTTGTTGGGGAAAATTTTAGAATCCAAGTTGATGTAGTTTATATCGATTTTAGCAAAGCCTTTGACAAGGTCCCACATGGGAGACTGATTGAGAAGGTTGAATCATATGGAAGCTGGCAGAGCAAGTGAATAGGATAATAAAGAAGGCATATGGGACACTTGCCTTTATCAGTCGTGGCATAGAATACAAGAGCAAGGTGGTTATGTTGGAGCTCTTTCCTTGATTAAACGCTCCCCTTTAATCTTGGGGTCCTTCCTAATCTTATTCACAAGTCCTATTTCGTGCCCCCTTTTTACTCTTCTAATTGCTTTCTTAAGTTCCCTCTTGCACTTTCTATATTCCTCTAGGACCACAGTTGATTTTTTATCTTTGGACTTGGTAAAAGCCTTTCTCTTGGCACAGTGGCTAGCTTTGCTGCCTCACAGCGCCAGAGACCCGAGTTCAATTCCAGCCTTGGGTGACTGTCTATGTGGAGTCTGTACTTTCTCCCTGTGTCTGCATGGGTTTCCTCCGGATGCTCTGGTTTCCTCCCACAGTCCAAAGAAGTGTAGATTAGGTGGGTTGGTCATGCTAAATTGCCCCTTAGTGTCCAAAGATGTGCAGGTTAGATGGGGTTATGGGGTTGCGGGTGTAGAGCAGGGAAGTGGACCTAGGTCGGGTGCTATTTCAGAGGGTCGACGCAGGCTCGATGGGCCGAATACATTTCAGTAATTGATTCCTTAATTAATAGTGCAACACCACCTCCCTTGTGTACCCTCCTCTCTCCTTCCTAAAGATCCTATACCCCAGAATGTTAATTTGACAGTCCTGCCATTCCCATGTCTCTGTGATGGCCCCTATGTCAAAATTTCAGGTGTCAATTTACTCCCTTAACTCATTACATATTACCTATTACACTTCTAGCATTAATGTAAAGACCATCCAGCGTTGTCTTACTCTCTTGACATTCAACATAGCTGAACTCACTCTGTCTTGCTTCCTATACTACAGCATGGTGTGTCTCTATTTTACTAATACTCTGTGTCCCCTCCCCCTGCCAATTAGTTTAAACTCCTCCCAACAGCACTAGCAAACAACCTGAAAGAATGTTAGTCCTAATGTGGTTCAGGTGCAGACCATCCCTTTTGTACATATGCCACTGATGTGTTAGGCAGGTAGGTTCGATGTGGACTGCACTCAATGCAGGGAAGCTAGAAACAGACGTCTAGCACTGGAGAAGATCCAATACTGTTTTATTCAATGATAGAACTAATATACATATTCAGCTGTGGGTCGACACTATACTGAACTGACTGGAGACATTGTACTAGCCTGACCAGACTTACTAGCATGGTGTTTGCACTTGCTAGCTTGTGGACTCTGACTGTCTCAGTGGCTGGGTCCCGAGAGAGCAGGAAAACTAGTACCCTCTGGCTTTATAGTGGTAGTGTCCTGTCTGGTGATTGGCTGCACTGTGTTGTGTGCTTACTGGTCATCCTGTGTGTCAATCACTGCCTGTCTGCATCTCATTATATACATGAGTGGATATTATGACATCTCCCCTTTTTTTTAGATAAATAAATACTAAGGTGTGCGTACGTATGCCTGACTATATACAAAAGGTGTCTAAATGAACGTATATGCATAGGAAGGTGTCGATAGTGCAGATACATGGCAAACAAAACAATATTTACAGAGGTTAAATTGATGAAATCACAAAATGTACAAAGGTTCAGTCGACAGATTCAGTCTTTGTGGTGGATGACGAATTCTTGTCGATCGTCGCAGAGATGAATCAGGAGCCGCCTGCATGTGGATAGGCGGGATCGCTGCCAACGCGGTGGTCGTTGCGCCATAGCAGGGAGGCATTAGCCATGCGGACAAGGAACGATCTTGGGGCCACTTGTTTGATCACAACAGCTGTGGCTGACCAGCCGCCCTCAGGCAACTGGACACGAACATGATCAGTTGGGGCCAGCTCGGGTAGATCCGTGGCATGAGAATCGTATGTGGCCTTCTGTTGGGCCCGTGGCTGCTGCATTTTCTGTAAGACCGTGAGGTGGTCAAGGTCTGGAACATGGATGGATGGAACTGTGGTCCTCAGAGTGCGATTCATGAGCATCTGCGCTGGAGACAACCCAGTGGACAGTGGGGTTGCCCTGTATGTCAGCATCGCCAGGTTGAAGTCGGAGCCTGAGTCTGCAGCTTTGCACAGCAACCGCTTTACAATATGGACCCCTATCTCGGCCTTCCCGGTTGACTGCGGATAGTGGGGACTGGAGGCTACGTGACGGAAGTTGTAGGACTGTGCAAAATCAGACCATTCCTGGCTGGAAAACCAGGACCGTTGTCGCTCATTACCGTGAGTGGAATCCCATGGCTGGCGAACGTTTCTTTGCAGGCTTTGATCACCGCCTTCGACGTGAGGTCGGACAGTTTCACCACTTCTGGGTAACTGGAGAAGTAGTCAACCAGGAGTACGTAGTTACACCCCTTGCGTGGAAAAGGTCTACACCTACTTTGGACCACGGAGAGGTCACGATCTCGTGCTGTTGTAGCGTTTCCTTGGGTTGAGCTGGTTAAAACTTCTGACAGGTAGGGCAATTGACGACTGTGTCGGCAATGTTCTGGCTGATGCCCGGCCAATAGACCGCCTCCCGAGTTCTGCGTCGGCATTTCTCGACCCCAAGCTGACCCTCATGGAGTTGGCCCAGCACCATAGCCTCTGAGGATTTACGATCCTGTCGAGTTTCAGAAGGAGTCCCGCCACCACTGTCAGGTCGTCTTTTACGTTATAGAACTGGGGACATTCTGCCAGCCATGGGTAAGGTGCTGCATCTCACGCTGCAGTAAAGGATCCTTGGCCGTCTCCTCACGAATTTGGACCACCCGTTCGTCAGAGGCCGGAAGGTTGGTGGCACAAAACTGCACGTGCACTTCTATGTGGCAGATTAAGTCACTTTGTTCACATGGTGTGGTAATGGACCTGGATAGGGCATCTGCAACGATCAGCTCTTTGCCTGGTGTGTAGACAAGTTCAAAGTCATACAGCGTAGCTTAAGAAGAATTCGCTGTAACCGAGGTGTCATGTCATTTAAATCCTTCTGGATTATATGGACTAGAGGCCTGTGGTCCGTTTCTACCGTGAATTTTGGCAGGCCGTAAACATAGTCGTGAAACTTGACTATCCCTGTCAGAAGGCCCAGTCACTCCTTCTCAATCTGAGCGTACCGTTGCTCAGTGGGCATCTTGGCCCTGGAGACATACGCCACTGGAGCCCAGGACGAGGAGTCATCTCACTGAAGGAGCACCGCCCCAATGCCGTCCTGGCTTGCATCAGTCGATATCTTTGTTTCCTTGGTTGGGTCGAAGAACGCTAGAACCGGCGTTGTGGTGAGCTTTGCTTTCAGCTCACGCCATTCCTCTTCATGCATGGGCAGCCACTGGAATTCCATCGACTTCTTGACGAGATGGCGGAGGGCCGTGGTGTGGGATGCCATATTGGGAATGAATTTCCTGAGGAAGTTGACCATCCCGAGGAAGCGGAGGACCACCTTTTTGTCCTCCGGGGTCTGCATGGCGTTGATCGCCGAGACCTTGTCAGCATCTGGCCGCACGCCCTGCTGCGAGATGTGGTCACCCAGGAACTTAATATCCGATTGACCAAATGAGCACTTGGCCCTGTTGAGCTGGAGACCAGGGGCAAAGTTCTCCCCCAACGGCGCGATGTCCGCCGACTGGCGCCAAAAACGGCACCAATCAGACGGGCATCGCGCCGGCCCAAAGGTGCGGAATGCTCCGCATCTTTGGGGGCCGAGCCCCAACATTGAGGGGCTAGGCCGGCGCCGGAGGGATTTCCGCCCCGCCAGCTGGCGGAAATGGCGTTTGTTGCCCCGCCAGCTGGCGGAAATGGCGATTGGTGCCCCGCCAGCTGGCGCGGAAATGCGGCGCAAGCGCGGGAGCGTCAGCGGCCGCCGACAGTTTCCCGCGCATGCGCAGTGGGGAGAGTCTCTTCCGCCTCCACCATGGTGGAGGCCGTGGCGGAGGCGGAAGGGAAAGAGTGCCCCCACGGCACAGGCCCGCCCGCGGATTGGTGGGTCCCGATCGCGGGCCAGGCCACCGTCGGGGCACCCCCCGGGGTCAGATCGCCCCGCCCCCCCCCCCCAGGACCCCGGAGCCCACCCAAGCCGCCTGGTCCCACCGGTAAATACCAGCTTTGATTTACGCCGGCGGGACAGGCAATTTCTGGGCGGGACTTCGGCCCATCCGGGCCGGAGAATTGAGCGGGGGGTCCCGCCAACCGGCGCAGCCCGATTCCCGCCCCCGCCCAATCTCCGGTACCGGAGACTTCGGCGGGGGCAGGGGCGGGATTCACGGCGGCGAACGGTCATTCTCCGACCCGGCGGGGGGGTCGGAGAATGACGCCCCAGGTTCATGAATTCTCTGGAATACCTTCTTGAAGCAAGCGATGTGTTCCTGGGGCGTTATGGACCAGATAATTATGTCGTCAACGTATACTCGCACCCCCTCAATGCCCTCCATCATCTGCTCCATGGTGCGGTGAAATACTTCGGAGGCAGATATGATCCCAAAAGGCATACGATTGTAGCAGTAGCGACCGAACGGGGTGTTGAACGTGCACAGCTTGTGACTTGACGCGTCCAGCTGTATTTGCCAAAAACCCTTCGAGGCGTCCAGCTTAGTAAAGAATTTGGCATGAGCCATCTCACTGGTCAACTCTTCACGCTTCGGGATCAGGTCATGCTCCCGCATGATGTTGCGGTTTAGATCCTTAAGGTCAATGCAAATGCGAAGCTCCCCTGATGGCTTCTTTACGCAGACCATGGAGCTGACCCAGTCTGTTGGCTCTGTGACCTTCGGTATGATGCCCTGGTCTTGGAGGTCCTGTAATTGCTTCTTCAAACGATCCTTGAGGGGTGCCGGCACCCAGCGTGGTGCATAAATTACAGGGGAGGCATTCAGCTTGAGCAGGATTTTATATCAGTACGGGAGCATGCCCATTCCATCGAATCACAGAATCACAGAAGTTTACAGCATGGAAACAGGCCCTTCGGCCCAACCAGTCCATGCCGTCCAGTTTTTACCATTAAGCTAGTCCCAGTTGACCGCACTTGGCCCATAACCCTCTATACCCATCTTACCCATGTAACTATCTAAATGCTTTTTAAAAGACACAATTGTACCCGCCTCTACTACTACCTCTGGCAGCACATTCCACACACTCACTACCCTCTGAGTGAAGAAATTGCCCCTCTGGGCCCTTCTGAATCTCTCCCCTCTCACCTTAAACCTATGCCCTCTAGTTTTAGACTCCCCTACCTTTGGGAAAAGATGTTGACTATCTACCTTATCTATGCCCCTCATTATTTTATAGACCTCTATAAGATCACCCCAAGCCTCCTACGCTCCAGGGAAAAAAGTCCCAGTCTATCCAGCCTCTCCTTATAACTCGAACCATCAAGTCCCGGTAACATCCTAATAAATCTTTTCTGCACTCTTTCTAGTTTCATAATATCCTTTCTATAATAGGGTGACCAGAACTGCACACAGTATTCCAAGTGTGGCCGTACCAATGTCTTGTACAACTTCAACAAGACGTCCCAACTCCTGTATTCAATGGTCTGACCAATGAAACCAAGCATGCCGAATGCCTTCTTCACCACCCTATCCACCTGCGACTCCACCTTCAAGGAGCTATGAACCTGTACTCCTAGATCTCTTTGTTCTATAACTCTCCCCAACGCCATACCATTAACTGAGTAGGTCCTGGCATGATTCGATCTGCCAAAATGCATCACCTCACATTTATCTAAATTAAACTCCATCTGCCATTCGTCGGCCCACTGGCCTAATTGATCAAGATCCCGTTGCAATCCTAAATAACCTTCTTCACTATCCACTGTGCCACCAATCTTGGTGTCATCTGCATACTTACTAACCATGCCTCCTAAATTCTCATCCAAATCATTAATATAAATCACAAATAACAGTGGACCCAGCACCGATCCCTGAGGCACACCACTGGTCACAGGCCTCCAGTTTGAAAAACAACCCTCTACAACCACCCTCTGTCTTCTGTCGTCCAGCCAATTTTGAATCCAATTGGCAACCTCACCCTGGATCCCGTGAGCTTTAACCTTCTGCAACAACCTACCATGCGGTACTGCGTGATAATGTCATCTATGTCGGCTTGCACGTTTCCATCAGGCGAGGCCGTCGCCGGTGATGATGACATGGTGTGGACTCGCTGCACCAGGTTCAGGAGCTTGCAGGCTCGAGCACCGAGCAGGGACGCTCTGTCAGGCCCGACGATTTCAAACCGCAGTGTTGCCTTGATCGCCTTGTTGGAAACCCCTAGTTGACAGGAGCCACTGGCAGCTATGGCATTGCCATTGTAGTCAAGGAGCTGGCAGGCCGGTGGAAGAATGCTTGGTCTGGCGTGGATGGTGTCGAGGTCGGATTTTGAGATGAGGTTCGCTGATGCGCTGTTAGACGTTTTAGTTACCGTTGTATGAAGAGTCAAAAGTCCTGTTCCTTTTCACCAAACACCATTTATTTCACTTCCACAGCCTCTGCACAAAACTCTAACAACACACCACCTGACACAAGGGCCACCTGAAGCCCCTTTACATATCAGTGTCAATCATTGGATACTTAACATAAATGAGACAACTAATTGCAATGTCTCTTCATGCATTACTTAACTCTTAACCCATTACTTAACAGCCTATCCTTCCTCGGAGAAAAAAATAATTAGGTGAAAACAAAATTTAAAGAAACTCAAAAACACACACGCAATTTCCCCCCTTCTTTTATTTCACTTTTTTTTATTTTGGAAGAAAACAAAGTCACAGAAACAGGCGCCCTTCATTAACAATATCCAAAAGTTAAATTTCTGTCAATATCTGAGATATATAAAAGGCCATATCCACCGCCTCTACAAAGCTTAACGTCTCAGCAGCCAAAGTGCTTTCGACCACTTTCCTTATTTTCTTTGTTCCCCACACAAGTTGACAACATTTACCATTGTTCCCCAAGAGGAAAATTATAAAACCTCCTGTGCTTGATTTGTATAGGACGCATCACTATAAACTATGAATTTCAAGTGCCTAAGGTCACCTAAAACCAGGAACCTCAAAACACACTCCTGCATTTTTAGTTTGGCCAAACGCTTTATTTGCTCTTATTATGTCTTCCACTTTGGGATCATTCATTTTTGTACTCAACTCTAAGACATCAAAACTCACTTCCGTTCTAGTCTGTCTACCTAACCAATTCAGTTGCCCAATTAAACTTTGCAATTGCTCTTTCTCCATCTTTGAAACCTTGCATCTTTTTGTGAAAACCCGGCCACGACTAATTGCTATTGGGCTGATGCTTTCCAAATAAGATTGCTGACGTAAAGTTGCCCCTAACTTAGTCTGTCCGATTTCCAGTCAAATATATTTAAATACACCGGAAGCCTGACTTCCGACCCTGAATTCTTTCCTCAAGCCAGAGATTACAAAAGCTTCAAAATCACTAGTCCTACCCCACAAAAATTATTTGAAATGAAAATGGCTTATTGTCACAAGTAGGCTTCAAATGAAGTTACTGTGAAAAGTCCCTAGTCGCCACATTCCGGCGCCTGTTCGGGGAGGCTGGGTCGGGAATTGAACCATGCTGCTGGCCTGCCTGGCCTGCTTTCAAAGCCAGCGATTTAGCCCTGTGCTAAACAGCCCCTATGACATGACATGCATCATAAAGATGTCAGGAAGATTCTCTTTATAGTGCCAGTGTAACATTACCGGATCTACTTTCAACTGGTAACAGCCTAACTTTAACAAAACTGACCTTACCGAAAAATACCAGACTCTAGATGCAACATTTAAACCACATACACATTTGTTCAACTTCCAGAATACTCCTTCTGTGTTAGCTGCTTCTTTAGGAGGACAGAGAAAAATGTCTCTCTGGAGCTGATGCCCCTGCAAGAAGGCAGCTTTCATATCTATAGATTTGCATTCCCATGCCTTTGTGACTAAAAGGAGATCTTTAAAATTAACCTTTCCTGCTGTAGGTGAATCTACCCTTAAATCCTGATCTTCTAAGCTTTCTTCAAATCCCCTTGCCACAAGCCTGGCCTTTGCCTTATAAGTTCCATCCGGAAGAAACTTTTCCGTGCAAATCCATCTGTGGGACTGAACTCTTTGTCCCCTATCCGGTACTTCCGTGTATACCCCAAATTCACTCCAACTATGCAGTTCTTGCTGTTTAGCATCTTTGATAACTTTTCATATAATTTATTGGAAGCCACCAAAATCTCACGTGCATGTGGGCTTCTACTCTTATTAGTATTCGTAGTCTTACTCATGTTCCGAGACCTTGATAAACTATATTCCCTCTCCCGCCTGGTATCTCATTCTGTACTGCTACTGCTTGATCTTTCCCTTCTGCTGTGGGAAGTCCTTTCAATAGTTCTCGACCTTTTCCTGCGGACCTGTTCACTAACCGATGTACTATCTGAACTGGCACTGCATTTCTGTGACCTCCATTTTTGAATTTCATGTTCCCAATCCATTGTCTTAACTCCCTCCCCTGAATGTTGTACATTCAACCAATGTTTATACTTCCCAGTGGCCTTCCCTGCTCTAATAACAGTTGCATCCTTCCATTGACTAGACCCTTCAGGCAAGTATGTCACCTTTGGACCAACCTTTGGTAGTTGTCCTTTCAGAAAAATGGCCTTATCCCAGATCTTAAGGTCCATAGCCACAATGTCGCTAAAATCCCTGGCCAAAGGTAGGATTACTATCGGTCGTGCTGGTGTCCTTCTGTACTTCCTACAAACTTTACAGCAATCACTAACCTGTTCTATCAGGTTTGTAGCCAAGTTCCACACACATGAGTGCGGCCTCAACCGGGACCTGGGATTCATGTTGCATTACATTCATCCCCCACCTGCAAAATCCTACCAACTGTCCTGGCTTGACACAATTCACACCTCTTTAACCTGGGGTTACCCCATCTCTGGATCTGTAAAGATTTAATCACCTGCTAATGCTCGCATTCCAAGCATTGTCTGGCATCTTTGAATTTGTCTATATATATGTTTCTGGAACATACCTCTTCCATTCACCTGAGGAAGGGGCAGCGCTCCGAAAGCTAGTGATTCGAAACAAACCTGTTGGACTTTAACCTTCTCACTGTTCTTTCAGTTTAGTATAGTCTTCATCCCTTATCCCTGCATCCTTTAATAAATTTTTCAGCCTCCGAGGAGACAGATGTGCAAATTGCTGATGCAGTTTTAATTCAACAAGCTTTTTATCAGCGAAAGTCCCATTTTCAACTGCAATTAACACATCCTTAACCACTCTACTTGAAATATTATTTGTCAGTAATGGAATACAATAGTGTCCCGACTATGTAAATTGTAAGTCTACCATATTTCCAAAAACTGTTGCCTTATCCTGTTCCATATCCAGTTTCATGTGTGCTTTTTTCATCGATGGTCTGCTCAGAAGCAAAGGTATCTCACTTGATACAACATCTGTGCTAATGAAATTATTCACTCCAGAAATATTGCAAGGGATCACCACTCTTTTCAGCGACTTCAGAGTATTATCATCCCCAAACCTGAAACTTGCAAAACTTTCAAATTCCTTAACCTTGTTACGACTTTCAGCATTCAAGGAGTCCAGGTAACATTTTAACCAGTCAATTCCACACGCAGTAGATGTGCAGCCATTGTCCAATACAGCACTATTGAAGGATTCCGCAACCAACACCCTCATTACTGGTGTAAAACAGCTTGTTAATAGGACAATGTTGTCTCTCTGAACACTATCTTTTTCCTCTTCTGACTCTTCCGTGTCATGTGTCGCTTCAAACACTCTATCATAATGTTTTGGACAGTTGAAGACATAATGGTATTGAGAGTCACATCGAAAACATCGATTTATCATGTCCCGTGCATTTCTGGGGTTCATCTTCCTATTGTAGGTTCTAACTGGGTTTCTGTCTTCATAATTTCTTTGTCTCGATCTCCTTCTATAGTCTTGGGCCCTGTTTGTACAATTTCACCATCCTGTTAGTAGTGTATCTTCCATATTCTGCTTTATAGCAGGCTGACCTATTTGAGTCATCAGAGCCATCGGTACCATGATGTGTTAGGCAGGTAGGTTCGATGTGGACTGCACTCGATGCAGGGAAGCTAGAACCAGACGTCTAACACTGGAGAAGATCCAACACTGTTTTATTCAACGATAGAACTGATATATATATTCAGCTGCGGGTCGACACTATACTGAACTGACTGGAGACCTTGTAGTAGCCTGACCAGACTTACTAGCTCCCGCATGGTGTTTGCACTTGCTAGCTCGTGGACTCTGACTGTCTCAGTGGCTGGGTTCCGAGAGAGCAGGAAACCTAGTGCCCTCTGGCTTTAGAGTGGTAGTGTCCTGTCTGGTGATTGGCTGCACTATGTTGTGGGCTTACTGGTCATCCTGTGTGTCAATCACTGCCTGTCTGCATCTCATTATATACATGCGTGGATATTATGACAGCCACCTTCCCTAAAAGCAATAACAGTGATCCAAGAATCTAAAACCCTGCTTCTTGCACCAACTCTTGAGCCACTCATCATCTGCCCTATTTTCCTATTACTATACTCGTTAGCATGTTGCACTGGTAGTAATCCAGAGATTACAACCTTAGAGGTCCTGCTTTTTAATCTACGGCCAAGCTCCCTGAATTCTTCACACAAGACCTCATTCTGCATTCTACCTATATCGTTGGTGCCATCATGTATCATGACCTCTGACTTTTCATCCTCCCCCTTTAGGATGCCCTGCAGCTGTTACTGACCCTGACACCAGGGAGGCAATACACCATCCTGGAGTCACATGTTTGGCCGCAGAAATGCTTGTCTACTCTTCCTTTATTCTTACTCTGCCCCATACAATAAAGCCGCTTGTGATGCCAGAATCCTGGCTCTGACTGCGCTCCCCTGTGTTACCAGCAGCAAAACAGAATTCCAATTTGTGAGCGGGACCCAGGGCACCACCATTTCTTTTTTTCCTCTTGTCCCTTGAGCTGTGGTGAGACCACCTCTCTAAACATGCTATTCACGTAACACTCAGCCTTGCGGATATGCCACAGTGTCTCCGGCCGCTGTTCAAGCTCCAAAACCTGGAGCTCCAGATTGTCAGCTGGGAGCACTTCCCACACATGTGGTCACCTAGGAGACTGATAGGGTCCAAGACTCCCCACATATGACAGGCCATACATACCACTTACACCAACTGACATCCTGTCCAAAACAAAAACAGAAAATGCTGGACAATCTCAGCAGGTCTGACAGTACCAGCGGAGAGAGAAGGGAGCTAATGTTTCCAGTCTGGATGACTCTTTGTCAAAGCTGGAGAGAACTTTGACAAAGAGTCATCCAGACTCGAAATGTTAGCTCCCTTCTCTCTCCACAGATGCTGTCAGACCGGCTGAAATTGGCCAGCATTTCCTGTTTTTGTTTCAGATTCCAGCATCCACAGTAATTTGATTTTATATTTGCTTTAATCCTGTCCAATATTTTAATTAGCTCTTCATAAAATTCAAACAAATTCATCAGGTACGACCTACCCTTTACAGTCACCCTATACTTAATTATAGTCCAATTTTGATGTGAGAATCGTGTTAGGCCATTTCCCAACGTCTCTCCTGCCTGGCAGTGTTTGTGATGAAGAGGTAGCGAAGATGAGGGATCGTTAATTATCTCTTCAAAGGACACATAAGTTCTTTCCAAAGAAATGCATAAGAACATAAAACTTCAGCCGCCAACCTGGTCCTGAATTACTGAATCAATTTTAAGTTTATATGCCTTTGTTCTTGTTTCTGGCATGCAAGGAAATAAATCCTCTACTTATACCCATATAATTATTTTAAGACTTAACCCACCTCAATCAAATCACCCTCAATTTCCTGTACTCCAAGCAGAGCATCAGGTCAGAGATTGAGCCTGCCAGCAAAGTGGCACAGCACACACTTCTTCATCATCACACACCGAGCTGGGGAATTGTTCAAATACCTAGAGGGAAAAAAGAGCACTATTTATAAAATTCTATTCTACATATATTGAATATTTAAGCATTATTATTGTGGGGGAAATATTTGAAATGGAGTCATTATTTAGAGTGATGTTTGATAAGGAACTGTCCTTTTATCCTTTGGTAGAAGATGTTCTCACTTCATGTTTGATACAAACAATTCCTTGCATTCTAAAAAGGTCAGCGACATAGAACAAGGTTTGTCCTTTAATAAATAACCCCACTGAGTATTATGCAGCTTACCTTGTGACATTTTACTTGAATCTGATATCTAATAAACTCGATAAAGGACCACAAAGAATGGTCAGAGCTAAAGTCAGTTTTATTTGACGAGACCAACCATGTTCAGAATCATAAGTAAAAGCTAGAAACCTGAAATGAGAACAGAAATGCTGGAGTTGTTTTGACCAAAGGATCATCAATCTGCATCAACACTGCTTCCCTCTGCACACATGCTACCTGACATGCTGAGCATTTCCAGCTATTGACTCTGTTATCCTGTTCAAAATGCGTTCCATTTGTGCATAATATCTTACTTTCATCTAGAATACCAGTTGCTTCTGAGGCATTTTTTCACTCCTGTGTACCAGCATGCCCTGTCCCTTATCTGAAGTTAATTTTTATTTGAAGGAGTCTGCAGAACTTGATGCTTTGAACTTGCTAAAATTAATGGTTGGTCCAACTTTAGGATGAAACCCATTTTAGAATGCTGCCTCGCTGAATAGTTTTATCTCCTGTGTTGCTTTTGAGTTCATAATGTCTTTGTTCTTCTGAACCATTGACAGGTTCAGGCAAAACTCAGTTAAATAAAAGCAAATTACTGCGGATGCTGGAATCTGAAACCAAAGAGAAAATGCTGGAAAATCTCAGCAGGTCCGGCAGCATCTGTAGGGAGAGAAAAGAGCTAACGTTTCGAGTACAGATGATCTTTTGTCAAAGGGTACTCAGTTTATGGTTTAATCAGTTACTCTTTGAACGGTTACAACTCAATTTCTTTCACGTAGCATTAGCTGCTTCCTTGATGTATACTCTGACAAAGGAAGGTTCAGACTTGGAGATAGATTTAACACATTTATTGAACAGTTAACAATTCTCCTACTTGGGTTCAACTCTCCTGCTAATCTTACTATAGTAACTCGATCTAACTAACCAGTCTTCTCTAAACAATGTGGTGGGTGTGATGCTTCCCTGATCTGCCCCTGTCTCTCTGAGTGTCGCATGTGGAAAGAGAAAGAGCATGTGTGCCCTGTCCTTTTATACGGGTAGCCCCCTTGTGGCAGTGTCACCTCTGGGTGTGTCGTGACTGCCCATTGGTCGTGTCCTATCTTACTGACCCATTGGTTGAATGTCTGTGTGTCATGATGTCTCTTGGGCTCCCTCTAGTGTTTATTTAGTCCCAGTGTATTTACATTAACCCCTTGTGTATTTATAGTGTCCTAGTGTATCTACATTAACCCCTTGTGTATTTACAGTGATGCATATCACCACACTTATCATTTACTTAAATGTATACAAAATAAAGGTAATTTTTTCAAAACACTAGAGTTTGAGTCAATGACTTGGACTCCAGTCAAATGTTTTTTGACATGTGTCTTGACTTAAAAAAATGTCATGATTTAACTTCACTTGGGGAAAATTGACTCGGTACTTCACATCCTGTCGAGGTATGTAATGGTAGACAGGACAGTTGTTAAAGATATGCCCCTTTAACTATACATTCATTGTATCATACAATGCCTCCTTTTTTCTAAGTATAGGCTTATCCTTACAAAATCAAACTATTGACTTAAAAGCAAAGCAAATGGCATTTAAAACAATTCTGGCTCAATACAATCATTTCACGTTTCAGCATGAAACCATGTCGATCAGGGACTGTCTAAGCATCAATTTACCCATCACCCATGTCTCATTGACTTCCTGTGACGAGGGAGCTGCTCATTGGCATCAGTAGCAATACCCGGAGGTGAAGGATTCAACTCCAACTCATAAGTTAAATAAAGGGGGTTTCAGTCCATTTCTCACCAGTCTGTGCTGCCCACCCCGAAGCCCAAACACAAACGTTTTCATGACCGATCCAACTCAAACCTTTGATGGCTACCTCCAACCTGACTCTGCCATGCTGCCACCAACCTAACTCTTTCCTCGAGACTCTTTCATGGCTGCTTCTCTTTGATGCTAATGTACCAATCACACACAGGGATTAGTGAAACAATAATGTGGGTTCTTTATTGAAGTTAATACAATCTATAGATAATGGTCACTGAGAGACTAAGTATGGTACAGCTGAACTTTACCCCTGCTCCTTGCAGACTGACTACAAATTTGGGGACTAATACTTCACATCCTTTCAAGGTGTATAATGATGGACATGATGGTAGTTAAAGAAGGTGCTGTCTGAGGAACCTTGGCGAGTTCCTGCAGTGCATCTTGTAGATGGTACACATGGCTGCTCTGTTCATCGGTAGCGAAGGGTTTGAATGTTTGAGTGCACAACTATTCAGGCAAATAAGCTTGCAATTTATTTTCACATTTGGTCTAATCTGATAATTCACGTGAGCACTTGTTGTCCTTTGATAAATTCAGACAGATTTTCTGCATGACCTGCACATTTTGTTGGTCAACTCTATAGTTTTCTGTCATGCCTGGCATCTTCTATAGCTATTGCTGGGGTGCCCACTGATTCAGTGATTCTGTGATTCTATCTGATCAGCCCCCGGGATTCGTGCATTGAAATAGACTTTGGTTTGCCTACTCCTCTGACTCCATTAGTTGACTGTATGATGTGCTCTTCAGCTGGATTTATGAACTGTTTTGCACTGCTTATTGGTTTATCAGATGCCTGAATGTTTTAGCTGAATATTACAGCTAGCTCCTGACTGATTCACCCTGCTCTATATATATATATATATATATATATATATATATATATGTCTGTTTATAAAATCAATCTCCAATTAAGGGGCAATTTAGCATTGCCAATTCACCTAACTTCCACATCTTTGGGTTATGAGAGTAAAACCCATGCAGACACGGGGTGAATGTGCAAACTCCACATGGACAGTGACCCAGGGCCGGGGTTTGAACCCTGGTCCTCAGTGCCGTAGGCTGCAGTGCTAACCACTGTACCACGTGCCGCCGCAAAGAGCAATTTCTAACACAACTGAACTATAACATGAGTCACAAGGGCAGAAAATCTGTACTTCATATTGTGTCATTGTAAATTAGGTGGAACATTTTGAATTTGCTTAATTATTCAGTGCTAGTGGAACTCAGTGTTCGTGATATGTCTGCGCTCGATAGACAAAGAAATTAAATGTGGCAGATAGAAAGCTTTTTAGCACAATAGCACCAGAAGCAATGTGGCATCATGCTTTCAATTGGCAGGCACCAGGACAATGGTGAAGATAGGAGCTGCAGGAGAGGGCAAAAGAGCTGATAGAAAGTGACAGGTAAACGAGGTCAGTCACAGCACCACATGGTGGTGGTAGTCTGTGGATTGTGGATATTCGGACTATTGGATTGGAGCTGACAGGCACCCTGAATATAAAATAACAAAGCATCACTCAACAATATGTTGAAACAAAGCTTATATAAATATATAGATCTCGAAATTCCACAGGTGCTTGACCATTCAACCATAACTGCGACAGAAGGCTGGACGGACCCTTAAGGCAATTGGGAAGAACTAATTTTGTTGTGTTGCTGTTGCTTCTCTTAGTTCCCCTCTTCTCCCCTCCCCAACCCCCACCCCCACGCCCTTAAAAGGCACATGAGAAAGAAGGGGGATAGTGGATCCATCTCGTAAAAGAACAATTTCATGACCTCAGGATTTCCTGATGTGTTTTACAGCCAATGAGCTACTTTTGAAGCGTAGTCCCTGTTGTAACGTGGATGGGCTGCAGACAAAAAACTCCAACAAGCCTCAATGTCTCGATGACCAGATACACTGCTTTAGTGGTGTGGTTTATGGGATAAATGTTGGCCAGTGCACTGGGGAACTGCCCTGCTTGTCTTTGAAATAGGACCATTGAATCTTCCATCTAAGACGAGAGTCAGAGCTTTGATTTAGTGCTGCATCCCAAAAAAACACATCATTGACAAATGCCCTCAGTACTGTGTGAACTAGAATTTGTGCTCAAGTGCTTGAGTGGGGCTTGAACCATAAACTTTGACTGAGAAATGAAAGTGCTACAGCATGGCTGAAGTGTCATTAATCAGCAGTGCTATGTGGGGGTTTGGAGCAAATCTATATGGCACATGTGGGCACAACCTATGATAGCATGAAAGCAGACAACCTTTCGGCCCATTTGAGCTGAGATGCTGTGCAGCATGTTGTTGGTGCATAAAAGTCATTCGGCTCCATTGCAATCACCAAGTGGTCTGCAGCAACACAGTACAGTGACATCTATCAGTCAGTCTAACCGGCTGCAAAGCTTATCTTTTATGTTACTTGAAAGACAGAGAGTGACTATTGCAGCATCAGAAGAGGCATCGCCGATTACAGAGACTATGACCAGGATTTTCCGTTCCCGTTCTTCTTGGGCAGGTTTGGCGATGGGAGCATAAAATCTCACGAGATGGCTTCCTGGTAGAATTTTATAACACGTTTTTGGGAGACCTAGGGCCCCTGCTAGTAAGGACATTTAATGAGGCGAAGGAGAAGACGGTGGTCGCCCCCCCCCCCAACATTATCACAGGCCTCGATATCCTTAATTTTTAAGAAGGTTAATGACCCGTAGCAGTGTGGGTCCTATCGCTGGATATCATTGCTGAATGTAGACGCCAAGTTGTTGGCAAAGATTTTGGCCTCGCGGATTGAGGAAGACCAGACCGGGTTTGTAAAGGGGAGACATCTGTCGGCTAATATTAGGTATTCGTTGAAAGTTATAATGATGCCCTCGGAGGGACGGAATGTGGAGGTGACTGTCGCTATGGACGCGGAGAAGGCCTTTGATCGGGTAGAAATAAATATTTGCGAGAGGAACTGGGGCGGTTTGGGTTCGGCAGGGGTTTGTGGATTGGGTCCGGTTGTTGTATCAGATGCCGGCAGCGAGTGTAATGACGACCTGGGTGAGTTTGGGGTATTTTAGGCTACATCGTGGGATGAGGCAGGCCCACTCTCCCCATTGCTCTTTGCCTTGGTGACAGAGCCACTGGCAAAGGCGCTTAGAGCTTCAAGGGGTTGGAAAGGGATAGTGTTGGGGTGTGTGGAGCACAGGGTCACACTATATGCAGACGATCTGTTGCTATACAAATCAGCCCCATTGGAAGTTATTGGGGGATCATGGACATTTTGGTGGAATTTGGCCGGTTCTCTGGGTATAAGTTAAACATGGGGAAGTGTGAGGTCTTTCCGATCCAGGCGAGGGGGCAGGAGAGGAGGCTGGGCGAGCTGCCATTTAAGGAGGGGGGGGAGTTTCAGGTATCTGGGCATTCAGGTGGCGCGGGGATGGCAGCAGCTCAATAAATTGAATTTGGCACCGTTGGTGGAGCAGATGAAGGGGTATTTTAAGAGATGGACGTGCCCCTGCTATCGTTGGCAGGGCGGGTGCAGTCCATGAAGTTGACGATACCCCCGAGGTTTCTATTCATGTTCCAGAACCTTTCGATTTTCATTCCAAAGGCCTTCTTTAGGAAGATTAATGCACTGACCTCGGGGTTTGTGTGGGCGGGGAAAGCCCCACGGGTGAGGAAGGTGCTGCTGGAGGGGGACGTGGGGAGCGGGCTGGCCTTGCCAAATTTGATGAACTACTACTGGGTAGCAAATACAGCCATGGTCAGGAAATAGGTAGTGGGGGAGGGTTCGGTGTGGGAGCGGATGGAGGCAGCCTCGTGTAAGGACACTACCTTAGGGACAATGTTGACGGCGCATCTGCCATTCTCGCCAGCCAGGTACTCCACAAGTCCAGTGGTGGTGGCGGCCTTGTGGCGGGACTCACAGGTTTGCTCCGGGGGTGGGGGGCTCCGGGGTTCCGGGGCTGCTGGCGGGCGGGGATTGAGCAGTTTAGAGATCTCCTCATGGGGGGCAGCTTCCACAGCTTGGAGGGACTGGTAAAAGAGTATGAGCTGCCCTGAGGGAATGGGTTCCGGTACTTACAAGTACTGGACTATGTGAGGAAACCGGTGCCGTCCTTTCCTCACCTGCCGCCTCGGGGTTGCAAGTCAAGGTGGTGTCGAAAACAGGGATTGGTGAGGGAAGGGTGTCGGAGATTTAGAAACAATTAATGGACTGGGAGGGCACCCCGAAAGGAGAAGTTAAGCGGAAATGGGAGGAAGAGCTGGGGAGTGTGCTGGAGGCTAGGTTATGGGAGGACGCTCTGAGGAGGGTGAATGCATCCTCTTCGTGTGCTAGGCTTTGCTCATTCAGTCCACAGGGCGCATATGACGGTGGCCAGAATGAGCAGGTTTTTTGAGGGGTTTGGATAGGTGTGGGCAGTGTGCGGGGTGATCCCCGAACCATGTCCACATGTTTTGGGCCTGTCTGAAATTGGAGGGATTTTGGCGGAGATTCTCTGACGTGATGTCTGAGGGTGACTGTGATCCTGAGTCCAGAAGTGGTGATTCTTGGAGTGTCGGAAGATCCGGAAGTCCAGGGGGAGTGCGAGAGAGGCCGACGTCTTGGCCTTTGCCTCCCTGGTAGCCCGGATCCTGTTGGAATGGAGGGACTTGGGGCCGCTGAAACTGGGGGTGTGGGTGAACGACATTGCGGAATTCCTTAGGCTGGAAAAAAATCAAGTTTGCCTTCAGAGGCACTTTGGAGGGAGATGAAAACCGTTCATCGACTTCTTCAAGGACAGTTAAGAGGTCAGCAGTGGGGGTGGGGGCGGAGGAGGGGCACTTTGGGGTTAAAAAGGAGTCAGAGTGGGTGGAGGGAAATGGCAGGGAGGGTGGGACGCAGGATGTTGGTTATTTATTTGTTATGAGATTTCCTGATTGTTCTCCTTTTGGTTTTGGTTGTGTTTGATGTATATGTAGAAATGCCTTAATAAAACATTTTTTTACAAAGTGATTCATGTACCCTAATTGTCATTGAGTAGAGTAATCCTATTTGTGAGTATTTGTCTTTCCTTTACTTTAACAATCGTCTTCAATAATTGTTACAGGATGACTGCGCTGCTTATTCTCAATGGAACTTGTCTCCTTCCACAAAAACAAAATAAAACTATACTCCCCCACGAGCCGGTGTTTCAAGTTGGGATACCGTCGCAAATAACATCAGAGTGCTTCATGACAGAAAATTGAGGGCTCAAGTCCGGGATCTTAAAAAGTTTAATTCCTTGGGTGTAGGGAATTTTGACTTTTGAATGTAATGAGTGTGACAAGCAAGTAAGATGAGCTTGATTTTATCTGGACGTAGATAATGTAACCGTAGTAAGCTTGAAAAGTGTGCCTCAAACCAAATTGATGGAATTGGCAGATAAATTGGAAGTAGACTTACCTACAGGAGCTAGGGAAGCTGAAATAATCGAAAGCCTAACAACACTTTTAAATACACGAGAGGAGTTAGCCAGACCCAAAATTTTGAAACGTGTAGATTTAGAATTAAGCAAAGCTTCAATTACAAAGAGACATAGAAATTAAAGAAGTTAGAGATACAGGAAAAAGGGAGGGAAAGGGAGGAAAGAGAAAGGGAGAATGGGAACAAGAGGAGGGAGAGTTTAAAAGCGAAATTCCCGGCTTGGCTCACTGTCTGTGCGGAGTCTGCATATTCTCCCAGTGTCTGCCCCGGTTTCCTCCCACAGTCCAAAAAATATGCAGGTTAGGCTGGGTTACAGGGATAGGGTGGAGGTGTGGGGCTTAAGTGGGGTGCTCTTTCCAAGGGCTGGTGCAGACTCAATGGGCCGAATGGCCTCCTTCTGCACTGTAAATTCTAAGTTCTAACTCATGAAACGGAGCAAGTCACACGGGAAGAAAAAGAAAGAGAGAGGGAGAGAGACTCCCAACTTCACACACAGGCAACAACAACCAAAAAGTTAGAAGTGACAGCAGAGGAAGGAGGTTCTAGATGGGAAACTAGTGGGGAGATGTTCAGATATGTACAAACTCCAACAAAATTTGATGAGAGAGATGCCGTGACATTTTTTTGTGCTTTTGAGAAAATAGCTAAACAGATGAGATGGCCACAAGGAATTTGGACTCCACTCTTATAGACCAACCAAACTTGTAGGAAGGGCTAGTGAAGTCTATGCGTCCTTGTCAGAGGAAAGGTTTGGGGTCAATGAGAGAGTGAAGAAACCTATGTTAGGGGCAAAAAGCTGGTAACGGAGGCGTCCAGACATAAATTTCGAGCTGTAAGAAAACAGTCTGAACAAGCTTGCCTTAAATTGAAAGAGTTAAACAAAGTCATTTTGACAGATGGGCTGAGCATTGAAAATAGAAGAAACCTATGGTACCTTTAGGGAGATAATTCTGTTGGAGGAATTTAAAGATTTGTTACCGACCATGATTAGAGCTGACGTTGGGGAGCAGAAAGTTAGAACTGCCAGACAAGCCACAGCACTTGCGGACAATTATGAACTGGTTTATAGACCAAAGCCTTTCTTTAGATCCAAGTTGAAACCGGAAAAAACTAGAAACTGGGAAAGGGTGAGAGGGGATAGGCCAGCCAGACAAGGAGTGGTCGGAAACTCCGAGGTGGTTTCGCCTCAGAATACAACAGAGTCTGTTGGTGGGGTGAGAAAGAGTTGAAAAAGGTCAATGTTTTCACAGTAATAAACTGGGCCACACAAAATCTCTATGCTGGAGATTGAACAGTCGGCCAGTTGGGGTATTTTAAAACGGGAAATATGAACTCAGAGGCTGGAGAACAGGATAAACAGATAGGATTCATACACAGTGCAAAGGGACAGACACGAGGAAGGAACATGTGTGCCAGCAGGTGGTGGATGTGTTAAATAAATTTATGTGCCAGGATAAAGTATTTTCATGTGGACAGGTCCAATTGGAAAGTATATTAATATCTTACGACATACAGGTGCAAGTCAATCCTTAATGTTGTGGGGAAAAGATAATTGTTGTTCAGAAGGGATATTAAAGGCAAGGGTTCTGGCCAACAGCATTCTCGAAGGAAGGAAAGAAATTCCCTTTGTAAAAATAAGCTTACAGTGCAGCTTGAAAACGGGAAGTTGTGGTAGGCGTGGTAGGAACCTTGCCCATTGCAGGCATTCAATTCATTCTAGGGAACGATATCTCAGGATCCCAAATGGTTGTGACACCTATTGTAGCTGATAGAGAATCCTATCACAGAGAAATTACAAACAGACACCCCTGTAGTATTTCCAGATTGCGTGGTGATGCAAACAGATGCTCAGTAGCTAAAACAAAACAGGGAGAAGTTGTGAGCCCAGGGTGAGGCCAGTAAGATCAGGTTATCTGATACCATTTTTAGAGAGCTTTTTTAAAATCTGAGACAGATACTGAGAACGAGGCAAATGCATTCAATTGAAAGAAGTTGTTTGAATTGCAGTAGTGACTCAAAAGTAAAACATTTAAAGACAGCCTAGCCGGGAGTAAAAGCCAGCGTTGAAACAAAGATCGAGACTCAGAGTTTTATACCCGGGGAGAAAGAGTGCTCGTGTTAACATAGAACATAGAACAATACAGCGCAGTACAGGCCCTTCGGCCCACGATGTTGCACCGAAACAAAAGCCATCTAACCTACACTATGCCATTATCATCCATATGTTTATCCAATAAACTTTTAAATGCCCTCAATGTTGGCGAGTTCACTACTGTAGCAGGTAGGGCATTCCACGGCCTCACTACTCTTTGTGTAAAGAACCTACCTCTGACCTCTGTCCTATATCTATTACCCCTCAGTTTAAAGCTATGTCCCCTCGTGCCAGCCATTTCCATCCGCGGGAGAAGGCTCTCACTGTCCACCCTATCCAACCCCCTGATCATTTTGTATGCCTCTATTAAGTCTCCTCTTAACCTTCTTCTCTCCAACGAAAACAACCTCAAGTCCATCAGCCTTTCCTCATAAGATTTTCCCTCCATACCAGGCAACATCCTGGTAAATCTCCTCTGCACCCGCTCCAAAGCCTCCACGTCCTTCCTATAATGCGGTGACCAGAACTGTACGCAATACTCCAAATGCGGCCGGACCAGAGTTCTGTACAGCTGCAACATGACCTCCCGACTCCGGAACTCAATCCCTCTACCAATAAAGGCCAACACTCCATAGGCCTTCTTCACAACCCTATCAACCTGGGTGGCAACTTTCAGGGATCTATGTACATGGACACCTAGATCCCTCTGCTCATCCACACTTTCAAGAACTTTACCATTAGCCAAATATTCCGCATTCCTGTTATTCCTTCCAAAGTGAATCACCTCACACTTCTCTACATTAAACTCCATTTGCCACCTCTCAGCCCAGCTCTGCAGCTTATCTATATCCCTCTATAACCTGCTACATCCTTCCACACTATCGACAACACCACCGACTTTAGTATCGTCTGCAAATTTACTCACCCACCCTTCTGCGCCTTCCTCTAGGTCATTGATAAAAATGACAAACAGCAACGGCCCCAGAACAGATCCTTGTGGTACTCCACTTGTGACTGTACTCCATTCTGAACATTTCCCATCAACCACCACCCTCTGTCTTCTTTCAGCTAGCCAATTTCTGATCCACATCTCTAAATCACCCTCAATCCCCAGCCTCCGTATTTTTTGCAATAGCCTACCATGGGGAACCTTATCAAACGCTTTGCTGAAATCCATATACACCACATCAACTGCTCTACCCTCGTCTACCTGTTCAGTCACCTTCTCAAAGAACTCAATAAGGTTTGTGAGGCATGACCTACCCTTCACAAAGCCATGCTGACTATCCCTGATCATATTATTCCTATCTAGATGATTATAAATCTTGTCCCTTATAATCCCCTCCAAGACTTTACCCACTACAGACGTGAGGCTCACCGGTCTATAGTTGCCGGTGTTGTCTCTGCTCCCCTTTTTGAACAAAGGGACCACATTTGCTGTCCTCCAGTCCTCTGGCACTATTCCTGTAGCCAATGATGACATAAAAATCAAAGCCAAAGGTCCAGCAATCTCTTCCCTGGCCTCCCATAGAATCCTAGGATAAATCCCATCAGGTCTCGGGGACTTATCTATTTTCAGCCTGTCCAGAATTGCCAACACCTCTTCCCTACGTACCTCAATGCCATCTATTCTATTAGCCTGGGGCTCAGCATTCTCCTCCACAACATTATCTTTTTCCTGAGTGAATACTGACGAAAAATATTCATTTAGTATCTCGCCTATCTCTTCAGACTCCACACACAATTTCCCATCCCTGTCCTTGACTGGTCTTACTCTTTCCCTAGTCATTCGCTTATTCCTGACATACCTATAGAAAGCTTTTGGGTTTTCCTTGATCCTTCCTGCCAAATACTTCTCATGTCCCCTCCTTGCTCGTCTTAGCTCTCTCTTTAGATCCTTCCTCGCTACCTTGTAACTATCCATTGCCCCAACCAAAACTTCACACTTCATCTTCACATAGGCCTTCTTCTTCCTCTTAACAAGAGATTCCACTTCCTTGGTAAACCACGGTTCCCTCGCTCGACGCCTTCCTCCCTGTCTGACCGGTACATACTTATCAAGAACACGCAGTAGCTGATCCTTGAACAAGCCCCACTTATCCAGTGTGCCCAACACTTGCAGCCTACTTCTCCACCTTATCCCCCCCAAGTCACGTCTAATGGCATCATAATTGCCCTTCCCCCAGCTATAACTCTTGCCCTGCGGTGTATACTTATCCCTTTCCATCATTAACGTAAACGTCACCGAATTGTGGTCACTGTCCCCAAAGTGCTCTCCTACCTCCAAATCCAACACCTGGCCTGGTTCATTACCCAAAACCAAATCCAACGTGGCCTCGCCTCTTGTTGGCCTGTCAACATATTGTTTCAGAAAACCCTCCTGCACACACTGTACAAAAAACGACCCATCTATTGTACTCGAACTATATATTTTCCAGTCAATATTTGGAAAGTTAAAGTCTCCCATAATAACTACCCTGTTACTTTCGCTCATATCCAGAATCATCTTCGCCATCCTTTCCTCTACATCCCTAGAACTATTAGGAGGCCTATAAAAAACTCCCAACAGGGTGACCTCTCCTTTCCTGTTTCTAACTTCAGCCAATACTACCTCGGAAGAAGAGTCCCCATCTAGCATCCTCTCCGCCACCGTAATACTGCTCTTGACTAGCAGCGCCACACCTCCCCCTCTTTTGCCTCCTTCTCTTAGCTTACGAAAACACCTAAACCCCGGAACCTGCAACATCCATTCCTGTCCCTGCTCTATCCATGTCTCCGAAATGGCCACAACATCGAAGTCCCAGGTACCAACCCACGCTGCCAGTTCCCCTACCTTGTTTCGTATACTCCTGGCATTGAAGTAGACACACTTCAAACCACCTACCTGAACGCTGGCCCCCTCCTGCGACGTCAAATCTGTGCTCCTGACCTCTATACTCTCATTCTCCCTTACCCTAAAACTACAATCCAGGTTCCCATGCCCCTGCTGCATTAGTTTAAACCCCCCCAAAGAGCACTAACAATTCTCCCCCCCAGGATATTTGTGCCCCTCAGGTTCAGATGTAGACCATCCTGTCTGTAGAGGTCCCACCTTCCCCAGAAAGAGCCCCAGTTATCCAAAAATCTGAAACCCTCCCGCCTGCACCATCCCTGTAGCCACGTGTTTAAATGCTCTCTCTCCCTATTCCTCATCTCACTATCACGTGGCACGGGCAACAACCCAGAGATAACAACTCTGTTTGTTCTAGTTCTGAGCTTCCATCCTAGCTCCCTGAAAGCCTGCCTGACATCCTTGTCCCCTTTCCTACCTATGTCGTTGGTGCCAATGTGGACCACGACTTGGGGCTGCTCCCCCTCCCCCCAAAGGACCCGGAAAACACGATCCGAGACATCACGTACCCTTGCACCTGGGAGGCAACATACCAAACGTAAGTCTCTCACGCTCCCACAAAATCTCCTATCTGTGCCCCTGACTATAGAGTCCCCAATTACTAATGCTCTGCTCCTCTCCCCCCTTCCCTTCTGAGCAACAGGGACAGACTCCGTGCCAGAGGCCCGTACCCCATGGCTTACCCCTGGTAAGTCCCCCCCCCCCACAAGTATCCAAAGCGGTATACTTGTTTCTCAGGGGAACGACCGCAGGGGATCCCTGCACTGACTGTTTTTTCCCAGTCCCTCTTACAGTTACCCACCTATCTCCAATCTTTGGTGTAACTAATTCCCTGAAGCTGCTATCTATGACCCCTTCTGCCTCCCGAATGATCCGAAGTTCTTCCAACTCCAGCTCCAGTTCCCTAACTCGGTCTTGGAGGAGCTGGAGATGGCAGCACTTCCTGCAGGTAAAATCAGCAGGGACACTAACTGCATCCCTCACCTCAAACATCCTGCAGGAGTGTTGTTAACTGTATCAGGCAAACCCCCGAAAGCTAGATTCAGTAGGCCGTATTACATTGAGCGAGGAAAACAATCTGGTACGCATCCCAGATAGACGCTAATCACACTGAGTGTGTCATTTATTAAAATTCATTTTTACAAATTGTGGGCTTCGCTGGCTAAGCCAGCATTTGTTGCACATCGCTAATTTCCCTTACTAAAGTGATGGTGAACTGCCTTCTTGAAGTCCCTGAGGTGTAGGTAACTCACTGTGCTAATAAGGAGGGAGTTCTAGGATTTTGACCCAGCAACAGTGAAGGTACAGAGATATATTTCCAAGTCAGGATGGTGAGTGACTTGGAGGGGACCTTCCAGGTGGTGGTGTTCCCATGTATTTGCAGCCATTGGCTTCTAGATGGTAGTGGTCGTGGGTTTGGAAGGTGCTGCTTAAGGAGCCTTGGTGAGTTCCTGCAGTGCATTTTGCAGATCGTTCACACTGCTGCTACTCTGCATCGATGGTGCAGGGAGTTAATGTTTGTGGAAGAAATGCCAGTGAAGTGGGATGCATTGTCCTGGATGGTGTCGCACTTCCCCAGTGTTGTTGGATCTGCGCTCATGTGATGGAGAGTATGCCATCACGCCCCTGACTTGTGCCTTGTAGGTGGTGGGCAGGCTTCGATTGCATGATCCCTAGCTTCCGGCCTGCTCTTGTAGCCACAGTATGTATATGGCTCGTCCAGTTCTGTTTCTGGTCAATGAATGCTGCATTTCCTTTTGGACTGCTTCAGTGTTCTGAGGAGTAGTATATGGTGCTGAATATTATGCAATCTTCAGCGAACATCCCCACACCTGACCTTGTTGGAAGGAATCATTGATGAAACAGCTGAAGATGTTTGAACAAATAACAAAGAACAAAGAAAGGTACAGCACAGGAACAGGCCCTTCATTCCTCGAAGCCCGTGCCGACCATGCTGCCCGTCTAAACTAAAATCTTCTACACTTCCTGTGTCCGTATCCCTCTATTCCCATCCTATTCATGTATTTGTCAAGATGCCCTTTAAATGTCACTATCGTCCCTACTTCCACCACGTCCTCCGGCAGCGAGTTCCAGGCACCCATTACCCTCTGTGTAAAAAACTTGCCTCGTACATCTCCTCTAAATCTTGCCCCTCGCACCTTAAACCTATGCCCCCTAGTAATTGACCCCTCTACCCTGGGGAAAAGCCTCTGACTATCCACTCTGTCTATGCCCCTCATAATTTTGTAGACCTCTATCAGGTCGCCCCTCAACCTCCTTGCCTCTGGAGTTCAGTTCTGTTGCCCATGTTTGAACCAATGTTATAATGAAGTCAGGATCTGAATGACCCTGGCAGGAAACCAAATTAAGCATCAGTGAGCAGGTTATTGATAAGGCAGTGCAACTTGATAGCACTGTTGATGACCCCTTTCATTGATAGTAGACTGATAGGGCTCTAATTTGCCTAGTTGGATTTGTCTTGTTTTTTGTGTACAGGACATTCCTGGGAAATTTTCCACATTGCCAGGTTGACGGCAGTGTTGTAGTTGTACTGGACCAGCTTGGTGCGGTTAGTTCTGGATCACAAGTCTTTGATGCTGTTGCCAGAATATTGTCGGTAGTATTTGAGTATCAAGTGCCTTCGGGGGGACACACTGAAATGCCAAGGGTTTGGAAGAATTGCATTGTGGGGGACCCAGCAGGGGACCTTGTTGTCAGGCCATCCGCTCAAAATGGTGGGCCAATTGCGGGATTCCCTCACAAACCTCGCAATGGCAAAATTTGTATGGCTAAGAACTGGGAATCGGGAGCACAAATCAGGTGCAATTGAGCTCCGGCAGGGGAACAGTCTCGTAAATGGAGAATTCTGCCCATGACATTGCTATTTACATCTCTAAAGCTATTTTTGGTCAAAATATTTGTCTAAACTTCTTTCATAAACATATTAACCAGCAAAGGTATTTACATCTTTCAAGCAAGTGGACTTAGCAGATATGAACTTTGAATTTAAGTGCTCTGTAGAGAAATGTCTTATTATTTTGAGTCCATATGTTGTGCTTTGATCTTCTGTAGACTCTATAAACTTAGCTCGGGCTGCATTTTCCATATGGTCAGGGCTTGGCTATCGCCCTTGGAAGAGTCGGCAGAGAACACTTCGCCGCTGATTCCAGCAGCTCCGATGCCATATTGTGCTCTAACTAGTGCTGATTGGCATAAGGCAGATATTCTGCTTCTCACTCAGGGGGAAGTCCTGCCTTGGAGACCTGCCAGCCAGTCAGATTGGCCAGCAACTCTCCACTCATTCCAGGCATAGTCATGCAGGAGCCAGTAGATGAACTGCAGTGGGCTCCTGTCACTAAGTCCTAGGAAGTGGTGGACAAGTAAATTGCAAGGGTCCCAGGTTGGGGAGGGTAGGGAAGAGAGGCCATTAGGCCCAGGGGTGCTCTGCCGGTATGTGGTGGGATGTAGTGTGTGTTGGGGGGGGGAAGTTTGAGGACCTCCAACAGGTGAATTGGGGCATTGGGGGGGGATGTGGAGGATGCATCGGGGTGGGGTCAAAAGATTGGACGGCATTTTAAAATGGCATCCCGATCTCTTCCTGCACTGACGAGCTCCCCCCACACAGGGGCCCGAAATACCAACACAGAGTGTGCCGGGAGCAACACCTCTAACCCGTCCAAAACGGATTTCAGTTAGATTGTGCCCTTAGTCATTTTTATTTGGGCCTGAGGGAGTTTCTCCCAGGTCAAGCCCACATTTCGAAATGTTTTCAACACTGGGGCGAAGCTTAACTCGCCGGTGAGATCGGTTCCTCAGAGATCGGGGTGTCATTTTGAAAGGGTGCCCCGATGTCTAAGTTAACTCGAGGTCCCCCTCCCTCACCACCCTTGGGTATTGTCATCCCCTGCATACATGGGCATTATCCCTCACCCCTCCTCCTTCCAGGTGAGAACCCCTATTATGGGGTCACAGAGGCCCCCCCTCTCTTTTCAAGCTTCCCAACCCACTCTTTTGCCCAACCCCCTTTCTGGACGCCACCCTTCATCACACCAACATTTATTAGGTCCTTCATATCTGCCCTTCAGCCCCCACCCTTCACACCCCTCCCCCATTCCCCCCTTCATGGACATGCCCCCCCCTCAGGTGTAGACCATTGGTAGTGCCACCCTGGCACCTGGGAACTGGCACCTGGGCACATGGCAATGCCCTTGCCAGCTTGGCAGTTCCACTCATGCACCTTGGAAGTACCTGTTTGGCAGTGCCAAGGTGCCAGGCTGGCAATGCCAAGGCACCTGTGTGCCAAAGGGAGAGACAGGGGGCCACCTTGCCCTGTCCCCAACTACCCAGGGGTCTCCAATGGCCTGGAAAAAATCCCAGGTGCCGTTGGCCTGGTCCACATTTGTGTGGACAAGTGCTAAATGGTGGCAGGTCCAGGCCACGCTCACAAGGCAGTTAGTTCCCATTGCCCAGGAGAATACGGTGCAAGCGTATTTGTATGAGCTAAATGTTAATCTGGATCTCGCCCTTGCCGGGCAAGATTCAGTTCATGACGTCTTGCAAGGTTAGGTTTAATCTCGCAAGACATCTCAATCATTGAGAATCTCGCAAGAGACCTCTCGAGAGGTTCATTGGCCTCGTCGTGCCACCAGGTCTGGCACGACAAGGTGGTTAAATCGCGCCCCATAAAACCATGAATGTGAGAGCTTACATAGGCCTATCAGCCATCAAGTCCACTCCACCATCCAATGAGATCATTACTGATTATCATAGAATATCACAGAATTTACAGTGGAGAAGGAGGCCATTCGGCCCATCAAGTCTGCACTGGCTCTTGGAAAGAGCACCCTACCCAAGGTCAACACCTCCACCCTATCCCCATAACCCAGTAACCCCACCCAACCCTAAGGGCAATTTTGGACACTAAGGGCAATTTAGCATGGCCAATCCACCTAACCTGTACATCTTTGGACTGTGGGAGGAATCCGGAGCACCCGGAGGAAACCCACGCACACACGGGGAGGATGTGCAGACTCCACACAGACAGTGACCCAAGCAGGAATCAAACCTGGGACTCTAGTGCTGTGAAGCCATTGTGCTATCCACAATGCTACCATGCTTCCCACAATGCTACCGTGCTGCCCGTGATCTGATGTATCAATCTTCAACTCCGTTCTTAACCCCATAACCTTTGATTTCATTATTAATTAAAAATCGGTCAATCTCAGCCTTGAACATATTTAATGAGCCAAAACTTACAGCTCTCTGCAGTAAAGAGTTTCACAGATCCACTACCCTCTGAGGGAAGAAATTCCTCCTCAGTTGTATCTTAAATGGGCGACCCCTCACTCTGAGATTATACCCTCCGGTCCTAGACTCTCCCAGAAGGGGAAACAACCTCTCAGCATCTACCCTGTCAAGCCATCTGAGAATCTGTTATGTCTCAATGAAGTTTCCTCTCATTCTTCTAAACTCTAATGTGCACAGGCCCAACCTACTTAACGTCTTCTCATGAAAATCTTGAAATGCCCCCGTCATCCCAATTCTCTGTCTTCTATTAATTAGCCAATCCTCTATCAATGCTAATATACTACCCCAACACCATGGCCTCTTATCTGGACAGACAAGAGTTAGACTCAAGCAGGCATTCAACTGAGTTGGCAGCAGCAGTGGACTATGTGGGTCATTAAAAATAGCATTTTCATCTGGCGTGCTGGAAAAAATACACAATGGATATCAAACCAAAAGCAAGTGCGGAGAGTGTGCTCAACAGGCCAGTCATTGGGCAAGCATAAGAAAAACGTCTCAAAAAATAATGTTGTTCAGAATTATCTGAAACATTCAGAAAGGACAAACCCAGTCAGGGTGACGATACAGCCTGCTTAGCCTGAATGACCCTGGCAGAAACTTGGGACAAATTTCTCTGACTTGAAAGCAACACATCTTTTGATTGTAAAGTGTTTCAGTGAATTGCAAATATCTGAAGGAACACAACTGAATGTAAATACAGGGATGGGTCGCAGCGTGAGACTGAATTGGATCTCAGCGTACGACTGTGCAGTGTTAAGAAAACAAAGGTAGGTTTGAGGAATTTATAATTGTATCGGTATACATTAGAAATTAGGTATCGTTAGTTATGAGTGGATTTACTTTTCTGTGACTGGAAGTTAGCTTCATGCTGGAAGAGGTGTTTGTATGTGTGGGGGTTGGTTTCCAATACCTAGCAGGTTGGTTCCCAGGTGACCCTCAAAACTAGAACAGGTTATATTTTGGCTGCTTGATGACTTGCAGCTAGTTTCAGAGACTTGTTCTCAGACTGGTTGATGAGGGTCAGTTCTGCTTGGTCCTGAGATTTAAAAGGGCGCAGTCACTGAAACTAGCCTCAATCACATGATCTGGGTCGGGGTCAACAGTGAGATCAACCCAGTCTGGTTTGTATGGGGGAGGCCACCGGGATTAATGGGAAGTTAACAGCAGCCATTGAATTTCGATTTTCTCTTCTGTCCGATATGAAACATGGAAATAGGCAGTCTGGAGACTCCGTATTCATTAGGTGTTGGCCCATCCTTAAACAATCAGATGTGTGAATTCCACAAATGGCTATGAGGTACCTTTACCTATGTCCATATTTAATTAGGTATTTGCTGGAGACTTGATGCTGTCTGTATTCCAAATGCCAACAGTCACCTGATTTGTGGCAGCCACCTTAACAGCTTGTTTGCACCCATTTTTCCAAAGTATTGACTGAAGGTCCATAATATGACATGCAAATACTCGGCATGACACAAGACATTTCCCTGCTGGTTGCATGCCGGGTCCTATACTAAGGATTATGGGTTTACAAGGCCCTCAGATTCAGACACTGGACATCGCTGTTAATTGAATATGACAGTTTAAATAATGGACCACAGTTTCCAGCTGAGAACTTTGATATATTTGCAAAGCAAATTTGTCCACCAATAAGAAAACAGGAAGATGTCCATCATTTTCTGTGATTAATAAGCTTATAAGGTTGCAAGAAGTTCAATTTCTGAGAATATACTTTTGCCAGTGTATCATTGATTGCAGAAATTACCATCAGTTTAATGTTATTTCTTACACATTGGCTGGCAGATTGCAGCTGGTGGGGAAGTCAATGCTGCAGGAGCTCAGCATGGGGAGGCGACTTGCCTCCCACCGGCGGGAACGGTCAGAAAATTCCAATCATTAGCTCTGTTTCTCTCTCCATAGCCTGTATACTGGAAATAAAGAAATGTTGCCACCTGATTATCATGATATTCAAACACACACATCATGATAGACACACCAACAGACAAATCAGAACACACAACACCACAACCAATCATAGACAAGGACAGGGACAGTATAAAAGGACAAACACGACACCTGGTGGTCAGTATTAGCTGGAGACCAGGACAAGGACAGACCTGCTACACGACACACTCAGGGAGACACAACGTGCAGAGTATCCAGACCGAATTGTATATAGAAGTTGAAATAAAATAGAGTTGTACCAAATACAACTGTGTTGGTTCATCTGTGCATCAGAGCACCCAACACCACATGGTACAGGAGTGGATCGATACCTGCCGGCATACCTCAGTGTACAGAGACAACCAGCAGTACCCAGGCAAGATGTATTCGCTCCCGGTTCCGCAGCCGTTCCAGTGCCACGGCGATCTCCGCGAAAACTGGCGGCGATTCCGGCAAGCGTTTGAATTGTTCCTGGTGGCAGCTGAACTCAAAGACCTGGATGATAATGAAAAAATTGAATTTCTCCTCACCATCGCCGGTGCAAGAGCAAAAGAAATCTTCACAAGGTTCAGGTTCTTCAGGAGGCAACAAAGGTACGATTACCAGGCAGTCCCGGACAAATTCGCCAAATACTGTGAGGAAAACGCACTCCAATCAGCAAGTAAAGGTAAGAAAAGCGGCAGTACTCACCTCGTGGCCGGGATCCCGGAGGCCGAATTCCCAGAGGCCGAAATCCCGGGCCTGAGAGAGAGTTGGGTCAAGGTCGGCGGCCATCTTGCTAAAGGTATCACGCTAGCACAGTTGCGCGAGCAGTGCGCAGAACCGGAAGTTTCGTTTGCGCATGCGCAGTCAAGAAAACGGCCATCGGTACAGGAACAGCGATCTGCGCATGCGCAGTCGCTTCCTACGTGCTACATACCGAGCATCAGGATGTCAGAGGCCCCAGACTGCACCAATTTAAAGGGGAAACGTCCCAAATCCAATTTAAAAGGGAAACGTTCCAAAGCAAAAAAACTAAAATCTGTTAAAGCTGTAAAACAACCTTCCCTCACCTGGAATGACAGCACATTGCCGCAAATTGACCCAGGAGATGAATTTGACCTCCGAAGAACCCTGCAACAAGCAGTTACCTATGCACAAGCCGATGATTCCGACCTCGAATACTTCGATACCGATCTTTACATTTTTTCTGGACCTCGCGAGCCCAATGACAGCTCTATGGTCCTAGACGACTACGACTCGGACAAACTTTTCGTGTTGCACATTGGCGGCCCCCACATTGAATCCGACGCAGATGCGGATTCATTTTTCGGATTTGAAGATCTTCAACCCAGCAGATATGACGTCCCAGCTTATCAGTGCAGGATGATGCCGCAGCCTGAAATTAACAGACAGGGAGCGGTGCAAGCCCACAGAGAGCGGCCTGCTGCCACACAGAGCGTGGTCCACGTCCCGCTCAGCGTTCCCGACTCTATGAAAGAAGACATGCAAGACTCCAGAGCGCAGTCCTTGCATGAACAAGAAGTGACTCCAGAGTCACAAGCCTCCACAGCGAGCTCGTGGCCAGACTCCACGATAGAAGGAACGCAAGACTCCAGAGCGCAGTCCTTGCGCGAACAAGAAGTGACTCCAGAGTCACAAGCCTCCACAGCAAGCACGTGGACAGACTCCACAATTGCAGAAACGCAAGACTCCAGAGCGCAGTCCTTGCATGAACAAGAAGTGACTCCAGAGTCACAAGCCTCCACAGCGAGCTCGTGGACAGACTCCACAATTGCAGAAACGCAAGACTCCAGAGCGCAGTCCTTGCACGAACAAGAAGTGACTCCAGTGTCACAAGCCTCCACAGCAAGCTCGTGGACAGACTCCACAATTGCAGAAACGCAAGACTCCAGAGCGCAGTCCTTGCACGAACAAGAAATGACTCCAGTGTCACAAGCCTCCGCAGAGAGCTCGTGGACAGCCTCCACGATAGAAGAAACGCTTGACTCCGATGTGCAGTCCGTGCAGGAACAAGACCATGAGGGTCTAGCAACCTCTCCTGACCAACCAGCAGCAGACGATGCAAGTCTGCCATGCTCACGTGAACAGCGCGAAGGCTATAACAGCCTACCATGCTCCACTACACAGCAGCATGACCATGACGGTCTCTCATGCTACAATGAAGGGCACAGCGCTGATGACTGTTCAAGCCCAACTGAAGACAAGCCAAAGGAATCGCCTCTTCCAAGCCCGAAGGAAAAAGGTTTATGCGCTGACCTTCAGGATCATTATAGCCGAACAGAGGTTAATAATGCTGCACGGTCACAGAAGGATGCTGAGGATTTGCTAAATAAATTACTTGTATGTTTAACTTGCAAGGAGCAGACTGAGAATTGCCAGTGTTTTAGTACGGATAAAAAAAATGGACAAGACATTGATCCTCAGTTACTGGAAATAACACAACCTGAATCATATCTACAGCAGGGACAACTGTCTCCCTTCAACACAACACTGCAAAGTCCCAACTTCGGAGACCAGCAGTTAGTCAGTAATGACTCTTCAACCTTGAGGGGAACATTAACTGCATTGAATCTATACACATTCCACTGATAAATGAGCAGAACATTGGAGCAAGAATCCTGAGGACACCGACATCGAGTAGCCAGATAAAGAACTTAAAACCCACAGCAGTTTCAAGTGAACCAAGTGTGCTTTCCACTAATGGTGAAGATGCAGATAAGGTCGACCCGATTATCCATTGTACCACACTAACCCCAGAGATTAAGCAGTTATGTCTGGGGAGTATAATGTGGGCAATTGAGAACAGTAAAAGAGAGACTGTGACTATGCCAGTCCCAGCAAAATCAGACCCAGAGACTATGAGGCATGTACATTAGACAAAGATACATATGAGGTAACTGAGAAGAAAATTGAAACGGAATGTTCTTTGGAAAATAGTACAATGTCGAAAGAAACATTGGATCCTACATTCGAGGCCATGCATATGGGAGAATTTGAGGGTCATAAACAAGGTTCTGCAATGTCTGGGGGAAGATTTAAAATTCCAAAGAAGAAAAGCCCAAATGAAGGACAACAGCAAGACAATGACAGTCCACCGACATGGTGTGCACCACCAGATGAAAACTCTGACAATTTACACAACCCTAGTGAACAGCAAGCTGCTAATGAGGATCTATCCACGGGATGTGAGACGAGTGACGACAGCATCCCACTTCCCATGCAAAAGGTGCAAGGTGACAGACCTCGCCTCGTGCGTACAGAGGCACTCGACGATCACGGTGGGACCACTGACGACTGCGGTAGCGCCGCACCGCTTCCACCCTCGATGGCTCGAGCCTCTCCACTGGTCGGTGCATTCTTGTATGTTCCGACTCCAGAAGTGCAGCTTCAGGGAATCTCGGCTGCCTCCAGTGAACCTGTTGGGACTCCAGATGGGGAGCAGACAAGCGCCGACTCTGATTCGCGTACGCCTGACTTTGCTCCGGACGGGCAGTGTCGCGGCCTCGGTGATGGCACGCTCAGGGTGACGGCATTTGCCACGGTGGCAGGGAATGGATCGCGTGGCAGTCACACTGGGTCGGCAATGGCGAGCAGCACCGGCGGTCCAAGACGGATACACCAATTCGCGCCATCGCCAGACATTGATGCGAGCAACAATTCTCTCTCCAAGGCGACATGCTTCGACGTTTCTCTGCGGAGTCGCCCTTCCAGCACAGCATGTGGCCGGAACCAGCGTGCACGGTCTCGGCCGACTTCAACATCTGGCACATTCATCGCCTTGCATGATATTAGTGATGGTGCCTCTTCAATGGCAACGACCCATTGGCTACAAGATGCCGTCCAGCGGCACCACTACAAACATAAAAAGAAAAAAGACTCCACCTCGTTCCTGGCATGCATGGTGGATGGATTGGTGCGTCGGCGCAATCGGCGAGCCTTGCGCCGCCTTCCACACTCGAAACTGAGCCGTACGCACACGCCGAATCCTCCACTGGTTCCCAAGGATGACTTTGTGGAGCTGCCACGGATCATGCCCCTTCCATCGCCACCCGTGGCCAGGCTTGCACATCAGCCGGTGGTTCTTGACCCACCCTTGAGGCGGTCAAGCGGAATTCGTCGCACATCTATTAGACTGGATTTATAACACTGTTCATACGTTTAAACGTTAAACACTGCTGTATTATAACCTGTTGTTGTTTTATCGTTCCAGATATCGTTTGACCGGACCACTAGTCAAAGTTTTTTTGCATTCATGTTTTGTTACGGTACAACCTCATTAGCATGACGCACCTGACATCGCCCCATGTATATAGTTACGTCGTTATGCACATGCTGTAAATAACACACACACACACTCTTAGATGCACGCACGACACGATTGTATTTATAACCAAGTAGGCACATATCTTTGTAAAAAGGGGGGATGTCATGATATTCAAACACACACATCATGATAGACACGCCAACAGACAAATCAGAACACACAACACCACAACCAATCACAGACAAGGACAGGGACAGTATAAAAGGACAAACACTTCACCTGGTGGCCAGTATTAGCTGGTGACCAGGACAAGGACAGACCTGTTACACTACACATTCAGGGAGACACAACGTGCAGAGTATCCAGACCGAATTGTATATAGAAGTTGAAATAAAATAGAGTAGTACCAAATACAACTGTGTTGGTTCATCTGTGCATCAGAGCACCCAACACCACACTGATGTCCCAGGAATAACAACAGGATAGTTATCTTATTACTAACGCTTAGCAGATTATTTTGATGAAAAAGTGGTGTTAATAAGAAAGAACCTCCTTGACATTCTAGATTTAGCACTATATTTTGGTCTTATTTGCTGATTATCATCATTTAAGTTTGCATGGAGGTGCTAAACCAGAAACCTGAAGGTTTAACACTCATGTGCTGATTAGACATGATTATCAAGAAGCAGTATCTGTGGGCTCCTCGTATCCACTTCCACTGACAGTGTGGAGTGTGCTGGTTGAAGCACAGTAGCCTGTTGCAGGGTAGCTCAGGGAACAAATGAGAGGGCACACAGGTTGTCAGACCTAGCACTGGAGATCCTGTTGGAGGACCACTCTCCTGCTGGAGCTGGTGCTGCTCTACCTGGTCTCATGTCCGTTTCCCCTTCAATTCAGGGAAGACACCTAGCAAGATATCCTTGGCCAAGAACTTCTTTGCTCCTGATGGCTCCTAAAATGGCATCCAGTACAGTACAGTCGCTCCTTCAGCTTAGGGGAGACCTCAGAGAATTTCCAGGATAAATGTTGCTCGACTGTTGGTGAAGCCTTGGAAAACTGATCCTGAAAGACTCCCAATTGTGGTGATGTGCATCAATGTAAATGCATGTAGGCTAGCTAGACACTAGAGGGAGCACCAAAGACATCACACACACACTCAACCAATAGATCAAGTAAATAGGACATGACCAATAGACATTCACGATACACAAGGAGGTGACACGACCACAGGGGGGGGCATTACACCAACCCATATATAAAGGGCACCACACACATGATCTGCCTCTTTCCAGTGGAGACAGTCAGAGAGTAGAGACACAAGGTTGATTCAATATTACACCCACCACGTGGATTGCAGCAGCTGGTTAGTCAGTCTGGGGAGCTATAGTAGGATTAGCAGTAGTGTCGAACCAGAGTAATAGAAGTGTAAATAGTTTAATAAACGTGTTGAAGTTATCTCCACGTCTGAACTTTCCTTTGTCAAGTGCACCACAAGGAAGCCGCTTATGTTACACCGACAACATAACAAATCATGATACCAGAAGTGAAATATTTCAATCCAGATAGCCATACCTCAGCGTACAGTGACAACCAGCAATGATACCCAGGCAAGGTGTTCGAGATCCGGGTTCCGCAGCAGCTACAGTGCCACGCCGATCTCCGTGAAAACTGGCGGGCATTCTGGCAAAAGTTTGAAATCTTCCTGGTGGCAGCCGAACTAGAAGAAGTGGCCGATCCTGAAAAAACAGAGCTTCTTCTCACCATCGCCGGTGCCAGAGCAGAAGAAAGCTTCAAAAAATTCAAGTTCTCCAAGGGACAAAACAGGAGCGACTTCCAGGCAGTCCTGGACAAATTCGGCAAATACTGGTGAGGAAAACACACTCCAACACTCCCGGAGCAGAGAACGATTTTGGTCGGCGGCCATCTTTCTAAAGGGACTGCACTTGCGCAGTTGCGCGAGAAGCGCGCAGAACGGGAAGGTCCGTTTGCGCATGTGCAAGATGCCGCGCATGCGCAATCACGAAAACAGCCATCGGTAAGGGAACAGCGATCTGCGCATGCGCAATCGCTTCCTACGCACTACGTCACATGCGTCATGACATCAGAGGCCCCGGACCACGCCCATTTAAAAGGGAAACGTCCCAAATCAAAGAAAAAATCGTTTAAAGCGTAAAACAACCTTCTTTCACCTGGAATGACAGCACAATGCCTCAAATTGAACCAGGAAATGAAATTAACCTCTGAAGAACCCTGCAACAAGCAGTTAATTACGCCCAAACCGTTGATTCTGACCTTGAATACTTTGATATCGACCTTTACATTTTTTCTGGACCTCGCGAGCCCAATGCCAGCTCCGACGCAAACAGTGATGATATGGTCCTAGAAGACTATGACTTGGACGAACCTTTCACCTTGGGAGGCTACCCCAGTACCAAATCCGAACCGCAACTAGACGTGTTGCACATTGGCGACCCCCGTATTGAATCCGACGCAGACGCGGATTCATTCTTCGGATTTGAGGATCTTCAGCCCAGCAGATATGGCATCCCAACTCGCGAGTGCAGGATGATGCTGCAGCCTGAAACCAAGAGACAGAGAGCGGTACACGCCCACAGAGAGCGGCCTGCTGCCACACCGAGCGTGGTCCACACACCGCTCAGGGTTCCCGACTCTACGAAAGAAGACATGCAAGACTCCACACCGCAGTCCTTGCATGAACAAGACTTGACTCCAGTGTCACCAGCCTCCGCAGCGAGCTCGTGGACAGCCTCCATGATAGAAGCAACGCAAGACGCGCAGTCCGTGCAGGAACAAGCCCATGAGGGTCTAGCAACCTCCTCTGACCAACTAGCAGCAGACAATGCAAGTCTGCCATGCTCAAGTAAACAGCAAGAAGACTATGACAGTCTACCACGCTCCAGTGCACAACAGGACGACTATGACGGTCTATCATGCTACAGTGAGGAACAAAGCAACGATGACAGTCCAAGCCCAAATGAAGGACAACAGCAAGACAATGACAGTCCACCCACATTGTTTGCACCACCAGATGAAGACTCTGACAATGTACTCAACCCAAGTGAACAACAAGCAGCTACTGAGGATCTACCCATGTTATGTGAGACGAGTGACGACAACATCCCGCTTCCCATGCAAGATGTGCAAAGTGACAGACCTCAGCTAGTGTGTACAGAGGCACTCGACGATCACTGTGAGACCACTGGTGACTCCGGTGACACCATGTTACTTCCACCCTCATTCTCTCGAATCTCTCCACAAGTCAATGCATTCCTGCATGTTCCGACTCCAGACGTGCAGCTTCAAGAAATCTCAGCTGACTCCAGTGAACCTGCTAAGACTCTGGACGGGGAGCATCAACAAACCAACACTGATTCAGTTAAAATAGACCAGACTCCAGATGGGGAGCAATCAAACGGCGACTCTGATTCACATATGCCAGACTTTACTCCAGACAGGGAGTGCCGCAACCTCAGTGATGGCACGCTCAGGGTGACAGCAGATGCCACAACGACAGGAGATGGATCACTTAACAATTACACTGGGTCAGTAATAACAAGCAGTGGCTACACTCCAAGAGGAATACACCAATATTCACCACAGCTATATCCGCACAATTTTTCCACATCAGCAGTGCAGCCAATGACAGCTCATGCTAGACAAACCCAGTATTCAGGCATGCAGCAGCCAGCAGTCTATGCAGCATATTCTCAAACAGGCCAGCACTACGAATTGCCCACTAATGGAATCAAGACCGAAGGAGGACTACCGCAGGCGCAATCTGCACAACAGACTGGATGCCTTAGTTAAAACCCAGGATTTGCTGCACCCCAGCCTGGCCAGACGGCATATTCCTATCAGATGCAAGGTTCTAGTTTCACACCATCACCAGGTATTCATGCGAGCACTAATTCTGTTTCCAATTCGACAAGTTTCAATGGTTCTCAGCAGGATCACCCTTCCAGCACAGCATGTGGCCAGAACCAGTATGTACAGTCTTATCCAACTTCAACATATGGCACATCCATGACCTGGAATGATACTGTTGATGGTACCTCTTCAATGTCAACACCTTATCAGCTACAAGATGCCATCCGACAGCACCATCACAAACATCGAAAAAAGAAAGTGACTCCAAATCAGAAAGTGAAGTGATTTGACCACTTCTTGGTTCCTGTGGCACAGGGACGTTGATGGTGTTCATAACCAAGAGAGACATTTGACCATGATGATTGCTGGTTTTTGGGACTCACACGAATGATGTGGACTTATTGTTTAATCACTGTTCTCATGACTTGTATATCTACTTAACCTATCTACCTGTTTTTTATTCAACTTTCTCAAAGTGTGTAGAAAATATGTAACATATAAAAAAGGAGGGATGTGGTGATGTGCATCAATGTAAATGCATGTTGGCTAGCTAGACACTAGAGGGAGCACCAAAGACATCACACACACACACTCAACCAATAGATCAAGTAGATAGGACACGACCAATAGACATTCACGATACACAAGGAGGTGACACGACCACAGGGGGGCATTACACCAACCCATATATAAAGGACACCACACACATGATCTGCCCCTTTCCAGTGGAGACAGTCAGTGAGAACAGACACAGAGTTGATTCAATATTACACCCACCACGTGGATTGCAGCAGCTGGTTAGTCAGTCTGGGTAGCTAGAGTAGGATTAGCAGTAGTGTCGAACCCGAGTAATAGAAGTGTAAATAGTTTAATAAACGTGTTGAAGTTATCTCCACGTCTGAACCTTCCTTTGTCAAGTGCACCACAAGGAAGCTGCTTATGTTACACCTACAACATAACAAATCACCAATGTGTTTCAGGGATCTTCTTCATAGCTTCAACAACAAGTGGACATGAAAGGGTAAGCATCCCATTTGACATGGATGTCAGTACTTCCTCCCAAATGCCTGGTTACTGTCAGGACAGAGCGTTAGGACAAGCATTAGCCACCAAAATAGCTTACAGCCTCCTTATTGAGTGCTAGCAGGCACTTTACTATAGTGTTGCAGCTGTAGTGGTCACCTTCATGCCTGATCTATCTGTGGTATTGTAAAATTAAGCCTGCAGGCCTCAGAGGTTCAAACAAACAAAAAGCTTTTTTCAGATGTCAACACTACATTCTGTTGAGTTTCCGGTTGTGGCGATGCTCAGCTAAGCCGCACGTTTCGGCGGCTCCAGTTCCGACGGACATTCGGGCTCTTTTTGAGAGCCCCAACGGGAATTTTGTTTTGACAAAACCCAGTGTGGGGTGAAGAAATAAGGAGTCCCCCCGCGCCCCCCAGTGTGCAGGAAAAAGATCGGTGGCGGTGGCCAGATCACGAAGGATTCTCGAGGGCAGCAGCAGAGAAAAGAAGGAAGCAAGATGGCGTCGGAGGGAGGCCGGCGACATGGGGACCGGATCAGGATGAATTCCTCAGAAGGTGTGTGGAGGAGTTAAAAAAGGAGGTGCTGGCCCCGATGTTGCTGGCAATCGATGGGCTCATAGAAACACAAAAGGCCCAGGCGATAGAGCTCCATGTGGTGAGGGAGAAGGTAACTGAAAACGAGGATGGGATCCTGGGCCTAGCGGTCAAAATGGAGACGCATGAGGCGCTACATAAGAAGTGCATCGAAAGAATTGAAGTCCTGGAAAATAGATCAAGGAGAAAGAACCTCCGGATCCTGGGTCTCCCCGAGGGAGTGGAAGGAGCTGACATTGGGGCTTATGTGAGCACGATGCTGCATTCGCTAATGGGAGCTGAGGCCCCCTCGGGCCCCTTGGAGGTGGAAGGGGCTCACCGGGTCCCTGCGAGGAGACCAAAGGCTGGAGAACCACCAAGGGCGATGGTCGTGAGATTTCACCGCTTCAATGACAGAGAGGTTGTTTTGAGCTGGGCCAAGAAGGTACGGAGTAGCAGATGGGATAATGCGGTGATACAAGTGTATCAGGATTGGAGCGTGGAGGTGGCGAGAAGGAGGGCAAGTTTCAATAGAGCCAAGGAGGTGCTGCATAAGAAGAAAGTAAAGTTCGGGATGCTGCAGCCGGCGCGATTATGGGTCACGTACCACGATAGACACTATTATTTTGAAATGTCGGAAGAAGCATGGACCTTCATCCAAAAGAGAAACTGGACCAGAACTGAGGGACTGATGTTGGAGGGGAAACAACAATGTTGATGTATAGAGGTGTAAATTGGGGAAAGGGAGGTTCACTGTATCGGGACGGTCTTTGACAGGGGGGACACTGAGAAATGTGGGTGCTGTGGTGTTGGGCGTTCTGACACACAGATGAGCCAACACAGTTGTATATGGTACAACGCTATTTTATTTAAACCTTCTATGTACAGTTTTGTCTTGATACTCTGCACGTGGGGATTCCCTGTTTGTGATGTTAAAACAGGTCGTGTCCATGTCCTTGTCCCCAGACCTACTGTCCACCAGGTGTCGTGTTCATGCTTTTATATGGTTCCTGTCTTTGTGTGTGATTGGTTGTGGTGTTGTGTGTTCTGATTTTCTGTTGGTGTGTCCATCATGATGTGTGTGTTTGAATATCATGACATCCCCCCTTTTTACAAAGATATGTGCCTACGTGGTAATAAATATAATCGTGTCGTGAGTGCATCTAAGAGTGTGTGTGTGTTGTGTACAGCATGTGCATATGATGTAACTATTTACATGGGGCGATGTCGGGTGCGTCACATCAACAAGGTTGTACCATAACAGAACATGAATGCGAACGAGAAAAAAAAACTTGAACAGTGGTCCAGTCAGACGATATCTGGAACGATAAACAACAACAGGTTATAATACAGAAGTGTGTAACTTTTTGAACATATGAACGGTGTTATAAGTCCAGTCTAATGGGCTTGCGACGAGTTCGGGTTGACCGCCTCAAGGGTGGGTCAAGAACCACCGACTGATGTGCAAGCATGGCCATGGGTGGCGATGGAGAGGGCGTGATCTGCGGCAGCTCCACGAAGTCATCCTCGGAAGACTGTTGAGGATCTGGCGTGTGTGTACTGTGTGGCTGCGAGCGTGGAAGTCGGCGAAGGGGGCGCCGATTGCGGCAACGCACTGAACCATCCGGCATGCGAATCAGGAACGAGCGGGGAGCCACACGTCGGAGGACTTCGGCCGGTGCTGACCAGCCACCATACGGTTGATGGACGTGTACTTTGTCTCCGGAGGACGGGGGGGCAGGTCCGTCACTCGTGTGTTGTACTGACTTTTCTGGCGATCACGCTGCATTTGCATGTTACGAAGAACCGTCTCATGATCCGTTTTTGGTGCCAGGATGGATGGTACCGTCGTCCTGAGGGAGCGACCCATTAGAAGCTGTGCTGGCGAGAGACCCGTGGAAAGCGGGGCCGATCGATAGGCCAGCAAAGTGAGGTTAAAGTCCGATCCGGCAGCAGCCGCCTTGCACAGGAGCCGCTCGGCAATGTGGACGCCCTTCTCTGCCTTCCCATTCGACTGTGGATGTAGAGGGCTGGATGTCACATGAGTGAAACCATATGCTGCGGCAAAGGACGACCATTCACGGCTGGCGAAACAGGGTCCATTGTCTGACATGACAGTCCTCGGAATGCCATGGCGAGCAAATGTTTCCTTGCAGGCCCCAATGACCGCGGACGACGTCAGATCATGGAGAGGCATGACTTCCGGGTAGTTTGAGAAGTAATCTATAATAATGATGTAATCTCTGCCGAGCGCGTGAAATAGGTCAACACCCACCTTCGCCCAGGGGGACGTCACCAACTCGTGTGGTAGAAGCGTCTCCGGAGTTTGCGCCGGCTGAAACCTCTGACAGATTGTGCAATTGAGCACCATGTTGGCTATGTCTTCATTAATACCCGGCCAATATACCGCCTCTCGGGCCCTTCATCTGCATTTTTCGACGCCCAAGTGGCCTTCGTGTAGTTGATTAAGAATCATCTGGCGCATGCTGTGCGGAATAACAATCCTGTCTAATTTCATAAGGACCCCGTCTATGTTGGTAAGGTCATCTCGCACATTATAAAACTGGGGGCACTGCCCTTTGAGCCACCCTTCCGCCATGTGGCGCATCACTCGCTGTAGAAGGGGGTCAGTCGCCGTCTCTGCGCGTATGTGGGCCAGACTTGGGTCATCAGCTGACAGATTTGCTGCTGTCAGAGTCACGTGTGCCTCAATTTGATGCACGAACCCCTCCGCATCTGGTGGTGTGCTCACTGCTCGGGAGAGCGTGTCCGCCACGATGAGATCCTTCCCCGGAGTGTAGATCAGTTCGAAATCATACCTCCTGAGTTTAAGTAAGATGCGCTGGAGGCGAGGGGTCATGTCGTTCAGGTCTTTGTTAATGATGTTGACCAGGGGGCGGTGGTCAGTTTCAACCGTAAATCGTGGAAGACCATACACATAGTCGTGGAACTTGTCCAGTCCAGTTAACAAGCCCAGGCATTCTTTTTCTATTTGCACGTAGCGCTGTTCGGTAGGGGTCATGGCTCGTGAGGCATATACAACCGGGGCCCATGACAACGTGCTGTCTTTTTGCAGGAGTACCGCTCCAATACCAGATTGGCTGGCACCCGTTGAGATCTTTGTAGGGCGAGCCGTGTCAAAGAACGCCAACACTGGTGCTGTGACCAGTTTGTGCTTGAGCTCCTCCCATTCCCGCTGATGCGATTGTTGCCAGTGGAATTCTGTTGATTTTTTTACGAGATGGCACATATTCGTTGTATGAGAAGCCAGGTTGGGAATGAACTTCCCAAGGAAGTTGACCATGCCCAAGAATCTTAGGACAGCCTTCTTGTCAACCGGCCGTAGCATGGCTGTGATGGCGCTAACTTTGTCTGCATCGGGACGGACCCCTGATCGTGAGACGTGGTCCCCGAGGAATTTCAGCTCAGTCTGGCCGAAGGCACACTTGAGACGCAGGCCATTTTGTCGTATGCGGGTGAAGACGCGTTGTAGACGATGCATGTGTTCCTGCGGAGTGGTGGACCAAATGATGATATCGTCCACATATACACGTACCCCTTCGATGCCTTCCATCATCTGCTCCATAATGCGGTGGAAAACTTCAGATGCTGAAATGATGCCGAAGTGGGATCACAACTGGTGGCCTCGTGGTTTGAGGTGTCTGGAGGTGGCAATTCGACATGTGGAAATGGAGGGGAAAGTGGTTGTGGGCAAGCAACTTTTCGCAGTGTCCTTCGATTCCTTCGCACAATGGAGCCATCAGCCATACGTATGACATAGGATCTGGGCGCAGCCTGTCGGACAACGACAGCCAGAGCAGACCACCCACCATCATCCTGATCCTGACCGTGTCTGCCGGGGATAGCACGTCCAGATCGGTGGCATGAGTGTCATAGCCCTGCTTCTGGCTGTCGCGAAGCTGCTGCATCTTCTGCAGCACCGGGAGGTGATCCAGGTTGGGCAGGTGTATGGCTGGAAGCGTCGTTCGCAGGTCCCTGTTCATCAGCAGTTGAGCTGGCGACATGCCAGTGGACAAGGGAGTCGCCCGGTACGCAAGAAGTGCAAGGTGTATGTCGGAAGCGGAGTCCGAGGCCTTGCGGATGAGCTGCTTAATGATGTGCACCACTTTTTCGACTTTGCCATTGGACTGCGGATAGTGCGGACTGGAGGTGACATGCCTGAAATTGTAGCTCTTGGCAAATGTGGACCATTCTTGACTGTGGAAGCACGGGCCATTGTCCCTCATGACGGTGATCGGGATGCCATGCCATGAGAATGTCTCTTTACACGCTTTGATGACGGTCCGTGAGGTGAGGTCTGGCAGCTTCAGCACCTCAGGATAGTTCAAAAAGTAATCGATGATTAAGATATAGTCGCGACCATTCGCGTGAAATAGGTCAACGCCTAGGTCATGTGGTTGCGCAGGTTGGAACCTCTGACAGGTTTTTCAGTTCAGGACCATGTCCGTGATGTCCTGGTTGATGCCGGGCCAGTACACAGCTTGCCGGGTCCTGCGTTTACACTTTTCTACGCCCAGGTGTCCCTCATGAATCTGCCGCAGCACCATGCTCTGGAGACGTAGCGGGATGACTATCCTGTCCAGCTTGAGCAGGATGCCGTCGATCAGCGTCAGATCATCCTTGACATTGTAGAATTGAGGGCATTGCCCTTTCTGCCAGCCATTGCTGAGGTTGTGGATGACTCGCTGCAACAGGGGGTCTTTGGCCGTCTCTTCTCGGATGAGAACGATCTTCTCATCTGTTGCCGGGAGAGTGCCTGCACACAGTTGTACCTGCAATTCAATGTGCTGGATGATCTCCAGTGGTTCACTGGGTGAGTTGACGGAGCGGGACAATGCATCGGCGATGATGAGCTCCTTGCCAGGTGTGTTCACCAAATTGAAATCATACCTCCGGAGTTTGAGCAGAATTCTCTGCTAATGAGATGTCATGTCGTTCAGGTCCTTTTGGATGATGGGGACCTGAGGCCTATGATCCGTCTCAACAGTAAATGTTGGCAAGCCGTAGACGTAATCATGAAATTTGAGGATGCCGGTGAGAAGACCTAAACACTCCTTCTCAATCTGCGCATATCTGGTCTCAGTGGGTGTCATTGCCCGTGACGCATATGCTACTGGTACCCAGGATGACGTGTCATCTCTTTGAAGCAACACCGCCCCAATGCCATCCTGCATCGCATCTGTGGATATCTTGGTCTCTCGGTCTGGGTCAAAGAATGCAAGGACGGGTGCAGTGGTGAGCTTGGCTTTCAGCTCCAGCCACTCTGTTCGGTGCTCCGCCTTCCACTCAAAGGCGGTTGATTTATTCACGAGGTTGCGTAGGGCCGTGGTGTGTGTGGGCAAATTCGGGATGAACTTGCCAAGGAAATTGACCATTCCCAGAAAGCACAGCACTGCCTTCTTGTCCTCGGGGACTTTCATTGCCTCGATGGCTTTAATTTTGTCTATGTCCTGGCGCACACCGTGTTGCAAAATCTGATCGCCCAGGAACTTCAGCGTGGATGTCCCAAAACAGCACTTGGACTTGTTTAGCTTGAGGCCACGTTCATGTATGCGTCAGAATACTTTCTTGAGTCGCGACACATGTTCCTCTGGGGTTGTGGACCAGATTATGATATTGTCAACGTAGACACGAACCCCTTCCATTCCCTCCATCATCTGCATCAGGCCGCAGTAGAATCTTATACTCGTACGGCAGCGTGCCCATCCCGCTAAATACATCTGGGTACTGGATTAGGATGTCGTCGATGCTGGCCTGAAGATCCGAATGGGACGGCGTCGTGGTGTAGACCCTTTGAATGAGATTCAGTTGCTTGCAGGCGTGCGCACCTAGCAGGGACGCCCTGTCTGGTTTAACAATCTCGAAGCATAAGCTTGCTTGTGTGTGTCAGCTGGACACCTGCAGATGGCAGCACCCCAGTGCCTTGATTGCGTTTCCATTGTAGTTCAGGAGTTTGCAGGCAGCTGGAAGGATTGTGGGGCTTCTTGACTCTCTTGAAGTCCACCTGCGAAATCAGGTTGGCGGAGGCACCTGTTTGAACTGGATGGGGCAGTGGTTAACCTTCATCACTGCATGCCATTCGTCCTCGGAATCCACGGCCAGGATTGATTGGACTTGCGATGTGTCCGGTGTGGCGTATTCGCACTTCGTAATAATGCCCACTCGGTAAGTGTTGGCCAGGTATTCATCATCTGGATCCGTCGCACTGCCTGGATCAGAGTCATGCATTCGGTGTTGCACACTTCTGATGCACCGCTGTCGGAATTGGGAGCGCTGGCTCCTGACTGGTGGTGCAGATCTGCACAGGGCTGCATAGTGGTTTGGTTTCCCACAGTTTAAACAGCGTTTGCCTCTTGCAGGGCAGTTTTTTAAAAAATGGGCGGTGCCGCAGTTCGCACACGTCCTGACGTCATGCCGCTCAGTGCGTCGTTGTGCATGCGTGGTGCGGTTTTCGGCCGCTTCATGTTCCCGATCGCATTACGCATGCATTGGGCCCCGGGAAGAGCGCGCAAAATGGCCGCTTTCGTCAATGTGGAGGTGCTGCATCCGGGAGAAGGCCTGAACACTCTCCACCTCATGGGAGGCTTGTTTTTCACTTTCTGCCGTTTTGTACTGTGAATAGAGATTTTTAGAGTGCTCATGCACAGTGCACGTTTCAATCGCGACTGGCAGGGTCATGTGCTTGATTTTCAACAATTGCTCTCCCAGAGGATCAGAGTGGACTCCAAAAACGATTTGGTCTCTGATCATGGAGTCAGTGATATCACCGAAGTTGCAGGATTGCGCTAGCAGTCTACGGTTAGTTAGATAGGAGGTGAAGGATTCATCTTTACCTTGCATCCTCTGCTTGAAGATGTAGCGCTCTAAGATTTTGTTGGTGTCCACCTCGCAGTGGCGGTCTAATTTGTCCAGGATGGTTCGGTACTTCATTTTGTCCTGCTCTTCTGAAAAGTGAAAGGTGTTGAAGATCTCTATCGCATGGTCACCCGCAGTGGTGAGTAGAAGAGATATCTTCCGAGCATCGGTCATGCCATTGAGGTCAGATGCTTCCATGTGTAGTTGAAATTTCTGCTTGAACGATCGCCAGTTGGCACTAAGATTGCCGGTGGTCCTGAGCTGATGAGGAGCCTGAATCTTGTCCATTGTGCCTGTATTCAGTAGCTGGGCTGGGTGTCACGGATCTTGCTGAGTTGAACTAAATAGATTGAATAGTCACTCCTGGTATCATGTTGTGCTATGCTGCTTCGGATAACACAGGCTGCTACTTGATGCAGTCTTAACTAAAGGATGCTCCAGACTCTGAAATGAGTTCAACGTGTTTATTGAACTATTAACACAGTTCTCAAATGAGTTTGACTCTCTGCTAATCTAACTGTAGTAACTCACTCTAACTGTACCAGCTTGCTCTAAGCCACATGCTGTGGTGTGATGCTGCTGATCAACCTAACTCTCTAGATGTCTGTCTGTGGAAAGAGGCAGGGTGTGAGTGCCTCATCCCTTTTATAGTGTTTATGTCATGCCCCCTTGTGGTGATGCCATCTCTGAGTGTCCTGACTGCCCATTGGTTGTGTCCTATTCTGAGTGTTCATTGGTTGCATGTTTCCATATCAGGACAGGAGTCCATCATTTAAGGCAGAAGAGGAGGAATTTATTTTTGCAGTGGGTTGTTAGTCTTTGGAATTTCCATCCACAGAGAGCAGTGGAGACAGTCATTGAACGTATTCAAGGCCATTACACATGATTTGCCCAAAAAGAGAGTCAAAGGTTAGGGGGAGCAGCAGGGAAGTGGGCTAAGGCCATGACCAGATCATTCATGATCTTCTGAAATAGCGGGGCAGGCTCCTCCTAATTCTTATGTGCTATGAGGCAATAAATACATAGAAGATAATTTTTCACTTGCCTTACTGTGCTAATGCTGGACTAGCTTCTCCCACAAATTAATGACCTACTCTGATTTCCCAGGGCCAGAAAGCCACAAATGAACTGCACTGTTTCCATTCATGCCACACAGCAAATCAAGATGCAAGTGTCTTTCAATGACAAGGGCCATGCCATTAGACATTATGTCACACCAATCGTAGAATCATACAGCATAGGAGGCAGCTGTTCAGCTCAACATGTCTGTGCTGGCTCTTTTGTAGCACTAACCAATTAATTAGAAATCTAGAATTAAAAGTCTACAGGTGACCATGAAACCATTGTCGATTGTCATAAAAACCCATCTGATTCACTAATGTCCTTTAGGGAAGGAAATCTGTCATCCTTACCTGGTCTGGCCTACATGTGACTCCAGACCCACAGCAATGTGGTTGACTCCTAAATGCCCTCGTGGATGGGCAATAAATGCTGGCTCAGCCAGTGACTTCCACATCCCATGAACGAATTTTAAAAAAAATCCCATTCGCATGTATTTCCCCATAGCCCTGAACATTTTCCCCCTTCAGATATTCATCCAATTCCCCTTTGAATATTCTGACTGAATCATCTTCCAAATCTTAAAGACTGTGCATTTCAGATCAAAACATGTCTCAACTCCACCCACCACCACCACCCCCCCCCCCTTCCACACACACACACACACACCCCACCCCATGTCCCTCCAGTCAATTTGCCAATTACCTTAAATTTGTGCCATCTGATTACCAACCCTCTGCCAGCGAAAGCAATTTCTCCTTGTTTACTCCACCGTAATTATTTGTGATTTTGAACAACTCTATTAAATCTCCCCTTAGCATTCCTTGCTCTAAGGGAGAAATTCTTGGGTTCTTTCCACATAATTGAAGTCTTAAAGGTAAATTATCTTTATTGTCACAAGTAGGCTTACATTAAGACTGCAATTAAGTTACTGTGTGTAATAATCCACAGGAGGCAGGGGTTCCGTCACCACACCAGTATTTATTTGCAATAACTTATATACAAGCGCAGCTCCAAACCGTGCTGCTAGCATTCCAGTCAACTTTTAACTGCCTCACAAAGCCTACACAGGTGCCCATATGGGCCCCCTCAATGAGCTATCATTGAGGGAGTTCATACTCCAATTGGCCAACCAATAATGCCAATTGGAGGTCATTACACTGTGAAAAGCCCCTAGTCGCCACATTACAGCGCCTGTTCGGGTACACAGAGGGAGAATTCAGAATTCTCAGCTGGTACAGAAATTGAACCCGCGTTGCTGGACTTGTTCTGCATCATAAACCAGCTGTCTAGCCCACTGAGCTAAACCAGCCCCTGTTTTACCCTTTCTGCCATTCTAGTAAATCTCCTTTGCACCCTCCTTTCGGCAGAGACATCCTTCCTCAAGAGTGGTGCTCAGAATTGTAAAGATTAATTAGATTTCTGGAAAGGATTGTTTTGACTTTTTGGTTAGGTTTAGTTCTACAGAGGGATGGGCGGGTCAGAGAATGCACATTTACAAGGAGGGGTGTGTGATACAATTAAGGACAGAAAGCTTTTACGAGAACACTGTGTAAAGGGATTCATTATAGGGAATAAGAGATTGGCACCCCATCCACCACCTTGAGCATTCACTCCTTCCACAGTGGCAGCAGTGTGTACCATCTACAAGGCACAACCATTACCGCCTAGGACAAGAGTAACAAAAGGATGGGAACACCACCACCTGCATGTTATCCAAGACACACAATTCTGACTTGGAAATAGATCACTATTCCTTTTCTTTCACTAGGTCAAAACTCCTCCAAAACAGCACTGTGGGCTGCTCACCACCACCTTGTCAAGGGCAATTGGGGTTGGGCAGTAAATGCTGGTCTAGCCAGCAATACTCACGTCCTGGAAAAAATAATTAATTAAAAAAATAATTGGCCAAGTCAGTGTTTCTATTTCATTGACATCAATCATTTTATTCCTGTTAAATCTATCCTTGAAAATATTTAGCATGACCCCAAATATGCATAAGTCTTAGACTAATTCTGCTAGCAGTGCATATTTGAACTACTAACACAAAACATCTTGATTTTGTTTGATAAATAGTCATATCGTTGAAGTTTATGTTACCAATAAATCACTGAATGAGTTGGGTTTACATAAATGTTTGGCCACCTGAAATGTGTTTTCAAGGTCACTTGGAGATTTGTTTTTCAGTAAATCACTTTGTCCCATTCTGTAGCCTGCATTTAGTTGATATAGTCAGGGCCTACTGTGCCTCTTATGAGAAAACCCTGTTTATATGAAGTGGCAGCCTTTTGGGTCTGACAGGAATGATCAATATCAAACTGTATCCCGAAGGGTGTGCCTTGAAATGAATATTAGGCTATATTTATGAGTGTTTGAGAAACTCCAGCTTCTTGTGTGTATTTATTTGGTCCACTGATTCTGCCTGGAAATCTAAAGTGCAAATTTGAATTTTTAAGCATCCTGTAATTATCATTGAATTGCATATATTTTTAGGATTTAGAAATGCAGATATGGTAGACAGAACTCTGAACCAAATTCCCTCTAATTAAAACCATTTTAGAGTGGATGGTCTTTCCCTTCAATGTTCTGCACTAGCTTCACACTCAGGGCTTTTAAAGAGGAATTTCCATGATCCGGTGGCACACAGCGAGCGTGGGGTAAGCATCAGGACGCACAGGGACTCACACTTCAGGTGGAATTTAAAGCCCCCGTCCTTGGCAAGTTTAGTGGCCTCCATCCTTCTCCCCAATTTAATCCAGGTGAAGGAAGCCAATTAATGACCACTTAAAGGCCTCATCCCATCTCCGCTGGTATTCAACCAACAGTGGGTGGGAAAGTTGCCATGCGGGGAGCCAAAAGGTTAACCCAGTTTGTGTTTGCTTGTAGGCCTCTGGGGTCTATGGGACTGTTTGGGACCTGGGACCTTTGTTGTTGAATGTATAATGTTACCAAGAGTTTGCAAGTGGATATTTTGATGCTTCATGTTTCAGGTTGACAACCTTTTAAGTGACTTCCCAAGGAACAGCACATCAGGCACTTAAGATTCCCCTCCCGACTCAACCTTAAATTGAACAAATGCAAGCTGTAATCTCTTGTCCCCAGTTGGTTTTGTTTTCTTTCCACATTTCTTGTTGTTCTCTCGCTTTCAGATGGCAGCTGCACATCATTCTCCCATTCATACCTCAAGCATTTCTCCAGTTGTATTACTTTTTCTTTTCTAACACAAGCATCTATACTTTTCTTAGTCAAACCAAGCAAATCATTCTCTTACTGAACAATGGACTGTTAACAAACTACCCACCTTACTTTTTGCAGATATCAAATTCCAGAAAAGATTATTATATTTTAAATAATTTACTAGGCTCTGATTTTAGTATCTCTCTTGCTTGCAAAATGATTTCCTGAAGTTGACATATTTTGTAAATATTGAAAGTGCATCACTATTATTAAACAGAATTTGTTTCTGGAAAACAGCACAAATTTACAGTCATATTTGTTATTCAGGATTGGAAAGTTAATAGTCCAGTGTATGTCTTTCTATTTTATAGGATTAAAAACAGGTTTTTTGCTCAACTTTAAATACTGGTACATTCGATCAATCAAATTAGTCACACAAGGGTTTTCTGTGATCAGTAAATTTATCGTGTTCTAATACTGTTTTATTATTTTAAGTTATAGAAAATTCACATACTTAAAATTGAAGAACATTTTACTTGCACAGTCTGGCTCAATGAGTTTTATTCAAGTGCATCCAAATACTGTGGGAGCCAGCGACCTCCTTAAGTATCCAGCATACATGTCCAAAGTGGTGGGGATGAGGGTGAAGCCATGCCCGAAAGTGGTGGTCTTCAGGGTTTCAGACCAGCCAGATCTATTCCTGGGGAGGAGGGCGGACACCCTTACCTCCCTGATGGCCCGCCGTAGAATACTGTTCGGCTGGCGGTCAGCAGCACTACCCAAAGCTGCAGACTGGCTGTCCAACCTCTCAGAATCTCTCCAAATGGAGAAAATCAAATTCACCATCCGAGGGTCAGACGATGGCTTCCACAGAAAGTGGGAGCCATTCCGGGACCTGTTTGTGGCCAACGAACAAGCAGAAGAATAGCCAGGTAGCCAAGAATCAGGGGAAAGTAGCCGAGGCGGGGGAGGGAGGGATAGGCCGTGGGGGAGGATAGCAGCTAAACCTAAGAGAAAAGAAAGGCGAACCACAGAAGGGGAGGGGGAGGAAGAGGGAGGAGACAGGGAACAATAGAGGGGAATCAGTGAGGTGGGGATGGGGGGGTGGGGGGGAAGACTGGGAGCAAGGGAATGACAGCTGGAAGGAGGGCACGGGAAACAATAACAAACTTGGCATCTACAGGAGCAGAGAACAAGGAAAGTCCGGGCGAAAGATGGGACGAACGGCTGAAGCGGAGGTGATCACGAAACGACAATGGCAGCGAAAACCGGCCGGGAGAAGCAAGCGACAACACCAACACCAGATCCATTTACGTATTGCCCTCTGTAATTGTTTCCCCGGCGCCCAAATGTACATGTATTCCCCCCCCCCACCCCCCCAAACAGAAGCCTATTTATGTGCTAAAAACAATACTGCCAATTGTACAGAGCTGCTGTTGTTGAGCTAGCACATACCTTACTTTTATTCTAACTATTTTTGTTGTTTGTTTTGTGCGTTCCCTTTTCTTCTATGTATATATATATATATATATATGTATTCTATTTTGTGTACATAACGGTAAATATACTTTATTCAAAAACCCAATAAAAAACATTTATTTTTTAAAAGTATCCAGCATACTAGGGCAGCACGGTGGCACAGTGGTTAGCACTGCTGCCTCATGGCTCCAATGTCCCAGGTTCGATCCCGGCTCTGGGTCACTCTCCGTGGGTAGTTTGCACATTATCCCCGCGTTTGCGTGGATTTCGCCCCCACAACCCAAAGATGTGCAGGGCAGGTGGATTGGTCACGCTAAACTGCCCCTTAATTGGAAAAAATTAATTGGGTACTCTAAATTTTTTTTTTTAAGTATCCAGCGCACTAACTCGCAGTTGCAGACAGGCAATACTTACTGAGAGAAACAACGAAGACAAATTATTTCACTAAGTTATTAGCAGGTGCGCCGAACATATAGGAAGCCAGAGATTCACATTGGGGGGGGTTGTTCTTCAACCAGAAAATGTGGGGGGGTCAGTCTGGCTACAGCAAAACATTGGAACACTACACCATTGGCAAATCAGTGCTCACTGCCTGCGGTTGGGAGAACTCAGTACCTAATGGTGGTCAATTATATTGCAGGGGAAAAAAAACTGGGTAGGGATACAGCAAGGATCCAGGAACAGCAAAGGTTAAGGATTAAGTAAGTACAAGGAGGAGCAGTGGTGGCAAGCAAGTGTTGCACTGCATATTTCTCATTCAGCTCAAAGTGTTGGGCTAATAAGTGTGAGCAAGAAGACACCACTCATCAAGGCAGGTGGTAGTGGCCGTCAATGACTGTTCCTCAACTCCCAGGATGATAGTGCCATAAGTGAACTGTGCTGTTCACAAAGTTCACATTTAATGAATGGAATGTTTTTAGGGTTTTTGGTGGTGTTTCAAGAGCCATCTGAGTCTCATCTACTTACCACCCATTGTGCCCTGGGGAAATAAACAATACATGAAAATTGCACTGTCCTCGCACATCACTGCCAGAGACAACTCACAATGACTGTAAGTGTGGTCCAAATGGCAGAGATGGACTGGAGGGCTGGCTGTAGCAGGGGGACATAATTATTTTAATGCTTCTTTGGGCAAATACAATCTCATGTCACAGATTGTTGACTCCAATTACGGCAGGGGTGCTGGAATCTGTACATTCGTAATACTGATCTCCTCCTCTAATCTTGCTTCCTGAGTTTACCTTTCTTGCATTCCTCTGATTCCCACTCTTCTTACTCCATAAGAATAGGGTATAAAGGAATTCTGATTATGAAACTCAGTTAACCTCTAATGGATTACCTCAATTTTGTGTGGCAGACCAATAGGACTGGGTGCAAGGAAGGATGAAGAGCCCTCAAGCATTGTCAATACATTTTTTTAAGTGGCCGAAATATGAGCAAATGTTAGGTTCCCCAACTTTGAGGTCCTGCTTATTCTCTTTTCTAGCTCCCAAAGATCTACCTGAAGGACCTCAACTCTCTTCCTTATGTTGTTGGTATTGAAATGGACCTTGACAGTTTGAATTCTCCCTCCCCCTCCGTTTTCCACAGTTGCTCAGTTAAATCCTGGATCCTATCATCAGGGAGGCAACATACCAACCTTGCTTCATGCCTACAGCCATAGAAATACCCGTCCATACCCCTAACCATGTAATCTGCCATCTTCCTCCTGTCCCCCTCCCACGTACAGCTGAGCCACCCATGATGCTGTGGATTTGGCTCTGGCTGCAATCCCCAGAAGAATCTTTACTTTCACCAATATTCAGAACTGTTAGAGAGGGACTCTTGCACTACCTGCCTTGTATTCCTGGACTGTCTGGTAGATACCTATTCCCTCTTTTCCTGCACACCCTTAAGCTGTGGGGTGAACACACCAGAGTCCACCCACGCAGCGCTCAGCCTTGCGGATATGCCAGTGATGTCAGCTGCTGCTCATACTCTGAACTCTGAATTAAAGCTCCCCCAGCTAATTACACTTCCTGCACATAATAGTGACATGAAGACCAAGGAATGCCCACGAGTTCTCTCACAGCACAGGATGTGCATTGAACCAATCCTCTTTTGATCTTCCATATTTGCTTGAAATTAAATCTAAAGGGGTGTCAGACTAGTTTGCAAAGTAATACACTGCTTTATATATCTTTGATTTCCAGAACTGTACTTTATGAATAAAAATACCAGACTTGGCAGATCTGGGGGCTATCCTTCAGTATAAATTAAGCAATGTTTCCTGGATTCTTATACCCTGCTACATTCACCATAACCTCAGTATTGAAAGAAGTCATACTGAGCAGTTGGAGGAGCAAAAGTGACCCGATTAAGCAAGACAGTCAAATAAATACCTTTGACAACCAAAGAGCCAGAGGGACACATTTCCTAATGTCCCCATGCAACCTTTCCATTAGATTGCATTGCTCCTTGCAATAAATCGCAACAAACATTTTCACCATCTGTCAGGTAGAATGTGGCTCTCCGCTACAGATTCTTCCCTGCCTCACAACTATGTACGACAGTTCCTGTTCTCATGTATTGTGCGACAAACTGCAAAGCATTTGCCACAATACCGTTTCCCTTTTCTAAAAAAAAAAATGCATTTTGCAAAACTATCTAACCAGGCTTCAAAGAATGATAAAATGTGCAGATGGGCTGTTGTACGGAGAGTTTTTGGCTTTAGCTTCGCAGTATTTATCATGAAGGGTACAGAGAAAGGGTAATAAGACATGTTTATTCTTGACATTCATGTGTATCAGTCACCATGAAGATAGGGAGGGCTTGTTGCAGATGGAGCTGAGTGAGCTAGATTTCTCTCATGATCTACCTTAAATTGAGATCAGCCTCTATTCCCCAGCCTCTTCCCTAAAATAATGGTGAGCAAATAATACTGAAGTCTTATGGATGGCCCAGGTTCTGCTGGCTTGAGTTTTCAATACAGGGCATTTTGCCAAAGCTTTTCGTCGGACACTCATCAGGACAATGACAAGAGAAACAACACTTAATACTATGAAAGAGTGCTGATTGCTTGTTCTCTGTGCACATGTATACACACACACACACACACACAGAGCACCTGTTTCAGCTAAACAAAGTAAGTGATAGCCATTCACTGTTTCATTCCCCAGGGCAATGCCTTGATCAAAGTCAAACTGCATGGCTTAAATTTTAAAATAATGCATAGCAGTTAATGGTCAGTCACCCCGGGCAGCATGGTGGTGCAGTGGTTAGCAGTGCTGCCTCTTGGCACCGAGGGCCCGGGTTCGATCCCAGCCCCGGGTCACTGTCCATGTGGAGTTTGCACGTTTTCTTCTCGTCTGCGTGGGTCTCACCCAACAACCCAAAGATGTGCAAGGTAGATGAATTGGCCACCCTAACATTGCCCCTTAATTGGAAAAGTTTTTTTAAAATGTCCGTCACCATTAACTGGTGCATCCTCCATGGCAATACCTCTACCAAGCAAGAGTCCACTTGCCAACCAATCAGCACTTTTTTAATATGGTATAAAGTTGTTTCCCCTGACAATGGTACTCTTGCCACTGTTCTGATGCGTAAAAACAAAATGTATTTTTTCAGCAATATTAAAGTTCTGTACTACCAAATGATTATCAATATAATGTATTTTCTTTTCTTTTAATGTACTAAATGATCTGTTTGAGCTGCTCACAGAAAAATACTTTTCACTATACCTCGGTACACATGACAATAAACAAATCCAATCCAAGAATTAATACTGGCATCATTATTAAAAAAGTGCTATATATGCATTGTCCACACGAGGGCATCTGGAAGCACAAACCACAGCTCATCACCCATCAGATGAAGGCACCACCTGTAAAAAAAGCAGCAAGTTAACATTTTAGGCAATCGTCCTTCATCAGGACCAGAAAACATTAAAGATGGCCAGCTTGTAAAGATCAACAGTGTGAGGTATGAGGGTGTACACAAGAGACGAGAAATAAATCCCCTTTGCAGAATCTCTAGACGGGCTACTGATCTCCAGTGCTTGCTGCCCCAACATTTACAGCACTGTGAGGGTTAGATGATCCTGTTGTTGTGTATTGCACTAACATGCTCAACTACAGGCAGCCCATTATTGTATTTTATTTACACCTCGTTGATAGAAGGGACAGTACAGTAAAGGGACTTGGCTATTACAATATTACCTTGACCCCTGAAAAGCAGCAACAAACGAGGCCTGGGCCTGGGCTTCTGGATTAGTAGTACACCAACACTACGCCACAGTCTCCTGTGGAAATGATGAGCCCTACTCACGCTTGCTGCTTCAACACTTAATCCAGGTCCTGGGGTGATGGTCCTACACAATGTCACTCCATGGCTGGTGAACAAGGTCTTTGGGGATCCTCCTGCCACTGGCTGGGACTTTCTCCCTCACCATGCCCTCTTCCAGCAGGACTTCCAGTGAGGTTCGAGAACCTGCTGCTTCAGTTCCTCAGCGTCTCTAACATTCCCCCAAAGTTTAATCAGGAACCACATGCAATCATTTAAATTGTGCTCTGCAAATGGGCAGGTTAGCTGGGTAGATCAGCAGATAAGGTGGGAACCTCAGATTCTAATGAGGCATGGAGTTAAAGAAGATACACTGATGGTTTCCAGGGCAACACGGGTGGTTTGCCTGATGGAAAACCACGTGCATACCACATGCATTAAAATATCACCATGACACATGCATATAACCAACTCTACCCGTGTCCTACCTTCATAGTAAGGTAAAAGCCTCAGACCCAAAGTAAAAGCCTCAGACCCAAGAGTGTTCCCCCTCTGCATGAAGCTGGGATATTTTCATTTGGCATATCCAGTGACACTGGTGAATACAATTTGCAAGACAAGCTAAGTGGCTCCACAGGCAGAATGCTGAAGCATACTTCGCCACTGCGAATGATGAATGTGCTCATCCTATATTTCAAAAGCACCATCAACACAAAAGCATCTTTGTGTAAGAGGGAGGGATAGGGATATTCATGATACATTGAGGCTGCAGAAAGAAAGAACAAGAGATGTGACAAAGAAGATGTGGGGATTTGTGGTGATTGTCCCTTTAAAGGCAACACAGCAGAAGAGGTTCACCTGGTTTGGGAAACCAATTGGGACGAGAGTGGGTGATCACCCCGGAGAGTGGAGTCCTCTCTGGGGCAGAAGACATCCAGGCACAAGGGCATCCAGGTGGGCTACTGACCTCTGTACAATTTTTCTTAAATAACATATCTTTTGTGGTTCTGATGAAGTTTGTGAATGTGCACCATTACAGAAGACAAATAGAAAAGAAATAGGTAGATCAAAGCGCCCAGAGAAATTAGCACGATTTACAGGTTGCAAAAACGTCAAAAATGGCCTGCGTACATGTTCCTCCTATTTGCACCACTGCTGCCTCATTGTTGAACATGATATAGCCACAAAACAGAGGTGTCTTGTTCTTTTTTCGCTATAAGTCCATCATCACTGACAAAGGTCAAATTTGCATGCAGTCATGAACAACCTGTATTGGACAGTGGGGGGGGGGGGGGGGGGGGGGGGGGAGGGAGCAACATCCTTTAGTTAAAAAGCAAAGGCCAGAAAGTAAAAATCAGAATCATAGACAATACAACAAAAGGTAGCCATTCAGCCAACGGCGGCATGTGGTGCAGTGGTTAGCACTGGGACTGCAGCGCTGAGGGTTCGAATCCCGGCCCTGGTGCACTGTCCGTGTGGATTTTGCACATTCTCCCCATGTATGCGTGGGTTTCACCCCCACATCCCAAAGATGTGGTGAGGTGGACTGACCACGCGAATTTGCCCCTTAATTGGAAAAAGAAAAATAATTGGCGACTCAAATTTATTCTAAAAAAGGTAGCCCTTCAGCCCATCGAGTCCGTGCTGGTTCTCTTTGAGCATTCTAATCAATTCCAGTCCCCGGCTCTGCACCCTTTCTCCTGCAAGTTTATTTCTCTCCAGGACACATCCAATTTCCTTTGGAAATCATCCATCACCTCCTGGGCAGCAAAATTCCATATAATTACCATTCGCAGCATAAAATATTATTCCGCATATTCACCGTGTTTCACTTCCACAAAATCTTAAACGTGTCCCTTGGTTCTTGCACCATCAGCTAATGGGAACAGTTTTGTTTTTGTGTACCTTATCTAAATGTCATAATTTTGCACAGCTCTATCAATTCAATCTCCTTTGCTTTCAGGAGACAATCCAAATTCTCCACCCTAATCTTGTAGTTAAAATCCCCGATTCCTGGAACCATAGTGGTAAAAAGGACCTCATTCTTCCCAAAGGGTGGTGTCGCGAAATGGGAGCAATTATTTATTTACGTCCTCACCAGAGCTTTATATAGGTCGAGCATTACCTCCTAGCTTTTACCTCCATTTATGACTCCCAAGATCCCATACACTTTACTATCATGTCCTACCAACTTTACAGTTCTATGCACATGAGCCACCGGTCCTTGTTCCTGTACCTTTTTAGAACGGAGTCATTTCGTCTGCATTGTTTCTCTCCTTTAGCCAAAGTGCGTCACCTCACTTCTTTGCATTAAATTCTGACACTTGTCTGTCCATTTTACTCGCCCACCTATGTCCTGTTATAGACAATTAGCATCATCCCCAACTGTCAGCATACTTCCAAGTGTGCAATCATTGGCAAATCTTGGAACTTCGCTTTGCACTCCAATATACAAGTCAAAAAAGCACTGACACTGAACCTTGGGGAATACCAGTCTACCATTTTCCAGTCTGAAAAACATCCACTCACTGTTCCTGTCCTTATCCAGTTCTTGATCCAAGCTGACGCAGACCCTCGTATTATATGAGCCTTAATTTGGTTAACCAGTCTTTTATGTGAGATGTTTTCTTTAAATTCATACAGCCGGTGTCCATTGCTTTCCCATTACTTCATCAAAAGATTCAATTAAATTCATGGAGCACTATCTTTCTTTTACAATCCGTGCTGGCTCTCCTTACTGACCCAAACTTCTCCAACTGCTCGTTGATATTTTGTTTTGCCCAACTATGGTTACAAAACCTTACCCACCACTGACACGAAACTGACCGATCTGTAGTTGTTAGGAATGTCCTTACACCCTGTCTTGAATAAGGATGTCACATTTGCCACTCTTCGATTCTTTGGCAACTCCACTGTATCTGGGGAAGTGTGGAAGATTATGGTCAACCTTTCCAGTCCATCCTTCCGACCAATGTTCATCTAGTTCATTATCTCTACCATCTTCCATTTCTACTGATATCCTGTCAACACCAATGCAAAGTATCATGAAGTATTCTAGCCTTGACTTGCACTTCCAAGCATGCATGACCTTCTTTGTCCCCAATAGGCCCCATCCTGTCTCTTGCAACCTGCTTATTATTTATGAATAGATTTTTAAGTTCCCTTTTATGTTAACTCCAATGTTAGTCCAAACCTTATGATTCAACGAGCACTTTTACCCAAGTACTGCCCCACATTGTCCATTTGTTCCATTTCATTCCCCAGCACCAGATCCAACAATGCCTCCCTCCTCATTGGATCGAGAACATACTGCGAAAGGAAGTTCTCCTGAACACATTTAATAAATTCCTTCCACCCCCTTTCCATTCCTTAGCCATTATTCCAACATTATCCAATTAATCTTGGGTAACTAAAGTCTCTCAACATCACCATTCATAGTTCTTAGATATGTGACTTCCCCGCAGATATGCTCTTCTATCTCTCTCTCTCACTATTTGCAGGTTAATAGAAGCTCCCCAGTAGCATTATAATTCCCTTCTTGCTTCTCAATTCTAACTAAATGGATTCGGTCTTTTCTTCCTCACGGACTTCCCCTCAATTTCTTCCCTAATTAGTACTTCTACCCCACCTCCCTTTCTTCCTTCCCTATATTTTCTGAACACTTCATATCCTCAATTCGATCAGATGTTTAGCCTCAGAGAAGAACTGGAGATGAGCAGTTAAATCTAAATTTTAATTCTGTACAAATATGGTATGTGGGTAGATCCAAGGAACAGTTTAATTACAAGAGAAAAATCTTTGAAATTAACAGTATTATAGAAAATTTGACTAATTTTTAAACTATATTAAAGCTATAAAAATGAAAAATATTGAGCACAATTAGAACATATTAACATGTATGCAATTTCCTGCATTGTTTTAATGCATTTTGATTGCACTACTATAGCACAGCTCATCAAATGCTACAGGTTAAAATAGATTTGAAAAGATTGATGCAATACAGACATGAGTATACTTCGGAAGCATCATGTTTTTCCTCAAACTATTGGAATTTCCCAAAAACTACAAAGAAAAAGGGCACCTCAAACAAAGACAAACACACAACTGGAAGTTAACAGAATTTACATAATAGCAGAGCTCAGGAAAAATGTGATTTTAAAGCTCTCCACAAATAAAATGCAGTGGAGACCATTCAATGATACTTTACTTGAACACTGGAACCCCTCAACACGAGAACCGATGTTACATTGCAGACCAGAAAACGCTAGTCCCAGTGATGACTGACCTTTGCACTTGATCTTTACCCAAATCCAAGGAAAGGCCATTTCCCCCCAGTATTAACTAGACAGATGAGGAACGTTATTTATGCGGAAAATGGGAAATAAAGAAATTGTGGCTCGTCACAACACAACTTGGAAAATGGTCACCTTTAAATCAACTGTGAGCCCATTCTGGAAGGCTCCAAGGAAGGAAATTGGAACAAAATACATTGAAGGGTTTTAGGAAGTACAAGTAAAATGTGTGTGCACTTTAGGAGTTAGTCTGTCTTGCCAGGTAAATATAGCTAATAATGAATGGTTTGGTCCATTCATCACTTTGCCTGAAAGAAGTTTAATCCAAACAGTATGTGTGCATATCCACGAGTCCCTGCCAAAAACGGTGGTTCAGCTTTAAATTCAGAATATTAGTCAACCCCTGTGTTTTTGGAAAGACGTTTAAAGGGTCGGCTTTTACACAGTAATCTACAGCTAATACTTCTCAAAGTAATTCTCTATAATGTATTTTCAATAACATCTTAAAATTACTTGGGGAATGAAAGAACAGAGATGGAAAGTGGCACAGGACACTGGAATGCTTGTGCCATTTAGTGGCAGGGTACATGTTTGAAGTCAGAAGTTTCCAAGTGATAGATTTGCCGTATCTCTTGTGGCACAAGAGCAAGACACCAATGGGCCATTTCTTTCCAGCCAGTTTGCACATGAAAATCGAGAAAGGCCTGAGAGCAGGACTACACTCTACTTCCAAAAGTGAGTGATGTGATAAAAGACAATGAAATTAAATATTTTTCTCAGATTACTTAAGACCATAATATATAGGAGTACAATTAGGCCATTCTGCCCATCAAATCTGTTCCACAAGAATGAAGATGACTCAATGAATCTGCTACAAAAAAAGAATTCTTCACACTTGGTAATAAATTCTCCCCCCCCCCCCCCTCCCAAAAAAAATAGAAAAATAAACGTCTCCCTGCTCGGTTGCCACAGGCAAATTTCAATGTCTCACACTTTTAGTGCGCCTGCATGTCAGAGTATATTCTTTAAATGCTAGTTTTCATATGCAAAAAGATCTGCATGGGTCTACCTGTCCTTTAACAAAATATTGAATACATTACACACACACATATATATATGGATAAATATATATATGTATATATAAACCCTGATAACTTATGTACATTACACAATATTTACAGAAGTAGAAAAAAAAGTGTTAAAAAATTAAATTATTAACCACCAAATTTTCAGAAAAGCTCTTGCAAAAATATCTTTCTCTTCAGAGGTGAGGAAAAACACCAACTGTTAATGGAAACAACCTTAACCAACCCCAACAGCAATTATGTGGCAACTTTCAATCAGAAAAATTGCGATATTCAAATGATATTACAAAACCAATACTACCAAGTTGTAGCTGTATGTTATTTACATCTATTTTATCTGTGCCCTCCATATTTGGAAGACCAGTCAATTCGTCCATGTATTGGGTGGACTGGTGGCGGGCGTGGCATTAACCCACTGATGCTCTTGCTTGAAGAATTATATGGCTGACATCCCAACTGTGGTCGGCTGGCTTTCCAAGTTGCATAATCTGGAAAAGGAAAATGAGCAAATAGTTAATCTGTTAATACTCTTCCTCAACTTTTTCCTTATGATCGGTTATTGATTCATTGATTTATTGTTGTCTTTAGGTACTGATTGAGTGCATAGCTAGAGAATGGAATTATTCAAAACGCCATGACTGTGAAAAGGTAGATTGTTTCAGATAATGAATAAACTATTGAACTTTAGAATCATGACTGCAGAAATTCAAACATTTATTTCAACAAATAGAACGCATCAATTAAGTAGTTACAGCAAGGTTGATGGCTAGCCGTGGAGTGAGAATCCTCTGCTAGTGAGACAGCTCATGTAGACACTAAATTATTTCTGATGGATACCTGTCGATCTTAAGTAATGGCCAATGGTTAATTCATAAATTGCCCTCTGACAGACATCTGCTTGAACTAACCAGGGGGTTTCAGCTGAGAATTAGAAACCAATGAGTAAATAAGGGATTCGACCACAAATAAGGATTCTCTTAAGATTAAGACCTTGTGGTCAAAGTTCGTTCCAGAATTTCTACCTTCCCGAGTTCTTGAATCATTCCATTCATTTATTTTTGATTTCTTTTATGTTTTTTGATTAATTAACTCTTTGCCATGCATTTTAATATTTCGTTTTTAAGTTTTTGATTTAGTTCTTATGTAAAAAGGTCTGTTGAAGTGAATCATTAAGGACACCTCCAATCAACCAGACAAACGACTCTTATTAGAAGATAGATAAGAGATCCTACAATACCAATTCATCAGCCGCCAATGTGATGCTCCACCAAAATGACAATTAAATTTGCTGTATTTCCCACTCCATAGAACATTTACTAAAATAGTGCATAATTTCACAACTGCCAATGTGTTTTGTCTTGAGATGCACTGATATAAAAGTAAATCTTTAGTCAGAACTTAATGTTTCATTTCTATTTGCTTTAAAGGCAGCAAACAAAAAGCCATTGGTCACCAAAGTCTTTGGCTCAATCCCTGATCCAGGGTACGTTAGCTGATCTCAGCAAAAGTTCTTTTGACAGCACCTTCCAAATCCGTGAACTTACCACCCAGAAGGACAAGGGCAGCAGACGCATGGGAACACCACCACCTGGAAATTACCTGAGCCACACACCATCCTAGCTTGGAAATATATCGCTGTTCCTTCACTGTCGCTGTGTCAAAATCCTGAAACTCCCTCCCTAACAGCACTGTGGGTGTACTTACACCACATGGACAGCAGTGGCTCAAGTCAGCAGCTCACCACCACCTTCTCCAGGGTAATTAGGAATGGACAACAAATGCCAGCCTTGCCAGTTATGTCCACATCCTGCAAAAGGATTTTTAAAAACTGGATGCCTTAATATGCAATGAGAAAACAAAGGCATCACTGCTCCTGCATGCTACCTGGTGAACTCCTTCTGAAAGCATTTGTGGATGTTAGGCAAGGACAGGATCAGCCTTGGCTTTGATACTTAGTGTCAAATAACTTGGTGACCCTATTTCAGCTGACACATGAAATCACTTGGATGACGTATGGAAGAAGCTACCAGCAACTGTGAAAAAATATCCCAAGGAGATGAGGGAAGAAGGGTGTATAAAAAGTTGTAAAGAATATTCTATGAAGGTTAACTGAAAAGGTGCATGTAGTCCAATTAAACAAGTATTTTATACTTACTAGAATCAGATTCCACAACTGGTGCCAATTGCACTCTTTGGCCAGCAGAACCAACTTCTTTCTTAAGAAATGATGGTGTGTATCCTCCAGAGACATCAGTCCCAGTTGTATAAACTGAAAAAATAAAATCGTAAAATGTTATAACTCATTAAGACAGAAAAAAACTTCAATTTTTACTCGAGGAACAAGCAGTTCAATTTCCCACCGTAATATTTACAGGATCCTTTAAAAAAACAGGTAATTTTCAGTGAAACATGTGCACTAAAGTGAATGACAATGATTTGGGATCATTGTTGAAATTGAGCACCCGAGATAAAGTCTATTCTTCATTCATATAATAATAGAACAAATAGCACAGGAGGCAGCCGTCTGGTCCATGGCTGGATCAGCTGTGCTTAATCCAACACTTCTTGCCTTTTGTTCCTCATCCTCAAGTACTAGTAAAACTAAAATTATTTATGGAATCAACCTCCACCAGCACGGTCGCATTGTGGATAGCACAATTGCTTCACAGCTCCAGGGTCCCAGGTTCGATTCTGGCTTGGGTCACTGTCTGTGCGGAGTCTGCACATCCTCCCTGTGCGCGTGGGTTTCCTCCGGGTGCTCCGGTTTCCTCCCACAGTCCAAAGATGTGCAGGTTAGGTGGATTGGCCATGATAAATTGCCCTTCGTGTCCAAAAGTGCCCTTAGTGTTGGGTGGGGTTACTGGGTTATGGGGATAGGGTGGAGGTGTTGACCTTGGGTAGGGTGCTCTTTCCAAGAGCCGGTGCAGACTCGATGGGCCGAATGGCCTCCTTCTACACAGTAAATTCTATGATTTTTTTCAAGTAGAGCATTCCAGATCCCGATAAGTGACAAAACCCTTTCATCTTGCCTTTTGATTGTTGCTACCAAGGGGCACCTTCACCATTATAAAACCCGTACAGTAAAGGAGGCCATTCGGCCCATCAAGCTGCCCCAACCCTCCAATAGAACACTCGGCCAAGACCCACTCCCCGCTCTATCCTGCAACCCCACACATTGATCATGATCATGGTCAATTCAACTAACCTGCACATCTTAAGACACCAAGGGGTAATATTTTAGCATGGCCAATCCACCTAACCTACATATCTTTGAACAATAGGTGGAAACTGGAACACCCAGAGGAAACCCACACAGACACAGGGAGACCGTGCAAACTCCACGCAGATAGTCACCGAAGGTTGGAATCAAACCCGGGTCCCTAGCGCTGTACAATATACCTGAAATTCTTATATTTTGCAGCAGCCAAAATGTCAGAAGCTTATGCCCCCAAGCTTATTGTTCAGTTCAGCATTTTGATCAATAAATCTCTCACAAAATGTAACAGTCAGGCAAGTGGTGAAAATTCATCCAGTACAAGTTAAAATGCAAGAGACTCTTTCAGTTTCAAGTGAGTTGAGTGCATCAGACAGATCCAGTAAACTATAACAAGCTAATGATTCACCCGCAAATCTTAAATTTTATGGAGAAAATAATTTTTGATTTGTTTTAGAAGACAGGAGGAATTGTTTCAGAACAGTTTCTTGTTGATTGAAAGATATCTAGAGACATTTCATGCACTCCGACTCCAAAATGATCAGATATTGTATGAATTTTAGAAAAATCAATTTACAGGATTTGCACATAGCTGTCTAGGCCAGTATTTATTGCCCATTCCGAATTGCCCTTGAGAAGGTGATGGTGAGCTGACTTCTTGAACTGCTGCAGTCCCTGTAGTGCAGGTACACCCAGTGCTGTTCGGAAGAAAGTTCCAGGTTTTTGACCCAGCGACAGTGAAGGAATGGAGATATAGTTCCAAGTCAGGATGCGGAGTGTCTTGGAGGGGAACCTGTAGGTGGTGGTGTTTCCATGTGTCTGTTGCCCTGGTCCTTCTCGACAGTCACGGTTGTGTCTTTGGATGTTCATGGAGTGCATCTTGTTGATGAGCTTTTTGACTGGAGCTGGAGCTGCAGCCAGGCAGGTGGAGAGCAATCCAGAAACATAGAATTTACAGTGCAGAAGGAGGCCATTTGACCCATCGAGTCTGCACTGGCCCTTGGAAAGAGCACCCTACTTAAGCCCACACCTCCACCTTATCCCCGGAACCCAGTAACCCCACCTAATGTTTTTGGAGGGGCAATTTATCACGGTCAATCCATCTAACCTGAATATCTTTGGACTGTTGGAGGAAACCAGAACACCCGGAGGAAACCCACGCAGACAGGGAAATGAAGTGCAAACTCCACACAGTCACCGGACGCCGGAATTGAACCTGGGTCCCTGGAGCTGTGAGGCAGCAGTGCTAACGACTGTGCCACCGTGCCACCCCCCCCAATATGTTCAAATGCATACGTTCAAAACGTTTCTGTAAAAATAAACACCTCACCATCAGCAAACCTCAGTGCACAATAGGTGAAACGGTTTCTCCTCATTTTCCACAATGGCAAACTGATTTTCCAATTTATTGCAAACCTTTCACACAACCTTGACCCTTTATGGCTGGAGACTCAACTGAGAAGCCAGTCAGATTTTTTAAAAAAACTCTTCACAGAAACAGTGACTGTTCCTCATTTTCATGTGACAAACCAGTGTATCTTCAGAAATTGTGGCAAACCCATCACTGTTTGCCAATCAGATGCTGCTTTCCTTTTCCACGATGCATCCAACTGGAACTGCTCATTATCAGCTGGGTTTGTTTTGTTCTACTGATCTGGAGCAGCTATTTTTATTGATAGAGTTGTCTACAATGACAGCTTCACCATTCACATGTTCTTTCCCTGTTACACATCATTTCAGCAGATCACCAATGAGCAGTAGCCAAGGAAGTAAAGCGTAAACAATCAAAAGTACTTGCCCATTTTGCTACCATGTATTTTAATGACACAAATTAAAATATATTTGTAAATATCATGCAAATGAATATTGAGATGACATATCCAATAGTAAGCAAAAATAACTAACGCAGACCAAACAAAAATGCAATTCACCACAAGTGGCTGGCAGGCAATTCTACAGTACCACAGCTATTCCTACTCCTATTCGCCTTATCCTCCTCTTTCCTATTTTCCCACATCAGTTCAATTATTATTCTCCACCCAATCTTTATTCTCCATGCTTGACCGGAGGAATTCAAACTGGCCTTGACCACCAGTGTAAAACAATGAGAAAGTCACTAACTGGTTTCAAAAAGCAATAAGACCCTGAATGGATACCTTTTGGACCCAAAGTACATAAGACAACATAAATAACATGTTTTCCTGTAACTATAGCAACAGATATCCTTCCATGGGGGAAAGAAATACAATTCTACAGGATATCGGATCTTTGGAGTCCCCTCACCGAGTTTCTGATTTACTACGCCAGACAGATGGGGAGCGGATGCAATTAATCGATCTATGGGAGGCTGGTTTCAGCGATCAGCTCAAAAGTGGTATTGTCAGACATTAAGAGTGCAACTAGGGATAGGACAATGCCCAAGAGTGTTGGAAGTGACAAGCCACAGGTTGTTTGATTTACTCAGTTATACTTATCTGGGCACTGCAAAATGATTTCATCAATTTAGCCAATTGTGAAGAGCGATGATCTCTTAAATAACGTGTCCCTAGAAAAAGGGTGTTGCTTGATACAGGGAAAATTTGAGAAAGGCGATGACTTCAATTTTAGCTACTGTACAGGTTAAATGGCCTAACCTGAAGTAAATCCCAATTGAAAAAAAATCTATAAAATAATTTAAGACATGAACCACCTCAACTTGACTTAGAAAAATTATAGGCAAGATTCAGTGGACTCATCGCACCCAACTTGGTGTCGGGACGAGGCCGTTGAATCTTGCGAGAGGTCATGAGAAATGTGTGATGCCCAAAATGTTTCCCGAGATTTAACAGAATCTCACGAGGCGTCGTGAACTAGATCTCATCTTGCTTTCACTAGGCAAGATCCAGGCGTGCATATTTAGGGTTCTCCCGGGGCCCGGGATTCACCGGCCTCACCAGCGAGGCCTCAACGGCTGTTTGGTACTGGTTCACAGAGTCACAATCCAGTCATGGTGGCACCCTGGGGGAGGTCCTCGCAGGGGAGTTGAGGCCCCCAGGTGGTTGGGCAAAGTGCAGAGTGGCACTCTGGCAATCCACCCAGGCACCCAGATTGCCAGTGCCAAGAGTCAAGTCTGGGGGGAGAAGGGGTCTTGGCCGTAAGAGGTGAAGTAGCTCGAGGACTCTGGGAGAGATACATTGGTGAAGTGGAGGGGAAGGGGTCCTGAGGCCACGCTGGGGATGGTGAAGGGGGTCAAACGATCACGGTTCCCTTTAGAAACGGTGCCGTGAACCCCACGCACTCATGACTTAAAAAACAGCAAAGTGTCGTTGAATAGCAAGGTCTTTCTCAGCCAAACGTGCTGTTCAAAGGACTTTTACTGGAGTCCACTGAATCATGCCCCATAACTCTCCCAATACTCATACATCACATAGTGCAATAACATAACCCAAAACTACTGGGGCTTTTCAGAATCCATATCCAATCTGTATACCACTTTATAAAGCTTATTTACCAACTGAAGTATGAATATACTGTACACAATTGTATTTTATCAAATTGCAAGATGTGTCAATTCACATTAAACATAATTTTACTGAAAATATATTAGTCTTAATAAAACAACGTAACTACAATACCTGCATTGGTACAGCTCATGGGAAGCGGTCCTCCAACTACTCCTAAAGGTTTACTGGAAAGGTTAGAATTGGCCCAGGTACTATGTGCACTGAAATCTTTACCTGCATTGGCAAGTGGGGTGCTCTTGGCATTTAATCCTGCAGAATCAAAAAATGTTTGACTTTTATAATTGTAGTACCTACTTTCAATGAGTTCCCATCAGTTATGGAAATACAAACAACGTTTTAAAGAAAAATAGGTGAAATAATTTTTGTTTTGAATCTATTTTGAGATTTAAAAAAATTCTTCAGCTGTATCTAGTTGATTTTCACTAATTCAACCATACTGAAAAAAAGAGATGTGGAATCTCTTCCTATATGAGGAAGTTAGACAAAAGAGAATCAGCAGACGTGATTTATTTAGATTCCCAGAAGGCCTTTGACAAGGTGCCGCATTGAAGACTGGTAAATAAGTTAAACACCCATGATGTTAAGGGTAAGATCCTGGCATAGATAGATGATTTGGCTGACTGGCAGAAGGCAGAGAGTGGGGATAAAAAGGTCTTCTTCAGGATGGCAGCCGGTGACTAGTGGTGTGCCTCCGGGGTCGGTGCTGGGACCACAACTTTTCACAATATACATTAACGATTTGGAAGAAGGAACTGAGGCACTGTTGCTAAATTTGCAGATGAAACAAAGGTATGTAGAGGGACAGGTAGTATTGAGGAAGCAGGGAGGCTTCAGAAGGATTTGGACAGGCTAGGAGAATGGGCAAAGAAGTGGCAGATGGAATACAATGTGAAAAAGTGAGAGATTATGCACTTTGGAAGGAGGAATGGAGGCATAGACTATTTTCTAAATGGGGAAATGCTTAGTAAATCAGAAGCACAAAAAGAGACTTAGGAGTCCTTGTTCAAGATTCTCTAAAGGTTAACGGGCAGGTTCAGATGGCAGTTAGGAAGGCAAACGCAATGTTAGCATTCATGTCTAGAGGGTTAGAATACAAGGCCAGGAATGTACTTCTGAGGCTGTATAAGGCTCTGGACAGAACCCATTTGGAGTATTGTGAGCAGTTTTGGGTCCCGTATCCAAGGGAGGATGTGCTGGCCTTGGAAAGGGGCAGAGGTGGTTCACACAAATGATCCCAGGAATGAAGAGCTTGTCTTATGAGGAATGATCGAGGACTCTGGGTCTGCACTCGGAGTTTAGAAGGTTGAGGGGAGGATTTTATTGAAACTTACAGGGCACTGCGAGGCCTGTGGACGTGGAGAGGATGTTTCCACTAGTAGGAAAAACTAGAACCAGAGGACACAATCTCAGGCTAAAGGGACGATCCTTTAAAACAGAGATGAGGAGGAATGTCTTCAGCCAGAGGGTTGGTGAGTCTGTGAACTCTTTGCTGCAGAAGGCTGTAGAGGCCAAATCACTGAGTGTTTTTAAGACTGAGATAGACAGGTCCTTGATTAACAAGGGGATCAGGGGTTATGGGGAGAATGGGGATGAGAAATATATCAGCCATGATTGAATGGTAGAGCAGACTCGATGGGCCGAGTGGCCTAACTCTGCTCATGTCTTATGGTCGTATCTTCAGGAATATTGAGATGACACATTCAATAGTAACCAAATACTGAACAAAAATGCAATTCACCACAAGTGGATGGCAGGAAATTCCACCATACCCCAACTATTCCTACTCCTATTTTCCTGGTCCTCCTCTTTCCTATTCTCCCACAATAATATTCTCCATTCTTGTCCTGAGGAATTACATATTCATCTGCGCTGTTAACAATGGGTTAATAATTGAAATCAGAATTCAATTTTTAAGTCATTATAGGTGAATTCTATATTCCCACTTTGTTCCAAGATCCAAAAATTGCATATGTGCAGGAGGTTTCATCCTATGTTCTTATCCTGCAGAACCATTTAACCATATTTTTTTTATAACAGAACAGGATACCACTGAGGTTAAAATGAATACCAGTACGGTGGTCAAAAAGTGATTAGATGACACAAAGCTTGGGGTTTGAGGTGGAAGGTACTAGCAAAATGAAAGGTGGTAACTTGTGAATTATTACACCAATTGTAAACAGAAACCAGGGAGTAGGTGCAGATAGTGAGACATAATGATTAACTTTGTTCGCTATTAATACTCATGCAAACAAAAATTACACTAGGTGCAAGTTAAAAATTAGCCTAATTTTGCTGCAAGTTCAAAGCTTACATTCCTCTTTACTCGCCCCAATTATTTGTTCTTTCCCTATTTTAGTAAACATACATGTTTTGTTACGAACCTGGTAGATACCTGGATTGTTTCAGATAGTGATACTTGGCTGAAGAAGCTCTAGATGCAGTTGTATCTAGTTGAGGCATTATAATGGCTGTAGGCATGTTGTTGCTGTTTGATTTACTATTTGAAGTGAAATCTAAAAGACTTCCCATTCTGTAACATAGGAGTAGTTTTAAGTTAAAAAAGAAAAATGCACAAAATGGCACATTTAGCCATAATAATGGTCTGCTTACTTAAACTGTGATTCTTGACTTTGTCTTTTTTTATCATTTAAATTTGCATTTTTAGTTGACGAACCAAATCCCAAATCTCCTGCATCATTCCAGTTGTTGAAATCTTTCAAGACAGCATGACTCCATCGTCGAGAACAGCTTTTTGTCTTGGTGCTGCTGCACATATTTTCCTCCGTCCTGATTGCTTTCTGAGATCAAACAAAAAATGCATCAGGTATTAAAAAAATACTGGATGTCAAATTGTAATATTCAACATCTTTCACTGGAATCCTCGATAACAAATCAGTTATACAGAACTTTTAATAGCAAACTACACAGGCCAAATAAAAATGGCTGTTGAGCCAACGTGAGACAGAACACGGCTTAAGTAGGAGGCACGTAGGGAGGGATTTAGAGAATATGGTAGGGACAGATTTCGAGAATATGGTAAAGTACCTTATATGGCTGAACTTGCAGCTGCTGTGATGGAACTACAGGATGTGCGACGTACAAGGGGCCAAAATTGAAGGAACGCAGAATTCCTGCGCATGAGTGCATGCGGTAAGTAGCTGGAGGACTTAGCAGGTGTTACAGGAATAAGGTGGGGAAAATATACGAAGAAATATACCCACTAATATGAACATTTTAAATTGAAGATATTCAGACATCATAAGCCTAAATTAGTTAGCTAGGAATATACAGAACATGGAAGACTGGAGTATTGAACAATTGCATCCTGGGATAAAGTTACATCATAGAAAAGATTGAGGGAGGAGGAGACAGGCACCATTATGGATATAGAAGTAGGCAGTTTTTGTGATGGGGATATGGGGTTGGATGTCAAGATCAGAGCTGTCTCAAATACAGAGGTGATTAATAATCTACTTCAACACGTGACCCTGAACAAAGTGGGGAATGGAATCGGAGACAAATGTAAGAAAATTGTGGAGCATGTTAAAGATGATGGTTTTCAGGGAAATAGCGGTTCTTCTATGACTGGGTATCAGGCAACCGAGGAAATGAAACATCACGAGAAATGGTAGAGAGTTGGAGCTGGGTGCTGCCCGCCGACATACAGAAGCTGACAGTGGCTGGATGATATTGGCAAGGGGCAGATGAGGAACAAAAGGTGAATCTTGGTGTACTGTGGCGATAATTGTGTTGAGATGGGAGGGCATCCATCGCTGGAAATGGTTATAGTTAAATAGGCAAGAGTGGTGTAGTGATATTCAGATATCAATATACATGATCAATATATGTAAATGTAGTACAGTCATTTCAACACTAGATGGCTCACAGTCAGATATTATAAGAACTGATTTCCCGCCTTTTCTAAGTCCGTTGATACAGATGATGATGTGATTCAGAACAGTGAACAAGCAAGACATAGAATAGCTAGAGTGAGAGAAGTTAGAACTAGTTTGTTATAATAGTGTACAGTCAGATAGTTATCTGTATTGTACTTTAATTCTTTATTGTTAGTTTAGTATTAAGTAAAATGACTCGGTTTATTATTTTATTACTCATTAAATAGTTCATCTTTCAACAAGATGCTTATTGGCCATTTTATCAACCTGGTGGATTCAAGAGTAATAATTATATATTTCAGATAAGTCATTATTTAAAATATAAGAAGTGGAAGCAAACAAGAGCTGTTCAATCAAGTTGGATAAAGAAGATAGCCATTGGAGCATGATGTGACTGATCATGTCAACGATTGGGCAAGGAAAAAACACATCCTTCGTCAGAGTACAGTGAATTTGAGACTTTGATTGGAGCTGCAATGTTTATAAATTCAAAAGTCACAAGATAAAACGTTCAGCATTGCAAACCTAGACTTAAATGTGCATCCTGTACGTCTCTCAAAGCTGCAGCACACAGGCAGTTAGCATATTCAACAAGGTCAACATCCTGCAGATAATGGTGTTAAAATACACTTTTATATATGTTTAAATAATGATGCAAAACATTTTGTTTACAATATTTTTTCACTGCTTAACAGATATCACCAGAGCAATTGAAAAACAAGATTGAAAAAATAGTACAGTTTCACTAAAAAGTGACCAAAGGGAAAAGATTGATTCTTGAATGAAATTGAAAATGATTATATTTTCATTCAAAATGGTTGCCAAGTCCAAGGCCAATAGATATTTATTTTCTAAATAACACCACACCATATGCTTAACTAGTTAATTGCGGCAATAACAACTGTACAAAATTCCTAACTGCCAAAAATAATCTGCAGTTCTAAGTGGCAATTTCACAATATGTTCCTAATGGAGAACAGCATTTGCAGAGAATGCAGATTAACAGAATTACCTTAGAATGCAGACAGAGAGTATAATACTTTGGACCAGGTCTCTTGCAAGTATAATACAAATGTGATAAAGTCACATTGTTAAGACATTGTAAAACAAATTCTAAAATAATGGATGATCTGATCAGTTTTGTTTCTTGCACTAAAAATAACTTCATAATGCTAACCAGTACATTCACTACCACATAATATTATTCCTAAATACAAAAAAATCTTACTTGACACTTTTTTGTATTGATTGAAGGTAAAATATTTTGATGGGGTTTCTCTTGCTCACTTTGGTTTCCTCTTTCAAGTGAACCAGGTGCTAGATCTATTTGCCGCGCACACATTTGATGCTGAGAGGGTGTAATTTGTTGAAGTGGCTTTGAAGGTGGATGAGAATGATGCAGAGGGGGGGGCTGAGATGGAGGCTTCAGCTGATTAACTGGGTGTTTGTATTGCATTTCTCTTTGCTGCTTTCCTTGTTCTTGCACTTGCTGAGGTGTTCCCAGAGCTTGACCAACATGGAAATAGGGATATCGTAGTGCCTACAAATACAAAGGATTGCAAAAGATCATACTGAAGCATTCTGAATGAATAGATGACTCATTGGGTAAATTATTCATTATATCACATAAACCAGAAAGGTAGCATATTAAATCCCTAATTTGTACTAAATTAGCTAATCTGAGTGCGACATTCAGGTATGCTTTCAGAGATTCACCGTTCCTGGGTATAACATGCTACATTCCCAACTTCTACCCAATTGGAACTGCAGATCAGATGAGAAAGCATTTAGCTGTAATGGTCCTTCTACTTCGTCTAGTGATGTCCAGATTCTAAGGTCACAAAGAATGGGACAGAGAAGTTTGGAAGGAATGTTTCTTTCTATGGAGCTATGACTCGTACATCTTTCAGAACAGAATTCTGATCAGTTAAGCTCCTGCAATATTACACAAGGGGAGCAGTAAAATGTTAATTTCAATACTCCTACATATCAGTAAAAAAAATCTTAAATCAGTTCAGAGAACCTCCTACCAAAAGGATGTAGACACCAAAAAGAAACCAAGTAGCAGAGACTACAGTTATATTAAGTGTCTTTTTTGGTGATTATAAAGTCTTAACAGGAAAGCTTTAGACAAAAGAATAGTTGGAGCATTTCACACCGAACACATTGAGCAGCATCAGCAATCAACACCAGTATACGAAAACACAGAATTCCACATACTGGTCAGACAACATTAGGCCAGTAACAGTGAAAGCACTGATTTTTAAATTAAGCTACAAACAGCAATTAAATTGGCAGCATAAATATTTGGTACATCTATGGGCGCGATTTAACCACTGTTGCGCCCAGCGCGGATCTGGGCACGGTAGTTAAATAGCGGGAAAGGCCAAAATAGAGATTTGCACCGGGTGCGAACCAGTTTGCTATCTAACTGGCCCGCTCCAGATTGCAAGTTCCGGATGACTCCCATATCATTAACCCTCATTTGCATTTATTTTCATCACATTAGCAAGTTTGAAGCCAAATGCAACGGCCTCCTGGGAGTTAACTGCCCCCCCAGCGAAAAATCACGCAAGCATCATTTAGTACACCTTTTCAAAATGTGAAGCTGGCGCAATGGCTCCTGAGAGAAGCAGAGTAGCCATTTCCATTTTCTGGCATGCAACTCAAGGACACTGAGCTGCTGCCTCAATATTTGGGAGTGGTAGAGGGAGAAGAGAACTCTTAACGAGGGTCCAGCTTGGTCAGGAGGCTGAAGCATTGCAGGTCAGGTCGCCCCTGGGCTGGCAGGTGGGAGGTGAAGGGCTTTTCGTCTGTGAGGCCTTCAAGCCATCTTTAAATATTGTGGATACCCATAACATGGGCACCTACAGCTGCAACCGGTCAGTCCTATCAAAAACTTCCAGGAGCAAGTCCTGCTCTTTTTATGCTGAAGGTCACTTTAACTTCCTTTGACTGTGAGCAGCCTCATGCTTCACAGCTGAAGGAGGGATTAGCCTTGTTAGTTGCGAGAGCATTCCCAGCTGCAGGTTGTTTGCGCTGCTGCTTAGCTGCAAATGCCTGGAGGCTGCAGCTGAGTTTGTTTGCTGCTGCCTTTTCGCCTTGCCTGCTGTCTCTTCACCTTGGACTGACTCGCTGCTTTCTGGATGAAGAGAAGGAAGAAAGAAGGTAGTTGCCTTTTTGTCTGTTTTACCTGGAGTGCGGCAAATGGAGGATTTTGGCAGGCCTACTACCGTGCTGAGGACTTGCTCGAGCAGTCTGTGGATGCTTTTAAAAATGTGTTTTTTGCGTTGACGATATATTCTGTTCTGAACTTGTGGGTCACCTGTGAATGCCCCATGTGTTCCTGTGGCCTGGTCTTGGACATGGCAGTGATGGAAGATCAGATGCCGATACTGCAGAAGAGGTGGTAGCATCGGGACACTTTAATGGACTACCGGTGACTTTTTCTATTCAGTAGCCTTCTGCTGCACCGGTTATGGGAGTCATGTCCACTATGTTCCAGGTCGGTGCGACCTTCCTGTGGCTGGTTCACATTTCCGCTGATGCAGGGGGGGGGGGGGGGGGGGGAGGAGTTGTTTTTGCACTGTTGGCAGTGTGTTGCTTTTTTTTTTGGTCTGGCATATCTTTCTTTTGGTTGTGCATATCTGCTGCGACCCCTCACTTCAATAGCCTGGTCTCATAGATTATCATAGATCATAGAATTTACAGTGCAGAAGGAGGCCATTCGGCCCATCGAGTCTGCACCGGCTCTTGGAAAGAGCACCCCGCCCAAGGTCAACACCTCTACCCCATCCCCATAACCCAGTAATCCCACCCAACACAAAGGGCAATTTTGGACACTAAGGGCAATTTATCATGGCCAATCCACCTAACCTGCACATCTTTGGACTGTGGGAGGAAACCGGAGCACCCGGAGGAAACCCACGCACACACTGGGAGGATGTGCAGACTCCGCACAGACAGTGACCCAAGCCGGAATCGAACCTGGGACCCTGGAGCTGTGAAGCAATTGTGCTAACCACTATGCTACCGTGCTGTCTCCTGGCAAATTGGGGTGGTGTTCTTTCTCCTTCCTCTGCTGTGCCCAGTGAACTTTTCCGATGTTGCTCGTTCTCACACACATTCACTCCCATCAAGTCTGCACTGACCCTACCTATGCCCACTCCCCACCCTCTCCCTGTAACCCAACCTCATTTATCGATACTAAGTGGCAATTTAGCATGGCCTATCCACCAAAACTGCACATCTTTGGACTGTGGGAGGAACCTCGCGCAGACGGGGATGAACGTGCAAACTCTACAGTCACACCCCAGGTCCCTGGCGCTGTGATGCAGCAGTGCTAATCACTATGCCACTGTGCCACCTCTTATGTCTTTACCCAGCTTCCCTTTAAAAGCATCTGTGTTATTTGCCTCAATTGCTGCTTGTGGTAGTAAGTTTCACTCTATTACCAGTCTCTGGATGGAGTTTCTCTTGAATTCCCAAATGGAGTTATTGGCGGCTATCCAGCCCCTAGTTTCAGTCAGGCCCACAAGACCATAAGACATAGGAGCAGAATTAGTCCACTCGGCCCATCGAGTCTGCTCCGCCATTCAATATTGGCTGATATTTTCTCATCCCCATTCTCCTGCCTTCTCCCCATAACCCCACATCCCCTTATTAATCAAAAAACTATCTATCTCTGTCTTAAAGACATTCAGTGAATTGGCCTCCACAGTCTTCTGCGGCAAAGAGTTCCACAGATTCAACACCCTCTGGCTGAAGAAATTCCTCATCTCTGTTTTAAAGGATCGTCCCTTTAGTCTGAGATGATGTCCTCTGGTTCTAGTTTTTCTTACAAGTGGAAACATCCTCTCCATGTCCATTCTATCCAGGCCTCGCAGTATCCTGTAAGTTTCAATAAGAACCCCCCTCATCCATCTAAACTCCAACGAGTACAGACCCAGAGTCCTCAAACGTTCCTCATACGACAGGTTCTTCATTCCAGGGATTATTCTTGTGAGCCTCCTCTGGACCCTTTCCAAGACCAGCATATCCTTCCTTAGTTACGGGGCCCAGAAATGCTCACAATACTTCAAATGGGGTCTGACCAGAGCCTTATACAGCCTAAGTACATCCCTGGTCTTGTATTCTAGCCCTCTTGACATGAATGCTAACATTGCATTTGCCTTCTGAACTGCCGACTGAACCTGCAACTGTAAGAGAATCTTGAACAAGGACTCCCCAAGTTCCTTTGTGCTGCTGATTTCCTAAGCATTTCTCATTTAGAAAATAGTCTATGGCTATATGCCTCCTTCCAAAGTGCATAACCTCACATTTTTCCACATTGTATTTCATTTGCCACTTCACCACAGGGCTGGTTTAGCACAGTGGGCTAAACAGCTGGCTTGTAATGCAGAACAAGGCCAGCAGCGTGTTCAACTCCTGTACCTGCCTTCCCGAACAGGCGACGAGGGGCTTTTCACAGTAACTTCATTGAAGCCTACTTGTTGACAATAAGCGATTATTATCATTGCCCACTCTCCGAGCTTGTCCAAATCCTTCTGCAGCCCCCTTGCTTCCTCAATACTACCTGTCCCTCTACAGATCTTTGTATCATCTGCCAACTTAGCAACAGTGCCTTCAGTTCTTTCTTCAAGATCATTAATGTATATTGTGAAAAGTTGTGGTCCCAGCACTGACCCCTGAGGCACACCACTAATCACTGGCTGCCACCCTGAAAAATACCTTTTTATCCCCACTCTCTGCCTTCTGCCAATCATCTATCCATGCCAGGATCTTACCCTTAACATCATGGGCTCTTAACGTATTTACCAGTCTCCTAAACGGCACCTTGTCAAAGGCCTTCTGGAAATCTAAATAAATCACGTCCACTGGTTCTCCTTTGTCTAATTTCCTTGTTACCTCCTCAAAGAACTCTAACCGAGTTGTCAGACACGACCTCCCTTTGCCAAAGCCGTGCTGACTCAGTGCTATTTTACCATGCACTTCCAAGTACTTCGCGATCTCATCTTTAATAACAGACTCTAAAATCTTACCAATAGCCAAGGTCAGGCTAATCGGCCTATAATTTCCCATCTTCTGCCTTCCTCCCTTCTTAAACAGTGGTGTTACATTAGCCACTTTCCAGTCCTCTGGGACCTTTCCTGCCTCCAGTGATTCCTGAAAAATCATCACCAATGCCTCCACAATTTCCTCAGTTATCTCTTTTAGGACACTGGGGTGTAGACCATCCGGTCCAGGTGACTTATCCACCTTCAGACCTTTCAGCTTCCCCAGAACCTTCTCCTTAGTAATGGTCCTTGCACTCATCTCTGCCCCACTGGTTCTCCTGGAGCTCTGGCATCCCACTGGTGTCTTCCACCATGAAGACTGATGCAAAGTAACTATTCAGTTCTTCTGCCATTTCTTTGTTTCCTATTATTACTTCTCCAGCTACATTCCAGTGGTCCAATGTCTATTAAAACATTGTCTCCGCCTACTTTATCAGATAGTCTACTTTATCAAGTTTTAAAGACCTCCATTAAGTTCATCAACCTTTGCGAATTGAGGAAAGAGTTTCAGTCTGTTCAGCCTCGCAAAATGTACATCCTCTCAGTTCTGGCATTGTCCCTGTAAATGCTTTTTTGAACCTTCTCGTGTGCCGCTGTGCCCTTTTTACAATATGATAGCCAAAACTGTACACAATTCTCCATGTGTGGTCTAACCCAGGTTTGAGGCAAATTTAACATAATTTCTGTTTTTTTAATTCTATGCTTCCAGAAATGAATCCCAGTGCTTGTTATCTTTTTAAATGCCCCATTCACATGTGTCACTACTTTAAGTGATATGTATATCAATACCGTTAGACATCTTGCTCCTCAACCAGATTTAGTCTCATTTCCATGCAGTATTGGCCTCCATATTTTGGTAGAAAAATGTGACATCTTGTTTGTCGAATTCCCCAATCACTGAAGAAAATTTGCTGGGAGGATCACATACATATTTTGGAACTTGTTTTATTTCTCTTCCATTAATTTACAAGTGTACAAATCTTCACACCCAGCCAGAACTGATGAAAATCTACCATGATTTTACCTTAAGCTGGATGAATTAGAAGTGAAAGCTCGCCTTCAGTGTTGCAAGATTCTATGATTTTACCCTTTCTACAAGTCTACTGCAGGTTATGACAATTATATACTAGCACTAGCAGCATACATTTAAAAACTGATCAGTCTAATTATTGTTTAAAAACTCACTTGGCTTGGAGTTGGTCGCTTCTTTGGGTCCCATTGGAGCATATCTCTCATGAGCTGAATAGCCTCACTACTTGCATTAGGAATCAGAGTCTTGAGGTTATTGGGGACACACTGAGGCCATCGGAAGTTCATGGCTGTTGCAAGCTGAAAGCCTTCTGACCAATTATTCTAAGAGATGGCAATTAGAAAGTTGTCTGATACAGGTATACACATTATCAGAGAAAATTAAGATACATGGACAACCCAAGTTGCCATATATTTCATGAATATAGTTTCTAACTTCAGAAAATTAAGAGTACTTTTAAAATGCAACTGGAGATGAAATGAAATGAAAATCGCTTATTGTCACGAGTAGGCTTCAAATGAAGTTACTGTGAAAAGCCCCTAGTCGCCACATTCCGGCGCCTGTTCGGGGAGGCTGTTACGGGAATCGAACTGTGCTGCTGGCCTGCCTTGGTCTGCTTTCAAAGCCAGTGATTTGAATCTAGTGTACAGAAATTTGGACTGTTCAGAACAAAGCATTGTCTAAGATGAGCATTTTCTGGGAGGCTTTTGAAAGTGGAGGGGATTGGGGAGACTGGTGAATTACAGAGGTGAACAAAGTGAGCAGGCATAAGGAGCGAGATGCAGAGGACAGATGCATTCATGACTGAAAGATTATTTACTGATGGTGAAACGGTGTTCAAAGAACGAGCAGTAAACAAATACATGAGCAAAATATTGTGAATTGGAAATAATTTTGGTTGTAAATAGGTCTGGCAACATCTGTAGGTAGAGAAACAGTTAATATTTCAGGACAATGACCTTTCATCAGACCTGGGAAAAGTTATAGATATAAATCAGTTTTGAGCAAGTTCAGAGTCGGGGTGAGGGGGTGCGGGGGAGTAGGAGGAATAGGGAAGGTCTGTGATTGTGCGGAGGGCAAGAAAGATTAAATGGCAAACAGCTGGTTGTGCAAAGCAAAGGGAGTGGTAACGGGTCAAGCAAAGAAACAAAAGATGTGTCAAGGGAATGTGTCTAAAAAAGGAAAAACCAAAACCAACAAAAAGTGGAAAGAAAAGTGGGCAGAGGCTAAGATCTCATTCAACACCTGCCTTTTATTGTCTCCTTCTGATCATCCAAGGCCTCAAACACTTCTGAAGCCATGGACAGACATGGAAATTAGCAGGATCTTAAAGCTAAATAGTTGAGATAAGGAGGATGAAATGGGGATACATTATGATAAGAGTAGGACTTTTGTATGGGCAATGATGCAGGCTGTTGTCTTCTGAATAAGCAAAACAGTAGAAAAATCCCACACTTAGATAATGAGAGAGTAGATCAGAGTTTTTGCCATGGCGAGACAGCATTGGAGTGGCTCCATATGGTGTGACTCGAGTTGAAGGGCAAGTAGTCTTGGTAATGGAATGGATGCGGGGATAGGCCCTTAGTTATGGGTTGAGCATCATGCTAAATTAGTTGGACTTCCAGTCAAGAATAGCATGGTTGTTGCAGTTTAACACTTCTAATACACATAAAAAGTGGTTTTCAATAAATGCAGGTGCAGCATTTCTCTCTTTTTGCACAAAAGATGTCAAAACTTTAAGTAAAAATCACAAATATGTAAAAACTGCAAGATTGTTTTCTCAAAAATTACAATGGAACTCCACCTCTCCAAGTCTTCCCTTACCCCTAATAATAGACAGGCTTTTAAAATCAAAGCGTAACAGCTGAGTACTATTTCTTTATTTGTCTTCTATCCTCTTTATATCAATGGTGATAGTGCGCTACGGACATCAACAGTCACCTACGCTTTTCAATTTTAAAATAACTGCAACCAATGTCATAAAATTTCATACCTTTTTAGGTGTTCCTAAAACTTGGCAAATTTTGAAAATCTCATCTATTTCACTCGAACCAGGAAAAAGAGGTCTTAGTGTGTAGAGTTCAGCCATAATACAACCAACAGCCCACATGTCAATAGGAGAGCTATAATTTGTTGATCGCAGAAGAACTTCAGGTGCTCTGTACCTGTAAACAAAAAAGGATTAAAAATGTGCGCATGAGAATATAAATGTTGCAATGATCAATAGATTTGCTCCTTCCCAAAAGAAAATCAAATTCACTGAACTTTTTGGCTTCACCGGAAATAGACTAACTCCACCTGCTGGTTAAACCGAGGCAATTATTTGTGTACTGTATAGAGTCATAGAGCTTTACAACACAAAAAGAGGCCCTTCAGTTCATCATATCTGCACTGACCATCAAGTACCTATCTATTCTCATCCCATTTTGCAGCACTCAGTCCATAGCCTTGTATGCTATGGCGTTTTAAGTGTTCAAAATTATTCTTAAATGTTGAGGGTACCCGCCTCCACCACCCTATCATTCAGAGAGTTCCAGACTCACCATTCTGGGTGAAAAAGGTTTTCCTCAAATCCCCTCTAAATCTCCTGCCCCTTACTGTAAATCTATGGCCCCTGGTTATGGACTCCTCTCTAAACGGAAAGGTTCCTTCCTACTTAGTTTTGTAAACCTCATTCAATTAACCCCTCAGCCTTTTCTTCTCAAAGGAAAGCAACCTCAGCACAACCAGCCTCTCTTCATAGCTGAATCACCTCAGCCAGGCAACATCCTAGTGAATCTCCTCTGCATCTTCTTGAGTGCAATCACAACCTTCCAATAGTGTAGCAACCAGAACGTCACACAGTATTCTCGGTGCGGCCTAACGAGCATTTTATACAGGTAGGTAACGTGGTTAAATAGGCATTTGGGATATTTGCCTTTATAAGCCGAGGCACAGAATAGAAGAGCATCCCAAATGCCGCCTTAACCACATTATCTCCCTGTCCTGCTGCCTTCAAGGATCTATTGTAGCGAACTATTTAGACTCTCACAGATATAAACACAACAAATCGGAAATAATTGAAGGAACCTTTTAAAAACAGACAAACTTCCAGCATTCTTAAAATTACTTTTATTTTGAAAAAATTCACCAGTCAATTTAACCTTAAGGATCTTTTGGCGCGATTCAGCAGACTTAAAACTAAGCCGCTATCGGAGGGTTTGGTGGGGTGATTCTCGACGGCTGCAGTTCTGAGAATCACCCTGCTATTCCATGTCCCTCTGGCATTTTTGGGGGGCTTAGGGGAGTTTCTCTCTGCTGAGGCTGCAAGATTTCCTGCTGCTGAGCTGATCTCACCAGCAGGAACAGCTGTTCGCAGATCAGGGCGCCATTTTAACCAACAGCCCCGATCTTCTCCCAGCCTCCTTTCAGACCCCTCCTCCGACGCTTTCTGCTCCTCCTCCCCCTCCCCTCAACCGTGGCGAGGTCCCCAGGACCCCCCCCCACCCCCACCCTCCAATTGGCAAGACCCCCACCCTCCAAGCCTGTCCCTTGGCAATGCCAACATCACCTGGGCATCCTCGGCAGGGTGGCACACCCTTCACCCACTAACTCTACAATTTTCTTTTTTGCTTCAGATAATTATCCAATTCCCTTTTGATGGCCATGATTGAATCTGCCTCCATCACGCCCTCAGACAGACCATTCCAGATCTTAATCACACTGCATAAAAAAAGTTTTTCCTCATGTCATTGTTGCTTCTTTGCCAACCATCATTAATCAATGCTCCCTGGTTCTCCATCCTTTGACCAAAGGAAACAATTTCTCCCTTGAACCAAATCCCTCATGATTTTGAGCATCTCTTTATTAAATATCTTCTTATCCTCTCCAAGGAGAGTAGCCCCAGCTTCTCTAATTGACCCATATAGCTAAAGTTCCTCATCCCTGGAATCATTCTCACAAGCGTTTCGGCATCTTTTCTAATGCATTCACATCCTTCCTCAAAAGTGTGGTGCCCAGAATTGTACACCATATTCCAGTCAAGACTGAACCCGTGCTCTATACAGTTCATAATTGCCCTGCTTTTGTGCTCTTTACCCAGATTTTGTAAAGACCTAGATCTCGTATAAATTTTTTCTCAACCTGCCATTCGAGCCTCAACGGTTTAGGCCTGTAGAGTCCCAGGTCCCTCTGTCCCTTTAGAACTGTACCTTTTATTTTATATTGCCACTCCAAGAGTCATTTCTGCCAAAATAAATTTCACACTTGATTTGCCATTTGTCCACCCATTCCAACAGCTTGTCTACAGTCTTTTGAAGTCTATGACATATGCGTCACACTTCACCAAACTTGCCAAGTTTTGCATCATCGTGAATTTTGAAATTGTGCCCAGTACATCAAAGTCTAGGTCATTGTTTAGATCAAGAATAACAGTGGCCACAACACCGACCCAGGGAAACCCCACTACACTTTTTCCTCCAGTCGAAGAAGAAACCATTATTCACCATGACTACGTCTTGTCACTCAGCCAATTTGGTACTCATTTCGCCACTTCCCCTTTCATTCGGTAGTATAGTGGTTAGCACTGTCGTTTCATAGCGCCAGGGACCCGGGTTCGATTCCCGGCTTGGGTCACTGTGTGCGGAGTCTGCATGGGTTTCCTCCTGATACACCGGTTTCCTCCCACAAGTCCTGCTTGTTAGGTGAATTGGACATTAAATTCTCCCTCTGTGTACTCGAAGAGGCAGCGGAAGAGGGGATTTCCACAGTAACGTCATCGCAATGTTGATGTAAGCTTACTTATTTTTATTTTATTCCATAGGCTCCAATTTCAAACACTCAAATAAGAATTAAGAGTAGGCCATTAGACCCAGTGAGTTGGTTGTCATTCAATCGCATGACTGATTTGATTGTTGCCGCAAACCCAGTTTCCTATGTGGCCCCATGACCTATGACTCAACTATCGATTAAAAATCAGGCAAGCATATTGTGGCACTTTATCAAATACCTTTTGAAAGGCCACATATACCACATTAACAGCATAACGCTCATCATTCCTCGTTATCTCATCAAAACTCTCAAGGAAGTTAAATACCGTTTGTTCTGAACAAATCCATGCTTACATCCTTTAATTAATCCAAATTTGTCCAAGTGCCTGTTAACTTTGCCCTAATTGATCATTTCTAAAAGCTTTCCACCAAAGTTAAACAGGCTGACTTGGAAATCTTTTCAGCTTATGCATTCTTGCCACAGATGATTTTCTATCTACCACGGTAGGATTTGAGACTAGATCGCCAGAGCATTGTTCGAAGTTTGTTGTTTACCAGTTCAGGGACCGATACCACTCGGCCACACGAGGAACCCGCCTGGGTTTATCCTTACACCTTGAACAAGGCTGCATTTGCAATTCTCCACTCCTCTGGCATCACCCATATCTATAGAGAAGATGATGATTCGGGGATTCGGGACAGTGCTTGCGCAATTTCTACCCTCGGTATTATTGGATGCATCTCTTCTGGCCTTGGTGACATTTTCAACTTTAAGCATTACGAGCCTATCCATCACCTCCTCTTTATGAATGTTTAGCCGATCCATGTCTCAGCTATCACTTATTTCACTGCAACTTACGGAGAATCATCATCTTTGATAAAAACAGATGCAAATCTGTAACTCAGTCATGCCTCCTGCTCCCATACATAAATGCCCTTTTGACCCCCCTCCCCCCAAAACTGCCTCCTCTTACATTTATGTGCCTGTAGAAAACTTTGGAATTCCTATTTATGTTAGCTGCTAGTCTCCTCTTACACTCTCTCTCTTTGTTTCTTCTTTACAAAGATACAAAATAGGAAAAGTAAGCCAGTTGCTCCACCATTCGGTAAGGTGAAAGAAAAAAAACACAAGTAAATTTTCCTACCTCTGGTAAGGGTTTTTCTGAATAATTTTCACAACCTTGTTAAAAAATCTCTGAATTTTGTGCTTGCGATTTAGCTAAAAAAATATACAGATCTCAGGAGCTAAGATCAGCATGGTAACATAGTGATTAGCACTGCTGCCTCACAGAACCAGGGAACCTGGGTTCAATTCCAACCATGGGTGACTGTGTGGAGTTTGCCCATTATCCCAGTGTTTGCCACAGTCCACAAATGTGCAGGTTAGATGGATTGGCCATGCAGATTTGTCCCTTAGTGTCCAAAAGGTTAGATAGAATTACGGGGGTAAGGCAGGGGCCTAGGTAATGTGCTCTTTCAGAGGGTCAGTGCAGACTTGATAGGCCAAAAGGCCTCCTTCTGTACTTAGAATCATAGAATTTACAGTGCAGGAGGCCATTCGGCCCATCGAGTCTGCACCAGCTCTTGGAAAGAGCACCCTACCCAAAGGTCAACACCTCCACCCTATCCCCATAACCCAGTAACCCACCCAACACTAAGGACAATTTTGGACACTAAGGGCAATTTATCATGGCCAATCCACCTAACCTGCACATCTTTGGACTGTGGGAGGAAACCGGAGCACCCAGAGGAAACCCACGTACACACGGGGAGGATATGCAGACTCCGCACAGACTGATGATTCTATTCTATCATGGCGGATTTGCTAGTGTTTCAAATTCCACATTTCTATCTACCCCGATTACCTTGGATTCCCTTTCCTAACAAGAATCTTTCCTAACAAGAATCCATCTACCTCCACCTTGAAAATATTCCAGCCCCATTATCCCAGCCCCATCACCTTCTGAGGCAGAAGGCTCCAAAGTCACCAACACAGAAGAAAAAATTCTCCTGATCTCTGCCATAAAAGAGCGACCCCTAATTTTTAAACAGTGCCTCTGAGTTCTGGACTTGCCCACAAGAGGAAACATCCTCCACATCCACCTTGTCAAGACCATTCAGGATCTTATATACTTCAACAAAGACACCCAAGACACCCCTTGAAAAGGCTTTCAAGTCATGCAGGTTTAAAAATCACAGGCTGCTAAATTCTCAAAGACAGAAAACCAGTGATGAGAAACCAGTTGCTTCAGCTCAGACGGTCTACAGACAGCATTCAAGGACCAGTGCTATATTAATTATGGGGAGGCTGGAGTCACACAACTCCCACACAAAAATTCAATAGATCATTATGCCTCTGCAGCTCATGTCTGTCCACTCAGACAAGGGACAATACTCGGCCTCGCAGTCATCAGACAAATACATGTTTGACGATATTATATGTGTCCAGATTATGATTGGTTAATTATACTCATATGTTATGCATTATGTAATCCTAATTATTAGTCGTGAATGGAGACAGACAATTTCTGCACCTTTTGATTGGTATATGTTAATCATTTGGATAAGCAAAGGTATAATTGCCCTGTATTTGCCATGTTTGGGGAGCTGGCAAGCCACCTACTGGATACTTAGCTCCCCTGCTACAGTTTGAACTCAAACTCTGTCATCTGGTCAGCGAGGAACATTATAATTGAATAGGTGTGAAACATCTGCAAGACCTCGCACTCTTCTAAACTCTTCTGCGACAGGAGTAATTTTCTAATTACATGGTTGTAGCATTAATCTCCAATGAAACAGTCTCAGTCTTGGTATGAAATTTTGCAAGAAAGGTTAGCGGCTTGTAGTCCATTTAAGTAACAGTCCCTGCAAAGTTGTTGGAGATACAATTTCAAAATGTTGTACAGCCAACACTAAACTCAAGTCTCTTTTTCACTAGTGAATACTTTTACTGGAAAGAATTCAACTTCTAAGAAAAGTAAATTAACTTGCCATTCGATCCCATCTCATCATCCTGTCATAAAACTGCACCAACACCTGCATCGCTGGCCTCAACAGTCATTTTAAATGGTTTACCAGATAATTCGGTACTGCTAAAACCAGTGTGTTAAGTCAGTACAGCTTTCAAGCTATCAAGGGCACTTGACATTCCTTTGTCAACTCAAATCTCTTGCTGTTTTTAAACAAGTTTGTCAGGGGAGCCACGAAAGTGCTGAAATTTGGAACAAACATTCGGTAGAATCCACTTATGCCTTTATATTGCAAAATCCGGACTTCCGGTTGCGGCGATGCGGAGCTAAGCCGCACATTTCTGCAGCTCCCGCTAGAACGGACTTTTGGGCTCTCTGGAGGAGCCCCAACGGAACTTTTTTGATCTAATCCCGTGTGGGAAGGTGAAGGTCCCCCTTCCGTCGTGTATGGAGGGGACTAGGAGTGGAGGGACAAAAAAAAGCTTTGGAGCAGAGGCAGAAATGAGGGGGAGAAAACAAGATGGCGGAGGGCGGAGATCGAGCAGCATGGGGGCCGGACCAGCAGGCGTTTCTCAGGCGCTGCGTGGAGGAGCTTAAAAAGGAGGTGCTGGCGCCAATGCTGTTGGCGATCGAGGGGCTGAAGACAACCCAGAAGGCCCAGGCGGTAGAGCTCAGAGAGGTGAAGGAAAAAACTAATGAGAACGAGGACGAGATCTTGGGCCTGGCGGTGAAGATGGAGGCGCTGCACAAGCGGTGGGCCGAGAGATTCGAAGTCCTGGAGAACAGGTCGCGGAGGAAGAATCTCCGGATTCTGGGTCTCCCCGAAGGAGTGGAGGGGGCTGATGCTGGGGCGTATGTGAGCACGATGCTCCATTCGCTGATGGGTGCGGAGGCCTCTCCGAGCCCCCTGGAGCTAGAAGGGGCTCACCGGGTCCTGGCGAGGAGACCCAAGGCTGGTGAGCCACCAAGGGCGATAGTGGCGAGGTTCTTTCGTTTCGCGTACAGAGAGAGTGTCCTGAGATGAGCCAAGGAGGAGTGGAGCAGTAGATGGGAGAATGCGGTGATCCGAGTTTACCAGGACTGGAGTGCGGAGGTGGCAAAGAGGAGAGCTGGCTTCAATCGGGCCAAGGCGGTGCTGCATTAAAAAAAGGGTGAGATTCGGAATGCTGCAGCCAGCGTGACTGTGGGTCATGTACCAGGGCCGACACCACTATTTCGAAACGCCAGAAGAGGCTTGGACCTTTATCCAAACGGAAAAATTGTACACGAACTGAGGGGCTGTGGTAGTGGGGGAGTTGTTGACTGTATACAGGGTTGTAAATATGGGTAAAGAATGTTTCACGGGTGGGACGATGGATGGGGGAAGAGTTTTTGAAGGGGGGGGGGGGAAAGAGTGAGGAATGTGGGCGTCGGTGCTAGAGGGAGGTGAGACTCGGGGACGGGGGAAATTAGGATAAGGCCGCAATAGGAGCTGTGCCACAGGGGGCGGGGATGGCTTAGGAAAGGGGGGGGGAAAAAAGAGAGATAGAGGAGTGCAAGGAGGAGAGATTTCCACACGGGGGGGGGGGGGGGGGGGGTCAACGGGAAGGCGGGGGTGGGGGGGGCGGGGTCAGCAGGAGTCAGCTGACTTACGGAAGTATTATGGGGGGAGCAAAAGAGCTAGATTTGGATCTAGCGGGGGGACGGGACAATAGGGTTGCTGCTGCAATGGCCGAGGGGGAACTGAAAATGGAAGAGGTGGTCGGGGCGGGGGTTCCCCATCTGGGGCACGGGACTGGCCTAAAATAGGAGATGGCTAGTCATCGAGGGGGGAGGGGGAGGGGTGGGGGGGTGGTAGCCCCTCAATCCAGCTGATCACGTGGAATGTGAGGCGCCTAAATGGGCCAATTAAGAGGGCCCGAGTGTTCGCGCACTTAAAGGGACTGAAGGCAGACATGGTCATGCTTCAGGAGACACATCCGAAAGTGGCAGATCAGGTCAGGTTAAGAAAGGGATGGGTAGGACAGGTGTGCCATTCGGGGATGGATGCGAAGAACAGAGGGGTGGCAATACTGGTTGGGAAGAGGGTGTCGTTTGAGGCCAAGAACATAGTGGTGGATAACGGAGGCCGATACGTGATGGTGAGTGATAGGTTGCAGGGGACGGGGGTGGAATTGTTAAATGTATACGCCCCGAATTGGGACAACGCTGGATTCATGAAACGTATCTTGGGGCGCATTCCGGACTTGGAGGTAGGAAGTTTGATAATGGGGGGGGGGGGGAGACTTCAACACGGTGCTGGACCCAGCACTGGATCGCTCCAGATCAAGGACCGGAAAGAGGCCGGCTGCGGCCAAAGTGCTCAGTGGGTTTATGGACCAGATGGGGGGAGTAGACCCGTGGAGATTTGCCAGGCCATTGGCCAGAGAATTTTCTTTTTTCTCCCATGTACACATCTACTCCCGGATATATTTTTTTGTTCTGGGCAGGGCATTGATCTCGAAAGTGGAGGGAACGGAGTATTCGGCCATAGCCATTTCAGACCACGTTCCGCACTGGGTGGAATTAGAGCTGGGGAGGAGAGGGACCAACGCCTGTTGTGGCGGTTGGATGTGGGACTGTTGGCAGACGAGGAAGTGTGTGGGAGGGTGCAGGGGTGCATCGAAAGGTATCTGGAGGCCAACGACAACGGGGAGGTGCAGGTGGGAGTAGTATGGAAGGCGCTGAAGGCGGTTGTCGAGGGAGAGTTCATCTCCATCAGGGCTCATAGTGAGAAGAGAGAGGGTAGGGAAAGGGAGAGGTTAGTGGGGGAGATTTTAAGAGCGGACAGGAGATATGCAGAGGCCCCTGATGAGGGACTACTCAGGGAGTGGCGAAGTCTCCAGACGGAGTTCGACCTGTTGACCACAGGGAAGGCAGAGACACAGTGGAGGAAGGCACAGGGGGCGATGTATGAATATGGGGAGAAGGCGAGCCGGATGCTGGCACATCAGCTCCATAAGAGGATGGCACAGAGGGAAATAGGTGGAGTCAAGGATGGAAGGGGAACTACGGTGCGGAGTGCGGTGAAAGTGAATGAGGCATTCAAGGCCTTCTATGAGGAGCTGTATAGGTCCCAGCCCCCAGGGGGAAAAGAGGGGATGCGACGATTCTTGGACCAACTGAGGTTCCCGAGGGTGGAGGAGCAGGAGGTGGCTGGTTTGGGGGCGCCAATTGGGGTGGAGGAGCTGGTTACAGGACTGGGGAGCATGCAGGCAGGGAAGGCCCCGGGACCGGATGGGTTCCCGGTGGAGTTCTATTGAAAGTATGTAGACCTGTTAGCCCCGTTGCTGGTAAGGACTTTCAATGAGGCAAGGGAGGGGGGGACCCTGCCCCCAACAATGTCGGGGGCGACGATCACTTTGATCCTGAAGCGGGATAAGGACCCACTGCAATGTGGGTCGTATAGGTCGATCTCGCTCCTCAACGTAGATGCTAAGTTGCTGGCAAAAGTGTTAGCTACGAGGATTGAGGACTGTGTCCCGGGGGTGATTCACGAGGACCACACGGGATTTGTAAAGGGCAGGCAGCTAAATAACAATGTGCGGAGGCTAGTGAATGTGATTATGATGCCATCGGTGGAGGGAGAGGCGGAGATAGTGGCAGCTATGGATGCGGAGAAGGCCTTTGACCTAGTAGAGTGGGAGTATCTCTGGGAAGTGTTGAAGAGGTTTGGGTTCGGGGGAGGGTTTAATAGTTGGGTTAAGCTCCTGTATAGAGCTCCGGTGGCAAGTGTGGTCACAAACCGGCGGAGGTCGGAGTATTTCCGGCTGTACCGAGGGACGAGGCAGGGGTGCCCCCTGTCCCCCCTGCAGTTTGCATTAGCAATTGAACCTTTGGCCATGGCGTTAAGGGAGGCGGGGAAATGGAGGGGGTGGTCCAAGGGGGAGAGGAGCATAGAGTGTCGCTGTACGCAGACGACCTGTTGCTGTATGTGGCGGATCCAGTGGAGGGGATGGTTGAGATCATGCAGATCCTAAGGGAGTTTGGGGACTTCTCGGGCTACAAGCTCAATGTAGGGAAGAGTGAGCTCTTTGTGGTGCATCCGGGGGATCAGGGAAGAGGGATAGACGACCTACCGTTGAAGAGGGTGGAAAGGAGCTTTCGATACTTGGGGATCCAGGTAGCCAGGAGCTGGGGGGCACTGCACAAACTTAATTTGACGCGGCTGGTGGAGCAGATGGAGGAGGACTTTAAAAGGTGGGACATGTTGCCACGCTCGCTAGCGGGTAGGGTACAGTCGATTAAAATGGTGGTCCTCCCGAGGTTTCTTTTTGTATTCCAATGCCTCCCAATTGTGATTACCAAGGCCTTTTTTTAAAGAGGGTAAGCAGGAGCATTATGGGATTTGTGTGGGCGAGCAAGACCCCGAGGGTAAGGAGGGGGTTCCTGGAGCGAAGTAGAGATAGAGGGCTGGCGTTGCCGAATCTGGGTGGCTACTATTGGGCAGCCAATGTGGCTGAGCCGTAAGTGGGTGATGGAGGGAGGAGGCGGCATGGAAGAGATTGGAGATGGCGTCCTGCAAAGGAACGAGCCTGGGGGCGCTGGTGACGGCACCGCTGTCACTCTCGCCGACAAGGTACACCACGAGTCCAGTGGTGGCAGCAACGCTAAAGATCTGGGGGCAGTGGAGACGACACAGGGGTGCGATGGGAGCCTTGGTGTGGCCCTAATCAGAGATAACCATCGGTTTGTCCCAGGAAGGATGGACAGGGGGGGTTTCAGAGCTGGCATCGTGCAGGGATTAGAAGAATGGGGGACCTGTTCATCGATGGGACGTTGGCGAGCTTAGGGGCGCTGGAGGAGAAATTTGGACTACCCCCGGGAAATGCCTTCAGGTACATGCAAGTGAAGGCGTTTGTGAGGCGGCAGGTGAGGGAATTCCCGCTGCTCCCGGCACAGGGGATTCAAGACAGGGTGATTTTGGGCGTATGGGTCGGAGAGGGCAAGGTGTCGGCGATATACCAGGAGATGAAAGAGGGGGGGAGGCTTTGGTAGAGGAGCTGAAGGGTCAATGGGAAGAGGAGCTGGGGGAGGAGATTGAGGAGGGGCTATGGGCTGATGCCCCAAGTAGGGCTAATTCCTCTTCCTCGTGTGCCAGGCTTAGCCTGATACAATTGAAGGTTGTTCACAGAGCGCATATGACGGGGGCGAGGCTGAGTAGGTTCTTTGGGGTGGAGGACAGATGTGGGAGGTGCTCAGGAAGCCCGGCAAACCATGTCCATATGTTTTGGTCATGCCCGGCACTGGATGGGTTCTGGAGGGGAGTTGCGAGAACAGTATCGAAGGTGGTGAAAGTCCGGGTCAAGCCAAGCTGGGGGCTACCGCTATTTGGAGTAGCGGACGAGCCAGGAGTGCAGGAGGCGAAAGAGGCCGGCATTCTGGCCTTTGCGTCCCTGGTAGCCCGGCGAAGGATCTTGTTAGTGTGGAAGGATGCGAAGCCCCCCAGTGTGGAAGCCTGGATAAATGATATGGCAGGGTTTCTCAAGTTGGAACGGATAAAGTTTGCCTTGAGACGGTCTGTGCAGGGGTTCTCCAGGCGGTGGCAACCGTTCCTAGACCATCTCGCGGAGCGTTAGATGGAGTTCGGTCGACAGCAGCAGCAACCCGGGGTGGGAGGGGGGGGGGGGGTTCTTCGGGGGGGCATCTGAGCAAGAAAATACAGAAACGATCCGGAAAACTGATGTGTGCGGGAGGAATCCAATGTATAAAGTTCTGTATCCTATTGATTTGCCATGTTTATGTCTTGCTATGCAAGTTTTTTCTTCTTTTTTGTTACGGGGGGCGGGGGGCGGCTTGTTTATATGGTTGTAAATTCTGTTAAAAATTCTTAATAAACATATTTTAAAAAATATATATATATTGCAAAATCCAATATCAGGCACTGGTAAATCCAAGATAACCCTTATTTTTGCTTCTCCGTGCACTACTTGGCCTTCTCCGAAAGTGTGGCCCAAATAAGTTACTTTTGCTTTGACAAATTCACCTTTTGCCAAGTTTATGACAAATTGTCCCTTTGAAACTAATCAAACAATTCGTTCAAGTGTTGCAAATGTTCCTCCCAGATTTGGCCGAACACAGCCAAATCATCAATAATCCTTTAATCCTTGGTGGTTAATCTTTGAAAGGTTGCTGGTGCACTTCTATCCAGAAGGCCATGAATTTTTTTACTGATAAAGTTCATCAGGGGTTACAAAAAAATGAGCTTTCTTTGGCTGTGACAAACCAGGTCTGGTCCTCAGATCACCTCCGGCAAGTACCCCTGCAGACACGTCATCAGCACTTTGCCAAATACCTTTGCTCCGGCATTCAGTGATATAGGCCTTCAAGACCCACACGCCACGGGATTGTTGTCCTTCTTTGGGATCAAAGAGATTGCTGCCGCACCCCCTTTTTCTCTCTCTTTTCTCCACATATTGTCCCATTTATTCCATGGATTTTAACTTTGTTGGCAAGCCTATTATATGGTACTTCAAATGCATTTTGGAAGCTCACATACACTAGATCAACTGCATTACCCTCATCTACCCCATAGCCCCCAAAAAAAAAACTTAGTTCAAAAACACATTTTAGTTTTCAAATGATTTACAAAATAGCTGTCTGGAAGAACATCGAACAAAGAACAGTACAGCACAGAACAGGCCCTTCAGCCCTCGATGCTGTGCCGAGTTTTGTCCGAAACCAAGATCAAGCTATCCCACTCACTGTCATTCTGGTGTGCTCCATGTGCCTATGCAATAACCGCTTGAAAGTTCCTAAAGTGTCTGACTCCACTATCACAGCAGGCAGTCCATTCCACCCTCTGGGTAAAGAACCTACCTCGGACATCCCTCCTATATCTCCCACCCCAAACCTTATAGTTATGCCCCCTTGTAACAGCTACATCCACCCGAATGCCCACTCTATCTATCCCCCTTATCATCTTATAAACCTCTATTAAGTCGCCTCTCATTCTCCTTCGCTCCAATGAGAAAAGCCCTAGCTCCCTCAACCTTTCCTCATAAGATCTGCCCTCCAATCCAGGCAGCATCCTGGTAAATCTCCTTTGCACCCTTTCCAATGCTTCCACATCCTTCCTATGATGAGGTGACCAGAACTGCACACAGTACTCCAAATGTGGTCTCACCAGGGTCCTATACAGTTGCAGCATAACCCTACGGCTCTTAAACTCAAGCCCCCTGTTAATAAGCGCTAACACACTATAGGCCTTCTTCACGGCTCTATCCACTTGAGTGGCAACCTTCAGAGATCTGTGGACATGAACCCCAAAGATCATGCTCCTCCACATTCCTCAGAACCCTGCCGTTGACCCTGTAATCCGCATTCAGAGGAGTATTACAATCTTCCTGGAGTAGGTGTTTTGTAGTCACCTTGACTGCAGGTGGCTACGCCATAAGTAACATGCACCAGTTTTCAGTAACCCTTTGGGCTATGTATCACCATTCCTGGGCACAAATTAACAAGAATTTTGAACCTTGCCTTCAACATCATGAGAAATCAAGGTTAAAATATAGAACCTGCTGCCATAAATTTGCCAAATAGAAAGCAAAATATTTATGGATCAACAAGTTTAACTGTCCTTCCTAAAACCTTACCACCAAAAATGTACCCAATTGTGTTCGTTACTGAAAGTGTGAAAGATCAAGTCAATCTGAAGTATTTAGACTTTTGACTTTAAAACAATTTTGGCAACACTTCAGATATTTTGCTGACCAAACAACCTGCTGTTCAAACCTTTTGTCTTTCACTCATCAGGACAGATGCAAGATTGTCACATTTTAAGTGAATAATTTATACTATAAGAGGAAAGAGGTGCTGATTGGTGGCATGTCAGCTCTGTTTGTTGAGACATTGCCATGAGAATGCACCAGGGAGCGACTTACTCCAAAGAGAAAATGCTGGAAAATATCAGGTCTGGCAGCATCTGTAGGGAGTGAAAAGAGCTAATGTTTCGAGTCCAGATGCCCACGTCAAAGCTAAAGACAGAGAAAGTGGGAAATATTTATACTGTGGAGTGAGAATGAAAGAGGAGTCATAGCCACAGGAAGCCACAGGAACCCAGGGAAACGGGGTGCTAATAGCCACAGAAAGAAAGGGGAACGAGTGCTAATGGCAGTCCCCAGAGAAAACAAAAGGTGTAAAAGGCCAAACTGCAAAGAAACTAACATCAGAGGGTAAACTGTGATCGATGTAGATGTGGGGGGAGGGGAAAGGGGATGCAAAGGGGGGATAGGGTAAATACATAGAAAGAAAAGAGAGAAAGTAATGGTAAAGAACAGTTAAAATGAAATGGATGAAAACAAACGGGTCGAGGTGGGGTAGAGCTAATCATCTGAAGTTGTTGAATTCGATGTTGAAGACATGGGACTTACTCCCAATGCTTCAATCAACCAATCAGCACCCCTTTTCCTCATGCATTGCAAATTGCTGCTCTTTGAAATTTGGCATTATTCTGCTTGTCTTGATGGGTGCAAAGTAAAAAGCTTTGACATATTTTTTTTCCAGTAATATTCAAGCTCTGAATTTCAGAAGTTGCTCTCCCTTCTAAAATAGGTCGAAATAGTCGGAGGTACGGAGAAAGAGGAAAGTGAGGCTGTGGAATGGTGCTAGAAATTTCTTTGAAATACATCAGCTATATGAATACATTTAGCATTTACTCGAAAAAAAAAATAGTTTTTGTGTGTTAAAATTAGGAGAGAATAGACAAATAAAATGGACCGAAAGGATGAGCAGAAAAGCTAAATATTTGTAGTTCAACAATATTGCAGGAAGTAAAGCTACTCAAATAATGTTATCAGTGAACTTAAGCATTTCCTTTAACCTACTAAAGGTGCAAGGATTCAAACAAAAGCAGTTGCCAATAACCTTAAAACAAATGTCCTTCTTTATTAAACAGTACACATAGGGCTGCACGGTGATGCAATGGTTTGCACTGCTGCCTCACAGCACCAGGAACCTGGATTCAATTCTGGCCTTGGGTGATTGTCTGTGTTGTGTGGAGTTCGCACTTTCTCCCCGGGTCTGCATGGGTTTCCTCCGGGTGCTCCGGTTTCCTTCCACAAACCAAAGATGTACAGGTCAGGTGGATTGGCCACGCTAAATTGTCGCATAATGTCCAAAAGAGGTTAGGTGGGGTTATGGGGATAGGGTGTGGAAGTGTCTCTAGGTAGGGTGTTCTTTCGGAGGGTGGGTGCAGACTTGATGGGCAGAATGGCCTCCTTCTGCACTATTTTTTTTCGAACAAATGCTAGATATATTCACAGTCTATCAGTACAATTTATTGATCAGGAGGAAAGGAGGGGAAAGGCACTGCTCCTCACAAACTCATGTTTTAGTTCATCATCAGGATTTCACACTTACTTCTCACTGTTTTTAATTAATCTCATCAGAATTATTTAGCAGCAGGGATTAAGATGCACCTTTACTCTTCCCTCAATATTAACTGAAATTCAACAGAACTGCATTTGAGTTCAGTTCTGCCAACTAATTTACGTTCTGGTAAAGTTACTGTAAATTGTGCTTTATTGACTTGACTTAGAAGTCGACACGACCCCCACCCACCCCGCATTTTTGGCCTAGACACTCCTTTTATTCACTTTTATATTTGCTGTTAACTCCATTTTTGGAGGGATTTTGAGGCTTCAAAGATCAACTTGTATACCAACAACTACAGT